>NC_134360.1:10902202-11624702 GCF_048569485.1 Anomaloglossus baeobatrachus | reverse complement strand
TTGAGGGATAGATAGATAGATAGAGTCCCCCTACTTCAATCCAGACAGCTTTGAGATCTTACAAGAAGAAGCCACCCATTATCAGGTCCTGGGCAAAGTTCTCATCTTTGGAGACCTCAATGCAAGAACAGGGAGAGAAAAAGACTTTCTGACCACAGATGGAAACATCTACATATTTGGGGCAGAGAATGACAGTCACGACTCAGAACACTCAGAGAGAAACAGCTATGACAGTACAGTCAACAAAAGTGGCAAAAAGCTCCTGAACTTATGTAAAAGTTTAGGTCTTCATATTCTTAATGGACGTACAAAGGGAGACTCACTGGGAAGATACACACTAAACTCCCATGTAGGAAGGAGTGTAGTAGACTACGCCATTACAGATATGGACCCGGCAAATATTAGCGCCTTCATAGTCACCCCACAAACGCACCTGTCAGACCACAGCCAACTTCTCCTGTACATAAAATCTACAGAGAAACCATCCACACAAAAGCCACAGCAGAGCAGCCTCTACAAGCGACCTCCATCCTATAAATGGTCCAAGACGTCAGAAATAAAATATAAAGAGGCTCCCAACAGACCGGAATTACAGGAGATGCTCCACAACTTCTACAGCTACAAGTATAAGTCAAACCCAGAAGGAGTGAATCAAGCTGCAAAAGACCTCAACAAAATATTCCACACCATGGCCAAATTGTCCGACCTCAAACAAGTCAACTACAAGAGGCCAAAAGAAAAGCAGATCAATGGTTGGTTTGACAAAGAGTGTAAAGCCGTTCGAAAGACCCTGAGAACAGCCTCAAACAATAAACACAGAGACCCCAACAACCCAGACCTGAGGGAAGCCTATGACACCATACAAAAGCAGTACAAAACCATCCTCAGGAGGAAGAAGCAGAGCTACATCTCTACCAAACTTAGCCAACTCCAAGACGCCCTCCAAGACAACTCCTTCTGGGAAATATGGAACCACATGGACACAAAGAGCAAGAAAAAGAATGACACCCATATCCAAAATGGCAACATCTGGCTCCAGTACTTCAGAGACCTCTACAAAGACATCCCAAAAGAAGGACTAAGCCAAGAGCAGGAAAACATAACATCAAAACTAAAGGCAATGGAAGAGAAAATCAAAAACTTCCAAAACCCACTGGACACACCAATTACATTACAGGAAGTTGCAGAGAAAATCACTTCCATAAAGTGTAAAAAATCTAGTGGTCTGGATGGAATCCCCCCAGAGATGTTGAAGTACAGCCCACCAGAAATTCAAGCTGCAATGGTTAAACTGTTCAACATTGTGCTGAGTGCTGGTTACTTCCCTCGTACCTGGAACCAAGGACTCATTACACCGATCCACAAGAGTGGGGACAGGTATGACCCTGCCAACTACAGAGGCATATGTGTCAGCAGTAACTTGGGAAAACTGTTCAACAGCATCCTAAACAAAAGGATCATCAGTTTCCTTACCGAGCACAATGTCTTGAGCAAAAGCCAAGCAGGGTTCGTGCCAAACCACCGCACCACGGACCACATCTACACCCTGCACAGTCTCATTCAGAGCCACGTCCACAATACAAAGCATGGGAAGATATACGCCTGCTTTGTAGACTTTAAAAAGGCCTTTGACTCAGTGTGGCACCCGGGCTTGTTCTTAAAAATGCTGGAAAGCGGAATAGGAGGAAAGACCTATGATGTCATCAAAAGCTCCTACACCGAGAACCTCTGCAGCGTGAGTGTGAACGGTAGAAGAACGGCTTATTTCCAGCAGAGCCGAGGAGTCAGACAGGGCTGCAGCCTAAGTCCAACGCTCTTCAATATTTACATCAATGAGCTGGCTACTGCTCTAGAATCTTCACCTGCTCCAGGTCTCACACTCCATGATGCCCAGGTGAAATTCTTGCTCTATGCAGATGACCTACTGCTGGTGTCACCAACCGAGAAAGGTCTCCAAGACAACCTACAAATCTTGGAGAAATTCAGCTCCACATGGGCACTACCGATCAATCTAAAGAAAACCAACATCATGGTGTTCCAGAAGAGAAAAAGAAGATTTGACCAGCATCCTTCATTTGTCCTAAACGGCTACACTCTAACAGGAACAGACAAATACACCTACTTGGGCCTGGAAATTCACCAGTCAGGGAGCTTCAAACAAGCCATAGAGACCCTGAAAAACAAGGCCTGCAAAACCTTTTATGCCATCCGAAGGACATTGTATCATCTGAAGCCACCAGTGAGGGTCTGGCTAAAAATCTTCGATTCCATCATTGCCCCAATCCTCCTGTACGGCAGCGAAGTCTGGGGCCCTCACACTTACCCAGATTGGTCAAGGTGGGATTCCAGCCCAACAGAAATATTCCACCTGGAATTCTGTAAGCACCTTCTCCAGGTCCATCGAAGCACCTCCAACAGTGCCTGTCGAGCTGAGCTGGGCAGATTCCCTCTACACCTAGCAGCTCTGAAGAGGTCACTATCATTTCAGGCTCACCTACAGAGTAGCAATCCAAACTCCCATCACCACAAAGCTCTGATATATATACGTGGGCCAGATGAACCAGGACCCCGGGCACAGCCCTCCCAAACCCAACTGGACAAAATAACCAATCACAGCAGCCTGACAAGAACCAGAATCAGGAAGATGGTAGACGAGGGCCAGGAGAGGTATGTCAGTGACTGGAGGACCGACATCAACACCTCACAGAAACTGACCACGTACCAGAGACTACAGAGAGACTACAGACTGGCCCCGTATCTGGAGAAAATCCCGGACCCCAGAGACCGCAGGACCCTGAGCCGATATAGACTCAGTGCCCACAGTCTAGCCATCGAATCCGGACGTCACAAGCAGAGCTACAAGCCCAGGGAGGACAGACTGTGCCAACACTGTGACCTGGAGGCCGTGGAGGATGAAACCCACTTCCTGCTACACTGCACCAAGTACTCAGCAGTGAGGGACACTCACTTCAGGAGACTCTCCCATCTCTTCCCGGATTTCAGCTCCATGAAGGAGGAAGAGAAAATATATATCCTGCTGGGGGAAGAAGAGAGCGCAGTGGAGATAGCAGCGCAGTATGTGAGCGAATGCCATAGACTTCGAGAAAGAGAACTATGATAAGTCATGGACTTCCATAGCCCCCCATCCCAGATGTGGCCCCCCCAATCCCCACCCTGGATATGTCCCATCCACCGTTACCACAGTCCCACCGTGGATATGCCCCATCATAAGCCATGGACTTCCATAGCCCCCATCCTAGAAGTGCCCCCACAGTCCCCACCCTGGATGAGCCCCATCCATCCTTCCTACAGTCCCCACCCACCATCCCCACAGCCCCAGCCCCTAATGTACACTTGCTTTGGCAAAACTAATTTGTATTTGGTCCTGCCAATAAAGCTTATTTGATTTGATTTGATTTGATTTGATTTGATAGATAGATAGAGGGATAGATTGAGGGATAGATAGATAGATAGATAGATAGATAGATAGATAGAGGGATAGATAGATAGATAGATAGATAGAGGGATAGCTAGATAGATAGATAGAGGGATAGATAGATAGAGGGATAGATAGAGGGATAGATTGAGGGATAGATTGAGGGATAGATAGATAGATAGATAGATAGATAGATAGATAGATAGATACCGTAGGTAGATAGATAGATAGATAGATAGATAGATAGATAGATTGAGGGATAGATTGAGGGATAGATAGATAGATAGATAGATACCGTAGATAATAGATAGATAGATAGAGGGATAGATAGAGGGATAGATAGAGGGATAGATAGATAGATACCGTAGATAGATACAGTTAGGTCCAGAAATCTTTGGACAGTGACACAATTTTGGCGAGTTGGGCTCTGCATGCCACCACATTGGATTTGAAATGAAACCTCTACAACAGAATTCAAGTGCAGATTGTAACGTTTAATTTGAAGGTTTGAACAAAAATATCTGATAGAAATTGTAGGAATTGTCACATTTCTTTACAAACACTCCACATTTTAGGAGGTCAAAAGTAATTGGACAAATAAACCAAACCCAAACAAAATATTTTTATTTTCAATATTTTGTTGCGAATCCTTTGGAGGCAATCACTGCCTTAAGTCTGGAACCCATGGACATCACCAAACGCTGGGTTTCCTCCTTCTTAATGCTTTGCCAGGCCTTTACAGCCGCAGCCTTCAGGTCTTGCTTGTTTGTGGGTCTTTCCGTCTTAAGTCTGGATTTGAGCAAGTGAAATGCATGCTCAATTGGGTTAAGATCTGGTGATTGACTTGGCCATTGCAGAATGTTCCACTTTTTTGCACTCATGAACTCCTGGGTAGCTTTGGCTGTATGCTTGGGGTCATTGTCCATCTGTACTATGAAGCGCCGTCCGATCAACTTTGCGGCATTTGGCTGAATCTGGGCTGAAAGTATATCCCGGTACACTTCAGAATTTATCCGGCTACTCTTGTCTGCTATTATGTCATCAATAAACACAAGTGACCCAGTGCCATTGAAAGCCATGCATGCCCATGCCATCACGTTGCCTCCACCATGTTTTACAGAGGATGTGGTGTGCCTTGGATCATGTGCCGTTCCCTTTCTTCTCCAAACTTTTTTCTTCCCATCATTCTGGTACAGGTTGATCTTTGTCTCATCTGTCCATAGAATTCTTTTCCAGAACTGAGCTGGCTTCATGAGGTGTTTTTCAGCAAATGTAACTCTGGCCTGTCTATTTTTGGAATTGATGAATGGTTTGCATCTAGATGTGAACCCTTTGTATTGACTTTCATGGAGTCTTCTCTTTACTGGTGACTTAGAGACAGATACACCTACTTCACTGAGAGTGTTCTGGACTTCAGTTGATGTTGTGAACGGGTTCTTCTTCACCAAAGAAAGTATGCGGCGATCATCCACCACTGTTGTCATCCGTGGACGCCCAGGCCTTTTTGAGTTCCCAAGCTCACCAGTCAATTCCTTTTTTCTCAGAATGTACCCGACTGTTGATTTTGCTACTCCAAGCATGTCTGCTATCTCTCTGATGGATTTTTTCTTTTTTTTCAGCCTCAGGATGTTCTGCTTCACCTCAATTGAGAGTTCCTTAGACCGCATGTTGTCTGGTCACAGCAACAGCTTCCAAATGCAAAACCACACACCTGTAATCAACCCCAGACCTTTTAACTACTTCATTGATTACAGGTTAACGAGGGAGACGCCTTCAGAGTTAATTGCAGCCCTTAGAGTCCCTTGTCCAATTACTTTTGGTCCCTTGAAAAAGAGGAGGCTATGCATTACAGAGCTATGATTCCTAAACCCTTTCTCCGATTTGGATGTGAAAACTCTCATATTGCAGCTGGGAGTGTGCACTTTCAGCCCATATTATACATATAATTGTATTTCTGAACATGTTTTTGTAAACAGCTAAAAAAACAAAACTTGTGTCACTGTCCAAATATTTCTGGACCTAACTGTAGATAGATAGAGGGATAGATAAAGGGATAGATAGATAGATAGACCGATAGGAGGAATAGGATAGATAGAGTGATAGATAGATAGATAGATAGAGGGATAGATAGAGAGATAGAGGGATAGATAGATAGAGGGATAGATAGATAGATAGATAGAGAGGAGAGGGATAGATAGATAGAGGGATAGATAGATAGATAGATAGATAGATAGAGAGGAGAGGGATAGATAGATAGATGGATAGATAGAGGGATAGATAGATAGATGGATAGATAGATAGATAGATAGGCCAGGAGAGGTATGTCAGTGACTGGAGGACCGACATCAACACCTCACAGAAACTGACCACGTACCAGAGTCTACAGAGAGACTACAGACTGGCCCCATATCTGGAGAAAATCCCGGACCCCAGAGACCGCAGGACCCTGAGCCGATATAGACTCAGTGCCCACAGTCTAGCCATCGAATCCGGCCGACACAAGCAGAGCTACAAGCCCAGGGAGGACAGACTGTGCCAACACTGTGACCTGGAGGCCCTGGAGGATGAAACCCACTTCCTGCTACACTGCACCAAGTACTCAGCAGTGAGGGACACTCACTTCAGGAGACTCTCCCATCTCTTCCCGGATTTCAGCTCCATGAAGGAAGAAGAGAAAATATATATCCTGCTGGGGGAAGAAGAGAGCGCAGTGGAGATAGCAGCGCGGTATGTGAGCGAATGCCATAGACTTCCAGAAAGAGAACTATGATAAGTCATGGACTTCCATAGCCCCCCATCCCAGATGTGGCCCCCCAATCCCCACCCTGGATATGCCCCATCCACCGTTACCACAGTCCCACCGTGGATATGCCCCATCATAAGCCATGGACTTCCATAGCCCCCATCCTAGAAGTGCCCCCACAGTCCCCACCCTGGATGAGCCCCATCCATCCTTCCTACAGTCCCCACCCACCATCCCCACAGCCCCAGCCCCTAATGTACACTTGCTTTGGCAAAACTAATTTGTATTTGGTCCTGCCAATAAAGCTTATTTGATTTGATTTGATTTGATTTGATAGAGGGATAGATAATAGATGGATGGATAGATGGATGGATAGATAGAGGGATAGATAGATAGATAGATAGATAGAGGGATAGATAGATAGATAGATAGATAGATAGATAGATAGATAGATAGATAGATAGATAGAGGGATAGATAGATAGAGGGATGGATAGATAGAGGGATGGATAGATAGATAGAGAGGAGAGGGATAGATAGATAGAGAGGAGAGGGAGAGAGAAAAGAAAGCAGCATGGCGTCACATGAGTGAACAAACCACTGCTGCTTTTATGACCATATTTCGGAATGCTGCCATTTTTATGGTTGATCAACAAAAGGATACTTTACTATGACAAAGCTACAATCATAGATACTCTTAAAGGTATAGTTTCCGGAGAGCGCTGCTCCTCTGCCTTCCGTCTTCCTGAGCTTTCTACGCTCTGCAGATCGATAGTTCAAACCAGCAGATGTCCGGCCTGTAACGTCTGCCCTTGACCACAGACTAAAGATGACTGTCACGGATAGACTAGAGCTAGCCACCAAGTTGAAAAAAAAGGGTTTTCAGCTCACCAGTTAGTTGTGAATTCAGCTGGATGAAAGCTCCTGGTCGGTGCTCAGTCAAACAAGGGAGGCTGTAGACAATCAAAGTGAGGAGGTGCTCCGGCACAAAACGTCCATGCAGACAGAAATTGTTAAAGATTAAGAAAACATCTTTAATTCCTAAGAGATAAAATACATGGTGAGGATAAAATTTCCTATGATTGACGCGTTTCAGATGCTGGGTCTTGATTATGACTAAAGACCCAGAGTCTGAAACGCGTCAATCATAGGAAATTTTATCCTCACCATGTATTTTATCTATTAGGAATTAAAGATGTTTTTTTAATCTTTAACAATTTCTGTCTGCATGGACGTTTTGTGCCGGAGTACCTCCTCACTAGCCACCAAGTTGGCAGGACCTCAAGAACCCTGAAACCCTTTAACCCCAATACAGGGATTTGAAATTACACAAGGTCCAGGAGATCACTGCCTATGGAAGGCCGGAATCCAGGAAAGAGAGGTCGTCAGGCAGGGTCCAAACCAGGAGGCACAAAAAGGGACAAACTCGAGAGGCAGGAGCGTAGTCAGGAAATCAGTCAGAGGTCAAAACCGGAGATGGCAGCGAGGTACATAAACGGCAGGCATGAGGGTTGTCAGCAAACAAGCAGAAGTCAGAACACCAGAATCACTAAACAGGACAGAGTGGGACAGGAACCAGGAATAAAGAACTATCTCTGGCAGTGGTCAGCAGACAGGAGGGGGAATAAGAAGGGTGTGTTGTCTTCCCATTGGCTATAGCTGAATGATGGTAACTTCAGCTGTAAGACACACGCCACCTACAGTCAGCCAGTGGTACTGCAGATCCCAGGGATACCCAGATTAGTGGATGAGCGGAGCCTGCGCCCACCGGCGCCACTGGCATCAACGCCTCTCCCATCCCAAGCACTATCCACGGCAGGAACATGGTGTCGCCTGGCAATCGGAGCAGAAGTCACAGGAGCGTACTCCGGTGGGGACATGACACAACCCTACATAGCTTATGCACCTATGTGCCGAGCAGGATACATGGCCCTGGCTGACCATGAACTGGATCCTAGGTAATGAACAGATAGGATGAGCACTAGTCAACCCCTGTAAGTCCTAAAGAACACACAGTGAAAGCAAACAGGAAAAGTAAACAAATAACTTATTGCCAAGATGACTTAGGGAGAGGAACAGCGACATACAACGTTTAATAAATCCACCTCTTTAAGATCGAGCCACTATGTAATGTACAGACGGGATGAGCACTAGTCAACCCTATTAAGTCCAAAAGAATTCATAGGGGAAACAGACGGGGGGAAGTAAACAAACAACTTATCTCCAAGATGACTTAAGCTGGGTTTACACACTGCAACATCTCAAACGACATCGCTGTAACGTCACCGGTTTTGTGACGCAATAGCGATGTTGTTTGCGATGTTGCAGTGTGTGAAACCTATCAGCGACCTGGCCCCTGCTGTGAAGTTGCTGGAAGTTGCTGATCACTACACGTCGTTCAGGACCATTCCTAGGTCCTTTGTTTCCCGCTGTGCAGCATGAAGTTTCAGTGTGTGAATCTTTTTCAGCGACTTTGTTAGCAACTTCCCTTTCAAAAGGCTGCTTATCAACGTCCCCAACAACCAGCTAGGTCGCTCTGCAGGTCCGGATCGCTGGTAAGTTGTTGGCCAGGTTTGCCGGGTTGAACGCTCACCAGAGACTTAGCAGAGACTTATGGAGATCGCTATTGCGTCACCAAACCGGTGACGTTACAGCGATGTCCTTTGCGATGTTGCAGCGTGTAAACCCAGCTTTAGGGAGAGGAACAGCAACTGACAACTTTTTCCAAATGATTACAAGCCGACTGCTTGCAATCAGTACCTTATAGAAATGTAACTCTATCACCAGCAATATACCAAGGGGAAATGCAGGTATATCAAGACACAGAGGGTGAGGAATAATGATTAGCAGCTGAAAGAAAAAGATCTTCGCAGGAGGCAAATTTAAACCCTGATAGAGAAGACACAAAAAACTCTATTCACACCACAGAGGAAAGGATGGAATATCAAGGAGCATTTTGTACAGCCAAACACAGCGACCTTCTGCAGCCAGACACCATAGGGTTGTCTGTCAACCGTGACACACCTGTGAATGAAGCATGGATGAATTTCTGGGCCAAAGTGTACATTTTCTGTGCTAACAAAAGTATCCTTACTTTTCATCAGAGAATGAACCTGGACGTATACAGCAATCCTGTCATCTTCAGAGCAATGCTTGCAGCTTTATGACCATGTAAAATGTTGCCATAATTGAAATTGTTCCAGAAAATGAAGTATTTTTCCTGGAAAATTATTGCAATTACACTTTTTTGTAATACACATTTATTTATTTTGTGTGTATTGTAACAAACAAAAACTGGAAAAAAAAGGCAAATTGGACATAATTTCACATAAAACCCCCAAATGGGCTGGACAAAATTGTTGGCAGTTTTACGAAATTGTGGGTAAACAATTTTGTTTCAGTTCACCTGTGGCAAATAACAGATGTGGGCAATATGAAAATGACACCTGAAACCAGATAAAAAGGGGAGAAGTTGACTCACTCTTTGCATTGAATGTCTATGTTTGCCACACTAAGAATGGGGAACAGAAAGATGAGAAGAGATGTCATGAGTTGAGAACCAAAATTGAAGAAAAATAACAATTGCAAGGTTACAAGTCCAGCTCCAGAGATCTTGATGTTCCTTTGTCCATGGTGCATAATATAATCAAGAAGTTTACAACCCATGGCACTGTAGCTAATCTCCCTGGATGTGGACGGAAGAGAAAAATTGATGCAAGCTTGCAAAACGAGATAGTCTGGATGGTGGATAAGCCCCAATCAAGTTCCAAAGAAATTCAAGCTGCCCTGCAGCTCAGGAGCATCAGTGTCAGCACAAACTATCCGTCCACATCTGAATGAGATGAAATGTTATGGAGGAGATCCAGGAGGACCCCACTGCTGACACAGAGACATAAAAAGCTAGACTGCAGGTTGCCAAAATGTACATGAGTAACCAAAATCCTTCTGAGAAAAAGTGTCTTGTGGACAGATGAGACCAAGACAGAGCTTTTTGGTAAAACGCATCATTCTACTGTTTACCGAAGACGGAATGAGGCCGACAAAGTAACGATCACAGCACCTACAGTCACATATGGTGGAGGCTCAGAGATGTTTTGGGGTTGTTTTGCTGCCTCTGGCATTGGGGGTGATGACTGTGTGCAAGGAATCATGAAACCTGAAGATTACCAAAGGAGTTTGAGTGACAATGTAGAGCTTCAAGAAGCCCCCAGAAATGGATGGAAACAAAGCGCTGGAGAGTCCTGAAGTGGCAGCAATTTCAAACAAAACCCCCAAAACGGGCCGGACAAAATTGTTGCGACCCTTAACTTAATATTTGGCTGCACACCCTTTGAATAAATAACTGAAATCAATTGCTTCCTACACCCGTACGCAAGCTTCTACCTCCTCACACCTGGAATCTCGGACTCTTCTTTATAAACTGCTCCAGGTCTCTCATATCTGAAGGCCTCTTCTCGTCTCTTCTCCCAATTTTCAGATCTCTCCACAGGTGCCAATAGGATTTAGATCTGCACTCATTGTGGCCTCTTCAGAACTCTCCAGCGCTTTGTTTTCATCCATTTCTGGGGTTTCTTGAAGTGTTTGGGGTCATTGTCCTGCTGGAAGACCCCTGACGTAGGACGCAAACTCACCTTTCTGACATTTACCACTACAATGCCACTCACCCTTTGGTAATCTTCAGGTTTCATGATGTCTTGCACACAGTTAAGACTCCCAGTGCCAGAGGCAGCAAAACATCTCTGACCTCCACCATGTGTGACTGTAGGTGCTGTGATATATTCTTTGTAGGCCTCATTCCGTTTTCACTAAACAGTAGAATGAGGTGCTTTATCCAAAAAGCTCTATCTTGGTCTCATCTGTCCACAAGATGCTTTCCCAAAAGGATTTTGGTTATTCACGTACATTTTGGCAAACTGCAATCTAGCTTTTTTCTGTCTCTCCGTCAGCAGTGGTTTCCTTGTCCAGAGAGATTAACTACAATGCCAAGGGTTGTAAACTTCTTGATTATGTTGCACACCGTGGACAAAGGAACATCAAGATCTCTGGAGATGGCCCCATAACCTTAAGATTATAGATATTTTTCAATGATTTTGGTTCTTAAGTCCTCAGACAGTTCTTCTCCTCTTTCTGATCTCCATGCTTAGTGTGACAAACACAGACACGCAATGCAAAGATGGAGTGAACTTCTCCCCTTTTTATCTGGTTCCAGGTGTGATTTTCATATTGCCCACACCTGTTACTTGTCACAGGTGAGTTTGAACAAGCATCACATGCTGGAAACAAAAGGTGTTTACACACAATTTTGGAAAGTTGCCAACAATTTTGTCCGGCCCATTTTTGGAGTTTTGTGTGAAATTATGCCCAATTTGCCTTTTTTTTCTCAGTTTTTTGTTTGTGTTGTGTTTTTGTTTGTGTTTTTCCAATACATACAAAGGAAATAAATGTGTATGAGAAAACATGTGTAATTGGAATAATTTTCTGGGAGAAATACTTTATTTCCTGGAATAATTCCAAGGGTGCCAATACTTTCGGCTATGACTGTTTGACCATCTGCTTAGTTTAAACTGAGTTTTGGGGGTGACACAATCCCTTTAAGATGAAACTTTTAGACTGTGAATACAAAATGCATAGATTGTCTTTATCAAGGATTGCGATGCCCTTTTACCGTGCTATTTATTCTCATGTAATCATTTTATATCCTTGTGATTCATGTTTGGAAATTATTACACTCCACCGCAAAAAAACATATTATTAAAAATGCCCTTTTTGTTAGTCCACAATTTGCTGTCTTATTTTTTTTTCACAAATCTCCTAAAAGCAACTGGAACTGACATTTTCAGTACTAAAATATTCTTTATAGAACGAGACAGAGGAGCCTTTTCTAAACCATCTTCATTCTGTAAAAAAAAATTACAAAGGAAGAAATAAGGGAGTGCGTGATACAAAATCGCACAGCAACAAATTCCAGGCAATATGCCGTACGAGAAGCCGGGGTATTCTTTTAAATCTGACATTAGGCTGTTTTTCCAAAAGTTTCCTATATACTTTTTTTTAACCGTTGATTTAGTCTATAATTTGCTCGGCTTTTATTTTAGCAAAACTCCTTGAAGATGGTATTTTGCAAAAATATGGATAAAAAATGAATTTTTATTAAACCTGATCTATCCTGCAAATAATTAGAAATAAATAAATAAGAGGTTTTTCTTATAATGTACGAAATGGTAATAAGTTCTATGTATCAAAAGTTTGTGTTTACATATTAAAGTAAAAGACTTTAAAAAGTTACTTTACAGCATCACTGTAGTGTTTCTGTATTTCAGCGCTAGAGTGATGATTAATCTAAGTCCCAGTGTTTAATAAAGCCGCCGAAAATCACAACTCAATACAAGTCTATGAGAGCCTCGTGCTGGCCTCACTCTGGCCTTCCTCTGACCTTGTTCTGGCCTGGTCTTGGCCTCGTTCTGTCCTCGATCTGGCCTTGTCCTGGCTTCGTTCTATCCTCGACCTGGCCTCATTCTGGCATCATCCACATGCAATAGTGATGGACCTTTTTGCCAGCAGGTGTAGATTAGGTGCAGGAATATGATGTAGAAATTTCAGCACCAAATCTGCATCTCTTGGCCAAAAAATGCAGTTTTCTGCCAAGAGATGCAGGTCTGTGAACTCAGTACGGGGGAATTTGCACGTTGCGACATTGCTACTGCGATATCGTCAGGGTCAAATCGAAAGTGACGCACATCCGGCGCCGGTAACGATGTCGCAACGTGTAAAGCCTAGATGCGCAGATAAACGATCGCAAAAGCATCGTAAATCGGCAATCTGTGTAGTGTCAGACATTTTCATAATGTCGCACCAATAGGACATACGATGTTGTTCCTCGTTCCTGCGGCAGCATACATCGCTGTGTGTGAAGCCACAGGAGCGAGGAACATCTCCTTACCTGCCTCCACCGGCTATGCGGAAGGAAGGAGGTGGGCGGGATGTTTACGTCCCGCTCATCTCCGCCCCTCCGCTTCTATTGGCCGCCTGCCGTGTGACGTCGCTTTGACGCTGCACGACCCGCCCCCTTAGGAAGGAGGCGGGTCGCCGGCCAGAGTGACGCCGCAGTCCGTGTGAAGCTGCCGTAGCGATAATGTTCGCTACGGCAGCTATCACAAGATATCGCAACTGCGACAGGGGCGGGTACTATCGGGCTCGGCATTGCTAGCATCGGCTAGCGATGTCGCAGCGTGCAAAGTACCCCTAAGAGTTAATTGAGGTCTCTTGAGGTCAGGTTACCTGCGATCACAGGTGGAGGTCCATGAGAACCTCCAGCTGTGACCACAACTAACCTGAGTGACGTCACCTTTGATCGCTGCAGCTCAGTCTCTGCCTGAAATTACAGTGGGTGGTCATGTTCTATCGCCTCTCACAGTGGCTTCAGATGTAGCCGAGCTGGAAGGTCATGGGACCTTGTGTAGATTATGTTGGACCTGGGTTTTTTGGGGTCAATAAGTGGTGAATGAGCGTGGTTTTTGTATTTTATTTAAGATAAAGGATTGTTTTATGTTTGTGTTTATTTTCACTTACAGATTGGCAATGGGGGGATCTCATAGAAACCTCTCATTACTAATCTAGGGCATAGTTTCAGCTGTGAGCTGACATTAACCCCTTATTACCCCGATTGCCACCATACAAGGGCAATTGTGATGAGTCGGGTAAAGGGCCAGGATTGTCACACCTAAACGATACGGCAGCTATTTTTAGGCTGCAATTTCAATTTTTTAGAATTATTTATTTAAATAATTTTAGAAAAAAAATCTGCATGCGGTTTCTCTTATTTTGATACACAGCCAAGATAAGTGCATGGCTGGGGGCTGCAGCCTGTCACCGTATACTTTATCTGTGCTGATATCAATAGATGGGGGTACCCTACGCCAAATGTATTCATTTATTTTATACCACGATAAACCCGCAGCTGTGATTCCAGCCAATCACAGACGCTGTGTGGGGGTGGGGTTTGACTTCACCCAATCAGAGCCGTCGGTGGGTGGGGAAAGCAGTGAATATGGATGAGGGCTAATCAGCGACCCTGGAAATACAGCTGCGGGAGCAGTTAGACTCAGTAAGTATGTCTTGCTTTTATTTTCTTTCTTTTGCGGCTCCCTACACCATTTTCCAACACATAAGTTTGGCCTCCCATTGAATTCAATGGTCTTGGTATGTTCCATGAACTGTTCGGTGAACACTGGGAGGCTCGGTAAAGATCGGTGAACCAAACTTTGAAAGATTCATTCATCTTTATGCCTGATGCTGTCCGCACCCTCATCTCAGTTGAATTAATGTACCTGATAACCTACTCATCACTGCTATTCCTGGTGCTGTCCACACCCTCACTTCTATTGAATAAAGCGGGCTTTACACGCTACAAGATTGCTACAGCGATCTCGTTGGGGTCACGGATTTTGTGACGCACATCCGGCCACTGTAGCGATCTCGTTGCGTGTGACTCCTAGGAGCGATTTTGGATCGTTGCAAAAACGTCCAAAATCGCTCCTTGGTGACATGGGGGTCCATTCCTAAATATCGCTGCTGTCACTTGGGCGAAGTTGATCCTTGTTCCTGCAGCAGCACACATCGCTACGTGTGACACCGCAGGAACGAGGAACCTCTCCTTACCTGCCACACGCCAGCAATGAGGAAGAAAGGTGGGCGGTATGTTCATCCCGCTCATCTCCGCCCCTCCGCTTTGATTGGGCGGCCGCTTAGTGACGTCGCTATGACGCCGAGTGAACCGCCCCCTTAGAAAGGAGGCGGATTGCCAGTCACAGCGACGTCGCCGAGCAGGTAAGTACGTGTGACGCTGCCGTAGCGATAATGTTCGCTACGGCAGCGATCTCCACATATCGGCATAACGATAGGGGCGGGTGCTATCACGCACAACATCGCTAGCATCAGCTAGCGATGTCGCAGCGTGTAAAGCCACCCTTATGGTGCAGATTGGTTATACAACTTTGCTGTGCCTATCTTATTGCTGCCCTACAACATGGTGCCTGATTGCCTACTCATCTCTGCTGTTCCCGAGCTGTCCACACATTTGGCTCTGCTGCACCTAGTGCTTCCAGTTTCCGTTAATTACATTTTGATCAATAAAGCGTGAAAAATAACTCTGGAGCTGGCAATTTTATCTGCTCCAGTTTATGAAAATTCAATTCTATTTCACATAAGCTCAAGAACCTGTTTTGTTCTGCAGGAGGGAGGGTCCAGCTTCCTGCAAAGCTCCATACAGAACCGGGGAACGTACGGCGCGGCCGGTCCCCATTGTGCACTTGTGTCAGTACACGGAGCTCCAGGCAATAACCCATTTAATGTCATATTTGAAATCCAGCTAAAGCCGAATCAAACACCCTGTTTGCAAAAATTGGAAAACCTCCTTTACATTCCCCTGGTAATGCTGTGTCATGGTGACAGGATTAGGATTTTTTACTAAAAATGTAAACTGTTTTTTTTACCTTCTTTTTTACAAAAATCCTAGAAGAGGCAAACCTTTCACAATTAATGAGCAACTTTGAATGATTCAGATTGATACACACTTCACCACGGTGGTTTGAAAGATCTTGTAGGAATTTGTAGACTTTCTATGTGATTACGGCTTTTACATTTCTGTGAACAAAAAAAAAAAAATTCCTCCGGAGGCGAAAACGCAATATACAAATTGTATTATAGCATAGTTTTCGTTTTTAAGACCCACGGATTAGTGCGGTGGAATATGGGGATGTGGAGACGTGGGGATTACTGAGGCACTGCGAACACTTTAAATATATTTTATTCACCCCGGAAATCACACTTGGTATAAAGAATAGCCGACAGCATTGTATATATAGATTTCCAAGGACACACGAGGCTTACAGTTTATTGTGTAGTATTAAGGGGGTATTTTATGAAGTTTTGCTCCATTTTTGGGTTTAATAACCAAGTTTATACAGTTCCTTGACCCCTTGAGCCACTAATATTTAATCTACTGACTATAAATCAATAATGGCACCAAGTGTATGTTCACATCAAACATTTATATCAGTGGTACTTCAGCTCTCTCTCTTTCTGTATGTATATATAAATATATATATATATATATATATATATATATATATATGATTTCCTTACCTGTGTGGATTGGACGGGTTGTTACCGACATCGGGTGAGAATGTCATGTCAATAGCATCTTTAGAAATATATTTAGTTAATTGGCCACATCTTCAATACTTTTTATATATATATATATATTATAGTATATATATACCGTATATATATTTCTAAAGATGCTATTGACGTGAATTTCTCACCAGATGTCGGTAACAACCTGCCCAATCTACACAGGTAAGGAAATCAAACCATAAATGTCCATCAATTAGGTTATGTGTAATAATTAGAAATGACACAGGGAAAAAGTATTGAACACATGAAGAAACAGAGGTATGGAAAGCCATGACACCAGCTGAAATCTTTCAGTAATTAGAAAACAATCCTGCCAGTTAGAAAAAAATATCAGATGGTTCAACTGATGGCTTATGAAAAAATCTCTCATTACCAAAGTGCCACACAAGAAACATCTCATGATGGGTAAAACCAGTGAGCTGTCTCAAGACTTTCACAAACTTATTGTTGCAAAACATACTGATGGCATTAAGGGGGCTTTACACACAACGACATCGCTAACAAGATGTCGTTGGGGTCACGGAATTCGTGACGCACATCCGGTCTCGTTAGCAACGTCGTTGCGTGTGACACGTACGAGCGACCGCTAACGATCAAAATACTCACCAAATCGTTGATTGTTGACTTGTCGTCCATTTCCCAAAAATCGTTGCTGATTTTGGACGCAGGTTGTTTGTCGTTCCTGAGGCGGCACATATCGCTACGTGTGACACCCCAGGAACGACAAACAACACCGTACCTGCGTCCTCGGAAATGAGGTGGGCGTGACTTCCATGTGGCTGCTCTCCGCCCCTCCGCTTCTATTGGATGCCTGCCATGTGACGTCGCTGTGACCCCGCACGAACCACCCCCTTAGAAAAGAGGCTGTTCGCCAGCCACAGCGACGTCGTTTGGAAGGTAAGTATGTGTGACGGGCCCTAGCAATTTTGTGCGCCACGGGCAGCGATTTGCCCGTGATGCACTAACGACGGGGGCGGGTGCTTTCACGAGCGACATCGCTAGCGATGTCACTGCGTGTAAAGCAGCCTTTAGTTCCAGGAGAATTTCTAAACTACTGAAGATTCCGGTGAGCAGTTTTGGGATCTAAATCCAGAAGTGGAAAGAACATGATTTCACCATATACTGGCCACGACCAGGTGCTCTCCACAAGATTATAGTCAGAGGAGTGAAAAGAATTATCAGAAGAGTTGTCCAAGAGCCAAGGAAACCTGTGGAGAGCTACACAAAGACTTGGAATCAGCAGGTACAATTGTTTCACAGCAAAGAATAAGTAATGGATTCCCCCTCCGTGGCCTCTATGCATGCTCCTGTATGCACGCTCCTGTATGCACACTCCTGTATGCACGCTCACCATGCAAGACTCCATTGCAGAACTGAAAGCAGGTTCAAGAGTGTTTAAAGTTTACTCCACAACATTTAGACAAGTCAGTGAAATACTGGAGAATATAATCTGGTCAAATGAGACCAAAGCAGAACTTTTTGGTTGCCACAATACACACCATGTTTGGAGGTCAAAGGGAAAATCACCTCCAAAACTCCAACAACAGTGAAGTGTGGAGGTGGGAACATCGTGGTGTGGGGCAGTTTTTCAGCATGCGGCACTGGCAAACTGCATAGAATTGAAGGAAGGATGAATGGACAAATGTACAGAGATATTCCTGGTAAAAATCTGCTGCATCTACCCGGATGATGAAGATGAGACGAGGGCGGACATTTCAGCAGACAATGATCCCGAACACACGGCCAAGGATAGAGAAAATAAATCTGCTAGAATGGCCGAGCCGATCACCGGAGCTGAATCCAATAGAAAATGTCTGGAAGTAACTAAAGCTCAGAGATCATAGAAGAAGCCGGGACCTGCAGGATGTGAGGAGTGTGTGCGGAGAATGGGCCAAATTCCACCTGAGCAATGCAGGTGACTAGTGTCTCCATACAGGATGTGAGGAGTGTGTGCGGAAGAATGGGCCAAAATCCACCTGAGCAATGCAGGTGACTAGTGTCTCCATACAGGATGTGAGGAGTGTGTGCGGAAGAATGGGCCAAAATCCACCTGAGCAATGCAGGTGACTAGTGTCTCCATACAGGATGTGAGGAGTGTGTGCGGAAGACTGGGCCAAAATCCACCTGAGCAATGCAGGCGACTAGTGTCTCCATACAGGATGTGAGGAGTGTGTGCGGAAGAATGGGCCAAAATCCACCTGAGCAATGCAGGTGACTAGTGTCTCCATACAGGATGTGAGGAGTGTGTGCGGAAGAATGGGCCAAAATCCACCTGAGCAATGCAGGTGACTAGTGTCTCCATACAGGATGTGAGGAGTGTGTGCGGAAGAATGGGCCAAAATCCACCTGAGCAATGCAGGCGACTAGTGTCTCCATACAGGATGTGAGGAGTGTGTGTGGAAGAATGGCCCAAACCCACCTGAGCAATGCAGGTGACTAGTGTCTCCATACAGGATGTGAGGAGTATGTGCGGAAGAATGTGCCAAAATCCACCTGAGCAATGCAGGTGACTAGTGTCTCCATACAGGATGTGAGGAGTGTGTACAGAAGAATGGGCCAAAATCCACCTGAGCAATGCAGGTGACTAGTGTCTCCATACAGGATGTGAGGAGTGTGTGCGGAAGAATGGGCCAAAATCCACCTGAGCAATGCAGGTGACTAGTGTCTCCATACAGGATGTGAGGAGTGTGTGCGGAAGAATGGGCCAAAATCCACCTGAGCAATGCAGGCGACTAGTGTCTCCATACAGGATGTGAGGAGTGTGTGCGGAAGAATGGGCCAAAATCCACCTGAGCAATGCAGGCGACCAGTGTCTCCATACAGGATGTGAGGAGTGTGTGCGGAAGAATGGGCCAAAATCCACCTGAGCAATGCAGGTGACTAGTGTCTCCATACAGGATGTGAGGAGTGTGTACAGAAGAATGGGCCAAATCCACCTGAGCAATGCAGGCGACCAGTGTCTCCATACAGGATGTGAGGAGTGTGTGCGGAAGAATGGGCCAAAATCCACCTGAGCAATGCAGGTGACTAGTGTCTCCATACAGGATGTGAGGAGTGTGTACAGAAGAATGGGCCAAAATCCACCTGAGCAATGCAGGTGACTAGTGTCTCCATACAGGATGTGAGGAGTGTGTACAGAAGAATGGGCCAAAATCCACCTGAGCAATGCAGGCGACTAGTGTCTCCATACAGGATGTGAGGAGTGTGTGCGGAAGAATGGGCCAAAATCCACCTGAGCAATGCAGGTGACTAGTGTCTCCATACAGGATGTGAGGAGTGTGTACAGAAGAATGGGCCAAAATCCACCTGAGCAATGCAGGAGACTAGTGTCTCCATACAGGATGTGAGGAGTGTGTGCGGAAGAATGGACCAAAATCCACCTGAGCAATGCAGGAGACTAGTGTCTCCATACAGGATGTGAGGAGTGTGTGCGGAAGAATGGGCCAAAATCCATCTGAGCAATGCAGGTGACTAGTGTCTCCATACAGGATGTGAGGAGTGTGTGCGGAAGAATGGGCCAAAATCCACCTGAGCAATGCAGGTGACTAGTGTCTCCATACAGGATGTGAGGAGTGTGTACAGAAGAATGGGCCAAAATCCACCTGAGCAATGCAGGCGACTAGTGTCTCCATACAGGATGTGAGGAGTGTGTACAGAAGAATGGGCCAAAATCCACCTGAGCAATGCAGGCGACTAGTGTCTCCATACAGGATGTGAGGAGTGTGTGCGGAAGAATGGACCAAAATCCACCTGAGCAATGCAGGAGACTAGTGTCTCCATACAGGAGGTGAGGAGTGTGTACAGAAGAATGGGCCAAAATCCACCTGAGCAATGCAGGCGACCAGTGTCTCCATACAGAAGGCGCCTGGAAGCTTCATCACCAACAAAGCCTTTGCACAAAATATTAAATACATTTCAGTAACATGTAAAATACTTTTTCCCTGTGTCATTTCTCCTTATTACATGTAGATTAATTTATGGACCTCCATGGCTTGATTTCTGATTGGATGGGTTGTTACCGACATCTGGTGAGAAATTCATGTCAGTAGCCCTCAGAAATATCAAAAGGGAAAATGTAATCACGTAGTTTTGTCTTGTGTAGTGCTTTAAAATGAAAGGCGTTTTCTTAGAGTGACAAAGCAATAAATATTATAAATAAAAAATTAAGACCTTAATTCACCTTTTATATCCCTGTGTAGTCATGTCACTGATGCTCCGATGGTCCCACAGTCTTTATTGGCGTAATCACATGCCGCACACCCACCAGTGAGTCCAGTGATTGGATGCAGCGGTCATACTAATAAAGAGTCCAGTCATTGGATGCAGCGGTCACACTAATAAAGAGTCCAGTGATTGGATGCAGCGGTCATACTGATAAAGAGTCCAGTGATTGGATGCAGCGGTCACACTGATAAAGAGTCTAGTGATTGGATGCAGTGATCACACTGATAAAGAGTCCAGTGATTGGATGCAGCGGTCACACTGATAAAGAGTCCAGTGATTGGATGCAGCGGTCACACTGATAAAGAGTCTAGTGATTGGATGCAGTGATCACACTGATAAAGAGTCCTGTGATTGGATGCAGCGGTCATACTGATAAAGAGTCCAGTGATTGGATGCAGCGGTCACACTGATAAAGAGTCTAGTGATTGGATGCAGTGATCACACTGATAAAGAGTCCTGTGATTGGATGCAGCGGTCACACTGATAAAGAGTTCAGTGATTGGATGCAGCGGTCACACTGATAAATGACACGTCACCCCTTCAACAAAGTAAAGGAAGACCCTCAGAGACCCCCGAGCATCAGAACCAGAGAAGCGGGATATAACTGGTTATTCTAGAACCTGTACTCAGGTTCCTTTTCCGTTTGCCCTTGTCTCTGCCCTTTTTAAAAATGGCCGCGCCCGTGGCGCGCATGCGTGGTGTGGCCCCTTCCTGAGCGTCCTTGAATGACGGCTTCCTCAACGGTATGGGGTGGGCACAGTGTGACGACACTGCCAATGCCCGCGTCATTTCCGGCAACGGCCCGATACCAGACGCTCAGAACGGGATCCCGCCCCCTCATGCGGCCTGAATGGACGCCTGGCCTGTATGTCATCACTGGGGCACTCTCTCTTTGCACACCATGTCGCAGTCCCCTGAGGAAGACCACGAAACGCGTTGGGGTGGCTGTGGGTCTGTCTAGGCTTTACCATGGGTAAGTTATTATGTGCACTGTCACTTGGACTTGATTTTCACATGTTGGGGCTAATTTTTGCTCTTACTTCCCATGGCAGCCTTACAGACCTAACTGCCTTGCTCTGGATCTTTTTACCTATCCACCTGTAATATTTAACTCTGTAAACTCTGGATCACTCGTTTTGCTAATTTTAATATGCCTTCTTGTATGTAATAAAGATTTATACACTTTGATAGAGCTGATCCTGTTTGAAGTCTATTTTTTCACACACCTGATATTGGTTGCTACTCCCCTCTTTCTTTCTCAGTTTTTCATAAAGAGTCTAGTGAGTGGATGCAGCGGTCACACTGATAAAGAGTCTAGTGAGTGGATGCAGCGGTCACACTGATAAAGAGTCTAGTGAGTGCATGCAGCGGTCACACTGATAAAGAGTCCAGTGAGTGGATGCAGCGGTCACACTGATAAAGAGTCTAGTGAGTGGATGCAGCGGTCACACTGATAAAGAGTCCAGTGAGTGGATGCAGCGGTCACACTGATAAAGAGTCTAGTGAGTGGATGCAGCGGTCACACTGATAAAGAGTCCAGTGAGTGGATGCAGCGGTCACACTGATAAAGAGTCCAGTGAGTGGATGCAGCGGTCACACTGATAAAGAGTCTAGTGAGTGGATGCAGCGGTCACACTGATAAAGAGTCTAGTGAGTGCATGCAGCGGTCACACTGATAAAGAGTCTAGTGAGTGGATGCAGCGGTCACACTGATAAAGAGTCTAGTGAGTGGATGCAGCGGTCACACTGATAAAGAGTCCAGTGATTGGATGCAGCGGTCACACTGATAAAGAGTCCAGTGATTGGATGCAGCGGTCACACTGATAAAGAGACTAGTGAGTGGATGCAGCGGTCACACTGATAAAGAGTCTAGTGAGTGCATGCAGCGGTCACACTGATAAAGAGTCTAGTGAGTGGATGCAGCGGTCACACTGATAAAGAGTCTAGTGAGTGGATGCAGCGGTCACACTGATAAAGAGTCCAGTGAGTGGATGCAGCGGTTACACTGATAAAGAGTCTAGTGAGTGGATGCAGCGGTCACACTGATAAAGAGTCTAGTGAGTGGATGCAGCGGTCACACTGATAAAGAGTCCAGTGATTGGATGCAGCGGTTACACTGATAAAGAGTCCAGTGAGTGGATGCAGCGGTTACACTGATAAAGAGTCTAGTGAGTGGATGCAGCGGTCACACTGATAAAGAGTCTAGTGAGTGGATGCAGCGGTCACACTGATAAAGAGTCCAGTGATTGGATGCAGCGGTTACACTGATAAAGAGTCCAGTGAGTGGATGCAGCGGTTACACTGATAAAGAGTCTAGTGAGTGGATGCAGCGGTCACACTGATAAAGAGTCCAGTGATTGGATGCACCGGTTACACTGATAAAGAGTCCAGTGAGTGGATGCAGCGGTCACACTGATAAAGAGTCCAGTGAGTGGATGCAGCGGTCACACTGATAAAGAGTCTAGTGAGTGGATGCAGCGGTCACACTGATAAAGAATCTAGTGAGTGGATGCAGCAGTCACACTGATAAAGAGTCCAATGATTGGACGCAGCGGTCACACTAATAAAGAGTCCAGTGATTGGACGCAGCGGCCACACTAATAAAGAGTCCAGTGATTGGATGTAGCGGTCACACTAATAAAGAGTCCAGTGATTGGACGCAGCGGTCACACTGATAAAGAGTCCAGTGATTGCACGCAGCGGTCACACTGATAAAGAGTCCAGTTATTGGATGCAGCGGTCACACTGATAAAGAGTCCAGTGATTGGACGCAGCGGTCACACTGATAAAGAGTCCAGTGATTGGATGCAGCGGTCACACTGATAAAGAGTCCAGTGATTGGACGCAGCGGTCACACTGATAAAGAGTCCAGTGATTGGACGCAGCAGTCACACTGATAAAGAGTCCAGTGATTGGACACAGCGGTCACACTAATAAAGAGTCCTGTGATTGGATGCAGTGGTCACACTGATAAAGAGTCCAGTGATTGGATGCAGCGGTCACACTGATAAAGAGTCCAGTGAGTGGATGCAGCAGTCACACTGATAAAGAGTCTAGTGAGTGGATGCAGCGGTCACACTGATAAAGAGTCTAGTGAGTGGATGCAGCGGTCACACTGATAAAGAGTCCAGTTATTGGATGCAGCGGTCACACTAATAAAGAGTCCAGTGATTGGACGCAGCGGTCACACTGATAAAGAGTCCAGTGATTGGATGCAGCGGTCACACTGATAAAGAGTCCAGTTATTGGATGCAGCAGTCACACTGATAAATGACATGTCACCCCTTCAACAAAGTAAAGGAAGACCCCGCGAGACCCCCGAGCATCAGCACCAGAGAAGCGGGATATAACTGGTTATTTATTCCAGAACCTTTCTTGCTCTAATGCTAATTTGTTAATGGAACATCCATGGAAAGATTCTGAAATAAATATATTACATAATGAGTGAATTACTGGGATTGGTAAGAATCCAGCCTCACAAACAGACGGGCTCCCATATGGAGAGGAGAAGGAGATGGAGTGGCGCTGATTAGCGGGGAGCTGGCAGGAATCCCCTCGCACTGCACCATTTTTATCACAATCCTCCTTTGGCAGATGTAGACCGCAGCCTAGGTGTTCTTTAATGCGGCCGTCGCTTTACTCTGCACCTGTCCGGTGACAGATGCACTTTAATGGCCAGTTGTGTTTAGGTTTTAGGCCTGGGTTATATCTGGTGTCAGAGGATCGATTTGTATAGAAAAAGTCTTGAGTCTTCCATTGTTTAAGAACTTTCATTATTTTGGCCTACTGTACATTGTTTTTTTTGGGGGGGGTCATCTTGGAGCAGACGTGTCAAAATTCAAATTCTACAAATTTGCTCAAATTCATTTGGTGCAAATTGAATCACTTGGAAAGGAGCTGATGAAAAAACCCTCTTCTAATCAGCCGTCTCCTTTCCTTCTCCTGACGCTGCTGCTTCTTTGATCAACTCTTCTGCCTTCTCTCTGCTCTTTTCTATATTCTTGTGTATCGGCCTCCATTGCTGCAGTTCTTTCATGCGGTCACATGGATCGTGACAACTCATCATTGATGTTAATGAGGTGCATTGCACCCCATCTGGTCACGTGCGTGCTCCTCATTAATGTGTGTCACGCCCCATGCGACAGATCCCAGTGTTAAATACCATTTATTGAGAAACCATCTTGTAGCCTCCACAGGGCCTTAGGGTACTCGTCACCGGGCCAGTGGTTCCTTGGGGTAGCTGTGACTGGCCTGACCCGGTTCTGTGACCCCGTCGGCTACATGTTAAACAAGAACAGCAAACAAACAAACAGTACAGATGGGGATGGAAGGAGGGTGACGGACCCCTGGGAAGCATGTCACCGGTTGCAGCGGTGACTGGGGTCTCGGCCTCCTCCGCCGCCGACCCTTCCTGCGACTAGTCTTCTTCCAAGGCCAGTACTGGATGGGGAGTGGGGATGCTTCTCAGCACCACCTGTGGTATGCAGCCAGGAACTAGCCTGGGAGGTTGGTGAGAATGGGGGCGGCAGTCCACGGGAGCGCCGGAGCGCATGGTGGTAGCAGTTACTCATAGAGTCACCAGGTGCGGGTTCCAGTCACTTTATTTACTGGCTCAGGTGGTATCAAACCCCGGGTGCTGGGCCTCGCCATCAGAGACTCTGGTCACTTCCCAGGCAGGTCAGAGGCTGGATCCGGTTTGGTAATCTGTGGCCTTTCTCCTCCATGCACAACTATGTACTCTCCCCCGGTCCTGGCCCATACAGGCCGACAGCCTGGCCCTCTCGTGGGTCGGACCTCTGTCCCATCTCTCAGGCTCCCTCTCTGCTGCCGTACGTCAGCCACGCAAACTAGGGCTCTGTATCTCTCCTGTGCTCAGTCCCGTGCTCTGGCGACTGCTCCCCTTTTAGTTCACGATTAAAAGTGCCGGGTCCTGTCTCTCTAGGTGTTATTGGCCCCAGCTTGGTTGTGCTGTCTGTTCAGTGTTACATCCAGACAGATCTGTTCTGTCTCCCTGAAGGCCTGACAGCCTTCCTTCAGGGAGCTACACACCGTGCGTCTGCTCTGTCTCGTGTCCAAGCTTGTTTTGCCTGGCTAAAAGTGTCTCTACTCCTAACTGCCCATGCTCCCACCTTTGCAAGTTGTTATGGTGACCTGGGTCTGCTAGGAACTGGCTGAGTCACTTCCTGACTGTGTTTGTAGAAACATTGTTAACCCTTTCCTAGTGACTGCTTCTCCCAGCTGTACGGTGGTGTGAGGTGTGTGTAAATTTACCAGATTAACATTTTGACCTGCTCGGGAAGGATATAATTATATACCCTGTAGCGACCAGTCTCAGGGGCGCTACAATCTGACATAGCGGCATATAGAATTTTTCTTATTTGCCTTACCATGGGACTTAGTCTGAATCTTTCAGTAGATTTTTCCTACCTCTACCTAAGAGCAGCAAGATGTAGGGGCAGAGACCCTGATTTTAGTGATGTATCACTTACTGTGATACTTACTGCAGTGTTGATTAAATCACTGTTTTATCTACTACAATCTACCAGTTCTCTGAGTGCTGAGCTCTGCATACCTCCGCCCCCACCACTGACTGGCAGCTTTCTGTGTATAGCCCTGCCCCCACCACTGATTGGGCAGCTTTCTGTGTATAGCCCTGCCTACACCACTGATTGGGCAGCTTTCTGTGTATAGCCCTTCCCCCACCACTGATTGGCATCTTTCTGTGTATAGCCCTGCCTACACCACTGATTGGCAGTTTTCTGTGTATAGCCCTGCCCTCACTGATTGGCAGCTTTCTGTGTATAGCTCTGCCCACACCACTGACTGGCAGCTTTCAGTGTATAGCCCCACGCACACCACTGATTTGGCAGCTTTCTGTTTATAGCCCTGCCCCACCACTGATTGGCAGCTTTCTGTGTAGTGCCCTCCCCCACTGATTGGCAACTTTCTGTTTATAGCCCCGCCCACACCACTGATTGGCAGTTTTCTGTGTATAGCCCTTCCCAGTCCACTGTATAAAGCCCATAAGTGATACATTGCTGGAATCAGGGTCTCTGTCCCTACATATATTGCTTTTAGGGGGAACAAATATAATCTTTAACAATAAACTTTAAATTCAAAGAATTTGCAAGAGCAATTTAGAACCCAACATGTCTCAATGCACTTTACTGATGGATACGGGTTAATTTTCTGTATAAAGGAAGGGCAGGCAGAGAACCACCTGCCGAATATCGTTCCATGTAACAAATGTGTATTTAGATAACAAGTGAAAAATAAATGATTTATTATAACGAAGTGCTGGGTAATTACCTGCATTCTGTTAGAGGCTCTCAGCAGGACGGGGAGAAGCTCATTCATTGCTGGAGATAAAGGGGTTCAGAATGCGGCTCTGTGCATAAATCTGCAATTACTCGCTGCGATCAGTCAGGGCATATCTGCCAGATTCTCCGGAATAAACAAGCGCAGACACAATCTGCTTATTTGTACTCACTCTTTAGATAAATGCTGAGGAGCGGCGTTACCATGTCTCCGTCTTACAGTGCACAAAGCCGGCCATTTCTACAACCGTCCATCTTTGAAGTAAGGCGCTAATCGCAGGCGAACGCCCCCGGAAATAACGGGGTTTGAACATGTAAAAATTCCTTTATTTCTACATTTTACAGAACTGTGCTGTCTGTAATGATCACAATAAAATAACATGAGGCGTTGCGATGCGTTCTGCTCTATAAACTGTGGCATAAGCCTGTATGGCGTCCATATGTCATATGGGCCTATATGAGCTCCTAGTGGCAATGGGAGGCACTCAATTCCCATAGAAGCAATGAACAGATAAACGTCCCCTAAGGCTATGTTCACAAATGGCGGATTTGCATCATTTTTTTTCTTGCTGTGTTTTACAGTACCAGCAAAGCGTTCATCTGTCCTATATGTTAGGGGCCTCCAAACACTCGTCCATCAGATGATATTCAGGGCAAGAGGGATCTTCATCGAGCTTCAACATACTCACTCCTTATCGTAAGCAGGGTCCAATTTACACATTTCTAACCCCCAGGACAAAGCACATAATTCTCGCCTCCTCCCCTGGCGCTGGTGTCACTTACCGCTACTGTCTCCGTTCCCTTGCAATGTCTTCTATCAGTTAGAAACTGTAGAGGAGACAGAAGCAGGAAGCCAGCGCTGCACTCATATCTCCCACAGCTTCTGTCACCCAGGATCCAGGACTAATGATGGATCCTTTGTCCGTACTGGATATCTATTATCCATGCACCAACCCCGAACACAGAGTTCTCAAGTTCTCAAGAACAGTTACATGGAGTTCTCAAGTTCCTAAACTCTGTGTAACTGTTCAGAATAAACCACCTGGATAACTAAAAAAAATAAAGTCAAAAGAAAGAAAATAGGGAATAAAACTAGAGCGTTATACTTACCTAGTCTCTCGCATGGCTGTAGCACTATTTCCAGGTCCGATAATTAACCTTCATATGTTGTGAATACATTTTCCAGTTTGGGGCTCCCTCTTGTGGTCAGTGCTGGCGGTGCAGTTGACTTGTGGAATGGGAGCCAAACACCTGTGGAGGACTGGCAATCAGGTCATTCAGATTGGGACTATATAACTGAGTAGTTTTCTCCTGTTACTTGCCGATGCTCAATTGATTTCCTGTGTGTTGAGGACATTCTGAAACCAGCCCTGCTCTCTACCAGAACTCCTCTTAGATAAGTTGGTCTTGTACCTCTGCTTATTGTTTCCACTTTCTTGTTGTTTTTTCTGTTTTGATACTATTGCTTGATTCCTATTTTGTCTGTGTGGAGTTCCTGGTGGAATTGGATCATTCCATGCTGGGAGTGTCTGTATATTTAGCTCCATGATTCTGCAATGTATTGTGTTTTGTCATACTTGGTATTAAATTCAGTTCCTCATCTATATTAGTATTTTTGGATCCCAGTAACATCAGAGTACTGATATAGTGGGGGAGAGGCCGTGTGGTCTCAGGGTTTTTCCATGTCAGGAGTGCTGAGATTTTTTAGACTTTTTTACGGCTGCAGACAGTGCTTTTTCCTATCCTTTCCTATAAAGATAGTTTGGGCCTCATCTTTGCTGAATCTGCTTTCTAGCATTGTATTGTGTTTTCCTATATCACCGTAGTTTTACATGTGGGGGGCTATCTATATCTTTGGGGATTGCTCCGAGGCAGATTAGCTTTTCTTATATTTTTATCTGTATGAATATTTAGTTCTCCGGCTGTGTCGAGACGACTAGGTCATCGTAGGCTCGTCCCACGGCTACTTCTAGTTATGTGTCAGGATTAGGTCTGCAGTCCGTTAAGGTTCCAGCCACTCTGGTTATTTTTTGGGTTTCTGCATTTTTTGATCCTCCTCGGTCCCTGAATCATAACACCCATAATCAGTGCTTCTCCCATCCCCGGCAGTCCCGACGTTTCTGATTGGTTGCAGTCAGACCGCACCCCTACCCTGTGTGACAGCGTGTGTGATTTCTTGGAATCACACATGCTGTTTGCATCTCTATAGTGGTGTAAAAAATAAATAAATTGGCATAGATTCCCCCCATGTTGTTATACCTAGCACAGATAAAGCATATGGCTACAGGCTGCAGCCCCCAGCCGTGCGCTTATCTTGGCTGTGAATCAAAATAAAAGGAAACCTATGAGTGTTTTGTTTGTTTGTTTTTTAATTATTTAAATACCTAATTTGTTAAAAACCAGCCCGCGATCCCCTCCAATCTTGATACTGACAGCTAGGGGTCCCTCATTCTGTATGGAGGACTAAGTGGGGCCCATTATTCTGTATGGAGGGCTATGTGGGGCCCATTATTCTGTATGGAGGGCTATGTAGGGTCAATATTCTGTATGGAGGGCTACGTGCGGCCCATTATTCTGTATGGAGGGCTATGTGGGGCTCATTATTCTGTATGGAGGGCTATGTGGGGCCCATTATTCTGTATGGAGGGCTATGTGGGGACCATTATTCTGTATGGAGGGCTATGTGGGGCTCATTATTCTGTATGGAGGACTATGTGGGGCCCATTATTCTGTATGGAGGGCTATGTGGGGCACATTATTCTGTATGGAGGACTATGTGGGGTCCCTCATTCTGTATGGAGGACTAAGTGGGGCCCATTATTCTGTATGGAGGGCTATGTGGGGCCCATTATTCTGTATGGAGGACTAAGTGGGGCACATTATTCTGTATGGAGGGCTATGTGGGGCCCATTATTCTGTATGGAGGGCTATGTGGGGCCCATTATTCTGTATGGAGGACTAAGTTGGGCCCATTATTCTGTATGGAGGGCTATGTGGGGCCATTATTCTGTATGGAGGGCTATGTGGGGCCATTATTCTGTATGGAGGGCTATGTGGGGCCATTATTCTGTATGGAGGACTATGTGGGGCCCATTATTCTGTATGGAGGACTATGTGGGGCCCATTATTCTGTATGGAGGACTATGTGGGGCACATTATTCTGTATGGAGGGCTATGTGGGGCCATTATTCTGTATGGAGGGCTATGTGGGGCCCATTATTCTGTATGGAGGGCTATGTGGGGCCATTATTCTGTATGGAGGGCTATGTGGGGCCATTATTCTGTATGGAGGGCTATGTGGGGCCATTATTCTGTATGGAGGGCTATGTGGGGCCCATTATTCTGTATGGAGGGCTATGTGGGGCCATTATTCTGTATGGAGGGCTATGTGGGGCCATTATTCTGTATGGAGGACTATGTGGGGCCCATTATTCTGTATGGAGGACTATGTGGGGCCCATTATTCTGTATGGAGGACTATGTGGGGCCCATTATTCTGTATGGAGGGCTATGTGGGGCCCATTATTCTGTATGGAGGGCTATGTGGGGCCCATTATTCTGTATGGAGGACTATGTGGGGCCCATTATTCTGTATGGAGGGCTATGTGGGGCACATTATTCTGTATGGAGGACTATGTGGGGCCATTATTCTGTATGGAGGGCTATGTGAGGCACATTATTCTGTATGGAGGACTATGTGGGGTCCATTATTCTGTATGGAGGGCTATGTGGGGCCCATTATTCTGTATGGAGGACTATGTGGGGCCATTATTCTGTATGGAGGGCTATGTGAGGCACATTATTCTGTATGGAGGGCTATGTGGGGCCCATTATTCTGTATGGAGGGCTATGTGGGGCCCATTATTCTGTATGGAGGACTATGTGGGGCCCATTATTCTGTATGGAGGGCTATGTGGGGCACATTATTCTGTATGGAGGACTATGTGGGGCCATTATTCTGTATGGAGGGCTATGTGAGGCACATTATTCTGTATGGAGGACTATGTGGGGTCCATTATTCTGTATGGAGGGCTATGTGGGGCCATTATTCTGTATGGAGGACTATGTGGGGCCCATTATTCTGTATGGAGGACTATGTGGGGCCCATTATTCTGCATGGAGGACTATGTGGGGCACATTATTCTGTATGGAGGGCTATGTGGGGCCATTATTCTGTATGGAGGGCTATGTGGGGCCCATTATTCTGTATGGAGGGCTATGTGGGGCCATTATTCTGTATGGAGGGCTATGTGGGGCCATTATTCTGTATGGAGGGCTATGTGGGGCCATTATTCTGTATGGAGGGCTATGTGGGGCCCATTATTCTGTATGGAGGGCTATGTGGGGCCATTATTCTGTATGGAGGGCTATGTGGGGCCATTATTCTGTATGGAGGACTATGTGGGGCCCATTATTCTGTATGGAGGACTATGTGGGGCCCATTATTCTGTATGGAGGACTATGTGGGGCACATTATTCTGTATGGAGGACTATGTGGGGCCATTATTCTGTATGGAGGGCTATGTGGGGATCATTATTCTGTATGGAGGGCTATGTGGGGCCATTATTCTGCATGGAGGGCTATGTGGGGCCCATTATTCTGTATGGAGGGCTATGTGGGGTCCATTATTCTGTATGGAGGGCTATGTGGGGACATTATTCTGTATGGAGGGCTATGTGGGGCCCATTATTCTGTATGGAGGGCTATGTGGAGCCCATTTTTCTGTATGGAGGGCTATGTGGGGCCATTATTCTGTATGGAGGGCTATGTGGGGCCCATTATTCTGTATGGAGGGCTATGTGGGGCCATTATTCTGTATGGAGGGCTATGTGGGGCCATTATTCTGTATGGAGGGCTATGTGGGGCCATTATTCTGTATGGAGGGCTATGTGGGGCCCATTATTCTGTATGGAGGGCTATGTGGGGCCATTATTCTGTATGGAGGGCTATGTGGGGCCATTATTCTGTATGGAGGACTATGTGGGGCCCATTATTCTGTATGGAGGACTATGTGGGGCCCATTATTCTGTATGGAGGACTATGTGGGGCACATTATTCTGTATGGAGGACTATGTGGGGCCATTATTCTGTATGGAGGGCTATGTGGGGATCATTATTCTGTATGGAGGGCTATGTGGGGCCATTATTCTGCATGGAGGGCTATGTGGGGCCCATTATTCTGTATGGAGGGCTATGTGGGGTCCATTATTCTGTATGGAGGGCTATGTGGGGACATTATTCTGTATGGAGGGCTATGTGGGGCCCATTATTCTGTATGGAGGGCTATGTGGAGCCCATTATTCTGTATGGAGGGCTATGTGGCGTACATTATTCTGTATGGAGGGCTATGTGGGGCCCATTATTCTGTATGGAGGGCTATGTGGGGCATATTATTCTGTATGGAGGGCTATGTGGGGCCATTATTCTGTATGGAGGGCTATGTGGGTCCATTATTCTGTATGGAGGGCTATGTGGGGGCCCATTATTCTGTATGGAGGGCTATGTGGGACCCATTATTCTGTATGGAGGATTATGTGAGGCCCATTATTCTGTATGGAGGGCTATGTGGGGCCCATTATTTTGTATGGAGGGCTATGTGAAGCCATTATTCTGTATGGAGGGCTATGTGGGGCATATTATTCTGTATGGAGGGCTATGTAGGGCTCATTATTCTGTATGGAGGGCTATGTGGGGCACATTATTCTGTATGGAGGGCTATGTGGGGTCCATTATTCTGTATGGAGGGCTATGTGGGGTCCATTATTCTGTATGGAGGGCTATGTGGGGTCCATTATTCTGTATGGAGGGCTATGTGGGGACATTATTCTGTATAGAGGGTTATGTGGGGACATTATTCTGTGTGGAGGACTATGTGGGGTCCATTATTCTGTATGGAGGACTATGTGGGGTCCATTATTCTGTATGGAGGGCTATGTGGGGACATTATTCTGTATAGAGGGTTATGTGGGGTCCATTATTCTGTATGGAGGGCTATGTGGGGTCCATTATTCTGTATGGAGGACTATGTGGGGTCCATTATTCTGTATGGAGGGCTATGTGGGGACATTATTCTGTATAGAGGGTTATGTGGGGACATTATTCTGTATGGAGGGCTATGTGGGGTCCATTATTCTGTATGGAGGACTATGTGGGGTCCATTATTCTGTATGGAGGGCTATGTGGGGACATTATTCTGTATAGAGGGTTATGTGGGCGCATTATTCTGTATGGAGGGTTATGTGGGGTCCATTATTCTGTATGGAGGACTATGTGGAGCCCATTATTCTGTATGGAGGGCTATGTGAGGCCCATTATTCTGTATGGAAAGCTATGTGAAGCCATTATTCTGTATGGAGGGCTATGTGGGGCCCATTATTCTGTATGGAGGACTATGTGAGGCACATTATTCTGTATGGAGGGCTATGTGGAGCCCATTATTCTGTATGGAGGGCTATGTGGGGACATTATTCTGTATAGAGGGCTATGTGGGGCACATTATTCTGTATGGAGGGTTATGTGGGGTCCATTATTCTGTATGGAGGACTATGTGGAGCCCATTATTCTGTATGGAGGGCTATGTGAGGCCCATTATTCTGTATGGAAAGCTATGTGAAGCCATTATTCTGTATGGAGGGCTATGTGGGGCCCATTATTCTGTATGGAGGACTATGTGAGGCACATTATTCTGTATGGAGGGCTATGTGGAGCCCATTATTCTGTATGGAGGGCTATGTGGAGCCCATTATTCTGTATGGAGGGCTATGTGGGGCCATTATTCTGTATGGAGGACTATGTGAGGCCCATTATTCTGTATGGAGGGCTATGTGGGGCCCATTATTCTGTATGGAGGGCTATGTGAAGCCATTATTCTGTATGGAGGGCTATGTGGGGCATATTATTCTGTATGGAGGGCTATGTAGGGCTCATTATTCTGTATGGAGGGCTATGTGGGGCACATTATTCTGTATGGAGGACTATGTGGGGTCCATTATTCTGTATGGAGGGCTATGTGGGGACATTATTCTGTATAGAGGGTTATGTGGGGACATTATTCTGTATGGAGGACTATGTGGGGTCCATTATTCTGTATGGAGGACTATGTGGAGCCCATTATTCTGTATGGAGGGCTATGTGAGGCCCATTATTCTGTATGGAGAGCTATGTGAAGCCATTATTCTGTATGGAGGGCTATGTGGGGCACATTATTCTGTATGGAGGGCTATGTGGGGACATTATTCTGTATGGAGGGCTATGTGGAGCACATTATTCTGTATGGAGGGCTATGTGGTGCCATTATTCTGTATGGAGGGCTATGTGGGGCCCATTATTCTGTATGGAGGACTATGTGAGGCACATTATTCTGTATGGAGGGCTATGTGGAGCCCATTATTCTGTATGGAGGGCTATGTGGAGCCCATTATTCTGTATGGAGGGCTATGTGGGGCCATTTTTCTGTATGGAGGGCTATGTGAGGCCCATTATTCTGTATGGAGGGCTATGTGGAGCCCATTATTCTGTATGGAGGGCTATGTGAGGCACATTATTCTGTATGGAGGACTATGTGCGGCCCATTATTCTGTATGGAGGGCTATGTGGGCGCATTATTCTGTATGGAGGGCTATGTGGGGTCCATTATTCTGTATGGAGGACTATGTGGGGCCATTATTCTGTATGGAGGACTATGTGGGGCCCATTATTCTGTATGGAGGGCTATGTGGGCGCATTATTCTGTATGGAGGGCTATGTGGGGTCCATTATTCTGTATGGAGGACTATGTGGGGCCATTATTCTGTATGGAGGACTATGTGGGGTCCATTATTCTGTATGGAGGACTATGTGGGGCCATTATTCTGTATGGAGGGCTATGTGGGGCCATTATTCTGTATGGAGGGCTATGTGGAGGCCATTATTCTGTATGGAGGGCTATGTGGGGTCCATTATTCTGTATGGAGGGCTATGTGGGGCACATTATTCTGTATGGAGGACTATGTGGAGCACATTATTCTGTATGGAGGGCTATGTGGAGCACATTATTCTGTATGGAGGGCTATGTGGGGCTCATTATTCTGTATGGAGGGCTATGTGGGGCTCATTATTCTGTATGGAGGGCTATGTGGGGCCATTATTCTGTATGGAGGGCTATGTGGAGGCCATTATTCTGTATGGAGGGCTATGTGAGGCCCATTATTCTGTATGGAGGGCTATGTGGAGGCCATTATTCTGTATGGAGGGCTATGTGAGGCCCATTATTCTGTATGGAGGGCTATGTGGGGCCCATTATTCTGTATGGAGGGCTATGTGGGACCCATTATTCTGTATGGAGGGCTATGTGGGGCACATTATTCTGTATGGAGGGCTATGTGAGGCACATTATTCTGTATGGAGGGCTATGTGAGGACATTATTCTGTATGGAGGGCTATGTGGGACCCATTATTCTGTATGGAGGGCTATGTGGGGCCCATTATTCTGTATGGAGGGCTATGTGGGGTCCATTATTCTGTATGGAGGGCTATGTGAAGCCATTATTCTGTATGGAGGACTATGTGGGGTCCATTATTCTGTATGGAGGGCTATGTGGGTTCCATTATTCTGTATGGAGAACTATGTGAGGCACATTATTCTGTATGGAGGGCTATGTGAGGACATTATTCTGTATGGAGGGCTATGTGGGGCCCATTATTCTGTATGGAGGGCTATGTGGGGCCCATTATTCTGTATGGAGGGCTATGTGGGGCCATTATTCTGTATGGAGGACTATGTGGGGCCCATTATTCTGTATGGAGGGCTATGTGGGCGCATTATTCTGTATGGAGGGCTATGTGGGGCCCATTATTCTGTATGGAGGACTATGTGGGGCCATTATTCTGTATGGAGGACTATGTGGGGCCCATTATTCTGTATGGAGGGCTATGTGGGCGCATTATTCTGTATGGAGGGCTATGTGGGGCCCATTATTCTGTATGGAGGGCTATGTGGGCCCATTATTCTGTATGGAGGGCTATGTGGGACCATTATTCTGTATGGAGGACTATGTGGGGCCCATTATTCTGTATGGAGGGCTATGTGGGGCGCATTATTCTGTATGGAGGACTATGTGGGGCCCATTATTTTGTATGGAGGACTATGTGGGGCCCATTATTCTGTATGGAGGGCTATGTGGGGCCCATTATTTTGTATGGAGGGCTATGTGGGGCCCGTTATTCTGTATGGAGGGCTATGTGAGGCACATTATTCTGTATGGAGGACTATGTGGGGCCCATTATTCTGTATGGAGGGCTATGTGGGGCCATTATTCTGTATGGAGGGCTATGTGGGGCCCATTATTCTGTATGGAGGGCTATGTGGGACCCATTATTCTGTATGGAGGGCTATGTGAGGCACATTATTCTGTATGGAGGGCTATGTGAGGACATTATTCTGTATGGAGGGCTATGTGGGCGCATTATTCTGTATGGAGGGCTATGTGGGGTCCATTATTCTGTATGGAGGACTATGTGGGGCCATTATTCTGTATGGAGGACTATGTGGGGCCATTATTCTGTATGGAGGGCTATGTGGGGCCCATTATTCTGTATGGAGGGCTATGTGGGGCCCATTATTCTGTATGGAGGGCTATGTGGGGCACATTATTCTGTATGGAGGGCTATGTGAGGCACATTATTCTGTATGGAGGGCTATGTGGGGCCCATTATTCTGTATGGAGGGCTATGTTGGGCCCATTATTCTGTATGGAGGGCTATGTGGGGCCCATTATTCTGTATGGAGGGCTATTTGGGGCTCATTATTCTGTATGGAGGGCTATGTGGGGCCATTATTCTGTATGGAGGGCTATGTGGGGCCCATTATTCTGCATGGAGGGCTATGTGGGGCTCATTATTCTGTATGGAGGGCTATGTGGGCGCATTATTCTGTATGGAGGGCTATGTGGGGCCCATTATTCTGTATGGAGGACTATGTGGGGCCATTATTCTGTATGGAGGACTATGTGGGGCCCATTATTCTGTATGGAGGGCTATGTGGGCGCATTATTCTGTATGGAGGGCTACGTGGGGCCCATTATTCTGTATGGAGGGCTATGTGGGCCCATTATTCTGTATGGAGGGCTATGTGGGGCCATTATTCTGTATGGAGGGCTATGTGGGGCCATTATTCTGTATGGAGGACTATGTGGGGCCCATTATTCTGTATGGAGGGCTATGTGAGGCACATTATTCTGTATGGAGGGCTATGTGGGGCCCATTATTCTGTATGGAGGGCTATGTTGGGCCCATTATTCTGTATGGAGGGCTATGTGGGGCCCATTATTCTGTATGGAGGGCTATTTGGGGCTCATTATTCTGTATGGAGGGCTATGTGGGGCCATTATTCTGTATGGAGGGCTATGTGGGGCCCATTATTCTGCATGGAGGGCTATGTGGGGCTCATTATTCTGTATGGAGGGCTATGTGGGCGCATTATTCTGTATGGAGGGCTATGTGGGGCCCATTATTCTGTATGGAGGACTATGTGGGGCCATTATTCTGTATGGAGGACTATGTGGGGCCCATTATTCTGTATGGAGGGCTATGTGGGCGCATTATTCTGTATGGAGGGCTACGTGGGGCCCATTATTCTGTATGGAGGGCTATGTGGGCCCATTATTCTGTATGGAGGGCTATGTGGGGCCATTATTCTGTATGGAGGGCTATGTGGGGCCATTATTCTGTATGGAGGACTATGTGGGGCCCATTATTCTGTATGGAGGGCTATGTGGGCGCATTATTCTGTATGGAGGGCTATGTGGGGCTCATTATTCTGTATGGAGGACTATGTGGGGCCCATTATTCTGTATGGAGGGCTATGTGGGGCCCGTTATTCTGTATGGAGGGCTATGTGAGGCACATTATTCTGTATGGAGGACTATGTGGGGCCCATTATTCTGTATGGAGGGCTATGTGGGGCCATTATTCTGTATGGAGGGCTATGTGGGGCCCATTATTCTGTATGGAGGGCTATGTGGGACCCATTATTCTGTATGGAGGGCTATGTGAGGCACATTATTCTGTATGGATGGCTATGTGGGGCACATTATTCTGTATGGAGGGCTATGTGGGGCACATTATTCTGTATGGAGGGCTATGTGGTGCACATTATTCTGTATGGAGGGCTATGTGGAGCACATTATTCTGTATGGAGGGCTATGTGGGGCACATTATTCTGTATGGAGGGCTATGTGGAGCACATTATTCTGTATGGAGGGCTATGTGGGGCACATTATTCTGTATGGAGGGCTATGTGGTGCACATTATTCTGTATGGAGGGCTATGTGAGGACATTATTCTGTATGGAGGGCTATGTGGGGCCCATTATTCTGTATGGAGGGCTATGTGGGGCCATTATTCTGTATGGAGGACTATGTGGGCGCATTATTCTGTATGGAGGGCTATGTGGGGCTCATTATTCTGTATGGAGGGCTATGTGGGGCCATTATTCTGTATGGAGGGCTATGTGGATGCCATTATTCTGTATGGAGGGCTATGTGAGGCCCATTATTCTGTATGGAGGGCTATGTGGGCGCATTATTCTGTATGGAGGGCTATGTGGGGCCCATTATTCTGTATGGAGGACTATGTGGGGCCATTATTCTGTATGGAGGACTATGTGGGGCCCATTATTCTGTATGGAGGGCTATGTGGGCGCATTATTCTGTATGGAGGGCTATGTGGGGCCCATTATTCTGTATGGAGGGCTATGTGGGCCCATTATTCTGTATGGAGGGCTATGTGGGGCCATTATTCTGTATGGAGGGCTATGTGGGGCCATTATTCTGTATGGAGGACTATGTGGGGCCCATTATTCTGTATGGAGGGCTATGTGGGCGCATTATTCTGTATGGAGGGCTATGTGGGGCTCATTATTCTGTATGGAGGACTATGTGGGGCCCATTATTCTGTATGGAGGGCTATGTGGGGCCCGTTATTCTGTATGGAGGGCTATGTGAGGCACATTATTCTGTATGGAGGACTATGTGGGGCCCATTATTCTGTATGGAGGGCTATGTGGGGCCATTATTCTGTATGGAGGGCTATGTGGGGCCCATTATTCTGTATGGAGGGCTATGTGGGACCCATTATTCTGTATGGAGGGCTATGTGAGGCACATTATTCTGTATGGAGGGCTATGTGAGGACATTATTCTGTATGGAGGGCTATGTGGGGCCCATTATTCTGTATGGAGGGCTATGTGGGGCCATTATTCTGTATGGAGGACTATGTGGGCGCATTATTCTGTATGGAGGGCTATGTGGGGCCCATTATTCTGTATGGAGGGCTATGTGGGACCCATTTTTCTGTATGGAGGGCTATGTGAGGCACATTATTCTGTATGGAGGGCTATGTGAGGACATTATTCTGTATGGAGGGCTATGTGGGGCCCATTATTCTGTATGGAGGGCTATGTGGGGCCCATTATTCTGTACGGAGGACTATGTGGGGCCATTATTCTGTATGGAGGACTATGTGGGGCCCATTATTCTGTATGGAGGGCTATGTGGGCGCATTATTCTGTATGGAGGGCTATGTGGAGCCCATTATTCTGTATGGAGGACTATGTGGAGCCCATTATTCTGTATGGAGGGCTATGTGGGCGCATTATTCTGTATGGAGGGCTATGTGGGGTCCATTATTCTGTATGGAGGACTATGTGGGGCCATTATTCTGTATGGAGGACTATGTGGGGCCATTATTCTGTATGGAGGGCTATGTGGGGCCCATTATTCTGTATGGAGGGCTATGTGGGGCCCATTATTCTGTACGGAGGACTATGTGGGGCCATTATTCTGTATGGAGGACTATGTGGGGCCCATTATTCTGTATGGAGGGCTATGTGGGCGCATTATTCTGTATGGAGGGCTATGTTGGGCCCATTATTCTGTATGGAGGACTATGTGGGGCCATTATTCTGTATGGAGGACTATGTGGGGCCCATTATTCTGTATGGAGGACTATGTGGGCGCATTATTCTGTATGGAGGGCTATGTGGGGCACATTATTCTGTATGGAAGGCTATGTGGGGCACATTATTCTGTATGGAGGACTATGTGGGGTCCATTATTCTGTATGGAGGACTATGTGGGGCCATTATTCTGTATGGAGGACTATGTGGGGCCATTATTCTGTATGGAGGGCTATGTGGGGCCCATTATTCTGTATGGAGGGCTATGTGGGGCCCATTATTCTGTATGGAGGGCTATGTGGGGCACATTATTCTGTATGGAGGGCTATGTGAGGCACATTATTCTGTATGGAGGGCTATGTGGGGCCCATTATTCTGTAAGGAAAAAATAAGCAGTGTGTGGATGAGATTTTAGCGATTTCATTCGCTTTGCTGGTGCTGCCTTTTTCCCGCACGGTGAAGCACAGCTCTTATTCCAGTTGTTGCGTGCTTGGTGCAGTATTGACAAAGCAAGATCAAGAATATTTCTTATTCTGTATATTGTGGCAATTTATTCTCCAGCTGATCTATGAAAACACAAACTAGAGGGAGGTGATTTGAGTCCGGCCACATTTTAGCGTATTTATTATGACCTGAGCTTGGCGGTGATTGGGTTCAGTGGAGCCGCTGGGCACACGGTGCGGCCACATTGCGGCCATTGACACCGGGCTCACCCTTCGCCCATCCACTGTGGCGGGAATTATTGCTCATATCTAGATTATGAAGTCTCTCTTTCCATGGACGTATAGTAAAACCTACAGAACGCTGCCGGGGAACATCAAACCAATTTCCAGCCCTGTGCAATATTGTGTATACGATCGCTGGCCTACTTAACTGACCATCTGTTTAATTGAGTAACCTGATGAGAAATTTCTGTTCACGAAGCATCCAAATAAAATGCACAAAACAGACAATGTTTGCAGAAAAGGAAGCTGCCTGGGAAATATACAAAGCCTGACCTATATACCCACCCGGAGGAATCAGGACGCGCCGGGGCCATAACAATGCAGCTGAGAAATCTGCTTTACTGTACATACATTTTTTATGTTCATTTTTAGTTGGGTTTTTTTGTTTGTTTTTTTTGTTAATTCACTTTTTATATATAAATGGGATTTAGGGCATAAACTGCTCAAGCCAAATTGAAAATCTGAACCATGGACCCCTCCTATCACTTTTGGCTTTTAATAGTGGTTTCCTTCTGTGGTTGGGGGTCTTTGAGCCACTTATGCATCTGGACTTATACTACTGCGATCTCTGCTCCCCTATAACTAATGAGAGATCAGCAAAGCAATCTGCAGCACCCTGGTCCAGTGGCTGAGTTTGTATTCTATGGCCGCCATGGGCGAAATCCGGAGAACGTCATACCTCAACGCTGACGATGTACCCGACCTACAAATCAGTAGCGGTGCCGGGTATTCCAGGACAGGACGTGGTTTGCAGAACTCCCATCCATGGCTAGCGGAACAAGATCCTACAAATGGATTTCCTCATCTGTATAAAGGACATAATCATAAATCTATTCCGCAAACAAGGACTTTACTGTAACAGCTAAAGATACACAAATCTCTAAATGTATTCTTCCACCGTAGCATGGTAGTGCCCGCTCATCACTAGTTACAAGTACCAGGAACCCGAGCATGGTAGTGCCCGCTCATCACTAGTTACCAGTACTGAGCACCCGAGCATGGTAGTGCCCGCTCATCACTAGTTACCAGTACTGAGCACCTGAGCATGGTAGTGCCCGCTCATCACTAGTTACCAGTACCAGGAACCCGAGCATGGTAGTGCCCGCTCATCACTAGTTACCAGTACCAGGAACCTGAGCATGGTAGTGCCCGCTCATCACTAGTTACCAGTACTGAGCACCCGAGCATGGTAGTGCCCGCTCATCACTAGTTACCAGTACTGAGCACCTGAGCATGGTAGTGCCCGCTCATCACTAGTTACCAGTACCAGGAACCCGAGCATGGTAGTGCCCGCTCATCACTAGTTACCAGTACCAAGAACCCGAGCATGGTAGTGCCCGCTCATCACTAGTTACCAGTACCAGGAACCCGAGCATGGTAGTGCCCGCTCATCACTAGTTACTAGTACCAGGCACCCGAGCATGGTAGTGCCCACTCATCACTAGTTACCAGTACAGAGCACCCGAGCATGGTAGTGCCCGCTCATCACTAGTTACCAGTACCAAGAACCCGAGCATGGTAGTGCCCGCTCATCACTAGTTACCAGTACCAGGAACCCGAGCATGGTAGTGCCCGCTCATCACTAGTTACTAGTACCAGGCACCCGAGCATGGTAGTGCCCACTCATCACTAGTTACCAGTAGAGTTGAGCGCGGTTCGTGGTTCGTGGTTCTCCAGTTCGCGGCTCGAGTGATTTTGGGGCATGTTCTAGATCGAACTAGAACTCGAGCTTTTTGCAAAAGCTCGGTAGTTCTAGAAACGTTCGAGAACGGTTCTAGCAGCCAAAAAACAGCTAAATCATAGCTTGGTTTCTGCTGTAATAGTGTAAGTCACTCTGTGAATCAAACTATTATCACATTTCAGTGTATAGTGTGCGTGAACAGCGCCTTCAGATCACTGCTGTTTCTATAATGGCGATCGCCATTTTTTTTTTTTTTTTTTCTTGTCTTCCTTCCCTAAGCGCGCGCGTCTTGTGGGGCGGGCCAGCATGTCAGCCAATCCCAGACACACACACAGCTAAGTGGACTTTGAGCCAGAGAAGCAACGGCATGTGTGATAGGATCTGCATGTCACATGTCCCTGCATTATAAAACCGGACATTTTCTTCACGGACGCCATTATCTGCCTTCTGCGTCTTTGGTGTCAGACATCACTGTCGCAGCTCCGTCTTCCTGAGTCCTATAGCCGATACAGCTGTATGCGCTGCATACACAGCGTTAGACAGCTTAGGGAGAGCACTTTATAGCAGTCCTTTTAAGGGCTCCAACCGGCAGGGTCAGAGAGCCATAGGTGACAGGTCCTGCAAACAGCAACAGCGTCTGTGTAGCCCAGGTCAGGGATTTCCTACCTGCATTTCACCATTAGGAGGGAATAGAAAGGCAGGCTTCCATTCCTCTACCCAGAGCACCACAATCCTGCCACTGTACCCTCTTGTCCTCTGCACACTCCAACTGATAACTAAGCCATTATACTAGCAAACACTCAGTGTACCTAGTGGCATCCTATACGTGGCTATTGGACTTTGCTATAGTCCCACTAGTGCAAAGACATTTGCAGAGCGCGTCTGCCTGCATTGCACACTACAACTCATTCTAACCAAGCCATTATACTAGCAAACACTCAGTGTACCTAGTGGCATCCTATACGTGGCTATTGGACTTTGCTATAGTCCCACTAGTGCAAAGACATTTGCAGAGCGCGTCTGCCTGCATTGCACACTACAACTCATTCTAACCAAGCCATTATACTAGCAAACACTCAGTGTACCTAGTGGCATCCTATACGTGGCTATTGGACTTTGCTATAGTCCCACTAGTGCAAAGACATTTGCAGAGCGCGTCTGCCTGCATTGCACACTCCAACTCATTAAAACCAAGCCATTATACTAGCAAACACTCAGTGTACCTAGTGGCATCCTATACGTGGCTATTGGACTTTGCTATAGTCCCACTAGTGCAAAGACATTTGCATAGCGCGTCTGCCGGCATTGCACACTCAAACTCATTTTAACTAAGCCATTATACTAGCAAACACTCAGTGTACCTAGTGGCATCCTATACGTGGCTATTGGACTTTGCTATAGTCCCACTAGTGCAAAGACATTAGCAGAGCACATCTGCCTGCATTGCACACTACAACTCATTCTAACCAAGCCATTATACTAGCAAACACTCAGTGTACCTAGTGGCATCCTATACGTGGCTATTGGACTTTGCTATAGTCCCACTAGTGCAAAGACATTTGCATAGCGCGTCTGCCTGCATTGCACACTCAAACTCATTTTAACTAAGCCATTATACTAGCAAACACTCAGTGTACCTAGTGGCATCCTATACGTGGCTATTGGACTTTGCTATAGTCCCACTAGTGCAAAGACATTAGCAGAGCACATCTGCCTGCATTGCACACTACAACTCATTCTAACCAAGCCATTATACTAGCAAACACTCAGTGTACCTAGTGGCATCCTATACGTGGCTATTGGACTTTGCTATAGTCCCACTAGTGCAAAGACATTTGCAGAGCGCGTCTGCCTGCATTGCACACTCCAACTCATTAAAACCAAGCCATTATACTAGCAAACACTCAGTGTACCTAGTGGCATCCTATACGTGGCTATTGGACTTTGCTATAGTCCCACTAGTGCAAAGACATTTGCATAGCGCGTCTGCCTGCATTGCACACTCAAACTCATTTTAACTAAGCCATTATACTAGCAAACACTCAGTGTACCTAGTGGCATCCTATACGTGGCTATTGGACTTTGCTATAGTCCCACTAGTGCAAAGATATTAGCAGAGCACATCTGCCTGCATTGCACACTCTAACTTTTTTAAACTCAGCCATTATACTAGCAAACACTCAGTGTACCTAGTTGTATCCTAAACGTGGCTATTGTACTTTTGTCAATTCACAGTATTGGAACGTTATTTGCAGCACGTCTGCCTGCATTGCACACTCAAACTTTTTTAAACTCAGCCATTATACTAGCAAACACTCAGTGTACCTAGTTGTATCCTAAACGTGGCTATTGTACTTTTGTCTATTCACAGTATTGGAACGATATTTGCAGCACGTCTGCCTGCATTGCACACTCTAACTTTTTTAAACTCAGCCATTTATAGTAGCAAACACTCAGTGTACCTAGTTGTATCCTAAACGTGGCTATTGTACTTTTGTCAATTCACAGTATTGGAACGTTATTTGCAGCACGTCTGCCTGCATTGCACACTCAAACTTTTTTAAACTCAGCCATTTATAGTAGCAAACACTCAGTGTACCTAGTTGTATCCTAAACGTGGCTATTGTACTTTTGTCTATTCACAGTATTGGAACGTTATTTGCAGCACGTCTGCCTGCATTGCACACTCTAACTTTTTTAAACTCAGCCATTATACTAGCAAACACTCAGTGTACCTAGTTGTATCCTAAACGTGGCTATTTTACTTTTGTCAATTCACAGTATTGGAACGTTATTTGCAGCACGTCTGCCTGCATTGCACACTCAAACTTTTTTAAACTCAGCCATTTATAGTAGCAAACACTCAGTGTACCTAGTTGTATCCTAAACGTGGCTATTGTACTTTTGTCTATTCACAGTATTGGAACGTTATTTGCAGCACGTCTGCCTGCATTGCACACTCTAACTTTTTTAAACTCAGCCATTATACTAGCAAACACTCAGTGTACCTAGTTGTATCCTAAACGTGGCTATTTTACTTTTGTCTATTCACAGTATTGGAACGATATTTGCAGCACGTCTGCCTGCATTGCACACTCTAACTTTTTTAAACTAAGCAATTTTACTAGCAAACACTCAGTGTACCTAGTGGCATCCTAAACGTGGCTATTGGACTTTGCTATAGTCCCACTAGTGCAAAGACATTTGCAGAGCACGTCTGCCTGCATTGCACACTACAACTCATTGTTACTAAGCCATTATACTAGCAAACACTCAGTGTACCTAGTTGTATCCTAAACGTGGCTATTGTACTTTTGTCTATTCACAGTATTGGAACGATATTTGCAGCACGTCTGCCTGCATTGCACACTCTAACTTTTTTAAACTCAGCCATTTATAGTAGCAAACACTCAGTGTACCTAGTTGTATCCTAAACGTGGCTATTGTACTTTTGTCTATTCACAGTATTGGAACGTTATTTGCAGCACGTCTGCCTGCATTGCACACTCAAACTTTTTTAAACTCAGCCATTATACTAGCAAACACTCAGTGTACCTAGTTGTATCCTAAACGTGGCTATTGTACTTTTGTCTATTCACAGTATTGGAACGATATTTGCAGCACGTCTGCCTGCATTGCACACTCTAACTTTTTTAAACTCAGCCATTTATAGTAGCAAACACTCAGTGTACCTAGTTGTATCCTAAACGTGGCTATTGTACTTTTGTCAATTCACAGTATTGGAACGTTATTTGCAGCACGTCTGCCTGCATTGCACACTCTAACTTTTTTAAACTCAGCCATTATACTAGCAAACACTCAGTGTACCTAGTTGTATCCTAAACGTGGCTATTTTACTTTTGTCTATTCACAGTATTGGAACGATATTTGCAGCACGTCTGCCTGCATTGCACACTCTAACTTTTTTAAACTCAGCCATTATACTAGCAAACACTCACTGTACCTAGTTGTATCCTAAACGTGGCTATTGTACTTTTGTCAATTCACAGTATTGGAACGTTATTTGCAGCACGTCTGCCTGCATTGCACACTCTAACTTTTTTAAACTCAGCCATTATACTAGCAAACACTCACTGTACCTAGTTGTATCCTAAACGTGGCTATTGTACTTTTGTCAATTCACAGTATTGGAACGTTATTTGCAGCACGTCTGCCTGCATTGCACACTCAAACTTTTTTAAACTCAGCCATTTATAGTAGCAAACACTCAGTGTACCTAGTTGTATCCTAAACGTGGCTATTGTACTTTTGTCTATTCACAGTATTGGAACGTTATTTGCAGCACGTCTGCCTGCATTGCACACTCTAACTTTTTTAAACTCAGCCATTATACTAGCAAACACTCAGTGTACCTAGTTGTATCCTAAACGTGGCTATTTTACTTTTGTCTATTCACAGTATTGGAACGATATTTGCAGCACGTCTGCCTGCATTGCACACTCTAACTTTTTTAAACTCAGCCATTATACTAGCAAACACTCACTGTACCTAGTTGTATCCTAAACGTGGCTATTGTACTTTTGTCAATTCACAGTATTGGAACGTTATTTGCAGCACGTCTGCCTGCATTGCACACTCAAACTTTTTTAAACTCAGCCATTTATAGTAGCAAACACTCAGTGTACCTAGTTGTATCCTAAACGTGGCTATTGTACTTTTGTCAATTCACAGTATTGGAACGTTATTTGCAGCACGTCTGCCTGCATTGCACACTCAAACTTTTTTAAACTCAGCCATTATACTAGCAAACACTCACTGTACCTAGTTGTATCCTAAACGTGGCTATTGTACTTTTGTCAATTCACAGTATTGGAACGTTATTTGCAGCACGTCTGCCTGCATTGCACACTCAAACTTTTTTAAACTCAGCCATTATACTAGCAAACACTCACTGTACCTAGTTGTATCCTAAACGTGGCTATTGTACTTTTGTCAATTCACAGTATTGGAACGTTATTTGCAGCACGTCTGCCTGCATTGCACACTCAAACTTTTTTAAACTCAGCCATTTATAGTAGCAAACACTCAGTGTACCTAGTTGTATCCTAAACGTGGCTATTGTACTTTTGTCTATTCACAGTATTGGAACGTTATTTGCAGCACGTCTGCCTGCATTGCACACTCAAACTTTTTTAAACTCAGCCATTATACTAGCAAACACTCACTGTACCTAGTTGTATCCTAAACGTGGCTATTGTACTTTTGTCTATTCACAGTATTGGAACGTTATTTGCAGCACGTCTGCCTGCATTGCACACTCAAACTTTTTTAAACTCAGCCATTATACTAGCAAACACTCACTGTACCTAGTTGTATCCTAAACGTGGCTATTGTACTTTTGTCAATTCACAGTATTGGAACGATATTTGCAGGACATCTGCCTGCATTGCACACTCAAACTTTTTTAAACTCAGCCATTATACTAGCAAACACTCACTGTACCTAGTTGTATCCTAAACGTGGCTATTGTACTTTTGTCTATTCACACTTCTGCAAATCTATGTGCAGCACCTCTGCATGACAACCTCCTGCTCTGTTTTTAATAAGCTATAATGATAGCACAAAATACTGCCATTTAGTGGCATCATAGAACTGGCTGTTGTATTCCATTAGTGCCCCACTGGTGACAAGCTATTTCTAGCACCTCTACATCACACCCTCATGCACATTTAGCTACGCTAATGTTATAGCAAACTCATGGAATTCATTGCTGCATTTCATAATTCGGAGGGATAGAAAGTCAGGCTTCCTTTAGCTTTTCCTTCTGTTCATAGACAGCATCTCCAAGACAAATTTCCCCTCCACGTCTAAGTGTGGAGAGGCAGCTAGTGCGCATGCGTGTGCCGATGTACCCCAGCTGCAGCATAATTACAGTGTTTCGCCTAGTGAGTATGCTCAGCCTGACTGTGCCATTCCTGACGCTAAGTCTTCATTTCGGGATACAGCGCATGCTCCCACACTAAGTGTGAAAAGCCTCTTTGCACAGGTGCTTGCATTCTGTGCCGGGTCTAAGTCCTGTTTTGTGCCTAGACACCATGCTAAAGCTGATAGTCTTTTTTCAGAGACTGTATTTCATGCTACTGAGCATGCTCAGGCACTTCCTGCATCAGAGACTAGGTCCGGTAATGAACTCTTTGGCCCTGGCCCTGATGTGGGGGTCCCATATAGACCACAGGGCATCAGGTGTCCTCCCAAATGGCTTGCAGAGGCCCACACCTATGACTTGTCACCGCATTATTGATGGTCAGACGATGACTGGTGAGGTGTTTGGGTCATGGCAGCCATGAGGTCATCATTGAAGTTGCGTTTCCAAATAGGACGCTAGTTATGCCACTCATGACGTGTCACTCTGCTTTTGTCTCCAGGAGGTGCATTGTGGTTCACCCTGGTTTGGGGCGGACCCAGGTTATAAAAGGGGCTGGAGCCAACAAGGAGGTGCGCAGTCTTCTATTATGCTCCGAAAGAGCACACCTCCATGTGTTGAACCCATTGCGGCTTTAGGCCAGAGGTAGGCAGGGATAGGGTGGTGGATGCAGGCCACCACCACAGTTGGTAACGCAGAACGGTTAAGACCAGCTCCTGTCCTAACAGTCCTGCTTGTGCAGCCCAGTGGCATTAACAGGCCTGCTGCTGCTGATGCGCCTGCTGTCCACAGGTGTGGCCCCTACGCACACGGTCAGCGTACTCAATGGCCCCTGTGTTGTTAACAGGGAGTTCCTGGGCTGGGTGGGCATGTGGACCCTGTGACGCTAACAGGGCTCACAGTCTCCAGATCCGAATGGCGTCTAACTTGGTTCAGGCTACTATTAGTTTCATAGCCACACAGCTCTGTATCCTCCACCAAACCTTCAAGTTGCCAACCTCTCCTTTTCCAACTGGGAGCACGGTGGACACTGACTGCTGAAGGTGATATATACCTTTCTCTTTCTTTTCTTATTAATTTTTGTTATATAGCGGTCACAGATTATATACCACTTTATCCAAATCTGCCAGTCCCACTGTAACAGATGTTGTTTCTTCAGCAAATGTTACAGTTGTTTAACCACCAAATCCACGGACCAAAATTTTTTTCCCCTTTCCAACACACCTGTTCCCCTTTCCAACAGCATCTGTCCTTTTTCAACTCATTTTGGGATATGACCAAAAGTGCAACTGTGCAGGGACACCGTACTCAACGCCATCTCAGCACAGCAGCCATCCCTCGGTCCCTCCGATGTGGACAAGTAAAAGACCATTTCCTCCTATCCATGACAAAGTGTTGAGATTCACTCTGTGCAGCACTGGTGTTTAGTGGAAAAGTAGATCTAAGATTGCGTACCACATTCTGCAGATACTCCTGTATACGTGCGTCTATTTCTATGGCAGGAATTAGTTCGCCAAATTTTGTCTTGTACCGGGGATCTAACAGTGTGGCAACCCAGTATTCAGGATTACTTCAAATTCATACAATCCGAGGGTCATGTAGGTAGTGCAGCAAGAAGGCGCTCATGTGTCTTGTGCATCCAGGAGGACCAAGTCCTTGGTGTGTTGGTGGCAGAGAGGTGAGAATCGTGCATCCTTCCTCTGCCCTCTACCCACAACCTCGCACAACCGAAATGTGAGCAAGCTCTCACTCATCTGCTGAGTCTTCCATGCCCATCGCCAGTTCGTCCTCCATTTCTTCATGGGCTCCTGCACCTTCCTCAACACTTTTTGCTGATACTATGCGCCCTTGTTAATCCCTCTCCCTCACCATGACTGCCGCATAGGTGCCGCTGACCATCTGGACCTCGTAGATCTTGTTATCCCTTCCGCATATGACTCCTCCTGTACTTCCTCCCCTTCCTCTTGTCCCAACACCTGACTCCGAATAATAATTACAGTGTGCTCCATCATGTAGATGACCAGAATTGTCACGCTGAGAATGACATTGCCAGTGCTAAACATCTTCGTCGACATTTCAAAACTGTGTAGCAGGGTGCATAGGTCCTTGATCTGACACCACTCCAGCAGCGTGATCTGCACCACCTCTGGATCAACTTATCCCAGGCTATATGTCTTACCGTATTTCAGCAGGGCTCTGCGGTGCTGCCACACACGCTGCAACATGTGCAGATTCCAATTCCTGCGTGTCGGAACATCGCATTTCCGGCGTTTAACTGCCAGACCCTAAGACTTCCGGAGTGATGAAAGTTGTTGAGCTGCTGTGTGCGCACGATGGAAGTGAGCACATAGCGAGCGTGCCCGCTGCACAAGGCCATGTAGGCCGTGATGGTGTTTTAAAAATTGCTGGAGAATTCGGATCAACACGTGAGCCATAAAAGGCACGTGTGTCACATTGCCCTGAGGATGGCCCGCAGCCAGGTTTGCATCATTGCCGCACACGGCTGTTAAGTCACCAACGGAGTCCGCTCCGTCAATTTGTACTCCGGTCGCCAGGTTACAACGTGTTCCTTTCATGAATAGTGCTGATGATGGGAGAGGAGTCGATGCCAGCGGCGCAGGTGGACGCAGGTTATGCTCACCCACTGGGCTGCATTACCTTGACAGATGCAGAATCTCTGGCTGAATGTAGCTGGTGGGTATCTCACAGATGAAATACCATCATTCAGCTACAACCAATGGGAAGACACCACACCCTTTTTTATGCCCATCCTGTCTGCAGACCACTGCCAGACATAGCTATGAACCTCTGGTTAATTTTACCCCCAGTTCAGTTTTATGATTTTGTGTGCTTGTTACCTGACTACTTTTCCTGCTTGCTGTTTATGTACCTTGTTGGCCGATACGCATTTCACCTCTGCTTGTTTTCTGATTAAGTCCTGGCCGTCCCATTCTGTTCCTGTTCCTCAATTAATGTTTTGACCCTGCCTGACTACTATTCTCTGGAATAGCGGTGTGACTCACATTTCCCATACATTTCAAAGTAAAACTTTGACCGCCTGATGGCATTGAGCTCTGCTGCCAGCATAGTAAGGAGGTGTGTGGTAGTCCTTGTGCGCAGTTGCAAGGAAGGGTGGCCTGACCACACAGGGTTTGCGCAAAGGTAGAGGACCCACACGAGGTTGAAGAGGCAGAAGCAGTGTATTAACTTCTACATACAGAACAAGGATTGAAACAACTCGTGGGGACGGCAAGACTTGTACAGCAGACCCTTCTCCATCTCTCACCATAGTTTGCCAGTGCCCAGTCAGTGACATGTAATGACCCTGTCTATGCTTACTGGTCCAAGTATCTGTGTTGAAATGCACCCTGTCGCACACAGATTTTCTCAAGGAAGTGGTGATGTTGTGTGCGACATGCCGGTGTAGCGCGGGCATGCTTTTCTTGGAGAAGCAGTGGTGATTGGGCATCTGGTACTGGGGCACAGCGACAGACATAAGGTCTGTAAAATCCTGTGTGTCCACTACGCGTAAAGGCAGCATTTCGGTAGCCAACAGCTTACAGAGGGATAGAGTCAACCACTTAGCTTTGTCATGGGTCGCAGTAAGTGGCCTTTTATTTGACCACATCTGAGGGACAGAGATCTGGCTGCTGTCTGTAGACGGTGTTGAGTAGGGTGTCCCTGGAAAAATGCAGGTTTGTGAGAAAAGTGCAGGCGGAGACATGATGTTGGCTTCATCTTGCCTTCAGATCTGTTCATCTTGTATCATTTTTAAAAAACACAGCAAGCAAGGGTTACTCCAAGCGGAGTCTCCCTTTTTTTCCAAAAATTGGGCCCCACACAGACACCTTATCAGTGGCAGCACTTGTGCCCTAGTTGCAAACAGGATGTTTTGATTTGCATCAAGCACATTCCAAATCCACAAGCATTTACTCTCCCCAGGATGACACAGGGGTAGTAAATTCCTTCTGGATCCATGACTTGTTCATTTTGATGAACGTCAGTCTGTCCACATTGTCACTGGACAGACGCGTGCGCTTATCTGTCAGCACACACCCAGCAGCACTGAAGACACGTTCAGAGACAACGCTGGCAGCTGGACACGACAAAATCTTCGAGGCGTAACTGGAGAGCTCTTGACATTTTTCTAGATTTGAAGCACAAAAGGAGCAAGGCTCCATTTGCAAAGTCATTGCATCGATGTTCATTTGGAGATACTCCTGTATCATCCTCTCCATCCGTTGACTATGTGTCAGACTTGTTGTCTCTGGTGGCCTTGCAAAGGAGGGTCTAAAAAAATTATGAAAAGATTCCATAAAATTGCTGTTACCAGCACCAGATACGGTCCTACTGGTACGGGTAGACTGTTGAAGATGACGAGGCCGTCCCATGTTTGTCAAGTTACAACTGGGAGAATCACTCCCTTCACCTGCACGGTTGTTTGGTGGAAAAGCCGAGCTAAGATCGAGTAACAGCTTCTGCTGATACTCCTGCATACGTGCGTCCCTTTCTATGGGTGGAATTATGTCACAAAATTTGGACTTGTCCCGGGGATCTAATAGTGTGGCAAGCCAGTAGTCATCATCACTTCTAATTTTGACAATACGAGGGTCATGTTGGAGGTAGTGCAGCAAGAAGGCGCTCATGTGTCTTGCGCAGCCATGCGCACCAAGTCCACGCTGTGTTTGTGGCATAGAGGTGCTAACCGTTCTTTCTTCCTCTGTCATCTCCCCCCAACCTCTTTCAACTGAAATTTGACCAAGGTCCCCCTCATCTGCTGAGTCTTCCATGTCCATGGACAGTTCGTCCTCCATATCTTCATGTCCTCCTGCACCTTCCTCAACATCTCACCTGCTACCATGCGCCCTTGTTGATCCCTGTCCCCCATGGTCCCATGCCTGCTGCGTTGGTGATGATGAACGTCTGGACCTTGGTGATGTTGTTGTCCCTTGCGCATATGAATCCTCCTGTAGTTCCTCCCCTTCCTGTTGTCCCACCCCCTGACTACGAATAGTGTTTAGCGTGTGCTCCAGCATGTAAATGACTGTAATCGTCATGCTGATAATGGCATTGTCAGCGCTAAACATATTCGTCGCCATGTCGAAACTGTGCAGAAGGGTGCATAGGTCCTTGATCTGAGATCACTCCATCAGGGTGATCTGCCCCACTTCTGCATCTCGTTGGCCCAGGCTATACATCATGACGTATTGCACCAGGGCTCGCCGGTGCTGCCACAGTCGCTGTAACATGTGGAGAGTTGAATTCCAGCGTGTCGCCACATCGCATTTCAGGCGATGAACCGGCAGGCCGAAAGACTTCTGGAGCGATGCAAGTCGCTCAGGTGCGGCGGTTGAACGGCGGAAGTGAGCACTGCAGACAGTTTCCGTGCCCTGGTCAGAAGGCCATCTAGGCCGGGATAGTGTGTTAAAAATTGCTGGACAACAAGGTTAAACACGTGAGCCATACAAGGCACGTGTGTCACCTTGCCCAGGCGAAGGGCCGCACCCAGGTTTGCAGCATTGTCGCACACGGCCTTACCAGGCTGCAGGTTGAGTGGAGACAACCATTTATCAAAATCAGTCTCCAGAGCTGCCCACAACTCAGTCGCTGTGTGACTCCTATTTCAAAGACATGTCAAGCTAAAGACCGCCTGATGCCGTTGCGCTCTGCTACCAGCATAGTAATGAGGGGTGCGTGATTCCTTCTGCGCAGTGAGAACGCTGGTGGCCTGACCAGGCAGGCTTGGGGCGGAGGTGGAGGACCCAGATGAGGTGGAGGATGCAGAAGCAGTGGCGGAACTTGGACAGACAGAGGATTGACACACAAGTCGTGGGGACGGCAAGACTTGTGCAGCAGACCCTTCACCATCTATCACCATAGTTACCCAGTGGCCAGTCAGCGACATGTAACGTCCCTGTCCATGCTTACTGGTCCAAGTATCGGTGGTGAAATGCACCCGTTCACACACAGAGTTTCTCAAGGAAGCGGTGATGTTGTGTGCGACATGCTGGTGTAGCGCGGGCACACCTTTCTTAGAGAAGTAGTGGCGACTAGGCATCTGGTACTGGGGCACAGCGACAGACATAAGGTCTCTAAAATCCTGTGTGTCCACTAGGCGGAAAGGCAGCATTTCTGTAGTCAACAGCTTACAGAGGGATAGAGTCAACCTCTTCGCTTTGTCATGGGTCGCAGGAAGTGGCCTTTTATTTGACCACATCTGAGGGACAGAGATCTGGCTGCTGTGTGTAGACGGTGTTGAGTCGGGTGTCCCTGGAAAAATGCAGCTTTGTGAGGAAAGTGCAGGCGGAGACATGATGTTGCCTTCATCCAAAGTTGGTGCTATCGATGTCTGAGAGAGCTGTACACACTCACTTGTTTCCCCTTCCAAACCAACTGACGACCTACCAAGCAAACTGCCTGTTGCGGTTACAGTGGTGGAAGTTGTGGGTGGAAAAACAGGTGTGACAGCTGTCCCCACAGTCCTAGAAGATGACGAGCGCGCGGATGCACTGGAAGGGGCAGGCGGTGGATGGTTCGCTCCGCTAGGCCGCATTGCAGCACGGTGAGCTTCCCATCGGGCCATATGATATTTATTCATGTGACGATTCATGGAAGAAGTTGTCAAACTGCTGAGGTTTTGACCTCTACTAAGAGAACCATGACAAATTTTACAGATCACATAATTTGGGCGATCTTTTTCTATGTCAAAAAAGGACCTGGCTAGGCAAGGCTTAGAGGCCATGCGACCTGTTGATCCACCCCGAATAATGCTCAGAGGCAGAGTGGTGGCTGAGGATGCAGTTGTAGACGTGCTACCAGTGCTCCGACTGTGTCCAGGAAGGCGCCAGGTTACTTCGACGTCGGTTGCATCCTCCTCCACCGCCTCTGTTGACCTCCTCGAGTGTCTGACTGTGGGTTGACAGTAGGTGTGATCTAGAACTTAATCATCAATTGTTGTGTTTGCACTCCCCTACCCCTCAGACCGAGTTTCTTCTTGCCCTGACCGAATATTTAAGTTGTCATCCCAATCGGGTATCTGCGTCTCATCTTCATCAGTATGTTCCTCATTGCCTATAACCACAGTTGTTGGAAAGGCAGCATTTTGGTAGCCAACAGTTTGCATATGATGAAAGTCAACCTCCAAGCCATTTCATGCCCTTCTAAAAGCATGTAAAACACAGCGAGGGGACTCCAACCACAGTCTCCCTCGTTGCCACTAACTGGGCCACACACACCCCACTTGACTGGCATCGGTTGAGCCCCCTTTTGAAAAAGAAAAAGATGCTTTGCATGAAGCACTCTCAAAAATACGCGTGCCTTTCCCGTCCCCTGGCTGACCCAGGGGAAGAAAAGTCCTCTGAGAGCCATGACTTGTTCATCTTGGTTCTTTTAGAGACACAGCGAGGGGACTCCAACCACAGTCTCCCTCGTTGCCACTAACTGGGCCACACACACCCCACTTGACTGGCATCGGTTGAGCCCCCTTTTGAAAAAGAAAAAGATGCTTTGCATGAAGCACTCTCAAAAATACGCGTGCCTTTCCCGTCCCCTGGCTGACCCAGGGGAAGAAAAGTCCTCTGAGAGCCATGACTTGTTCATCTTGGTTCTTTTAGAGACACAGCGAGGGGACTCCAACCACAGTCTCCCTCGTTGCCACTAACTGGGCCACACACACCCCACTTGACTGGCATCGGTTGACCCCCCCTTTTGACAAAGAAAAAGATGCTTTGCATGAAGCACTCTCAAAAATACGCGTGCCTTTCCCGTCCCCTGGCTGACCCAGGGGAAGAAAAGTCCTCTGAGAGCCATGACTTGTTCATCTTGGTTCTTTTAGAGACACAGCGAGGGGACTCCAACCACAGTCTCCCTCGTTGCCACTAACTGGGCCACACACACCCCACTTGACTGGCATCGGTTGAGCCCCCTTTTGAAAAAGAAAAAGATGCTTTGCATGAAGCACTCTCAAAAATACGCGTGCCTTTCCCGTCCCCTGGCTGACCCAGGGGAAGAAAAGTCCTCTGAGAGCCATGACTTGTTCATCTTGGTTCTTTTAGAGACACAGCGAGGGGACTCCAACCACAGTCTCCCTCGTTGCCACTAACTGGGCCACACACACCCCACTTGACTGGCATCGGTTGAGCCCCCTTTTGACAAAGAAAAAGATGCTTTGCATGAAGCACTCTCAAAAATACGCGTGCCTTTCCCGTCCCCTGGCTGACCCAGGGGAAGAAAAGTCCTCTGAGAGCCATGACTTGTTCATCTTGGTTCTTTTAGAGACACAGCGAGGGGACTCCAACCACAGTCTCCCTCGTTGCCACTAACTGGGCCACACACACCCCACTTGACTGGCATCGGTTGACCCCCCCTTTTGACAAAGAAAAAGATGCTTTGCATGAAGCACTCTCAAAAATACGCGTGCCTTTCCCGTCCCCTGGCTGACCCAGGGGAAGAAAAGTCCTCTGAGAGCCATGACTTGTTCATCTTGGTTCTTTTAGAGACACAGCGAGGGGACTCCAACCACAGTCTCCCTCGTTGCCACTAACTGGGCCACACACACCCCACTTGACTGGCATCGGTTGACCCCCCCTTTTGACAAAGAAAAAGATGCTTTGCATGAAGCACTCTCAAAAATACGCGTGCCTTTCCCGTCCCCTGGCTGACCCAGGGGAAGAAAAGTCCTCTGAGAGCCATGACTTGTTCATCTTGGTTCTTTTAGAGACACAGCGAGGGGACTCCAACCACAGTCTCCCTCGTTGCCACTAACTGGGCCACACACACCCCACTTGACTGGCATCGGTTGAGCCCCCTTTTGACAAAGAAAAAGATGCTTTGCATGAAGCACTCTCAAAAATACGCGTGCCTTTCCCGTCCCCTGGCTGACCCAGGGGAAGAAAAGTCCTCTGAGAGCCATGACTTGTTCATCTTGGTTCTTTTAGAGACACAGCGAGGGGACTCCAACCACAGTCTCCCTCGTTGCCACTAACTGGGCCACACACACCCCACTTGACTGGCATCGGTTGACCCCCCCTTTTGACAAAGAAAAAGATGCTTTGCATGAAGCACTCTCAAAAATACGCGTGCCTTTCCCGTCCCCTGGCTGACCCAGGGGAAGAAAAGTCCTCTGAGAGCCATGACTTGTTCATCTTGGTTCTTTTAGAGACACAGCGAGGGGACTCCAACCACAGTCTCCCTCGTTGCCACTAACTGGGCCACACACACCCCACTTGACTGGCATCGGTTGAGCCCCCTTTTGAAAAAGAAAAAGATGCTTTGCATGAAGCACTCTCAAAAATACGCGTGCCTTTCCCGTCCCCTGGCTGACCCAGGGGAAGAAAAGTCCTCTGAGAGCCATGACTTGTTCATCTTGGTTCTTTTAGAGACACAGCGAGGGGACTCCAACCACAGTCTCCCTCGTTGCCACTAACTGGGCCACACACACCCCACTTGACTGGCATCGGTTGACCCCCCCTTTTGACAAAGAAAAAGATGCTTTGCATGAAGCACTCTCAAAAATACGCGTGCCTTTCCCGTCCCCTGGCTGACCCAGGGGAAGAAAAGTCCTCTGAGAGCCATGACTTGTTCATCTTGGTTCTTTTAGAGACACAGCGAGGGGACTCCAACCACAGTCTCCCTCGTTGCCACTAACTGGGCCACACACACCCCACTTGACTGGCATCGGTTGACCCCCCCTTTTGACAAAGAAAAAGATGCTTTGCATGAAGCACTCTCAAAAATACGCGTGCCTTTCCCGTCCCCTGGCTGACCCAGGGGAAGAAAAGTCCTCTGAGAGCCATGACTTGTTCATCTTGGTTCTTTTAGAGACACAGCGAGGGGACTCCAACCACAGTCTCCCTCGTTGCCACTAACTGGGCCACACACACCCCACTTGACTGGCATCGGTTGAGCCCCCTTTTGAAAAAGAAAAAGATGCTTTGCATGAAGCACTCTCAAAAATACGCGTGCCTTTCCCGTCCCCTGGCTGACCCAGGGGAAGAAAAGTCCTCTGAGAGCCATGACTTGTTCATCTTGGTTCTTTTAGAGACACAGCGAGGGGACTCCAACCACAGTCTCCCTCGTTGCCACTAACTGGGCCACACACACCCCACTTGACTGGCATCGGTTGAGCCCCCCTTTTGACAAAGAAAAAGATGCTTTGCATGAAGCACTCTCAAAAATACGCGTGCCTTTCGCCTCCCCTGGCTGACCCAGGGGAAGAAAAGTCCTCTGAGAGCCAGGTCCACATTGTCAGTGGACAGACACGTGTGCTTATCTGCCAGCAGACCCCCAGCAGCACTGAAGACAGGTTCCGAGAGAACGCTGGCTGCAGGACACGACAAGATCCTCAAGGCGTACGTGGCGAGCTCAGGCAATTTATCCAGATTGGAAGCCTAAAATGAGCAGGGCTCAAGTTGCACAATAATGGAATCGATGTTTCTTTGCATATACTCATATATCTGTGTGTCTCCCTCTTTTTCCTTGTCCAGCTGTTTTGTTTTCACATGAGTATATGTCCTTGTCACTTTCCCATGTGTTTGTGTTATGTTGTGAGTTGTTTGTCACCTTTTGGACACCTTTCAGGGTGTTTTCTAGGTGTTTTACTGTGTTTGTGATTGCCTGCCATTGTTTCCTATGGGCTCGAGTTCGGTTCGTCGAACGTTCGACGAGCCGAACTCGAGCCAGACCCCCCGTTCGGCGAACCGCCTCGAGCCGAACCGGGACCGGTTCGCTCATCTCTAGTTACCAGTACAGAGCACCCGAGCATGGTAGTGCCCGCTCATCACTAGTTACCAGTACCGAGCACCCGAGCATGGTAGTGCCCGCTCATCACTAGTTACCAGTACCGAGCATGGTAGTGCCCACTCATCACTAGTTACCAGTACCGAGCATGGCAGTGCCCGCTCATCACTAGTTACCAGTACTGAGCACCTGAGCATGGTAGTGCCCGCTCATCACTAGTTACAAGTACCAGGAACCCGAGCATGGTAGTGCCCGCTCATCACTAGTTACTAGTACCAGGCACCCGAGCATGGTAGTGCCCGCTCATCACTAGTTACCAGTACAGAGCACCCGAGCATGGTAGTGCCCGCTCATCACTAGTTACCAGTACCGAGCACCCGAGCATGGTAGTGCCCGCTCATCACTAGTTACCAGTACCGAGCATGGCAGTGCCCGCTCATCACTAGTTACCAGTACTGAGCACCTGAGCATGGTAGTGCCCGCTCATCACTAGTTACAAGTACCAGGAACCCGAGCATGGTAGTGCCCGCTCATCACTAGTTACCAGTACTGAGCACCCGAGCATGGTAGTGCCCGCTCATCACTAGTTACCAGTACTGAGCACCCGAGCATGGTAGTACCCGCTCATCACTAGTTACCAGTACTGAGCACCCGAGCATGGTAGTGCCCGCTCATCACTAGTTACCAGTACAGTGCACCCGAGCATGGTAGTGCCCGCTCATCACTAGTTACCAGTACCAGGAACTCGAGCATGGTAGTGCCCGCTCATCACTAGTTACCAGTACCAGGAACCCGAGCATGGTAGTGCCCGCTCATCACTAGTTACCAGTACTGAGCACCCGAGCATGGTAGTGCCCGCTCATCACTAGTTACAAGTACCAGGAACCCGAGCATGGTAGTGCCCGCTCATCACTAGTTACCAGTACTGAGCACCCGAGCATGGTAGTGCCCGCTCATCACTAGTTACCAGTACTGAGCACCTGAGCATGGTAGTGCCCGCTCATCACTAGTTACCAGTACTGAGCACCTGAGCATGGTAGTGCCCGCTCATCACTAGCTACCAGTACTGAGCACCCGAGCATGGTAGTGCCCGCTCATCACTAGTTACCAGTACTGAGCACCTGAGCATGGTAGTGCCCGCTCATCACTAGCTACCAGTACAGAGCACCTGAGCATGGTAGTGCCCGCTCATCACTAGTTACCAGTACAGAGCGCCCGAGCATGGTAGTGCTCGCTCATCACTAGTTACCAGTACTGAGCACCTGAGCATGGTAGTGCCCACTCATCACTAGTTACCAGTACTGAGCACCCGAGCATGGTAGTGCCCGCTCATCACTAGTTACCAGTACCGAGCACGGTAGTGCCCGCTCATCACTAGTTACCAGTACTGAGCACCTGAGCATGGTAGTGCCCACTCATCACTAGTTACCAGTACAGATCACCCGAGCATGGTAGTGCCCGCTCATCACTAGTTACCAGTACAGAGCGCCCGAGCATGGTAGTGCTCGCTCATCACTAGTTACCAGTACTGAGCACCTGAGCATGGTAGTGCCCACTCATCACTAGTTACCAGTACTGAGCACCCGAGCATGGTAGTGCCCACTCATCACTAGTTACCAGTACTGAGCACCTGAGCATGGTAGTGCCCGCTCATCACTAGTTACCAGTACAGAGCGCCCGAGCATGGTAGTGCTCGCTCATCACTAGTTACCAGTACTGAGCACCTGAGCATGGTAGTGCCCGCTCATCACTAGTTACCAGTACTGAGCACCCGAGCATGGTAGTGCCCGCTCATCACTAGTTACCAGTGCCGAGCACCCGAGCATGGTAGTGCCCGCTCATCACTAGTTACAAGTACCAGGAACCCGAGCATGGTAGTGCCCGCTCATCACTAGTTACCAGTACTGAGCACCCGAGCATGGTAGTGCCCGCTCATCACTAGTTACCAGTACTGAGCACCCGAGCATGGTAGTGCCCGCTCATCACTAGTTACCAGTACTGAGCACCCGAGCATGGTAGTGCCCGCTCATCACTAGTTACCAGTACTGAGCACCCGAGCATGGTAGTGCCCGCTCATCACTAGTTACCAGTACTGAGCACCCGAGCATGGTAGTGCCCGCTCATCACTAGTTACCAGTACTGAGCACCCGAGCATGGTAGTGCCCGCTCATCACTAGTTACCAGTACTGAGCAACCGAGCATGGTAGTGCCCGCTCATCACTAGTTACCAGTACTGAGCACCCGAGCATGGTAGTGCCCGCTCATCACTAGTTACCAGTACTGAGCAACCGAGCATGGTAGTGTCCGCTCATCACTAGATACCAGTACTGAGCACCCGAGCATGGTAGTGCCCGCTCATCACTAGATACCAGTACTGAGCACCCGAGCATGGTAGTGCCCGCTCATCACTAGTTACAAGTACCAGGAACCCGAGCATGGTAGTGCCCGCTCATCACTAGTTACCAGTACTGAGCACCTGAGCATGGTAGTGTCCGCTCATCACTAGATACCAGTACTGAGCACCCGAGCATGGTAGTGCCCGCTCATCACTAGTTACAAGTACCAGGAACCCGAGCATGGTAGTGCCCGCTCATCACTAGTTACCAGTACTGAGCACCTGAGCATGGTAGTGCCCGCTCATCACTAGTTACCAGTACTGAGCACCTGAGCATGGTAGTGCCCGCTCATCACTAGTTAAAAGTACAGAGCACCCGAGCATGGTAGTGCCCGCTCATCACTAGTTACCAGTGCCGAGCACCCGAGCATGGTAGTGCCCGCTCATCACTAGTTACAAGTACCAGGAACCCGAGCATGGTAGTGCCCGCTCATCACTAGTTACCAGTACTGAGCACCCGAGCATGGTAGTGCCCGCTCATCACTAGTTACCAGTACTGAGCACCCGAGCATGGTAGTGCCCGCTCATCACTAGTTACCAGTACTGAGCACCCGAGCATGGTAGTGCCCGCTCATCACTAGTTACCAGTACTGAGCACCCGAGCATGGTAGTGCCCGCTCATCACTAGTTACCAGTACTGAGCACCTGAGCATGGTAGTGCCCGCTCATCACTAGTTACCAGTACAGAGCGCCCGAGCATGGTAGTGCTCGCTCATCACTAGTTACCAGTACTGAGCACCTGAGCATGGTAGTGCCCGCTCATCACTAGTTACCAGTACTGAGCACCCGAGCATGGTAGTGCCCGCTCATCACTAGTTACCAGTGCCGAGCACCCGAGCATGGTAGTGCCCGCTCATCACTAGTTACAAGTACCAGGAACCCGAGCATGGCAGTGCCCGCTCATCACTAGTTACCAGTACTGAGCACCCGAGCATGGTAGTGCCCGCTCATCACTAGTTACCAGTACTGAGCACCCGAGCATGGTAGTGCCCGCTCATCACTAGTTACCAGTACTGAGCACCCGAGCATGGTAGTGCCCGCTCATCACTAGTTACCAGTACTGAGCACCCGAGCATGGTAGTGCCCGCTCATCACTAGTTACCAGTACTGAGCACCCGAGCATGGTAGTGCCCGCTCATCACTAGTTACCAGTACTGAGCACCCGAGCATGGTAGTGCCCGCTCATCACTAGTTACCAGTACTGAGCAACCGAGCATGGTAGTGCCCGCTCATCACTAGTTACCAGTACTGAGCACCCGAGCATGGTAGTGCCCGCTCATCACTAGTTACCAGTACTGAGCAACCGAGCATGGTAGTGTCCGCTCATCACTAGATACCAGTACTGAGCACCCGAGCATGGTAGTGCCCGCTCATCACTAGATACCAGTACTGAGCACCCGAGCATGGTAGTGCCCGCTCATCACTAGTTACAAGTACCAGGAACCCGAGCATGGTAGTGCCCGCTCATCACTAGTTACCAGTACTGAGCACCTGAGCATGGTAGTGCCCGCTCATCACTAGTTACCAGTACTGAGCACCCGAGCATGGTAGTGTCCACTCATCACTAGTTACCAGTACAGAGCACCCGAGCATGGTAGTGTCCGCTCATCACTAGATACCAGTACTGAGCACCCGAGCATGGTAGTGCCCGCTCATCACTAGTTACAAGTACCAGGAACCCGAGCATGGTAGTGCCCGCTCATCACTAGTTACCAGTACTGAGCACCTGAGCATGGTAGTGCCCGCTCATCACTAGTTACCAGTACTGAGCACCTGAGCATGGTAGTGCCCGCTCATCACTAGTTACAAGTACAGAGCACCCGAGCATGGTAGTGCCCGCTCATCACTAGTTACAAGTACTGAGCACCCGAGCATGGTAGTGTCCACTCATCACTAGTTACCAGTACTGAGCACCTGAGCATGGTAGTGCCCGCTCATCACTAGTTACCAGTACTGAGCACCCGAGCATGGTAGTGCCCGCTCATCACTAGTTACCAGTACAGAGCACCTGAGCATGGTAGTGCCCGCTCATCACTAGTTACCAGTACTGAGCACCTGAGCATGGTAGTGCCCGCTCATCACTAGTTTCCAGTACTGAGCACCTGAGCATGGTAGTGCCCGCTCATCACTAGTTACCAGTACAGAGCACCTGAGCATGGTAGTGTCCGCTCATCACTAGTTACCAGTACTGAGCACCCGAGCATGGTAGTGCCCGCTCATCACTAGTTACCAGTACAGAGCACCCGAGCATGGTAGTGTCCGCTCATCACTCATTACCAGTACTGAGCACCTGAGCATGGTAGTGCTCGCTCATCACTAGTTACCAGTACAGAGCACCTGAGCATTGTAGTGCCCGCTCATCACTAGTTACCAGTACAGAGCACCTGAGCATGGTTGTGCCCGCTCATCACTAGTTACCAGTACAGAGCACCTGAGCATGGTTGTGCCCGCTCATCACTAGTTACCAGTACAGAGCACCTGAGCATGGTTGTGCCCGCTCATCACTAGTTACCAGTACTGAGCACCTGAGCATGGTAGTGCCCACTCATCACTAGTTACCAGTACAGAGCACCCGAGCATGGTAGTGTCCGCTCATCACTAGTTACCAGTACTGAGCACCTGAGCATGGTAGTGCCCGCTCATCACTAGTTACCAGTACTGAGCACCTGAGCATGGTAATGCCCGCTCATCACTAGTTACAAGTACTGAGCACCTGAGCATGGTAGTGCCCGCTCATCACTAGTTACCAGTACTGAGCACCCGAGCATGGTAGTGCTCACTCATCACTAGTTACCAGTACAGAGCACCTGAGCATGGTAGTGCCTGCTCATCACTAGTTACCAGTACAGAGCACCCGAGCATGGTAGTGCCCGCTCATCACTAGTTACCAATACTGAGCACCTGAGCATGGTAGTGCCCGCTCATGACCAGTTACCAGTACTGAGCACCTGAGCATGGTAGTGCCCGCTCATCACTAGTTACCAGTACTGAGCACCTGAGCATGGTAGTGCCCGCTCATCACTAGTTACCAGTACTGAGCACCTGAGCATGGTAGTGTCCGCTCTTCACTAGTTACCAGTACAGAGCATCTGAGCATGGTAGTGCTCGCTCATCACTAGTTACCAGTACAGAACACCTGAGCATGGTAGTGCCCGCTCATCACTAGTTACAAGTACCAGGAACCCGAGCATGGTAGTGCCCGCTCATCACTAGTTACCAGTACTGAGCACCAGAGCATGGTAGTGCCCGCTCATCACTAGTTACGGGTACTGAGCACCCGAGCATGGTAGTGCCCGCTCATCACTAGTTACCAGTACTGAGCTCCTGAGAATGGTAGTGCCCGCTCATCACTAGTTACAAGTACCAGGAACCCGAGCATGGTAGTGCCCGCTCATCACTAGTTACAAGTACTGAGCACCCGAGCCTGGTAGTGCCCGCTCATCACTAGTTACCAGTACTGAGCACCCGAGCATGGTAGTGCCCGCTCATCACTAGTTACCATTACTGAGCACCCGAGCATGGTAGTGCCCGCTCATCACTAGTTACCAGTACAGAGCACCCGAGCATGGTAGTGCCCGCTCATCACTAGTTACCAGTACTGAGCACCTGAGCATGGTAGTGCCCGCTCATCACTAGTTACCAGTACTGAGCACCCGAGCATGGTAGTGCCCGCTCATCACTAGTTACAAGTACTGAGCACACGAGCATGGTAATGCCCGCTCATCACTAGTTACCAGTACTGAGCACCCGAGCATGGTAGTGCCCGCTCATCACCAGTTACCAGTACTGAGCACCTGAGCATGGTAGTGCCCGCTCATCACTAGTTACCAGTACAGAGCACCCGAGCATGGTAGTGCCCGCTCATCAATAGTTACCAGTACTGAGCACCCGAGCATGGTAGTGCCCGCTCATCACTAGTTACCAGTACTGAGCACCTGAGCATGGTAGTGCCCGCTCATCACTAGTTACCAGTACTGAGCACCCGAGCATGGTAGTGCCCGCTCATCACTAGTTACCAGTACAGAGCACCCAAGCATGGTAGTGCCCGCTCATCACTAGTTACCAGTACTGAGCACCCGAGCATGGTAGTGCCCGCTCATCACTAGTTACCAGTACAGAGCACCCAAGCATGGTAGTGCCCGCTCATCACTAATTACATTTTCTTAGAATCTCGTAGTCTTCCAAGATGGTGAAAGCTATAATAGGTGATATGCTATAAATTAATGTCTGATAGACTATTTGCGCACATATTTCATAAGGGGCATTGCCCGATCTATAAATTTCACCAATGCAATTTGGAGGTCGTCACTAGAAGAAACAGGTACTCCCAAGCATTAGTCTTGGTATGAGTCGCCATCTCTGTGTAAATGCATTTATAAGGCCATTGTATAAGGATTAGGGATGATCAAATACCTCAAATATCCGGCTTCGCGAATATTCGACGAATAGGTCGCTACTGTGCGAATATTCGATAAGCAATATAAGTCTATGGGAAGCCGGAATAGTTCCGAATAGTTGTTATTCGGGTTTCCCATAGACTTACATTGCGCATCGAATATTCGTGAAGTCAAATATTTGAGGTATTCGATCATCCCTAATTAGGATCCTTCACCCAGTACGAGGTACAAGGCAGGGTGCACATTCATTTTTAGGCTTGTATTTGGAAACCATCTCTCTTTTTTCTTGAATCCATATTTTTAGCAGAACCTGAGAAATGAGTTTGGATTAAGCTGTAAGATCTTGAGATTCTGCCGCCTCTTCACCGCACTTCATGTTTGTATAATGCCCGCTCTTTACTTTTCTGTCCTCTCCACCTAGAATAGGAGATTGTGCTGATGACATCTGCTCCCATCACCGCTTATTTCCATCTTCAGTCCTCAAATGATATGAAGGATAAATGGTCTATTATAGCATTTAAAGAGCCAATTTGCTCTGTATATACAGTACCTTCAGTGTGAAGGATCAGAAGATACTATCTGCATTCAGGATTCCTTCTGACAACAGTATCATGCTGTAGTTTCCTGCCAGACCTCATATCCTTATGTTAAAGGGTTGTCTAATTACCGTGAATGGGTAAAATTGCAGAATGTTTGTAAAAATAAGCAACTTTGCAATTTACTTGTTATTAAAAAATATTTTCTGATCTAAATAACAGAGGGATTTTTAATTCTATAATGGATCATTTCCACCTTTGCAGTCTATCATACGTGGCCAGTCTCATATGTAAGGAATGCAGCACTTACAAGCTCTTTTCAACAGATCTTGTAAGCGCTGCTCCAAAGCTAAAGCGGGCTTTACACGCTACGATATCTCTAGCAATTGCTAGCGATATCGTATGCAAAAGCACCCGCCCCTGTCGTGCATGCGATTTCGTGTGATCGCTGCCGCAGTGAACATTATCTCTACGGCAGCGGCACACGCACTTACCTGGTCGGCGGCATCGCTGTGACTGCCGAACAATCCCTCCCTCAAGGGGGAGGGACGTTCGGCATCACAGCGACGTCACCGCGACGTCACTAAGCGGCCAGCCAATCAAAGCGGAGGGGCGGAGATGAGCAGGACATAACATCCCGCCCACCTCCTTCCTTCCGCATTGCCGGTGGAGGCAGGTAAGGAGACTAGTGATGGGCAGTCCGGCTCTTTTTGGTGATCCGGTTCCTATGGCTCCGCTCACCAAAAAGAGCCGGATCTTTCAGCTCGTTCTCGGCTCCTTATTAAATATGTGCTCACCCCAGGTAAACACATATTTAAGATTATAGAAATGCCGCCAAAGCCCCGCCCACCCACAGATAAGCCCCACCCACTTGCAAGCGGGCAATTAGATTGCTGAGTAGGCGGAGTTTAGATGTGGGTGGGCGGGATTTTCACGGGGGAAAAGAGCCGTTTAGATATTTCAGCTGCTCACACTGGTGATCCGGCTCCTGTCGTTCACAGCAGGGAGCCGGATCTTTGTGTCGGATCGTTCGCGACCGACACATCACTAAAGGAGACGTTCCTCGCTCCTGCGGTGTCACATATAACGATGTGCGCTGCCGCAGGAGCGACGAACCACATCGATAATCAACCATTACCGATTTTTGGTTTTGGGACGACCTCTCCATGGTGAACGATTTTCACCATTTTTGAGGTCGCTTAAGGTCGCTGGTCAGTGTCACACGCTGCGATATCGTTAATGACGCCGGATGTGCGTCACTAACAACGTGACCCCGACGATAAAACATTAACGATATCGTAACGTGTAAAGCCCCCTTAACAGTGTACAGCTTTCGTGCCACTGTGCTCCTCTACAAAGCAGCCTGTCTGTAGCACTGGGGAGCACAGTTTGGGATAGCGGCACAATCACAATCCTTCATCAGGCTAAAACATTGAAATGCATGCTATGACAATAGCCTTTAAGAAAGAAGTTCACAACAAATACCCTGGTTCTTCTTACTTGGGAAAAGCGAAACAGCAAAAGAGAAGGAAAACCTTGCATCTAGGGAAGGGGAAGATGGTGACCCCCTTAGTGAACCTGCTGCTGGTCCCTGGTGTTCCTCACAACCTATGCGCCGAGCCAGATACCTGACGCTAGATATCCCTAGTGCTGGACCCTAAATATAGAACGGGCGAAATTAGCTCTTCATCTACCCCACAAAACACTATGGAAGTTTTCAGCAACAATACCACAGAGGAGTACAAGCCACCTGCTTGCAACCAGAGCTTAAAGGAACAGAAAAATATTGTGAAACATGGCTATGAGTTGTGCTCCAAGAGCAACCTTGCAAGGTGAGTCTCCTACTGTACCCCTAATACGTTGCTTTATCTTATTTCCATTTTCATAAAAGTCCTTTCTCAGATAGTGCTTGTAAACCTAAACAATTTTGGAATTTACTGCTTATTAAAATTTTCAGCCATTCTTGAGATAGTAAAACTTTTGTTTACAGCTCATTGCCTTGGAGACCGACCACTACTGCTAGACAACAGAACATCTGCAGTGCTTACAAGCTCTTTTCTATTGAGCTTGTAAGCGCTATTTTGAAGCTGGTAAATGCTAATCCCGGCCAGTTTCAGTGCAAGTGAGGGAGCAGCGGTGGTCGGTCTCCAAAGCAACCAGCTGTAAGCAAAAGAAAATCGTTAATATCTCAAGCAGTAAATTGCAAAAGTGCTTATTTTTGCAAGAACCATCCGACACTATAAATATGGAGATATTGCTTTACGAGCTGTTGTCGCATGAATCATATATATATACAGTATATAGTAGATCCTAACTGTATGAGATGAGAGTAGATCTTTTTTCAATGTTGTCTGCAATCTGATTGGTCGGCATTTGTACTATTTTGTACACAATCTGTAAATCGCCTATTGCATTATTGCATCCCATTGGAGTCAATAATCCGCAGACACCCATCGGAGCCCCGCACTAGTGAAGGGTTTTCTTTCCACCTGGAAATAATCAGCATTTCTGTGTGTGGACAGAAGTCATTCATGCAGAATATTGATTAGTAGGTTAATCACCATAAGCTAAAATCCGAAAGCGGCATCTCGTCCCCGATCTATCTCCCGTCCCTGTCACCGCAATTTGCATGAAGATCAGCATTTTTAACCTTGAAGTGTTACCGGCTCCCGATACGGGGTGTAGCAGCAGACGAACCTAAATGCATTAAGCAGGGGAATTAGCATTAATTTCCCTCCGAGAGGCGCGTCCTCCTTGGTGGACCCTTTCACATAAGAAGTTCCTATTCTGATAAATTCCCGGATAATGGCTTGTGTGAAATCAGCACTGTAGGCAATTTCAAAGCCGACATATTGCCTGTTGACATACAGCAGCCTCTAATGCACCGCTCCTCGCAGAAGCCTGCGCCGCCTGCACAGATTAACCCTCCTCTGAGCGCTCACAATATTTCACTAATGTGCTTTATGCCAAGTTGTAGAAATGTTTGTTTTCTTTGCTTTTTTTGCATTATATTTTGTGGATGAAGTTTCAGGGGTTACGCAACTATTGATAAACTGGGGCAGAAGGCTCCGAGTTGCTTAAAGGGGTTGTCCACTACTTCAACATTGATGGCCGATCCTTAAGATAAGTCATCAATGTCTGATCGGCCAGGGTCCATCACCTCGCACCCCGGCTGATCAGACATCAGACATTGATGACTTATCTTAAGGATAGGCCATCAAGGTTGAAGTAGTGGACAACCCCTTTAAGCAACTCGGAGCCTTCAGCTATTCCCGGTTCTGGTAGCGGCAGAAGGCAGCCAGAAATGCTGAGTTCCAGAGCGGCACAGTCTTCTGGCCGGCCACTGTACATCCGCCTCCTTTTGATCTGAATGATGGGCATTACTTGGCCATGGACTCTATGAGAAGACGGGGCAGCTCCGGAACTGAGCATTTCAGGCCATCTGATTCTGCCTCCGGGAATGAGAACAGCTGATTGGCGTTGGACGCCAGCAAATCAGACATTGATGACCTATCGTAAAGCGGGCTTTGCACGGTACGATCTATCGTGCGATTGCACGAGCGATCGTACCCGCCCTCATCGTTTGTGCGTCACGGGCAAATCGCTGCCCATGTCGCACAAAGTCGTTAAACCCCCGTCACACGTACTTACCTGCTGAGCGACCTCGCTGTGGGCGGCGAACAGCCTCTTCCTGAAGGGGGAGGGACGTTCGGTGTCACAGTGACGTCACACAGCGGCCGGCCAATAGAAGCGGAGGGGCGGAGATGAGCGGGACGTAAACATCCCGCCCACCTCCTTCCTTCCGCATTGCCGGCGGGAGCCGCGGGACGGAGGTAAGCTGCGTTCATCGTTCCCGGGGTGTCACAAGGAGCGATGTGTGCTACCCCGGCTACGGTGAACAACCGGCTCCATTTTAATTAAACAATTTTTTAAAACTGAGCGACGAGTACACGACTCACGATTTGTGAGCAATACTGCGTCGCTCGGAGGTGTCACACGAGACGACGTCGTGTACGATGCCGGATGTGCGTCACAAAAACCGTGACCCCGACGACATATCGCACGATAGATCGTCTCGTGTGACGCCCGCATAAAAATTGACCATCAATGCTAAAGTAGTGGACAACCTCTTTAAAGAGGTTGTCCACTACTCAGATAATTACCCTGAGTAATATAACAGCAGCCTATACTCTCCTCCGGTGCCGGAGCTGTTCTAATGACGTCAGTACCTGGTCTCCAACGTTACGTTGCTATATGTTGAAGCCAATCAGCAGCCGTTTCAGTCTCACTTTGAGAAATACAGCGGCCCTCTGAAACGCCATAATATGTGAACATTGAGTATATAAAATTGGAATTGCATTACCGATATACAAACTGTTGAAAACTGAGGTATTCTCAAATTAATGAGAGCCCAACAGCCAGCATCAAGGCATACCCCTTTGTTGGAACCCTAACCTTATATGCCTATCTCAGGCTTAAAGCCTACAATTTTAACCCCATTCACGACCTCTACTAGGACTAGTAGAAACACTAAAAAATGTAAAAAAACGTTTTTAAAAATATGAAATAATAATAATAAAGTTAAAATCACCCCGATTGAAAATGTCGCGCCCCGGGGCAGCCGGGCTGCTCTGATCCAGACGGTACGTGGTTCAAAGGGTTCCGGACCCGGGGGCACCGTCGGACCAGTTTTAAATGAAAGTAAAAAGACAAGTAAAAATAAAGTCCAACTACACCACTCGCATTTTGCAGCCAGGGATGATGGGGCCGCCGCTGCCGGTTCCCACTGGGGATGATGGATGGGGGCAGCGTGGATGGTGGAGCCCTCCGCGAGCAGGGTTTTTTCCCAGGGGTAGGTAAAGGGTTAATGTGGAGGCGCAGCGCAATGATCAGTCCAGACAGAGAGTGCAGTTTAGTTGTCTTTACTTGGTGTAGCGACCTGGGGACGTACTGGATCCCAGGTGTGCCCGTGTCCCTGATGGCTGTGCCGGCCAACCTGGTGCCACTCTCCACCTGTGCACTCTGGTGTATATGGCTCCTCCCTGGCGTCCTCCTGGTGTCTGGGTCCTGCCGCAAGCAGCTTGGATTATTTAACCCCTTCAGCCCCCGGGCACTTTCCGTTTTTGTTTTTTGCTCCCCTTCTTCCGAGAGGCGTAACTTTTTTATTTTTCCGTCAATCTTGCCATATGAGGGCTTGTTTTTTGCGGGACGAGTTGTACTTTTAAATGAAACCATAAGTTTTACCATATAGTGTACTGGAAAACAGCAAAAAAATTCCAAGTGCGTAAAAATTGCAAAAAAAGTGTGATCGTACAATAGTTTTTGGGATATTTTATTCACCGTGTTCACTAATTGTTAAACTGAGGTATCTATGTGATGCCTGAGGTCAGTGCGAGTTTGTAGACACAAAACATGTATACTTTTATCTTGTTACTTGTATCTAAGGGGTTAAAAAAAATTCACAAGTTTGTCCAAAAAACGTGGCGCACGTTTTGCGCCATTTTCCAAAACCCGTAGCATTCTCATTTTTCAGGATCTATGGCTCAGTGATGGCTTATTCTTTGCGTCTCGACGACGTTTTTAACGGTACCATTTTTGCGCAGATGCTACGTTTTGATCGCCTGTTATTGCATTTTGCGCAAAATTTGCGGCGACCAAAAAACGTAATTTTGGCGTTTGGAATTTTTTTGCCGCTACACCGTTTACTGATCAGATTCGTTGATTTTATATTTTGATAGATCGGGTATTTCTGAACGTGGCGATACCAAATAGGTGTGTATTTTTTATTTTTTTAACCCTTTAATTTTCAATGGGGGGAAAGGGGGGTGATTTGAACTTTTAGGTTTTTTTATTTTTTTTAATTTTTTAAAACTTTTTTTTTTACTTTTTTTTTTATTTTATTAGTCCCCCTAGGGGGCTATAGCGATCAGCAATCCGATCGCTCTGCACTATCTGCAGATCTCAGCTACAGAGCTGAGAACTGCAGATTTGCTGCTTCACTTTCAATGCCGGCTGTATTCTGGCATTGAGAGGAAGTGAGTCATGTTAGCTACAGGCGTCATCACATGACCCTGTGCTACCATGGCAACCACCGAAAGTCACGTGATCATGTCACGTGACTTCCGGTGGGGGCGGGGTAAGTGACTGTCATGGCGGCGCCCATATACATATCACTGCCAGATTTTGGCAGCGAAATGTAAGGGGTTAATGGCCGCGGGTGGAAGCGATTCCACCCGTGGCTAGCAGGCACACATGTCAGTTGTTGATAACAGCTGATATGTGCGCGGATCGCTGCCGGCGGCAGGGGGCGGGGCTTACCGGCACACGATCCATGACGTACCCAGTACGTCATGGGTCGTTAAGTGGTTAAGGGAATATGTCCCAGTCCCCTCTTTGCTGCTGATGCCTCGGACATTAGTGGTGGCAGATGGGACCTGGAAACCCACCCGCCTGGCAGAGTTAACAGATGGCTTGAAGTCCTGGTCTGTTCTGGGATCTGCACCCCGTGCATGCAAAGTACTACGAGCCCTGGATGTGCACCCCACAGGATCCCTCTGTCCTTGGAGCTTGCTCTCTCGCTCTCCAGCTACTTTCCTCCTCTGAGTGGCTGATCTTTCTCTCAGGTCTTTGCAGTCTCTTTTCTACCACTTCGCCGACTTTCTTACTCCTCACTTTCCTTTCTGTTTCCTTCCACTTTCTCTGTGTCTTAGGTCTGTCTTGACACCTTCCTTTACTCGCTCACTTCTCTCCTCCACTCCTTCTTCTTTCACTTCCTTTCTCGGACTGCTCCCACTTCCCAGGTCACTTTCTTCTCCCCCAGGTCTGGTCTCTCCCTCCCCAGTTGGCTGAAATGTATTTTATCTATTTAAAAATGGTTGCCAGGGTTCAGTTACAGAAAGGAAAAATAATATACTTTGATAGCTTACGCAAAGAGTTCATTTAGTCCATAATGATCAATGGGAAGTCTTTACCCATCTTTCCTTGGGTCCTGAATGGCAATGCAGGGAATGTCATCTCTTAGGCCGGACAACGTGTCTTCATCTTGCACAGGAGTCTTCTGACAGCAGGCAATGTGGAAGAGCGAGCGAGTAGCCCCCTCCATCGTGTATTATATACCAGCTGTTTAGTCCATATAGGGTGTTCTAGTGGAACATAGTTGAATATAGTTCCATATTACGTAACCTTCTGGAAGCTTCGGGAAGCTTCGGGAAGAATATATAAATATCCTTCCATGCCAGTACTCAAGTATACTCAATATAGATATTTTAATACTTATCCCTTATAAAAACTTAATTAATAAACTATGCCCTCCAACATAAACAGAACTGTGAACTTATATGTCCTACTATAAACTATTTGATAACTAGATGTATTAATTTTAATGTTTTTACAGCTGCCAGTCATCTCACAGTGCCCAGTCCTGTCACCTGGTTCTAAGGAGGAGTCTCCCACCCTGGTTGTGAGTGTATATGTCCTGGTGTGCTGGTGTATGTACTGACTGGCTCAGTCATGTAGGTCCCGAGCTGTTACCTTGTTGTTACCTTATTTTTGTGACACCTGGTTACAGCGGGGGCGTCACAAAAAGAAAACAATTAAAAAAAAATACACATACTTGGAATCGCCACTTTCAGAAATGTCCGATCTATCAAAATATAAAATACATTAATCTGATCAGTAAAGGGGGTAACGTGAAAAAAACCAAAAATCTAGACTTAAGTTTTTTGGGTCACCGCAACATTGCAATACAATGCAAGAAAAGACAATAAAAGCCCTTATATGACTATATTGACGGAAAAATAAGAAAGTCATGGCTGTTGGAGGAAAAAACGAAAACCAAAAATTGCCAGGTGCTGAAGGGGTTAAAGTGGCGGACATGAAGCAGCTCAGCCACCTGCCCAGGGAGAGCAGGACAGGACACACGTGGTGGAGGGGAGCGAGGCTGCTGCCGCCTTCCCCATAGAGAAATATCTGTAATGTCTGTGTGCATGTGTGATGAGTATCTGTGTATGTCAGTGTATATGACTGTTTATGGATTTGTCTATGTCTATGTATTTTAGTAAATTTGTCTCAAATATGTGCAGTGCCTACAAGTAGTATTCAACCCCCTGCAGATTTAGCAGGTTTACACATTCGGAATAACTTGGCATTGTGACATTTGGACTGTAGATCATCCTGGAAGTGTGAAATGCAGCAAAAAAGAATGTTATTTCTTTTTTTATTTTTTTTTTTAAAATTGTGAAAAGTTTATTCAGAGGGTCATTTATTATTCAACCCCTCAAACCACCAGAATTCTGTTTGGTTCCCCTAAAGTATTAAGAAGTATTTCAGGCACAAAGAACAAATGAGCTTCACATGTTGGGATTAATTATCTCTTTTTCCAGCCTTTTCTGACTAATTAAGACCCTCCCCAAACTTGTGAACAGCACTCATACTTGGTCAACATGGGAAAGACAAAGGAGCATTCCAAGGCCATCAGAGACAAGATCGTGGAGGGTCACAAGGCTGGCAAGGGGTACAAAACCCTTTCCAAGGAGTTGGGCCTACCTGTCTCCACTGTTGGGAGCATCATCCGGAAGTGGAAGGCTTATGGAACTACTGTTAGCCTTCCACGGCCTGGACAGCCTTTGAAAGTTTCCACCCGTGCCGAGGCCAGGCTTGTCTGAAGAGTCAAGGCTAACCCAAGGACAACAAGGAAGGAGCTCCGGGAAGATCTCATGGCAGTGGGGACATTGGTTTCAGTCAATACCATAAGTAACGTACTCCACCGCAATGGTCTCCGTTCCAGACAAGCCCGTAAGGTACCTTTACTTTCAAAGCGTCATGTCAAGGCTCGTCTACAGTTTGCTCATGATCACTTGGAGGACTCTGAGAGACTGGTTCAAGGTTCTCTGGTCTGATGAGACCAAGATCGAGATCTTTGGTGCCAACCACACACATGACGTTTGGAGACTGGATGGCACTGCATACGACCCCAAGAATACCATCCCTACAGTCAAGCAAGGTGGTGGCAGCATCATGCTGTGGGGCTGTTTCTCAGCCAAGGGGCCTGGCCATCTGGTCCGCATCCATGGGAAGATGGGTAGCACGGCCTACCTGGAGATTTTGGCCAAGAACCTCCGCTCCTCCATCAAGGATCTTAAGATGGGTCGTCATTTCATCTTCCAACAAGACAACGACTCAAAGCACACAGCCAAGAAAACCAAGGCCTGGTTCAAGAGGGAAAAAATCAAGGTGTTGCAGTGGCCTAGTCAGTCTCCTGACCTTAACCCAATTGAAAACTTGTGGAAGGAGCTCAAGATTAAAGTCCACATGAGACACCCGAAGAACCTAGATAACTTGGAGAAGATCTGCATGGAGGAGTGGGCCAAGATAACTCCAGAGACCTGTGCCGGCCTGATCAGGTCTTATAAAAGACGATTATTAGCTGTAATTGCAAACAAGGGTTATTCCACAAAATATTAAACCTAGGGGTTGAATAATAATTGACCCACACTTTTATGTTGAAAATTTATTAAAATTTAACTGAGCAACATAACTTGTTGGTTTGTAAGATTTATGCATCTGTTAATAAATCCTGCTCTTGTTTGAAGTTTGCAGGCTCTAACTTATTTGCATCTTATCAAACCTGCTAAATCTGCAGGGGGTTGAATACTACTTGTAGGCACTGTATGCAGTCACATGTCGACTAGACGTGGGGTGTCTTGCTCAATGCAAGTCTAGTTGAAATGTGGCCAGATGTATGCAAATAGCTAGCACCGGAGAATCCTGACAGCATGCACACAAACGTTTGGACACACCTTCTCATCTCTAGAACAACTGTTAAGAGGAGACTTTGTGCAGCAGGTCTTCATGGTAAAATAGCTGCTAGAAAACTGCTGCTAAGGCACTGTATATGTACGTATGCCTGTATGTATATGTATGTCTGTATGTGTACATATGCCTGTATGTATGTCTGTATGTGTACATATGCCTGTATGTATGTCTGTATGTGTACATATGCCTGTATGTATATGTATGCCTGTATGTGTACATATGCCTGTATGTGTACATATGCCTGTATGTATGTCTGTATGTGTACATATGCCTGTATGTGTACATATTCCTGTATGTATGTCTGTATGTGTACATATGCCTGTATGTATATGTATGCCTGTATGTGTACATATGCCTGTATGTGTACGTATCTGTGTATGTGTACGTATGCCTTCATGTGTATGTTTGTCTGTATATGTACATATGCCTGTATGTGCATGTATCTGTGCATGTGTATGTATGCCTTCATGTGTATGTATGTCTGTATGTGTACATATGCCTCTATGTGTAGGTATGCCTGTATGTGTACGTATCTGTTTATGTGTAGGTATGCCTGTATGTGTATGTATCTGTGTATGTGTAGGTATGCCTGTATGTGTACGTATCTGTGTATGTGTAGGTATGCCTGTATGTGTACGTATCTGTGTATGTGTAGGTATGCCTGTATGTGCATGTATCTGTGCATGTGTACGTATGCCTTCATGTGTATGTATGTCTGTATGTGTACATATGCCTCTATGTGTAGGTATGCCTGTATGTGTACGTATCTGTTTATGTGTAGGTATGCCTGTATGTGTATGTATCTGTGTATGTGTAGGTATGCCTGTATGTGTACGTATCTGTGTATGTGTAGGTATGCCTGTATGTGTACGTATCTGTGTATGTGTATGTATGCCTGTATGTGTACATATCTGTGTATGTGTATGTATGCCTGTATGTGTATGTATGCCTGTATGTGTACGTATCTGTGTATGTGTAGGTATGCCTGTATGTGTACGTATCTGTGTATGTGTATGTATCTGTGTATGTGTATGTATGCCTGTATGTGTATGTATGTCTGTATTTGTACATATGCCTGTCTGTGTATGTATGCCTGTATGTGTATGTATGCCTGTATGTGTAGGTATGCCTGTATGTGTACATATGCCTGTATGTGTACGTATGCCTGTATGTGTATGTATGTCTGTATTTGTACGTATGCCTGTCTGTGTATGTATGTCTGTATTTGTACGTATGCCTGTCTGTGTATGTATGCCTGTATGTGTACGTATGCCTGTATGTGTACGTATGCCTGTCTATGTAGGTATGCCTGTATGTGTACGTATGCCTGTCTGTGTATGTATGCCTGTATGTGTATGTATGTCTGTATTTGTACGTATGCCTGTCTGTGTATGTATGTCTGTATTTGTACGTATGCCTGTCTGTGTATGTATGCCTGTATGTGTACGTATGCCTGTATGTGTAGGTATGCCTGTATGTGTACGTATCTGTGTATGTGTGTGTATGCCTGTATGTGTACGTATGCCTGTATGTGTAGGTATGCCTGTATGTGTATGTATGCCTGTATGTGTACGTATGCCTGTATGTGTAGGTATGCCTGTATGTGTAGGTATGCCTGTATGTGTATGTATGCCTGTATGTGTACGTATGCCTGTATGTGTATGTATGCCTGTATGTGTATGTATGCCTGTATGTGTACGTATGCCTGTATGTGTACGTATGCCTGTATGTGTACGTATGCCTGTATGTGTACGTATGCCTGTATGTGTACGTATGCCTGTATGTGTACGTATCTGTGTATGTGTGTGTCTGCTTGTGCATGGGGCCCATGGAGACTCTTTTGCCTTTGGGCCACAAAACCCTGCAGCCGGCCCTGTTCCAAGCAGTCGGACCCCCGTAAGTTGTCTTCTATTCCATGGAATGGGGATCTCTTCAAATCTTGGTGCAAATCCTTAAACAAAACATGTTCCAGATTTGCTTGCATCATGGCAGCAATATGGCCACCAGGTGATCGGTCCGCTCTGGTGCGTTAGCTGCACTTCACATGAATCCCGTCTTTACGGTCACCCAGGGAACGCGGTGATGGGGTCATATTTACAGAGTGACCTCTTTTTTCCTTCACTTTCAGCTTTTTTTAGTCTTGTAAATACTTTGAAAAAGCCCCAAAGGGAGAAAAAAATGATGTTTCAAGAGCAATAATAAAATAGCAATTAACGTCAGGAGAAATTAACTGTTTCTACCCGATCAATACAAAATGGACTCTAAAGACTCTATAAATGTGTGCGAGAAGGAAGAGATGGATGCACTGTGTGAACGGGCGCCACCGGCTGAATACTAATAGATATCAACTACTGAGGCGATAATGAGATCCTGCTCATCCTGCGTAATAAGGACTGGCGGTGAGGAGCCGGGAGATTCACATGTGCTTAAATATTGAAATTCTTTGCATTTTAGGGGCTTGGACGTTTTATAGATAATGTGAATAAGCAGGATATTTACTAATATAGAGGTGGTGATCAAGAAAGATACTCTTTGTTCCCCATAGCAACCAATCACAGTGCAGCTTTCATTTTACCAATGCTGTTTAAAAAATGAAAGCTGAGCTCTGATTGGTTGCCATAGGCAACACATACATTTTTCCTCTTGTCTGTCAGTATTGCTAACCATGACTATGGCAATTACACTTTCTCTCTAACATTATTTCTTGTAATCCCGGCCTACACTAAGGACAGCCCCTCTGCTCCTGTCCTAAAAATGGCCGTAAATGAAAGGCACATGTCACCCCAGCCATTATCCTCTCCCATGATAACGCTTTGCCTTTTGGGTGCTTTACACGCAGCGACATCACTAGTGATGTCGCTGGTGAAAGCACCCGCCCCCGTCGTTTGTGCGTCACGGGCAAAACGCTGCCCGTGGCGCACAATATCGCTAGGACACGTCACACATACATACCTTCCTAGCAACGTCGCTGTGGGCGGCAACAACCTCTTTTTTAAGGAAGCGGTTTGTGCGGCTTCACAGCGACTTCGCACAGCGGCCCGCCAATAGAAGCGGAGGGGCGGAGACCATCCGCATTAATGACACGCCCACCTCATTGCCGGCAGGACGCAGGTACGGTGATGTTCCTCGTTCCTGGAGTGTCACACGTAGCGATGTGTGCTGCCTCAGGAACGACGAACAACCTGCGTCCAACACAAGCAACAATATTTGGGAAATGAACGACGTGTCAACGATCAACAATTAGGTGAGTATTTTTGATCGTTAGCGGTCGCTCGTAGGTGTCACATGCAACGACGTCGCTAACGAGGCCGGATGTGTGTCACGAATTCCGTGACCCCAACAATATCTCGTTAGCGATGTCGTTGCGTGTAACGGGGCCTTAAAGGGGGCTTTACATGCAGCGATATCGCTAGCGATATCGCTGGTGAAAGCACCCACCCCCGTTGTTTGTGCGTCATGGGTAAATCGTTGCCCGTGGCTCACAAAATCGTTAGGAGCCGTCACACGGACTTACCTGCCTAGCGACGTCGCTGTGTCCGGTGAACCACCTCCTTTCTAAGAGGGCGGTTCGTTCGGCGTCACAGCCGCGTCACTAAGCGGCCTCCCAATAGAAGCAGAGGGGCGGAGATGAGCGGCCGGAACATCCCGCCCACCTCCTTCCTTCCTCATTGCTGGCAGACGCAGGTAAGCTGTAGTTCGTCATTCCTGGGGTGTCACACGTAGTGATGTGTGCTGCCTCGGGAACGACGATCAACCTGCGTCCTCAACAATCAACGTTTTTTTTTTAAATGAACGACGTGTCAACGATCAACGATAAGGTGAGTATTTTTGATCGTTAACAGCCATTCGTTGGTGTCACATGCAACGACGTCGCTAACGATGTGAGATGTGTGTCACGGAATCCCTGACCCCGGCGATATATCGTTACATACGTTGTTGCGTGTAACACGGCCTTTAGTCTTAGGTCTCAAACACAAATTAACCCCTTCACCCTGGGCGATTTTCCGTTTTTCATATTCACTTTTTCCTCCCCTTCTTCCAACAGCCATACCTTTTTTATCTTTCCGTCAGTATAGCCATATGATTGCTTATTTTTTTGCGAAGCGAGTTGTACTTTTGAACGACACCACTCCGTCTGCCCCATGTTGTGCTGGAAAATGGGGAAAAAAATCCAAGTGCGGTGAAACTGCAAAAAAAGTGCAATTGCACAATTGTTTTGGGGGATTTTTATTTGCGCGCTCCCTATTCTAAAACACTGAGCTGGTATTATGATTCCCAGGTCGTTATGAGTTTGTGGACACCAAACATGTACAGTTTTACTTTTATCTAAATGGTGAAAGAAATTCAGAAGTTTGTAAAAAAAAGATAAATAAAATATAAAAAACAGCACTTTCGTCAAAATTTTCCGAGACACATAACGTTTTCATTTTTTGGGATTTTTTTCGTAGAGGCGATAATTTGATCGCCTGTTATTGCATTTTAATGCAATGTTGCGGTGACCAGAAAAACATAATTTTGGTGGTTGGAATTTTTTCCTCTCTTGTTTTATTTTAAATGGAGCAAAAGGAAGTGATTTGAACTCTTAGTTGGGTTATTTATTTGCCTATTTTTTTTTAAAAACTTTCATTTTTTTTTTTTTTACTTTTTTTTAAATTGATTTTACTAGTCCCCCTACGGGACATTATGGCTGCACTGTCTGATTGGTTGTGCAGATCCAAGCGATGCCTCAGCATCATCATCAGCTTGATCATGGCTCTGATCTGCAGAAGTGCTGTTCTCCTAAGATGGCGGCGCTCTGCCTGCATTCACAGGAAACAGGAAGTGGCTCTTGGCAGCAACAGGAGTCATCCAACCCTCACTCTGCCATGACAAATCACAGTCACTCCGTGATCACAGGGCCAAAAAAACGCGACCAGAGTGCATTACATCGCACAGTCAGAGTTTGACAGCCCGATCTAAGGAGTTAAAATCTGATGCACCCGCTGTTGTTATCCTCACAAGTCTGATGATCAGAGCAGCAGACATGTGCGTGGATTACTGTAGGCTCACCACTGCGGGAGCCTGCAGTAACGGCACAGACACAGCCAAGGACGCACCAGTATGTTCTTGGTTTTGAAGGGGTTAAAGATGTCCTATCACCAGATCAGAAGTGTTCAGTGTCTTGCTCTTATTTTATTCCCGATGATCCTCTGAGTACTACATTTGTTATTTTCTTTAAAATCCCCCATACAATCCCATCTCTTTATTGATTACTAATGTTTTGGACCTTTTACAAGGGGGCGTGGCTCACTGGATCCTCAGGGGCGTGTCTTTAGGCTGTTCTGCATTATTACCCTGTGATCCACATCTCTCCTAGTACAGATCATAAAAAATAGCACTAAACAATAAGGCTAATATCTCTGGAACTATAAGGCAAATGTAAAATTAAAAAAGGGAAAACGCGGGAGAGCAGCAGAAATAAAATAAGGGCAAAACCTGGCCAATTAGTTTGGCGTTATTATGTCACAGTAATAGTTTGTATGGGAATACAATGCCACATATAACTGGAGGATATTTTTACTTCTTAACTCACACCATCTACCCAGTGATACAAATTTTTTGTTGTATTTATTGTAAAGGGGGTTCCATTATTTTCCATGTTTCATCATCTTAATTCAATATTATTCCTTTTATTTTTTCATTAAACATTTTTAGATTTTTTTGTTATTAATTTAAACTTTTGCTATGACGTTTTAATAAACATTATATATCATGATATTCAGGTACCGTTTACAAACCATACAATGTAGTTTAGAGTTACCATATGCACATAAGCTGCTTGACACAGTCCCTGCATGGCATAAGCCTGCAGCTGTTGCATAGTGCAATAAGAGATTCCCTGCAGTCACATCATGGGGGTGCTAATGAAGTAATATAGTTTTAGGCACCACAACCACTACAGATTGCCATTTGTTGGATAAAAAGGCTGCAGTCGAAGATTAGTTACAACTATTGTTGAGGATAAGAATTAAGTAACCAATACTTAATTCAGCCATTTCATAGACTCAGGTATATAGTTTAGTTAATGTAACCTAACACATATATTTATGAATGCTTTTGTTTCTTACTAACATGTATATATGTATATTGCATATTCAGTGTATTTTCCTTAATTCAATATACCAGCACATGTAATTGTAAAGATGGCTGCTGCATCCTGGACAACTCCCAAAGAAGTTAAAGAACAAAGGAATTCCTAAAGTTTTGACTGACCCATCCAGCAGAGACTATGCTAATTCCTATATGTCCTGAGTCCAGCCTGCGATACTTGATTGGACTGTATTTTGTCTACATCCTTCACTTCTCAAGAGCTATATAAAGTTTCAAACAATAAAGAGAGCTAGTTGGTCAGCGCCCGTCATGGAGATAGTTATAACTGACTTGTAGTCCGTTATTTAGTCTCGTGTGCACTCATGACATTATAATTAGAAACAGCAGTCAGATCCCGAGAGACCGCTTGAGTCTCACCTCAACACTATCTCCTATGGATGATGGTGGTGAATGTGCCGCTCCTTCACCGTGATTTTGACATACATTTACAGCACAGTGCTGGCGTAGGTTTATAATCAAACATCTACAGAAGCCAAAGTGTCACTTATCTGTTCTTTCATATCACTTTACATGTGGAAAATCTCATGCGAGCTGACACAGAATTACGTCTATCTTATAAGATCCCATTTCACGAGGGATGATGTCACATTTAAGAGTCTAATACTTCCTTACAAGATTCCCTCAAGACCTAATCTGTCTTATATTATAGCATGTAGCTATGTCTGAGAAAACGGTAATCAATAAATCTTCCATCCGTTCTGATTCACTTTCCATGTGGGAGTCATGCAGTTATTACATGCGAAATAACACAAATCCTTGGATTTAATTTCAGAACACTGAAAAATGTTATTATTGCTTTAAAAGGGGAAGATATTCAGGTTTTCTTTTTTGTTTTATTTAGAATAAATCAGTGTATAAGTGCATGTAGCGTAGTGTGAGTGTATTAATATCTCACCTACCGCCATCTTCTCTGGTATCCAGCGCCGCTCTGCTCCTCTTCTCCAGTATCCAGCACCTTTCTGCTCCTCCTCTCAGTGATGTTACCGCTCTGCTCCTCCTCTCAGTGACGTCACCACTCTGCTCCTCTTCTCAGTGACATTACCGCTCTGCTCCTCTTCTCCAGTATCCAGCACCTTTCTGCTCCTCCTCTCACTGATGATACCGCTTTGCTCCTCCTCTCAGTGACGTCACCGCTCTGCTCCTCCTCTCAGTGATGTTACCGCTCTGCTCCTCCTCTCAGTGACGTCACCACTCTGCTCCTCTTCTCAGTGACATTACCGCTCTGCTCCTCTTCTCAGTGACATCACCACTCTGCTCCTCCTCTCAGGGATGTTACCGCTCTGCTCCTCTTCTCAGTGATGTTACCGCTCTACTCCTCCTCTCAGTGATGTTACCGCTCTGTTTCTCTTCTCAGTGACGTCACCGCTCTGCTCCTCTTCTCAGTGACATCACCACTCTGATCCTCCTCTCAGTGATGTTACCGCTCCGCTGCTCCTCTCAGTGACGTCACCGCTCTGCTCCTCCTCTCAGTAATGTTACCGCTGTGCTCCTCTTCTCAGTGATGTCACCGCTCTGCTCCTCCTCTCAGTGATGTTGCTGCTCAGCTCCTCCTCTCAGTGACGTCATTGCTCTGCTCCTCTTCTCAGTGACGTCACTGCTCTGCTCCTCCTCTCAGTGACGTCCCCACTTTGCTCCTCCTCTCAGTAATGTTACCACTCTGCTCCTCCTCTGTGATGTTACCGCTCTGCTCCTTCTCTCAGTGACGTCACCACTCTGCTCCTCCTCGCAGTGGTGTCACCACTCTGCAGACTCTCCAGATCACTCTATGATCTATGTGTAAGCAGGAAGTTTATTTTACAATGTATAGGGCCTCATTCTCATACTCTATAGACTTGCATCGTAAAAGCCACTTCCAGGTTACATATAGCACTCAGGAGAGTCTGCAGAGTGGTGACGTCACTGAGAAGAGGAGCAGAATGGTGACGTCAATGAAAAGAGGCCAATATATAAAGGATAGGGTCCGGCTCAAAAATATATAAATAGGTGCTAGGAGGAAAAAAATCAGTAATCATAAAGGGCAACTCCAGCACTCAAGAGACAACAAAGGGTCAAATAGAATTTTGATTTTTTGATTTTTGATTTGTTGCAAAAAGGGGTGCACCTCAACCCATGCAAAAGACGTTTTGGCTTCTACGAAACCTTCATAAGCATTGAGGGTTTAGGGGAAAAAACTGCAATATCAGACGGTGCTCAGGGTGTCTGCGGTATGGGTAAGGTGCCCAAGAATGCAGAGACAAATCATGTCAGGTTAGAGGTGGGAGGAGGATGCAGAGGATAGAGGAGCAGTGCGCCTTCAGTGAGTCCACCGGTGTTTATGGACAAAGTCCCAGGCAGTGGTGGCAGGAATAGCGGCGGCAGCAGCTAGGGACTTCAACCATAAACACCAGTGGACTCACTGAAGACGCAGTGCTCCTCTATCCTCTGCATCCTCCTCCCACCTCTAACCTAACATATGATTTATCTCTGCATTCTTGGGCACCTTACCCATACCGCAGACACCCTGAGCACCATCTGATATTGCAGTTTTTTCCCCTAAACCCTCAAAGCTTTATGCGCAAAACTCTGATAAATACTTCCTAGAAGCTGAAGTTGTTTTGCATAGGTTGAGGTGCACCCCTTTTTGCAACAAATCAAAAATAAAAAAAATAAAATTCTTTTTGACCCTTTGTTGTCTCTTGAGTTCTGGAATTACCCTTTGTGGTCACTGAAAAGAGGAGCAGTTCTGTCACTGAGAAGAGGAGCAGAGCATTGATATTACTGAGAAGAGGAGCAGAATGGTGATGTCACTGAGAGGAGGAGCAGAGTGGTGATATCACTGAGAAGAGAAGAGTAGTGACATTACTGAGAAGAGGAGCAGAGCAGTGACATCACTGAGAAGAGGAGAAGAGCAGTGACATTACTGAGAAGAGGAGCAGAGCAGTGACATTACTGCAAAGAGTAGTAGAGCTGTGACATTACTGAGAAGAGGAGCAGAGCAGTGATATCACTGAGAAGAGGAGCAGAGCAGTAACATCACTGAGAAGAGGAGAAGAGCAGTGACATTACTGAGAAGAGGAGCAGAGCAGTGACATCACTGAGTAGAGGAGCAGAGCAGTGACACTACTGAGAAGAGGAGAAGAGCAGTGACATTACTGAGGAGCAGAGCAGTGACATCACAGAGAGGAGGAGCAGAGCAGTGACATCACAGAGAGGAGGAGCAGAGCAGTGACATTACTGAGAAGAGGAGCAGAGCAGTGACATCACAGAGAGGAGGAGCAGAGCAGTGACATTACTGATAAGTTGAGCAGAGCAGTGACATCACTGAGAAGAGGAGAAGAGCAGTGACATTACTGAGAAGAGGAGCAGAGCAGTGACATCACTGAGTAGAGGAGCAGAGCAGTGACACTACTGAGAAGAGGAGAAGAGCAGTGACATTACTGAGGAGAGGAGCAGAGCAGTGACACTACTGAGAAGAGGAGCAGAGCAGTGACATCACTGAGAAGAGGAGCAGAGCAGTGACATCACTGAGAGGAGGAGCAGAGCAGTGACATTACTGAGAAGAGGAGCAGAGCAGTGACATTACTGAGAAGAGGAGCAGAGCAGTGATATCACTGAGAAGAGGAGCAGAGCAGTGACATCACTGAGAAGAGAAGAGCAGTGACATTACTGAGAAGAGGAGAAGAGCAGTGATATCACTGAGAAGAGGAGCAGAGCAGTGACATCACTGAGAGAAGGAGGAAAGCAGTGACATCACTGAGAAGAGGAGCAGAGCAGTGACATCACTGAGAGAAGGCGGAAAGCAGTGACATTACTGAAAAGAGGAGAAGAGCAGTGACATTACTGAGAAGAGGAGCAGAGCAGTGACATCACTGAGAAGAGGAGCAGAGCAGTGACATCACTGAGAAGAGGAGCAGAGCAGTGACATCACTGAGAGAAGGCGGAAAGCAGTGATATCACTGAGAAGAGGAGCAGAGCAGTGACATCACTGAGAAGAGGAGCAGTATGGCGCTGGATACTGGACAAGATGGCTATAGGTCAGGATATTAACACACACTTTAACCCATACACATATACCCAGATTTATTTTAAAAAAGCAATCTGAATGGGTTTGCTTCTTTAATTTCATGATGCCGATGTACATAGGCAGTTAAAAATTTAATTAAAGGGAATCAGTCACCAAGTTTACCCCATCTGAGAGCAGCATGATGTAGGGGCAGAGACTCTGATTCCAGTGATGTATCAGTGCAGCTCTGGAGATAAGAACAGCAGGACACCATGTGTATTATTATAGTATCTATTTGAAAGGGATCTGATTAACTAGACCCTTAATTACATAGAATCTATGGACTCTTGCATGTATGGACAAGCGCATTCTTAGAACAAGTTCCAACTCACGTTTATCAACCTTTAAATAAATTCCCCTGCAGCTAAGTCCTCCCAGAGCTGGACTCGTAGCTGCAATGCTCAGTGCTGCTGCATAATGTCTGCTATGCTGCTGCCTCTTGGATGTGTAACAAAGAGATTCCACCTAGTAGCTCAGAGTCAACTGCAAGTTAGAGATGAAGCTTAAAGAGAGCGAAACCCGGAGAAAACTGGAAATCACATACGGACACACTTAAAAATTTAGTCTGAAAAGTCACTTGAAATGGCGTTTAGGCTTTAACTTTAGTGGTCATCCAAAGTAAGCAGTTTTAGACTTCAGCCTACATAAACATGAATCATCGCACAATTGTACATTTATTTATACATTCTCTAGCACTAGATTATTTATAACCCACAATGTTATTTATTATAAGAAAAGTCTCCAGCCCTTTATTACATGCTATTGTAGTATTTGCCATTATCTCTTGCAATCGGGTATTCCAAGGTCTCACTGCTCTAACTGTAAAGAACCCTTTCCTTTTTAGCTACTGGCATTGTCTTTCTTCCACATGTATTGTTTGTAAGTTCTTTGGAAGGAATAAGTTATGTGTCTGTCATTTATATTGACCACATATTATTATATATCATATCATTATTGACCAGACTTTAACTTCCATATATCCTTTTTTAAGTTTGAAGACCAAAACTGGATGTAAGATGTGACCTTAAAAGTGATTTAAAGAAGGGAATAATACATTTCTTTCATAGGATTTTATCTCTTTTTTTATACACCCTAAAATCTTGTTTGCTTTAGCAGCTGCTGCCTGACATTGAGTGCTGCTGCTCAGTTATTTGAGTTTACTTCCACTTAATGTATATGTGTACCGGGCCGGGGCTCAGCCGGTCGCCGAGCCGCTCGGATCCATGCTCGTCAGTGGGTGGCTCGAGCTCTACACAGACCCGGGGGTCATGTCGCTCTGAAAGGGGGTTGGCGCTACACGTAAGGACTTCGGTGGGGAGGCGGTTGCTTGTAGTGGATTTAAGTTCGTGACGACACCCACGGGTTGTGGTGAATGGATGGACACCACCGCTGCCGTTGACTAGGCTCCCGGGGACGGTGTTGTGCAGCTTGGTGTAGACCCCCTCCGTGGTTAGGGGGGATGATGGTCCCGGGGGCCCGAGGGAGAGGTCCTTAGGTGAGGGGATGGATGCGTGCTAAGGTGTCTGTGCAGTGCGGCGCGGTGCGCGGCCCGAAGGCAGTGTTGTACTCACTATGATAAAACACGCTGGAGTCTCTGGTAAACCAAACAAGATGATGAACGGTGCCCGCAGCCGGCTGCAGCTTCCCCTTACCAGGTTGGTGGTTTCCGCCTTTTTCCTGCACCTCTTTAGTGTAAACATTGTGACTCTTATGTCTAAGCAACGGTAGTCGCTCCCCGGCTTGCTGTGTGTCGGGAGAGCCCTGTTTGCCCGCAGACTCTGGCCCCTTGGGTCTCTATGCCTTGGCGGTGGCTTTACCCTAATGGTTGGGCTGTTGTCTTCAGTCGGGTCTTGTGTGGGAAAGGTCCTAAAGTCCAGTCCTCAATCAGTTGATTTGACTTAGCCTAGTTGTTTCTGGGCCTCGTACGGGTCTGAGTACCCCTCCTGGTGCTCCGGTTTCCAATCGGTTCCCCGGTTTGGTACCGGCGGGCCACCGCCCGTCCCCGGTCCCTATGGTTCCACCGGCTGTAATCCCAGCTCCTGCAGGTGGCCACCACCGTCTGCCTCTTTGCCAAAGGTGACTGGGCTCCGACCCAGACACCTGGTGTAGTCTTTGGCAGGCCTGAGCACAGGTCTGCCCTTGAACTTGACCCTCCTCACTCCACTATCAAGAATAATCTAGACTGTTTTCCCGCCTGCGGGCCTGTGAACTCCTCGGAGGGCGGAGCCAACCACCTGGCTCCGCCCCCCTAGTGTGAACATCAAACCCAGAGGGTGGTGACAAAGGTTTGTAGTTTGGCTGCTGTCACCTTACTAAGAGGGGGTGTTGTGTGTGCATGGGACTACCTGGGACGACCTGACTAGTCCAGGGCGTCACACTAGACATCCAGACATACAAAGTAATGACCCACCATATCCATCCGACAGCCAGAATAGCATTAACACTCAGGGAATGTGCACACAACATATTTTAGATGTTGAGTTTTTGAAGCAGAAGATGCTTCTGGAAAATGCCAGCGGTGTTTTTCCTTTTGCGTCTTCTTAGGCATCTGTTTGGTTGTTTTTGCAACTTTTTTAAACTGAGGAATGGTCAGTTCCCTTCTTGTAGATGTAGCAGAACTCCGACTGCTGAGCACTGTGTAATCCTGCCCACACCACTGATTGGCAGCTTTGTGTGTATAACCCCGCCCACACCCCTGATTGGCTGCTTTGTGTGTATATCCCAGCCCACACCACTTATTGGCAGCTTTATGTGTATAACCCTGCCCCCACCATTGATTGGCAGCTTTCTGTGTATAACCCGGTCCACATCACTGATTGGCAGCTTTCTGTGTATAACCCCCACCCACACGACTGATTGGCAGCTTTCTGTATATAACCTTGTCCACACCAATGATTAGTAGATTCCACTGTATAACCTCACTCACTCCACTGATTGGCAGCTTTCTGTGTATAACCCCACCCGCTTCCCTGATTGACAGCTTTCTGTGTATAACCCCACCCACTTCACTGATTGACAGGTTTATGTACATAACCCTCCCCATACCACTGATTGGCAGCTTTCTGTGTACACTGTGCATAAACAGAAAGCTGCTAATCAGTGGTGGGAGGTTATAAACACCAGGAGGTCTACATGGCACAAGACAACTAGTCCTGTAATGATAATCTCCTTCTGATAAAACACTGATTTTATTGAAAAGGTACAAATCTTAGGTAGACAAAACAGCGCAATAGTGTTTTATCCAATGACAGATTGGTGATAAGATAGGGTATCTCCTCACCTGATGTGGTTGTGTGACACTATGGCACCCCAGTGGTCATGAGAGCCACAGTGGTATTGCTCTCTTTACCGGGGGCGATACTATACTTGAAAGCAGTGGGGAGAACTTCATGTTGGGTAAGTTCGCATACAAGACTTCCTAACTCAGGCCAGAAGGGGGAGCTCAAGATCTGGTTTAAGGAAAGCTCCCCTGATGCATTCTGGTCTGGGGAGGGGCTAGGACACATACATAAGGACAGACCGAAAGTGAAACCATCAGAACAGTACAGGAGAGCAGTGCACACGGCCTCTGATGAGAGCTTAGTGATTTAGCACTCTCAGGGCCTAACACAGGAGCAAGGCACCGGGGCCCTAGACTGGTTGGAAGCCTACGCGCCACCAGTGAAGCCCGGAGGGCAGACGATTTCACGTCTTCTGACTCAGTGAAAGCTGAAGGTGCAGCAACACAGTTGAACCTGGGACCGGAGCTAAACAGTCGGTGCCCATCACAGGTTCACGGTGCCTGCCATAAGGAAGAACCGACAACGACACATAGGAAGAGGGTCACTGTTGGGCTTAAGCCACAGAGACCCGTACACAGAAGTGCAATAAGGAAGGCCTCCAATCCACCCAGCAAGTCGAATTCCTCACTGCTACCAGGCTGACTGGACCACCATCAACTTCTAAACCAGACTCCCGGGCCTGTATAACACCTGCAGTAAAAGGTAAATGAAACTACAGTCCTGTGTTGTCAAATTATTGCCGGCATTCTCAGTCCTGCACCCTGACGTTACCAACCCATAGACTACTAGTACCCCCAATATCCCTGGGGCCTACTTCTACCTGTGCAGAGCGAAACACCCGAGCTGCCTTACCATCCACCCCAGCAGAGAGTGACAACCCACAGCGGCGGCTCCCCTCATAGCCACATACCACAGGTGGCGTCACAAGACAACTACTCCCAACATCCCCATCTGCCCTTCATCCCTTCGTGGAAACCTCGGGGGCCACGAAGCCAGGCCAAGCTGCTGTGACATCCCCAAAGACCCCTCCATCACCGGCCCGGTGATGAGTAAAAGAAACCCTGGCTTCAACACAACTGCTGCAAGATATATAGCGGTGGCTGCACGCCTACAGGTAAAAACACCGGAGACAGATGAATGGGAATAAATGTGGTTCCTCTGCACTGCCATAAATGACCAGATGAGATGAGTCCAGAATGATAAAATATTGAGGCAATCCTCACCGCATGTAAATGTGTTATGTTTTTTTACATGCGTGCCTTTAAACGCGTTGGTAAACAACCCATGCAGAATATTTTCTGACCCTGCACTCCTCTCATCTGATCATTTACGGCAGAGCAGTGGAACCATTTTTATCTCCATTCATTTTTTCACCATTTTTCTATACTTGTGAAAATCCAAAAACTTTCTGATTTGGCAGAATCCAAAATTTCTTGGGAAATTAACAATGAATTTGATTAGTTACAAATTGATGTGCCCGTCTCTGCTCCTCCGCGCTGGTGCCTTGTCGCGGTTGCAATGGCCGCCATACGAGACGTCACTTCACGTCATCTCAGAATCGGACGCAGGGAGGTAGCGGCACTAATATTTATTTCACCCGTGCTATTTTAATTTCGGGGAAATGCTCTTTATTTGTTTTCATGAACGCCAGATTATCTGGGAAGAACGCGCTTCTCCGCCAGATCTTAGTAACCCTTTAATTACATTTCATTTGAACGTCTCAGTATAATTTTGTTTTTAGCAATAATTTAATCAGCTTTGGTTCTGTGTGCGCCGCTTCTATCAGCCTTGTAATGTACATATTAACAGCATTGCAGATGGTGCATAATGCGGTTTCAATTTTCATTCTCCTCTTAATAATAAATCCCAAATCAAGTGTGAAAATCTCTGAAAGAGCTAATTGATTTAAAAGCAGCGGTTCACTTCTCCGGCGCGCGGAGGCAAATCAACGCTGCGGAGTGCATCTGCAAGGAGAGAAATTCAATTGGAAGCCAAAGAACAGAGCAGTGGTATTTAAAACGCGGTAATGAACAATATTTGACTAAATATAGAAATAACTATACAGCGCAAGGAGCCCCTACCTGGATACAATGATGTGGATAAGCATGTGTTACCCTTCCCAGATATTTATAAATGAGCAACTTTGCATAAAGTCTTAATAAAATATTCTACCACTTAGAGGGGTTGTCCAGGTTTGGGGCTCTGCGACTGCAGACGTGCGCACTGTCAGGATTCTCCGGTGCTCACCCCGGGAGTAAGCAGGCACATGACCACAAGTATGTGATTTGCATATATGCAGTCACATGTCGACTAGACATGTGTTGTCTTGCTCAATGCAAGTATAGTTGAACTGTGGCCAGATGTAAGCAAATAGCTAGCACCGGAGAATCCTGACAGCATGCACAGTGCACACTGTGAGGATTCACAAGTCTGCAGTAATGACACAAGTATGGACAAACCCTTTAATAGTTTCAGCTGCTTTGTAGACCTATGTGTTACCAGGATAGCAGACTGCAAAAAAATCCTGTGTGAGCATGCACAGATTGGCTGAGGGTTGTGATCTACTAGGAGAGGGGTATAAGTCAGTACAAGAGCCCCCTTAAATAATATTTATCTCAGAAGTCCAACATACTACCTTATCCTTCTCACCCCTAACAGAGGACTATTAGAAGACCCAAAATATTAGAGTTATTCCTGCCATGTGACATTCATGTCTGTCACTCATCAGATGGGAGAATATGGAGCAGGCTCGCTCCACACATGGCGAATGTCAGATACAACTGCCAGGATCAGAGATAAATCCAATCCGGGCAGTTTAATTTCTTAACTGCCAGTAGCTGTTGTAGCATCCAAGAGGTCTCATGGCAGAAGTACCACAGTGCAGGGTATGGGTGAATAATCATAGATGTAAGCCACAGGGTGTACTGAAAAAATCAACCTCTGTTTCCCATTTTTTAAATAAAAAAAATAATCATAACATTAAAAAATAAACAATAATATATTATTATTATAAATATTATATTATTATTATAAATATATTATTATAAATATTATATTATTATTATTATTATAATATAACAAGGACTAATAAGTTCTACATGGTAAATGCTGTATAAAAAAATTGCATAATTTCTACTTTTGCCTACTACTACTAAAAAATGTATTTTTTTAAAAGCAGTAATAAAAAAAGATGTAAATGTATTATTAATGTGCGTTGCTCACAGGATAATAATGTGCAGTCTAAAGACACGCCCCCGAGGATCCCACTAGCCACACCCCTTTGTAAAGACCATTAAAAATAGCAGTGAATAAAAACAATGATATTTCTGGAACAGATTTTAAAAAATAATTGGAAATAAAATAAAAGCAGAAAGTGGTCACTTTTGATCTGTTGACAGGTCGTCTTAGCATGTCATTTTTTACTACACAATGAATGGGAATTATTATTATCATTATTAGTATTATTATTATTATTATTAATAAAATAAATATTATTATTATTAATCATAATTTTTATTTATGTTGTGCAAACATATTCCGCAGCGCTTTACAATTCAGAAGGGACATGTACAGACAATATGAAACAATACAAAATAACAAAATTCAGATGCCAAGAGGCGTGAGGGCCCTGCTCATAAGCTTATAGTCTATGAGGAAATAGGGGAGGCACAAAAAGTGAATGGGGGGAGAAGAGTTTGTCATATATGGTCCAGCCATATAAATATAGCTATATATTAATTATAAATAATAATACAATAATAATAAAAAGGATACTCAAAAAACAAAAAAAATTGATGATTTTTTTTTTTTTATCCAACCCTACATATATTTATTTTTCCTACTTTTTTAAAAAATATTATATTTTAATAAATATTATACAGTACAGACCAAACGTTTGGACACACCTTCTCATCTCTAGAGCAACTGTTAAGAGGAGACTTTGTGCAGCAGCCTTCATGGTAAAATAGCTGCTAGAAAACCACTGCTAAGGACAGGCAACAAGCAGAAGAGACTTGTTTGGGCTAAAGAATACAAGGAATGGACATTAGACCAGTGGAAATTTGTGCTTTGCTCTGATGAGTCCAAATTTGAGATCTTTGGATCCAACCACCGTGTCTTTGTAGAAAAGGTGAACGGATGGACTCCACATGCCTGGTACCCACCGTGAAGCATGGTGGAGGAGGAGGTGTGATGGTGTGGGGGGGGGGCTTTGCTGGTGACACTGTGGGGGATTTATTCAAAATTGAAGGCATACAGCACCAGCATGGCTACCACAGCATCTTGCAGCGGCTGCTATTCCATCCGGTTTGCGTTTAGTTGGATCATCATTTATTTTTCAACAGGACAATGACCCCAAACACAACTTTAGGCTGTGTAAGGGCTATTTGACTAAGAAGGAGAGTGATGGGGTGCTACGCCAGATGACCTGGCCTCCACAGTCACCAGACCTGAACCCAATCGAGATGGTTTGGGGTGAGCTGGACCACAGAGTGAAGGCAAAAGGGCCAACAAGTGCTAAGCATCTCTGGGAACTCCTTCAAGACTGTTGGAAAACCATTTCCGGTGACTACCTCTTGAAGCTCATCAAGAGAATGCCAAGAGAGTGCAAAGCAGTAATCACAACAAAAGGGGGCTACTATGAAGAACCTAGAATATAAGACATATTTTAATTTGTTTCACACTTGTTTGTTAAGTATTTCATTCCACATTCATAGTTTTGATGCCTTCAATGTGAACCTACAATTTTTAGAGTCATGAAAATATAAAAAACTATTTGAATGAGAAGGTGTGTCCAAACTTTTGGTCTGTACTGTGTATTATTAATATTAATATTTAAATATTTTTTAAAAAGTATTCTACCAAGCCATGCTTTGTTGGTAAGAAAATGAAAAATGTTTTGGCTCTTAGTAAGTCAGGAAAAAATAAACGCAAAAAAATGATAAAACAGGAAAAGGAAAAATGTTATATACAACCATGTAACAAATTAGTAATTGCTCCAATGCACGTGGAATAAATAAAAAAAATCTTGTAGGAAAATGATTGAAAAAAATATATGCAAAATTGATTTATTTTTAATTTTTCTTGTATTGATTCGAAAACATTTGGTTGCCAAAGCAGAGGCAGGTTTTTGGATATAAGAAAATGTTTTGCTTTTATGATCATTTGGGTTTCAGAAAAAAACTTCAGATTTTCCAAAAAAGCTATTGATCAGAGCAGATTGGAGAAGATTGGCAGGTGCAGCCGACATATTGGTCTTTCTATTCCTGACTGCAGATCCTCACCTTATTAATATACTGTATAGAGATGGAGCCAAGTCCCCAATGACCACACGACCAGCCATGAATTAGACAATGTCATTTCCATTGTGTGACACGAGGCAGATTACAAAGGGCAAAGAGAGACGACTGTTGTCACTGATTAAACCGTCCACTTGAACTGCTGCCAATAAAGTTTTTGTTCATTCAATTTAAACCCGCGATCTTCTACTTGCTGCATATATTAATCTAGAAAGCCGAAATTACATCTAGAGAAGTTATTACTATAGAGCCGAACCTTTCCATGAGCAGCTACTCAGCCCCCCGGGGATCTGGCTGCAGACGCTCCTCTGTAATAACACAACGCCTAATATAAAAGCCAAAAGTCTGCAAAAAGGATATATTTAAAGAGCACCTGTCACCAGGTCAAAAATGGCTCTTTGATTATTCCCACTGCTCCCTTGAGTATTCCTTTTTGGGGGGAGTTTAAACTTGCCATATGGTCCCAAGATATGTCTTTTTATTTAGGGCAGATTTGTATGGTCTTTGACAAGAAGGCGGTTCTCATAGGATAATTCTGCTTAAAGACACGCCCCAGAGGATCCTGCGAGCCACGCCCCCATGATAAAGAAATGAAAAAGCAACAAAAAGAGGGATAAAAATCTCCTCCAAAAATTCTGCAATTACTTACAGAAAATAGAGGGCAGCAGTTATAACCTGCCCACGCCAAGGAACTAATGCACTGGCAGGATGCAGCAAGACCCCCAAAGAGGTGGAGGCATCCCAGGTGCAAGAGAAGAAAATCACTGACACACTTCCAATCCATGGAGGGGGCGATTGCTGGATGATAAAATTGCACACAGATGGCTTGTATAGGGCGCCGGTCACACATATAGATGCACAGTATCTGGCTAGCAGCCTATTAGTTACACCCATACTATTCGACTAGGCGGCCTGCTCAGTACTATCTAAGTGCCACCATACAGGGACGGGGGCTCCTATATACAATGCCTATATTAAGGGACCTGGCTGCATCCTATAGAGACCCACAAGCATGAGAACCCTTGACGTGGGTTATGGGCAACCGTATTCTGGTCATAGAAATGAGAGCAGTGCCGAGCACGCTCGCTCATCAATAGTAACGAGCAGTGCTGAGTACGCTCGCTCATCAATAGTAACAAGCAGTGCCGAGCACGCTCGCTCATCAATAGTAACGAGCAGTGCTGAGCACGCTCGCTCATCACTAGTAACAAGCAGTGCCGAGCACACTCGCTCATCACTAGTAACAAGCAGTGCCAAGCATGCTCACTCATCACTACTAACGAGCAGTGCCGAACACGCTCGCTCATCAATAGTAACGAGCAGTGCCGAACACGCTCACTCATCAATAGTAACGAGCAGTGCCGAGCACGCTTGCTCATCAATAGTAACGAGCAGTGCCGAGCACGCTCGCTCATCAATAGTAACGAGCAGTGCCGAGCACGCTCGCTCATCAATAGTAACGAGCAGTGCCGAGCACGCTCGCCCATCAATAGTAACGAGCAGTGCCGAGCACGCTTGCTCATCAATAGTAACGAGCAGTGCCGAGCACGCTCGCTCATCAATAGTAACGAGCAGTGCTGAGCACACTCGCTCATCACTAGTAACGAGAGCAGTGCCGAGCACGCTCACTCATCACTGGTAACAAGCAGTGCCAAGCACGCTCACTCATCACTAGTAACGAGCAGTGCCGAGTACGCTCGCTCATCAATAGTAACGAGCAGTGCCGAGCACGCTCGCTCATCACTAGTAACAAGCAGTGCCGAGCACGCTCACTCATCACTAGTAACAAGCAGTGCCGAGCACGCTCGCTCATCACTAGTAACGAGCAGTGCCGAGTACGCTCGCTCATCAATAGTAACGAGCAGTGCCGAGCACGCTCACTCATCACTAGTAACGAGCAGTGCCGAGCACGCTCACTCATCACTAGTAACGAGCAGTGCCGAGCATGCTCACTCATCACTAGTAATGAGAGCGGTGCCGAGCACGCTCACTCATCACTAGTAACGAGCAGTTCCGAGCATGCTCACTCATCACTAGTAACGAGCAGTGCCGAGCTTGCTCACTCATCACTAGTAGCGAGTAGTGATGAGCGAGTACTAAAAAGCTCGGGTGCTCGAAGCTCGGGCCGAGCATCCCAAGATACTCGTGTACTCGGGCCGAGCAACGAGCCCAATGTTATCCTATGGGAGACCCGAGTATTTTTGTGAAATTACCCCCCGGCAGCATGGAGAAACCCTAAAAATGTCACAAAAGTCTCAGAAGAGTGCTCAAATGACATGGCATCAGCATGGGGAAGACCCCTTGAAGCATTTATCACTCAAAAGTCACAGCTGTGAACAATTTTGTCCGCGTTTTACGCCATTTTTACGGACTCACCAGAAAACCTTCCAAAATGACCCCAAAATGATTTTTCATGGCAGAAATGTTAAGGGCACATACCCAATAGTGAGATAGAGCTAATGTATGTTACTTTTTGAGATTAATACATGAAAGATTTTACGTGAAAACATTGTGTGGCACTCCGATGTCCCTGAGAAGAGACGTACATGAAGGCCTCTTGAGTCTAATGTGCCCATTTTGAGGAAGTGAGTCTTTGTAGTATTTTCCTTTGCCAGGGCAGTCCAAAATTGTGAGGTTCACCAATGCCCCTGCATACAGACGTGCATGAGGGCCTGTAAACCTGAAGTGCCCATTGGAAGGAAGTGGGTGTATTATAGTATAGCCCTTAGGCAGGGCAGCCAAAAATTGGGAGGCTCCACGTTGTCCCTGGGTAGAGACGTGCATGAGGGCCTCAAAACATTAAGTGTCCATTGTCAGGAAGTGGGTGTATTATAGTATAGCCCTTAGGCAGGGCAGCCAAAAATTGGGAGGCTCCACGTTGTCCCTGGGTAGAGACGTGCATGAGGGCCTCAAAACATTGTTCCCATTGCAAAGGAGCGGGTCTCCTGTCGTTGTAATGTCCATTCTGCAAAGAATGGGCGAAAAAATTTACCACTGGGGGTATACCTGAAACAAAGGCCTAAGTATTGCAATTTGTAACGGTCATCATGGTGGCGCATGAGGAGAAGGAGGAGCAGTCCAGCGATTATCCAAAGTCCAGAAGTGTGTACCCATGGGTGAGTGGAGGTACATGGCAAACTTTAAATTCCGCTCTCATTTGCTGGTGGTGTGGTGAAGTCTGGCCCAATCCAACCCTTGTTCATCTTGATCAGAGTCAGCCTGTCAGCATTTTCAGTTGACAGGCGGGTGCGTTTATCTGTAATGATTCCACCTGCGGCACTAAAAACACGCTCTGACAAAACGCTAGCGGCAGGGCAGGCCAGGACTTCCAAGGCGTAGAGAGCCAATTCATGCCACGTGTCCACCTTGGATACCCAATAATTGTAAGGCACAGAGGAATGTCGGAGTACAGTTGTTCGATCTGCAAGGTACTCCTTCAGCATCTGGGCAAACTTAGGATATCTTGTGGCACTACCCCGCACCTCAGGGGCTGTGGTACGTGAGGGGCTGAGAAAACTGTCCCACATCTTAAAGACTGTTCCCCTACCTCTGGCGGATTGGACTTGTGCCTCTCTCGGCTGTACGCCTCGGTTGTCCACTGATTCCTGACCTATGCCGCTAGCGTTTTGTGAGGGGAATGCTTTGCCTACTTCCGTGACTATGGCCTTCCGGAACTGCTGCATTTTGGTTGACCTCTCCTCCACGGGAATAAGAGACAAAAAGTTCTCCTTGTAGCGTGGGTCTAACAGTGTTACCAACCAGTAATGATTGTCGGCCAAGATGTTCTTAACGCGAGGGTCACGAGACAGGCAGCTTACCATAAAGTCAGCCATGTGCGCCAGACTCTTAACAGCCAGGACTTCAGTAGCCTGACCAACAAGATGACTGAACATGCTGTCCTCCTCCTCCTCCTCCTCCTCCTCCTCATCTACCCTGTCCTCTGGCCAGCCACGCTGAACCGAGGATATGACTGGTGTGCATGTCATATCCTCAATTTGGCCGGAGAGTTGCTCCATGTCTTCATCCTCCTCCTCGTCATAGTCCTCCACTGCACGTTGTGATGAGACGAGGCTGGGCTGTGTGTTATCACCCACACCCACTACTGTTTCTTGCTGCAACTCATCGCGCTCCGCCTGCAATGCATCATGTTTGTTTTTCAGCAGAGACCGTTTTAGAAGGCAGAGTAGCGGTATGGTGACGCTAATAATGGCGTCATCACCACTCACCATCTTGGTGGAGTCCTCAAAGTTTTGGAGGATGGTACATAGGTCTGACATCCATCTCCACTCCTCAGGTGTTATGTGTGGAGTTTGAACCATTTCCCGACGGCTTAGGTGATGCAGGTACTCAACAACTGCCCTCTTCTGCTCACATATCCTGACCAACATGTGCAGAGTTGAATTCCAACGCGTGGGGACATCACACACCAGTCTGTGAGCCGGAAGATGCAAACTGCGCTGAAAGCCGGCAAGGCCGGCTGAAGCAGTAGGTTACTTTCGAAAATGTGCAGACAGGTGGCGAACTTTTACCAGCAGATCAGACAGCTCTGGGTATGACTTTATAAACCGCTGAACCACGAGGTTGAGCACATGGGCCACGCATGGAACATGTGTCAGCTGGCCTCGCCTCAAAGCCGCCACCAGGTTCCGGCCATTGTCACACACGACCTTTCCTGGCTTTAGGTTCAGAGGTGTGAGCCAGTGATCTGCCTGCTGTTTCAGAGCTGTCCACAGCTCTTCTGCATTGTGGGGTTTGTCACCGATGCAGATTAGCTTCAGCACAGCCTGTTGCCGCTTCGCCGAGGCAGTGCTGCAGTGCTTCCAGCTTGGGACTGGTGTGGAGGGTACAGTGGATGAGGATGCGCAGGAGGAGGAGGAGGCTGAAGAGCATGACATTCCTGAGCTGTAGAGTGTGGGTGAAACACTGACTGAGGTAGGGCCTGCAAACCTTGGTGTGGGAAGGACGTGTTCCGTCCCTCGCTCAGACTGGGTCCCAGCTTCCACAATATTAACCCAGTGTGCCGTCAACGAGATGTATCGGCCTTGCCCACAAGCACTTGTCCACGTATCTGTGGTTAGGTGGACCTTGGGTGAAACAGCGTTGTTCAGGGCACGTGTGATGTTTTGTGACACGTGGTTATGCAACGCGGGGACGGCACACCGGGAGAAATAGTGGCGGCTGGGGACCGAGTAACATGGGACAGCTGCCGCCATCAGGTCGCGGAATGCTTCTGTCTCCACCAGCCTAAAAGGCAACATTTCCAGCGCAAGCAGTCGCGAAATGTTAGCATTTAGAACTGTGGCATGTGGGGTGTTGGCAGTGTATTTGCGCCTGCGTTCAAAGGTTTGCTGAATGGATAACTGAACGCTGCGCTGGGACAAGGACGTGCTTGATGATGGTGTTCTTTCTGCGTAGGCAACTGCAGGTGCAGGAGTGGAGGAGGCTTGTTCGCAGGCAGCATGGACAGGTGATTGGCTCGCATGCACAACCAGCGAAGACGTAGCAGTGACATCAGCAAGCACTGCTCCTCGACTCTGTTGTACTTCCCACAAAGTCGGGTGCTTGGCTGACATGTGCCTGATCATGCTGGTGGTGGTCAGGCTGCTAGTTTTGGTACCCCTGCTGATGCTGGCACGGCAGGTGTTGCAAATGGCCTTTTTAGAATCATCTGGAGCCAACTTAAAAAACTGCCAGACTCGGGAAGACCTAACATTTGTACAGGCACCTTGTGTCGTGTTGTTGTTCCGGGGAACGGTTGCCTGACGTCTGCCTGGGGCCACCACCCTGCTTCTTACTGCCTGTTGTGATGCTACGCCTCCCTCCCCCTGTGCACTGCTGTCCTCGCTCTGCATATCCTCCTGCCAGGTTGGGTCAGTTACTGGATCATCCACCACGTCGTCTTCCTCTTCCGCACCCTGCTCCTCCTCCTGACTTCCTGACAATTGTGTCTCATCATCGTCCACCACTTGTTGAGACACGTTGCCAACTTCGTGAGAACGTGGCTGCTCAAATATTTGGCCATCTGTACAGACGATCTCCTCATGACCCACTTCAATATGAGCTGGCGAGAGGCCAGAATGTGCGAATGGAAACGTGAACAGCTCTTCCGAGTGTCCAAGTGTGGGATCATTAATGTCCGAGGAGGACGTGTACTCAGCCTGGTGGTAGGAAGGAGGATCAGGTTCAGAAATGTGCGGTGCAGTATCACGGCTACTGACACTTGACCGTGTGGAAGACAGAGTGTTTGTGGTGGTGCCAATCTGACTGGAAGCATTATCTGCTATCCAACTAACAACCTGTTGACACTGGTCTTGGTTCAAGAGCGGTGTACTGCTGCGGTCCCCAAGAATTTGGGACAGGACGTGCGAGCGACTAGATGTGGCCCTTTGTTGTGGCGAAATTAGAGCTTGCCCACGACCTCGGCCTCTGCCTGCACCACCATCACGTCCACTTCCTTGTTCCTTGCCAATGCCCTTGCGCATTTTGCAATGCTGTGCTGACATATATTCACTACTTGTGCGTTATATCAAAGTTTGTGGAAATTGCACACAAGTGCACCTGTACGCTGCCACCGACAGGCACACACGTGCGGTTTTTAAATGCAAGCACGGACGCACTAAGAACCTAACAGGTTTTTAGGAGAAAAAATTACTGAGAAGTCTGACACTATCAGCCACTGCTGACTGACGTGTATTATACACTACACTTGTGCGTTATATAATAGTTTGGTAAAAACGCACACAAGTGCACCTGTACGCTGCCACCGACAGGCACACACGTGCGGTTTTTAAATGCAAGCACGGACGCACTAAGAACCTAACAGGTTTTAGGAGCGACAATTGCTGAGAAGTCTGACACTATCAGGACTGTTTTAGACTGTGTACACCAGCCCCAGATATGATGAAGGCTGGTATACGGTCACCACTAGGAATGGCTATATACCCTGCCTGCCTGCCTGCCTGTATACTGCTACAATAGTCCTGACAAGGACTCTTTTGGTCACTAGCCTGTATTCCAACCTGGCTATACCCTGCCTGTATACAGCAACAATAGTCCTGAGAAGGACTCTGCTACTGTACTCCGACCTGGCTATACCCTGCCTGCCTGTATACAACTAGAATAGTCCTGAGAAGGACTTTTGGTCACACTGTTTGCAGCCCTGCTACGGAAATAGCTATAAAGGGCCGCAAAGCTTTCCCTGAATCAGCGACACTCTCCCTGCACTCACTGTCTGGATAGCTGTGAGCAGAGTACAGCGCGCCGGCCGGTATAAAGGCTCGGTCACGCTGTGCAGGCCGGCCAATCACTGCAATTCCACAACTAACAGGGCTGTGGCATTGCAGTGGTCTGCCAGCCAATCCCTGCATGAGGGCTGGCTCTCAAAAGAGCGCCAACATGCTGGGATGAAGACCACGAGTACAGCACGAGTATCGCGAGATTACTCGGTCCCCGCCGAGCAGCCCGAGTACAGCGATACTCGTGCGAGTACCGAGTAGTTACAAGCATGCTCGCTCATCACTAGTAGCGAGCAGTGCCGAGCATGCTCACTCATCACTAGTAGCGAGCAGTGCCAACACTAGCTCATCACTAGTGTTGACCAATTGTACGGAAATCTTCACATGAATTTTGTGACTTCCAGTATCACTGAACTTAACTTTCCCACCATTCCCCTTCCAACAATTTATGATGAACCAGAAGTGATGACGTCCCATCTCTGCTGCCAATCAGTGGCCTCGACATGCAGATGACTGATGACCGAGGCACCATCACTGAAAAGGCCGCACCGAGGTCGCAGGAGAGAGAATTTGAGCGGTAAATAATAATTATTTCTTTATTTTATACCGATCGATTTGCTTTGCCAAGTATTGGCAAATCCCTTTATCTATTTTTTTAAGAATGCACAATGATGGTACAACACAATAATCAGCGTAAACACTGTAGCATAGGAAGCTGCCTATACAGCGGTGTATCATACCTGGTAGATATAGACTCGCGGGATATGTCTATGTGAGTCCAGGAATATGCTGCATTCAGGGTATAATTGTACATAGACTAAACAGATTTTCAATTGTGTCAAGCTGCAGTGAATTATCTCCAAGCAAAGACGTGACCTATTTTTCTAGTAACCACCTGTGCGCGGCCTTAATGCTTTGTCTGTATATTTTGACGAAAGTGCGAGAAATACTGACAGTGAATAGGTTTAAGGAGCTTGTCCAACCAAAAAAAACATTATTCCAAGGGTTAAAAAAAATATTGAAAAGTAATAGCCCATACTGATCCCCCCACAGCTCTCGTTCCAGTGCTTTACTTATTGGTCTCATTTTTCTGGTCCGATTTCGTCACACCGGAAATGTCTGCTCAGCCAATCACTGCCCACAATGATTACCCCCCTTAGCCAATCATTGGTTGAGAGAGGTCTTTCCAGCTGTTTGTAGTTCATCAATGTGTAGTAACCCTGAAGACATCAGGGTGCTGCAAGGTTCTGCATTCCCATTAGGATGCAAGGCCTACCCCCTAGGGCCCCGGAAAACCCGTGTTGGTCACACACAAACGCTCCAGGTAATTCCAGTTTTCCCCAACAATCCCCCATAGAATGGTACAAAGCTAATGTCGGACCAATGGATGGCCGCCTAGAGGTGGAGCCAGTCCAGTCCACTAGTTGACCATGTGGGAGGGGCAGACTGTGGACAGGCAGTCAGTGAAGATGGACGTGAGGAGACGCACTGACTAGGAGTGAACAGTAACCTGGTACCCAGGAGAGTAGTTGCCGGTGGAGTACGGCGGAGTACTCCCAGAACTACGCACCAACGGGGTACAGGACCCTAGGTCAGGCATAAAGCTCCAGGTAGGCCTGATAACACCTGCACAGTGAGGGGACCATCAAGGACCTCGCTGACCCTAAAAATCCGAGACTCTATTGCAAATAGAGAGCCAGGGAGAGGACCAGAGGCTCCAACCCCACAGGGTTCACGCTACCGTCATACGGACAGCAGTGGAAAGAAAAAACACCGGACATGGACCCCCAGTTGCGCTACGCCACGGGGACCCACTAACCAGATACAGGTGCAGGGGAAAAAGGTATCAGATTACTACACTGGCACTGGGACAAAGGAGACCTGAAGGTGAAACCAGCCGGCCTCGGGTGACCAGTTACCACCAGTAAGTGAGTAAAGAACCAGTTGCACTGAGCCCTTTGTGTGGACTACCTTCTTCCGACACCCGTCAATACACCTACCCTCTGGGGCCCGGCCCTGCTTGCGGAGGGTCTAACATCCAGGCTGCCATTAACACCAGCCCCAGTAGCGGACATTGTGCAGCGGCGGCTCCATCTACATAGCCGCATAACCGCGAATGGCGTCACGTATGAACACTAATCTAATCCCTTGTAAATATATCCCCACTTTACAAAAAGGGCCCAGGGCACGGAATCGGGCAACGGCCATCAAAGTGACATTCCTAAGATATACACTGCCCGGGACCGAGTACCCCATAACCGTGGGCGTCACAAATGCGGGACCAGGAAAGGAGACCAACAGGCCTGGGAAATTGTTGGGATGGGATCTGCCGGGGATCAGATGGGGAGGGTATTAGTTGATATATTATTTTTATCGTAGCAGTTTCTGCATGGCCGCCCCATGTATGTGATGTGTATCCATCATAAGCATCACGGCACAACTGTATTCACAATAACCACAAGTAATTCATTTACCGTTAGAGATGAGAAAATCAAATTGTAGGATCCTGGTCCAGTGGCCAGGTCAGTATTCCATGGATGCTGGACGGGATCCTTGAGAATCGCTGCCTACCTGACGGTATTCCCGGCTCTTCTTTTGAGCAGCCGGCCTGGCTTTGACTTTATCATTGCGATGTGCTGCCGACACGGCATCATGCTTGGCCGGCTAATCAAGAGAAGAGCCGGGGATGCCGTCAGGTTGGAAGTGGCCTTGGAGTAACGAGTCTGCCGCTGGACCATGTTCCTGCAAATGTATTCGCTCGCCTCAATCTACCAACAATTTCTAATAATCCATTTGAAAGCCACAATTACATTAATTACTTCCATGCGGTGGGGTCACCAAACGGTCTACATATGGAAGCCCACCATTAATGCTTTCATGAAACTTACCAAACAGAAAAAATGTTTGCAAAAAATTGTTTCAATTTACTCAATAAAAAATGAAGGTGTTTTTGGACTTTTTTTTGCACACGTTTCTTAAGAGCTCACATATACACAGACTCATTTCAGCATCATTAAAGTCCTTCAGAAAAGGAGCCTCACGTCAGACTTAGTTGGGCCTTCAATCTGAAGCCCTGAAAAAGGGGATTCAACTGAAACCCCCAATGGGGCCATTGACTTTACTGAAGCAGATGGAGACACTTTGTGTGGTGTCTAGCCTTTGTTTCTACCGTGCCCACAGGTCTTCTTGAGGCTGGCACAAAAGCGCAGTTGACCATGTTTCCTGCCCTGCCTCAAGAAGGACCACGCCTGCCTCGTTAAAGTCAATGACCGCATCAGAGTTCCATCTGAGTCCTGATTATCAGGTCTTTAGGTGCAAGCCCCAACGGGTCCATTGAGTTCTGCCAAAACTGCAAAAAGCCAAAGTCAAAAAAAAATCACCATGATCTCATGGACCTTACCGGATTCCTAAAGACTGGATTTCCCAACCCTATGTTATACTGTAACTTCCCAGCTCTACTCCTCCAGCAGCTGACAGCCATATAGGCCAGATATTCGCAGACGTCTTACTGCAGCACTTTGGTCTACAGCTTAGTCATTAGCTGTACACGATAATATTTTTGGAATAAATATATCTATAGTAGCAATTGCTATTTACGGATGTCATCTGCTTTACTGCGACCTTGTTAGGCACAGGTATGCCCTCTGGAAATCTTTCCATGAAGTCAAACAAAAGGATGTTTATAGTTTTCTTTCCAAGACAATGGAAAAGTTTCTTACATTATTGTATAGAGAAGCACAGAAAGTCCATTGAGTCCCCAAGGAGGCCAAGAACTACAGTCCTTCATGGTGGCATCTACTGACCTTTCCACTTTTCGCAGTCAGTTTGCTTTTCTTTTATGTTATTGGTATAATTTTAACTTTCTTGTCCCAAGAAGGGTTAGTTATCATAGGACTGTCGTATATTGTTATGTAAAAACACTACTGTATCTCTAAGACAATCTGACGACCAAAAATGTGGCCTTATAGCAGGTGAGTGGATATTTTTTTAGCATTCTTGGAGGTGTTTGGGGTCATCATTATTATGTCGGAATATGAAGGGTGGGGTTCCTGCTTTGCTTCAGTATTTCACAGGACATATTGGCATTCATGAGTTCCTCAATGAACTGTAGCCCCTCACAGCCGGCAGCTCTCATGCAGCCCCAAACCATGACCTTCCACCACTATGCCTGACTGTAGGCAGGATACACTTGTCTTTGTACTCTTCACCTGGTGCCAACCACACACACTGACACCATCTGAACCAAAATATTTATTTTGGTCCTTTGAGACTACACGACGGTTCCAGTAATCCATGTCCTTAGTCTGCTTTACTTCAGCAAACTGTTTGTGGCTTCCTTGTGCATTATCTTTAGAAGAGGCTTCTTTCTGGGATGATAGCCATACAGAGCATTGTGCTGCAGTGTGCGGCGTATGGTCTGAGCACTGACAGGCTGAACCCCCACCCCTGTAACCTCTGCAGTGTGCGGCGTATGGTCTGAGCACTGACAGGCTGAACCCCCACTCCTGTAACCTCTGTAGTTTGTGGTGTATTGTCTGAGCACTAACAGGCGGACCCCCCACCCCTGTAACCTCTGCAGTGTGTGGTGTATGGTCTGAGTACTGACAGGCGGACCCCCTACTCCTGTAATCTCTGCAGTGTGCAGCGTATGTTCTGAACATTGACAGGCGAACCCCCACCCCTGTAACCTCTGCAGTGTGTGGTGTATGGTCTGAGCACTGACAGGCGGACCCCCCACCCCTGTAACCTCTGCAGTGTGTGGTGTATGGTCTGAGCACTGACAGGCGGACCCCCCACCCCTGTAACCTCTGCAGTGTGGGGCGTATGGTCTGAGCACTGACAGGTGGACCCCCCACCCCTGTAACCTCTGCAGTGTGGGGCGTATGGTCTGAGCACTGACAGGCAGACCCCCCACCCCTGTAACCTCTGCAGTGTGTGGCATATGGTCTGAGTACTGACAGGCGGACCCCCCACCCCTGTAACCTCTGCAGTGTGCGGCGTATGGTCTGAGCACTGACAGGCGGACCCCCCACCTCTGTGTCTGACTCTGATACGCAATCAGGTCAGAATTGGAGCTGTTCAGAGTCTCACAAATCTCACTCTCAGATCCATGAATTTAAGGGATCGGTGAATGCATCTATTCTGCTCTATGGGTCTCAGTGCTGTCTGAGAAAAAAAACAAAACAAATGTGTGTGAACCACCCCCGCGTCAGCAGCCCGCCGCCGCTGCTCGGATCTGGATCCGCGGTGGCTCGAGGGGTCTCCAGACCCGGGGGTCGGGGTCACACGGCCACTCGGAATAAAGGGGGGATTATTTACAAGGAATTTTATGGACAGTTCATGATGCCACCCGTGGTGCGTGGTAAGGTGTAGTACCACCGCTGCAATGAGGAGTACCCGGTGGCGATGGTGTGGGCAGTCAGATGTTTAACCCCTCCACGGCCTGGGGGGGAATGCCTCGGGACTCGGTGTTGATGGCAGGGAGGTGCCGTTGGGACAATCAGGGATTGGTTTAGTACTCACTCAGTCCAATAATGCTGACACCGACAACCGTGGTAAACCAAAGTTCGTAGTACCGCTGCAGCAGGGAGGGAACATTGCTGGATCCCGTGCCTGATGGTGTTGCTTGTTAGCCTGTGGCCTTTTCCATGGCACCTTTCCTCTAAATGGTCCCTCTAGCTTAGAACTAATGGGTCCCGCTCACCAGTATGGCTAACTGGGCGAGCTTGCTCTCAGGGTTCACGCTTGGGATTTTCTCGACTATGTAGTGGGAAAGTCCTATCCCTCTCGTTGCGCTAGTACCCCGTCCTCGTCAGGTAAATTGTCAAGAAGCTTGAAGCTCCTTCTCGACCTAGGGTCCACTTACCCCGTCGTGTCCTGGCCCCTGCCCGGTGATGGCACAAGGCCGCCGGCTGTCCTCCTCGACAGACCGTGCCCCCTGTCACGATCCCCTGCGACCGGGGTCCAGCTCCTACCAGGCCCAGACCAACGTCTGCCACCTAGTAACCAAGGAGCCCAGCTCCTGACCTCCTCTCACTTTCACCTCCAACACTACACTGTACTGCTCCTACCACTCCTGACCTCCCCTAACCAACCCCCCAAGTGGGCAGCCCTATTCCCTTCAGGCTGTCCACTGGAGTGTCTTATGGGTGTGGTGCAGAGTGTTCCTAGGATTTTTATTAGCCTGTTCTTAGCAACACACTCGCCCCTCTCCAGTCCATCCTTAATTCTACTGCCCGACTGATCCACCTCTCTCCTCAATACCACCCCGCTTCTCCTCTCTGCATGTCCCTCCACTGGCTCCCACTCTTCCACCGTATCCAATTCAAACTACTAACACTGACCTACAAAGCCATCCATAATCTGTCTCCTCCCTATATCTCTGAACTAATCTCCCACTACACTCCAACACGTCACCTCCGGTCCTCCCAAGATCTCCTTCTCTCTCATTCGTTCCTCACGCAACCGACTCCAAGACTTCTCCCGAGCATCCCCAGTCTCCTGGAACTCGCTGCCTCAACACGTCAGACTATCCTCTACCCTTGCAAACTTCAAACAGAACCTGAAAACCCACCTGTTCAGAAATGCCTACAATCTACAATGAACTCACTGCTGCCCGACCACCGTGCGGAGCTGCTGCCCGACCACCGTGCGGAGCCGCCGCCCGACCACCGTGCGGAGCTGCCGCCCGACCACCGTGCGGAGCTGCTGCCCGACCACCGTGCGGAGCTGCTGCCCGACCACCGTGCGGAGCTGCTGCCCGACCACCGTGCGGAGCTGCCGCCCCACCACCGTGCGGAGCTGCTGCCCAATCTACACCCCACCTACTGTCTCCTCCCCATAATCCTATAGAATGTAATCCCGCAAGGGCAGGGTCCTCTTCCCTCTGTACTAGTCTGTCTATTGTAACTTGTATATGTATTCTGTATGTAACCCCTTCTCATGTACAGAGCCATGGAATCAATGGTGCTCTATAAATAAATAATAATAAATAATAGGGACCCGTAACCAAGAAGGAGCTGGATATCCTGCAGAAGGGCAGATTGCACAATACCGTGTGATGACCTGATAGGCCAGGGCGTCACATGTGTATGTAGCTTTATCATACCACAGCTCCAAATTGGAGACCCTGTTAATATAAGGATCCACTGACCTGCTACAAAGCCTTATCTTTGGCTGATCAAATAAGCTGGAGTTTTCAGAAAGTTCAGAGACCACTTATGACAACTTTGCAATGTTTTTGAAGACTATTCTAATCAGTCATCGTTCGCTCCCATCATGAACCGATCTCGACGTAATTCCTAGAGAATTATTACCGCTTTTCCAAGTTTCTACAAGTTACAAAATCCTAAGAGCTCGGTGGCACAATACACAGAGGGGGAACGTAGAGGACAATCCACACATTTTTGGGAAACTAAAATCCAGATTTATCAATGCAATTTTGCCAGAATTGAAATCACTTTGAAAATTTGCACTTTTTTGTGCAACTTCAGAGGTCTACGAAAGTTTTAGTGACTTTTTTCAACTTATTGCAGTTTTTCCTGCTCCATCGAAATAAGCGGGACTAGGGGGGAGACAGGTTGTGTGGGGGGCGTGATGCCGCAGCTCATCTAATGCTAGACAAGCGGTCGCGTACATTACGCCAGGAAGATTTGTGGCGCGGCACAAGAAGGCGCGCACCAAATGTCAGACGCTCCTGATTCATTAAGAGGTGTGCGCCTCCGAATGAATCAGGAGCGTCTGACATCAACCGGCCCCTTCATCAAGACCGGCGAGAAAATCGGGGGGTTTAAATAAAATGGAATTAAGAATAGCAGGAATCTGGGGCTACAAAGTGGGAAAGAAAAGTAGTATCATCACATGTCCTGTAATCGCCCGTTAGAGCGGATCCTGCAGAGATCCATTGGGAAAAAAGTTCTGCCGGATCCGTTTTTTTTAACATTCTAGTCTATGGAGAACAGATCTGTTAACGGATTACTATTTATCTTCCATGTGTAACAGATTCTGTAAGAAAGCAACAGATCCGTTATAAATGCAGGTAAAACTGTCTATAGAGCAATCAGTTAACGGATCCTTCCTACAAAGAATCCAATGTTAAAAAAATAAAGGATACAACAGACATCAGGTATTTAACAATGGACAACAAAGTTGTGTTCGCAGAACTTTTTCCCCAATGGATCTGTCGCGGGCGGGGAGGAGGGTGTCAGCACACCGCGCTCGCCCTCTTCTGCTCGGGTCCGGCAGCTGCTCAGTGGTGGCTCGAGCTGTGGGCCGGATCCCAGGGTTTCTCGAGCGACACTCCTCGCCCGTGAGTGAAAGGGGATTTGTGGTTGGGTGTGGGGGATTGTTATAGTTCGTGACGCCACCCACGGTTGTGGTGATTTCAGCACCGCTGCTCAATGCGGGGGTCCCGGGGATGGTGATGCGGAGCAGCCAGGTGTTGTGTTGCCCCTCCGTGGGTAGGGGTTGGTGATCCCGGGGCCCGGGGGTGGAGAAGGAGGTGCGGGGCCTGGTGGGCGCAGGGACGCGGGGGCAGCGCTGTGCCTTGCGGCACTGTGGTACTCACTCAGCCTGAGACTTGGACACAGTTTGTACGGTAAACCAAACGGCTGGTAGGACGGTCCCACAGACGGCTGCACCTGCACTCCCGGTAGGTGACGGTGATGTCCCTCTTCCTTGCACCTATGGTTGACTTGTGGTAGCGGTGGATTCCCTCCGGTTACCCGCTCCCCGACTACAATCTGGGCCGGAGGAGCTCTACACTTTGCCCGCAGGCGCTGGCCCTGAGAAACTGGTGCCTTGGCGGTGGCGGTGTCTCTCTGCTTCAGGTTGAGCTGTTGCCTTCAATCGGGACTTGGTTGCTGGGGGATCTACGTCCCCTTCACTGACGGATTCGGCAAATTTGGCGACTCCTAGCCTTGCCGGGGTCCGAGAGGCCCCTGCCCTGGTGCTGACTGTCCTTCGGAACACTGCTCCAGACCACCGGGCACACAGCCAACGGGGTCCTTCCAGGAACTTCCAAACGGTCCCCCTCCAGACAGTCACCGCCGTCGCTGACCTTGCTGTTCTGGCCCTACACAAAGCTGGACCCTTCAGGCTTTCCTTCCTTCTTGTCACCTCACTTGCTTTCCTCCTTTTCCACTTTTCTACTTTCACTTAGTTGTTTACTCCTTTCTAGCCCTCAGCTAGACTTCACTCTTGCCCTGCCTGGGCTTATCTGCTGTTTACTCAAGCTCGTCCCTGAGCTGATCTGCTGGTTTCTCCCGCCTCCAGAGCTGTGATCTCCTTGGTGGGCGGAGCCAACCGCCTGGCCCACCCCCTGGTGTGAATCATCAGCCTCTGGAGGAAGGCAACAAGGATTTCTGGTTAGCTGTGATGTGCCTACCTGGAGTGTGGGGTGTGGTGGTGTTGTGACCTGTGACCCCTGGCTTGCCCAGGACGACACAGATCTCTGCAGGATCCGGTCTAACGGATAATTGCCAGATACGTGAACTCAGCCTAAGGATGGCCACGCAAAGTTAGAAACGAGGTGAAATATAAGCTGAGGGTTCATTCAGACGTCAGTGATTTTTGTTGAATGTAAAAATGTCCGAGATTCATGTGTTTTTGAGCAGATTTTCATCAGCTTTGGATCAGTGTGTTTTACCATCAGAGTTTCAACAGTTTTTCTCAAATGCAAAAAATACTGTTGGAGATTTCTCAAGCTTGTCCTATGAAAAAGTCAACCCAGTGGAGTACATATCATTGGTGCAACCCAGGGGAGAACATATCATTGGTGCAACCCAGGGGAGTACATATCATTGGTGCAACCCAGGGGAGTACATATCATTGGTGCAACCCAGGGGAGAACATATCATTGGTGCAACCCAGGGGAGTACATATCATCGGTGCAACCCAGGGGAGAACATATCATTGGTGCAACCCAGGGGAGAACATATCATTGGTGCAACCCAGGGGAGTACATATCATCGGTGCAACCCAGGGGAGAACATATCATCGGTGCAACCCAGGGGAGAACATATCATTGGTGCAACCCAGGGGAGTACATATCATCGGTGCAACCCAGGGGCGGACATATCATCGGTGCAACCCAGGGGAGAACATATCATTGGTGCAACCCAGGGGAGTACATATCATCGGTGCAACCCAGGGGCGGACATATCATCGGTGCAACCCAGGGACGGACATATCATTGGTGCAACCCAGGGGAGTACATATCATTGGTGCAACCCAGGGGAGTACATATCATTGGTGCAACCCAGGGGTGGACATATCATTGGTGCAACCCAGGGGCAGACATATCATTGGTGCAACCCAGGGGCGGACATATCATTGGTGCAACCCAGGGGCGGACATATCATTGGTGCAACCCAGGGGAGTACATATCATTAGTGCAACCCAGGGGCGGACATATCATTGGTGCAACCCAGGAGCGGACATATCATTGGTCTTACCCAGGGGTGGACATATCATTGGTCTAACCCAGGGGCAAACATATCGTTGGTGCAACCCAGGGGAGTACATATCATTGGTGCAACCCAGGGGAGTACATATCATTGGTTCAACCCAGGGGAGTACTTATCATTGTTGCAACCCAGGGGCGGACATATCATTGGTGCAACCCAGGGGCGGACATATGATTGGTGCAACTCAGGGACCCAAGAGGTTAGGGAGCCAATTTCTACCTCCAAAACAGGTGGAATTGTGCATTAAAATGAGTTCTTGGGCAGCAATGGGTCCATATACTGACCTTGCACAGGGGCCCTCTTTTGTCTCTGTCCACTAGTGCATACCAGTGCCATCCGATTTCTTCATGGACCCATAGACTTGTATTGGTGAGCATGATCCGTGACTCGGGCTTTGTGCAGATCACTTGCTCTGCAAAACTACATGGACATTTGAAGAGCATTATAAAATGTGTGATGTCAATCCGTGTAAAGCCCAGTGCAGCTCTGGCATCCCTGTAGGGACGCCGACTTAGTCACCGCCACAGCCGGGTGCCGTTTTCCTCTGCTGCCGCACACGCTCCCATGTGCTCTGTTGCCTCCTTCCCCTCACGAGCCCTGTACATGCTTCACAGGGTTCCACAGAGTGCACCTAAGACGCACACATGCACACAGGTATTCCTATTAAAGGGCCGGCGCGATATTTCCAGGAAAGGTCTCTTAGCCTATGAATTAGAGACACTATGTATTTAAGGCACCCTCCCATTAGGGAATTGCCTGAGCTACAACTTCAGTTGTTCAGTGTTTTTTCTGTCTTGCTAGTTGTCAGGTGCCCTTATCCCTGTGTCTGTCACCTGTATCTCAGTCTGCCGTCCCATACCTAACTGTCCCTGCCGTGTTCACTACATCTGTCTGTACCCGCCTGTCTGCCTGTCCCGGTCATCTTACCTACTTGCATCTATGTCCATACCAGAGCTGCCACAATCCCGGTCACTGCCCTGGACGTGGTACCTGATGTCCTCCTGGAGGTAGGCGCTGGGTTAAGTCTCCCCCACTAAAGGGTAAGCCTCGGTTCCCCCTGTAGTCCAGTGGGTCCACCAATCCCACTCACTGCCCCTACAGCGGCCGTGGGCGGTACACCCAGAGACCTCGTACGTGAAAAACTAATGTCTGAATTAGACGGTTCGGTGAGAAGTAAAATTAACTGGAAAAAACTGCTCACTGAAAAACATAATGACCATAAGTCAATGACTTCTGACGGGTCCTGACTGGTTTTCGGACTATGATATACCCTAATATTCCCTTTTTTAATTGTGTCTACTTTATCCCAGAAAAACATTGTCTATAAACGTGGATGAATGGATTTCAGGAATTGGCATGTGCGTCATTATATTTTATTTATTTTTTATAAAGCATCCTCATTGCTAAAAAAATGAAGATCGAATCCAAATCTCAATGTCCCGAAAAGATTAATTGCTCAAAATTAGTGAAATTCAGGCCAGATAAAAAACCATGAAAAAAAGGGGCTTTGCACAAAAATAAGCGTAAATCAGAGCGAGCCCTCAGGACCTGAGACATTTTTATACTGTTTGCTTGACTGCAATTATTACCACATGGGGCCCCATGAAAAAAGATAAGACACAAATGTATTTGCATGAAGCAGATTATGTCTTTCACTTACTGCATGAGTGACAAGCAATTCACTGGCACTCGCATTAACTGTTCATCAGCGATTGTCTCCGTAACGGGCTCTGAGCACTTATAAGGACGAGGAGGATAATAATAAAATCCATATAGAAATGTTACACTCGCTCGGCTCACGCCTTGGTTAATATCCACCCAAGAACAATAGCGTTCAGCTACTATGGGATATGCAACCAATGCTCTGTTAAATTTCCAACATACTGATAAATAATATTAGGCAATGGTGCATACCAACATCTACGCCCCCAGAAATTGAAAAATGCAAAAATGCATAGGAGAACGACTGGATGCATTACCGGCACATCGTCTATGTATCGTATGTGAACTATCACATTTTGACATAACTATAAGGTTTATATACATCCATTTGACCCACACTCTTCCAATTTTGCACCATATATTATGTCCTATATTTGACCAAATCCCAACCCTCTACTCTCCCTGAAGACCCTGTAAGTGTGACTGGGGGCCGAGGACTCACGTAAAGGCTTCTGCACTGCAGATCATAGAGAAAAAGGATCAAACCCCATCAGAATTTTGCAAAAACATCTCACGGAAGGAAAGTCGTTTGAGTACTGTCAAGCCTTGGCAGAGCTGTTCATCAGATCAAAGTACTCTTAATGATCAGTTGTAATTTGCTAAATAATGTCTCTCGTTTTCTTTTCTCTCTAACCGTAATTTCGGCAGCTGCAGAAAAATCACTCATTTCTTTCATTTGTGTTTTTTCAATGCCGGGGTAATTTACAGGAGAAAAGAAAAAAAAATAAGAAAAGGCCAAAGAACCTGTTTAGTAAAAGAAAAAATACCGTTGAGCTTGTGCATGTCAACGACGGTGAGGGATGTTGGAGGGTGTGAGTGAAATGCGTTGGTGGAGGCGGCTTTATGATCATTTCACGACTGTCTTAATGAAGTACCAGCCATTAGAAGGGTGCAACCATCAGCAATTAGCCGGCGTTTTTCTTCTGCTTAGATCTTTTCATGTTTTTGTCTCCATCTGAAATCCAGAAGGACGCGGATAATATATGCAAGACGTGAGGATATGGGTTGAGCGTGTATTGGAGTGACTCACTGTGTATACTATGTGCAAATGTTCATACGGGAAATTGTGCCAGTCCCGGTTAATGCTGACTTCCAATCAACATGCGTGTTGCGTTAACTCCTACCGTGCCTAAATCCTCATATCGTTGCGAACGCTTCGTCGGAATGGTTTATAAATATTCTTTTAATCTCCGGAAAAAAGGTGCAGCCGGTAATCACAATTTCACCTTGCTCATTACCGCCTGCAATAATTTCGACTTAGACGGATTCCTCAAGTTTGTACACGACTTCTCTGGGTTATTACCCAAGCTGTGCGGCTGAGCGGGGAGATAACCGCAGCCACAGCCTCTTATCTGTAATGATGTAATACATCCCAGCACTGGGTCCAGATGATTGGGGAATAATGGGATTGTGAGAACTGCAGAGACGACAACACGGCAATGCCTCCTGTCGCCTGGAACGCACTCCTGTCTAACACCGACATTGGGAAAAAAATAAAAAATAAGAAGGGGGGGACATGAAAAAAAAAAAGAAGAAGGGGGGACATGAAAAAAAAATAAGAAGGGGGGACATGAAAAAAAAAAAGAAGAAGGGGGGACATGAAAATAAACACTAATTCACTTCGGGACCAAGTTAGTAATTTTCAGTCTGCCAGATGTTTACATCTAAAAAAAGGGAACCCAAAATTCACGCACCCTGCGAAAACTCCCTACGCAGTTTTGCAATTAAGTGTAACGACTTAATGAACAAGATATTTTTAGATGCAATAATAAAGGCTGATTGCACGGAGGAGAAACCGCCGGCATTGTCTCTTATCGATACGCTCCGTCAGCGCCCAAACTGCTGCCATCAGTGAATACTACGGTAGCACAAATCCACTGCGCTTACCTTCTGCAGGAGCTGGGAACCTGAGTACTTTGCTGCTATGGATTTGATCTCTCCGCCGAATGCAGAGGCCCAGAGCTTTACCCTAGAAAGGAGACACATAGAAGAGTGAATGCACCAGATTCAGTCCACATTGTCATCGAACACCCCCCTACGACGGAAAACTAACAGCACTGCAGAAAGGACATAGGAGCCGCATGCAAATCCCAAGCAAATCTGCATGGAGCAAGGTAAGGCCTCTGCCTCCTCGTGCATCTGCTGCAGAAAGCTCCCCCAGAAGTGGCACAGATCCGGAACATTCACCGCCATAACAGAATGCGGATAAAGATGACATATTTAACCCTTGTCAAGTACCAGGAAACATAAAAATCACTGGTAGTTCCAAGGGGTCAATATCCATGACCCCCAACACCAATTTTTTTATACATGTATTTTGGTCTGGATTTATTTACATAGTGAAATTGACCCCTTTGACCTTTTTTAATATTAGAATGTTTGAATAGTTAATATTTACATAAATCAATTTGGAATTATCTGCAGTGAACTACGGTTTTATTATCAACTTTTGCTCCTTTTCACACTTATTACACAATAAGTTGCTGTGGTCATAAATATTAGCAGTATTGCCTTGGTGCAAAAACAATACCATGGGGTGATAGTGACACCACCGGCCTTTATGGTTATATAGCTATAGACAAAAAGAGTAAAACTGAAACTATCATGTGCAATGTGACCCCCACGGGTCTTTATGGTTATAGAGCTATAGACTAAAATGGGTAGAACTGAAACTATCATGTGCAATATGTCATAAGAAGCCATAATCGTGTGGAACAATATGCGTTGGCACATACATATGCAATCATATTGACCCCACCGGCCCTTATGGTTATATAGCTATAGACAAAAAAGAGTAAAACTGAAAATATTATGTGCAATGTGACCCCCACCGACCTGTATGGTTATAGAGCTATAAACTAAAATGGGTAGAACTGAAACTATCATGTGCAATATGTCATAAGAAGCCATAATCATGTGGAACAAAATGCGTTGGCACATACATATGCAATAACATTGACCCAACCGGCCTTTATGGTTATGTAGCTGTAAACAGAAAAGGGGAAAACTGAAAATATCAGATGCAATATGTCAAAAGAAAATACATAAGATGCCATAATCGTGTGGAACAACATGTGTTGGGTTGGCACATACATATGCAATCATATTGACCCCACCGGCCTTTATGGTTATGTAAACGTAGATTAAAATGGATAAAACTGAAAATATCATGTGCAATATGTCATAAGAAGCCATAATCATCTGTAACAACATGCGTTGGCACATACATATGCAATCACATTGACCCCACCAGCCTTTATGGTTAAAGGGCTATAGACATAAAAGAGTAAAACCTAAAATATCATGTGCAATATGTCAAAAGAAAATACATAACATGACGTAATTGTGTGGAACAACATGCGTTGGCACATACACATGCAATCACATTGACCCCCATCGGCCTTTATGGTTATTGAGCTATAGACGTAAAAGAGTAAAACTGAAAATATCATGTGCAATGTGACCCCCATGGCCTTTATGGTTATTGAGCTATAGACAAAAAAAAGAGTAAAACTGAAAATATCATGTGCAATATGTCATAAGATGCCATAACCGCGTGGAACGGCATGCGTTGGCACATACACATGCAATCACATTGACCCCACGGCACCAGACAAGGGTTAAAGGACGCTTGCAAACCCGAAACGCAAGGACAGAAGCAGGCAGCAGGTAAACTGATACTGAGGTGACAAAAGGGAACGACGACAAAAAAAAAAGCCCATTTCTCCTTCCCGCACGACTGCCTTTAATTGGCTACGTTAAAATAGCCAAATATCTGCAGTCTCTTAAAACTTCCAACCGGATAGGTTTACGCCAACGTCTTCAGCCGTGAACGAAATACGCAAAAAAAAAAACGCCTTGTCACTTACATAGATAAGGGGATCTGCTGCTCCGATCCGGTCGCAGGTTTGAGCGTGGTGTTCAAGGCTATCCAGAAGAAAAAGAAAAAGATCCCAAACGCCAGTGGAATGGTGAAGATCCCTTGCATGGTTCCTCGTCTTGTGGTTGTACAAAATAAAGATCTGGTTGACTCTTCGGTTCTTCACTCTCTTGGTGGAGGAGACTCAATGGAATAAGAGTTGATCATTCATCGTTATCCATCCTGGTGGTGGAAGAGTAGAAGGGAAGAGCAGCGATGACTCGAAAAGTTGTGTCCTTGGTAACAGGAAGCGTGATGGAGCAGACTGCAGCCTCGTGCCGGCACTTCTCCACAACTCTGCAGTGAGCGGTGCACTGGAGTTACTTCTCTGACCTACTGGAGACGACAGCTCTTAAGCTGCAAGAAAGCAGACTATTGATTCCAACCGGCCAGCCTGACAATCGCAGCCTTCAGGTCTCCTTTCCTGGTAACCTCCAGCCTTCATCCCATATCAAGTCTAGCGCCGCTTCACTGGAGCAGGAACGGACATTAATGGAAAAGTGCTGACAAATCGAAAAAGAAGAAGAAGGGAACTTGGGCGAGATGGTCCGAGCGGAAAATATACCGGAGTAGGAGGACGAGAAGCAAAGAGTTGGAGAGGGAGCAGTTGTATGGCGAGCAAGTCTTGTCGGGAGGGACGGTCGATGAAGAATTTGCTGGGGGTGTCGTGTTGACAGCGAGTGAGGAGTAAAGGGTGGGGGGAGCCGACACGAGGGACAATGAACACCCACCGGAGAGTTTCCCCCAATTCATTCAGCGCCGTACTGCATAGCAGCTTTTGTTAGGAACGGCCGCGCAGCACAGCCATCCAGACAGCAGCTCGCTGACGAGGAGGAGAGCAGGACCCTCGCTGACATGTCATCTTGGCATCGCAGGCTGTTTTTCCATCTCGCCCGGTTTGGCTCGGTCCCCGTACGTTCCTGCTTCCTATCAGATGCTCCAGATTTTTGAAAATGGGAAGAAAATGCAGCCTGGCGAGATCAATGCGGGCTAAGTGACTGGAGAGCATGAATAAATGATTAATTTCGGGTTGAGGAGGAATCCCTTCGGTGAATTGTGCATCAGATCTCCACCGCTCGGCAGCTCCGGAGACGGCTGTTATTATTTCCTCCAGTTCTTTCTTTTCTCTTCTTTTCGAGCATTAATCTATGGGCTCACAGTCTACAGGGAATGGTACAATAGGTGAGGGCTCGCATCATAGTGCTGCCATTATGGCAGATTAGCACAGTATCACAGTAAGTTCTGTTTACACCGCAATGAACGGATCACTGCTCCGTCTCTCTAGTAATCCTTTAACCCTTTAACGTTTTGGAGATCTCCCTCCACTCATATAGTGATCCTTCTGCTGGATGAGGAGGTGATCAAGACGACATGAGGATCAAAGGACACAAAGAGGTCAACCTGGGCAGGTCAAAGGTCACGGCTGGGGTTAATAGAGTCCTAGGATGAATAGCACTAATGACACAATAATGGCCTCTAATTGCTTCTTCACACTTCACTTCCTACTCACTATTGATCCTGGGGGGCGGACACTGAGATTGGAGAAGTTTATATGGTTCATGTGGACTTCTGGAATTATGCAAAAAGATAGCACTTACAGGTATAGAAGCTACTAGATACCATTAATGTATTATGCATTGCTTATATAGCACCAGCATCATCATCACTGTCCCCATTGGGGCTCACAATCTACATTCCCTCTCTCTATGGTTATGGAGTGTGGGAGGAAACCCAGGCAAACACAGGGAAGACATAGAAACTTCTTGCAGATGCTGTCCTTAGTGAGATTTGAGCCCAGGATCCTAGTGCTGTAAAGCAGCAGTGCTAACCACTGAGCAACCATTGTGCTCTATATATAGTACAGTGTTAACCCCGGAGCCACCATACTGCTGTATATATAGTACAGTGTTAACCCCTGAGCCACCATGCTGCTCTATATATAGTACAGTGTTAACCCTGAGTCACCATTTTGCTATATATATAGTACAGTGCTGACAACTGAGCCACCATGCTGCTCTATATATAGTACAGTACTAACCACTGAGCCACCATGCTGCTCTATATATAGTACAGTGTTAACCACTGAACCACCAGGCTGCTCTATATATAGTACAGTGCTGACCACTGAGCCACCATGCTGCTCTATATATAGTACAGTGTTAACCACTGAGCCACCAGGCTGCTCTATATATATAGTACAGTGCTGACCACTGAGCAACCATTGTGCTCTATATATAGTACAGTGCTGACCACTGAGCCACCAGGCTGCTCTATATATAGTACAGTGCTGACCACTGAGCAACCATTGTGCTCTATATATAGTACAGTGTTAACCCCAGAGCCACCATGCTGCTGTATATATAGTACAGTGTTAACCCCTGAGCCACCATGCTGCTCTATATATAGTACAGTGTTAACCCTGAGTCACCATTTTGCTCTATATATAGTACAGTGCTGACCACTGAGCCACCATGCTGCTCTATATATAGTACAGTACTAACCACTGAGCCACCATACTGCTCTATATATAGTACAGTGCTAATCACTGAGCCACCATGCTGCTCTATATATAGTACAGTGCTAACAACTGAGCCACCAGGCTGCTCTATATATAGTACAATGCAGACCACTGAGCCACCAGGCTGCTCTATATATAGTACAGTGCGGACCACTGAGCCACCATGCTGCTCTATATATAGTACAGTACTAACCACTGAGCCACCATGCTGCTCTATATATAGTACAGTGCTAATCACTGAGCCACCATGCTGCTCTATATATAGTACAGTGCTAACAACTGAGCCACCAGGCTGCTCTATATATAGTACAATGCAGACCACTGAGCCACCATGCTGCTCTATATATAGTACAGTACTAACCACTGAGCCACCATGCTGCTCTATATATAGTACACTGCTAATCACTGAGCCACCATGATGCTCTATATATAATACAGTACTAATCACTGAGCCACCATGCTGATCTATATATAGTACAGTGCTAACCACTGAGCCACCATGCTGACTTATAAATACTACAGTGCTAACCACTGGTCCACCATAAAGTGCTAACCACTGATCCACCATACTTTCCTTTATATACTATAGTGCTAACTACTGCTCCACCATACAGTGCTAATCAATGAGCCACCATGCTGTTCTACATATAGTATAGTGCTAATCACTGAACTAACATGTCACCCTATATATACTACAGTGCTAACCACTGAGCCAACATGCTGCCCTATAAATACTATAGTGCTACCCACTGATCCATCATATAGTGCTACCTACTGAGCCACCATGCTGCTCTATAAACTGTACAGTGATAACCACTGAACCACCATGCTGCTCTATAAATAGTACAGTGCTAACCACTGAGCCACCATTCTGCCCTATATATATATATGTATACTATAGTGCTGACCATTGAGGCACCGTACTGCCCCCCCCCCACTATATATTATGTAGAATAATAATATTACTTATATAGCACCAACACATTCTGCAGCGCAGGTACAGAGTTTCACCCTTAACATCACACATTAATTTCCATGGCTAAAACACATGCTAGAGCCATTGTCATACACTATATATATATATACACACACACACATAATGTATAGCGCATATGTACATATATATATTTTTAGTATCTTTGTGAAATATTATTTTAATTGATATAATAGCAACATTTACATTAGTATAGCTTCCTTTTTGTTTGTTTCTTTTCTATATGGTCCTGTTTATTTATGGAGCAGAATATAATAGAAATAAGTACAAATGATCTAATGATATAACAATACCCTAATAGCATATAAACATGATACAATGTAAATGTGAATGTGACGCCTCCTGCCACACACAAATCTATCACGCGCCTCTTATTATCCTATTAAAAAAAATAATGTATGCGGAATATTGTATCAGACAGCGGCGATAATGTGAATGAGATGTGGCGCCGCCAGGTGCACGGATCACCTACAGGCAAAATGTACAGATCTGCACGGATGACTTACCGCGTATAATGAATTACACGCCTCCTGCGCACAAACTGCACAGTATAGGGGCTTTTTCTTTTTTTTTTGCTAAATAGGACAAAAATAACTGTAAGGAATAATATTTCTCATCTGCGTCTGTGCTGGTCTGTGTCACCAACCATTCAGGATCCTCCGCCCCCTGGAAAGCTGGATGTGTATGAAAATGCGGGGATTGTGCTAATTTTACCCCTGTTTTTGTTGCACGCCGGACGTTGCTGTTCATCAGCGTGGACGCACGATTAATTAGTGGCTCGTCCACAATATTCCACGGATCGTAAGGCCGTAGAGCGCGCGCGTGTTTGCTAAAATTAGTGATCCAGAGCTTCCTGAAATAAAATCAATTAAGCAGGGAGGAAATGTCTAAAGAGGAAAACATTGACGAGCATTAATATTTTATGACACACGCGGAAGAGTGGGAAAGAATGCTGAGTGCGCCGGCGATGCTTGGTAAGAAGACAATGGTTTACGTCTAGGACGGAGGAGGGGAAATACTCTCCTTTCTTACAACAATGTAACATTGTAACATTCTCAAAACAGTCCTTTTATCCTATTTTTAAGCACTGTAAAAAAAAAAAAAGCAATTATCTGAAAACTTCTGATTTTTTGCAAAAACAGCGCCACCCCTGTGCACAGGTTGAGGCTGGTATTACACTTCAGCCTCATTTAGTCAGTTGAGCTGAGCTGCCATACCAGACCCTACCCATTCATTGGGGTGGCGCTGTTTTGTTTAAAAGGTAGATATGCTTATGTAATCCGATACAACCCATTTAACCCAATCAGGGGATGGCATTGCTATAAAGAATTGTCCTGAAAAAATTATTTATTACAGAGCCTAAAGGAAAATCTGCAAATTTTTTATATAGAATTTACCTTTGGGCTTTGTGCACACTGCGGTTTTTGATTCTTTTTTTTTTTTTTTTTTAAATCTGCACCAAAATCTGCACCAAAATCTGCATACCTCTCCTGAAGCCAGCAAAGTCTATGAGATTTCTGAAGTGCTGCGCCAACATTGCATTTTTGTTTCCTTGCAGATTTGGCGCAGATTTTGATGCAGAAAATAATCTGCAGCGTGTCAATTGTTGGGGCTTTTTTTTTTCCTGCATTTTTTAGCCCTTCCAGCCACTGACTTTCACTAAAAAAGCACACAGAAAAAAAAACATACCAAGAACGGATGCGTTTTTGGTGTTTTTTCTGCCAGAAGGTGAAGATTTGCTGCAAAAAAATTCTGCACCAAATCTGCAGTGTGTTCACGTAGCCTAAAGGCCGCTTTACACACTGCGATATCGGTCCCGATATTGCTAGTGTGGGTAGCCGCCCCCATCTGTTGTGCGACACGGGCAAATCGCTGCCGCACAACATCGCCCAGACCCGTCACACATACTTACCTGCCCGGCGACGTCGCTGTGACCGGCGAACCACCTCCTTTCTAAGGTGGCGGTCCGTGCGGCGTCACAGCGACGTCACTGAGCGGCCGCCCAATAGAAACAGAGGGGCGGAGATGAGCGGGACGTAACATCCCGCCCACCTCCATCCTTCCGCATAGCGGCCGGGACGCAGGTAAGGAGAGCTTCCTTGTTCCTGCGGTGTCACACGGAGCGATGTGCGCTGCCGCAGGAACGAGGAACAACTTTGTTACTGCTGCAGTAACGATAATTGACACTGGACCCCCATGTCACCGATGAGCGATTTTGCACGTTTTTGCGACGATGCAAAATCGCTCATCGGTGTCACATGCAACGGCATCGCTAATGCGGCCGGATGTGCGTCACAAAATCCGTGACCCCAACGACTCAGCATTAGCGATATCGTAGCGTGTAAAGCCCCCTTTAGGCCTTAAGCCCACAGGGCTTTTTTTCATTCTTTTTTCCTTGCTTTTTTTAACAGATAAAAAGCAAGGAAATTGCATCCCAGCAAAGTCTATGAGAATCGTGACGTACTGTGCTCACAGTGCTTCTTTTTTCCTTGCTTTTTTTGCTGCTGAAAAAAGAAGCGACATGTCAATTTTTCAGCTTTTTTCCTTCTCAATACATAAGAAGACGCATGAAAAGAAGCATGAAAAAAGCATGAAAGCATAAAAAAAGCATGAAAAGAAGCACGAAAAAAGCATGAAAGCATGAAAAAAAGCATGAAAAAAGCATGAAAAGAAGCACACAAAAAAGCAGCTTTTTGTGGGCTGAGAACTCTTTTGCACAGGGTAAATAATGGCCACAAACCCAATTCTATGTGTCCACAGTGCTTTGTTTTCAGCAGAGAAAAAGCAAGACTTGGCAGGAAAAAAGCTGCTTTTTCGTGATTTTTTTGGGGCTTTTTTCATGCTTTTTTGGTGCTTTTTTTCGTTCTTATCTATTGAGATAGGGAAAAAAGGAGGAAAAAAAGCAGAAACAATTGACATGCTGTTTCTATGTTCAGCAACAAAAGCTGCAAGGAAAAAGGAAGCAACGTGTGCACAGCAACTCATGATTCTCATAGACTTTGCTGGGATGATTTTTCCTTGCTTTTATTGATTAAAAGAAGCAAGGAAAAAAACATGAAAAAAAGCAAATATATTTTTGGATCAGTTCTGGGACAGGACATTATATAATGGTTTTGCTTTGGTTGGTTCTGTGATTTCTGATCTATTGAATGCCCTGAAATGCTCTGCGCTGCTGAAGGTCCAAAGATGAGCAAAAACGTGTTGAATGCGGTTTTATTTATCAACGCGTTTCGAAGAATAATCTTCTTCATCAGGACAAACCACAGGAGATGAGATCTTCGAAACGCATTGACAAATAAAACCGCCTTCAACCAAAGAACCAACCAAAGCAAAACCATTATACAATGTCCTGTCCCAGAAATGATCCAAAAATATATTTTATATACAATCACTAACCAGCGATAGACGACTTGTCAGGCCACATTCCCACGATGAGTGTTGAGCTTTTGATATTGCAGAATTTCTGCACTTATTATGTAAATTAGATTACGTGCGTTTTTTTCATTCCGTTTTTCTGTGCATGATGTACATGTGTTTTTATTGTATTTTTAACGCTGCGGTTTTTGTCTCTTATTCTTGTTGTTTTTGATACGTTCTAGAATTTTCCTTTGACAAAACTTTAGTGATTCAGTTAGGTGCAGATTTTATGTCTTATTGATGCTTTTCCGTCACAGAAATGCGCTAAAAACGCCTGTTTGATTTTTACCTGTAGATTATTCGCATCTAAAGCAAGTCTATGGGGAAAATCTGCACAGGAAACTCAGCGAATCCGCAAGAGAAATTGAGATGTTGTGGATTTGAAACGCACCAAACTGTTTAAAGAAGGAGCGCAGCATTGTGCGGAGATTTCTAGAAATCCATCCACTTTGCTGGAAATGTAAGATGATGCGTTTTAAATGCAGTAAAAATATGCAGCTCCGAAAACTCACCATTGTGGGAATGTGGCCGAATAACGGAAAGATGTCATAATCCCAGGGTAAAAAAATGAACGGGCAATCAAAAAGAGGGTAAAAGTGTGTAACAAAGCGGGATCCACGCAGGCCATCATCTTCATAGGGAGACGGCATCTTGGGGTGAGAAATCTAAATTTAGATTCTAGACTTTATAAGCTGGGGAGGTTTTAAAGGCGGAGTCTGGGTCCTCAGGGGAGGGAGCAAGAAAATGAAACACTTCAGCTTCCTTCCAAAAATGGACTCCTGAATGGTAGAAAATTAGTGATGCCACTGCTGATCAATGCTCGCCACTGCTGCCCACTGATCGCCACTGCTGTCCACTGCTGACCACTTCTCACCACTGCTGCCCACTGCTCACCACTGCTGCCCACTGCTGACCACTTCTCACCACTGCTGCCCACTGCTGCCCACTGATCGCCACTGCTGTCCACTGCTGACCACTTCTCACCACTGCTGCCCACTGCTCACCACTGCTGCCCACTGCTCGCCACTGCTGACCACTGCTGACCACTGCTGCCCACTGATCGCCACTGCTGCCCACTGCTCACCACTGCTGCCCACTGCTCACCACTGCTGCCCACTGATCGCCAATGCTGACCACTGCTCACCACTGCTGCCTACTGATCACCACTGCTGCCCACTGCTCACCACTGCTGCCCACTGCTGACCACTGCTGCCCACTGATCGCCAATGCTGACCACTGATCGCCACTGCTGACCACTGATCGCCACTGCTGCCCACTTCTCACCACTGCTGACCACTGCTGATCACTGATCGCCAATGCTGACCACTGATCGCCACTGCAGACCACTGATTGTCACTGCTGCCCACCACTGACCACTGCTGACCACCGCTGACCAATGCTCGCCACTGCTGCCCACTGCTCACTACTGGTGATGACTGCTCGCTACTACTGACCACTGCTCACCACTGCTCGTTACTCCATCCAGCATCGGGGCGCTAATTGAGTACCAAGTATAATGGGGTTAATGGAAAGTTGGAGGATTTTTAAACTCCGATGCTGGATAGAGTAACGAGCAGTAGTGCGCACGCTCACTCGCCACTATAGATTATCATTTTTGCTTATCTTTAATGCATTTTAATAAACAAGGCACAACCTAAATGTTAACTATGATTTGTCCATTATTTTACATTTTTTTGTGCTTTTGCTGCTTTGTGTGTGTATTGTTTTAATGTGTGGTGTTTTGGGATTATTTTTTTTATATTGCAAATAAAAACAATAGAGTTTTATTACTATTTGACTTTAAACAGAAAAAAAACATTAATAATATTCAGACACTCGTTACATGCATCAATGCACATTTTATTAATTCAATTATGTGTGTATCTGAAATAGAAAATTAGATTGTGAGCTCCACTGGGGACAGGGTCTCAGGTGAGGAAAGTCTGAACAGTGGTGAGAAATATCTTGGTCCTATAATAACACTTCACAGAACTGGTGGACACAGATAGAAAAGGGCCCCTGTGCAAGGACAGTATATGGGTCCCTGTGCAAGAGCAATATATGGCCCCTGTGCAAGAGCAATATATGGCCCCTGTGCAAGAGCAATATATGGCCCCTGTGCAAGGACAGTATATGGGTCCCTGTGCAAGAGCAATATATGGCCCCTGTGCAAGAGCAATATATGGCCCCTGTGCAAGGACAATATATGGGTCCCTGTGCAAGAGCAATATATGGCCCCTGTGCAAGAGCAATATATGGCCCCTGTGCAAGGACAATATATGGGCCCCTGTGCAAGGACAGTATATGGGCCCCTGTGCAAGAGCAATATATGGGCTCCTGTGCAAGAGCAATATATGGGCTCCTGTGCAAGAGCAATATATGGCCCCTGTGCAAGGACAATATATGGGCCCCTGTGCAAGGACAGTATTTGGGCCCCTGTGCAAGGACAGTATATGGGCCCCTGTGCAAGGACAGTATATGGGCCCCTGTGCAAGGACAGTATATGGGCCCCTGTGCAAGAACAGTATATGGGCCCCTGTGCAAGGACAGTATATGGGCCCCTGTGCAAGAACAGTATATGGGCCCCTGTGCAAGGACAGTATATGGGCCCCTGTGCAAGGACAGTATATGGGCCCCTGTGCAAGGACAGTATATGGGCCCCTGTGCAAGGACAGTATATGGACCCCTGTGCAAGGACAATATATGGACCCCTGTGCAAGAGCAATATATGGGTCCCTGTGCAAGGACAGTATATGGGCCCCTGTGCAAGAACAATATATGGGCTCCTGTGCAAGGACAGTATATGGGCCCCTGTGCAAGGACAGTATATGGGCCCCTGTGCAAGAACAGTATATGGACCCCTGTGCAAGGACAGCATATGGACCCCTGTGCAAGAACAGTATATGGACCCCTGTGCAAGGACAGTATATGGGCCCCTGTGCAAGGACAGTATATGGGCCCCTGTGCAAGGACAGTATATGGACCCCTGTGCAAGAGCAATATATGGGTCCCTGTGCAAGGACAGTATATGGGCCCCTGTGCAAGGACAGTATATGGGCCCCTGTGCAAGGACAGTATATGGGCCCCTGTGCAAGAACAGTATATGGACCCCTGTGCAAGGACAGCATATGGACCCCTGTGCAAGAACAGTATATGGACCCCTGTGCAAAAACAGTATATGGACCCCTGTGCAAGGACAGTATATGGGCCCCTGTGCAAGGACAGTATATGGGCCCCTGTGCAAGGACAGTATATGGGCCCCTGTGCAAGAACAGTATATGGACCCCTGTGCAAGGACAGCATATGGACCCCTGTGCAAGAACAGTATATGGCCCCCTGTGTAAGGACAGTATATGGGCCCCTGTGCAAGGACAGTATATGGACCCCTGTGCAATGATAATATATGGACCCCTGTGCAAGGACAGTATATGGGCCCCTGTGCAAGGACTGTATATGGGCCCCTGTGCAAGGACAGTATATGGGCCCCTGTGCAAGGACAGTATATGGGCCCCTGTGCAAGGACAGTATATGGGCCCCTGTGCAAGGACAGTATATGGGCCCCTGTGCAAGGACAGTATATGGACCCCTGTGCAAGGACTGTATATGGGCCCCTGTGCAAGGACAGTATATGGGCCCCTGTGCAAGGATAATATATGGACCCCTGTGCAAGGACAGTATATGGCCCCTGTGCAAGGACAGTATATGGGCCCCTGTGCAAGGACAGTATATGGACCCCTGTGCAAGGACTGTATATGGGCCCCTGTGCAAGGACAGTATATGGGCCCCTGTGCAAGGACAGTATATGGGCCCCTGTGCAAGGACAGTATATGTACCCCTGTGCAAGGATAATATATGGACCCCTGTGCAAGGACAGTATATGGGCCCCTGTGCAAGGACAGTATATGGGCCCCTGTGCAAGGACAGTATATGGGCCCCTGTGCAAGGACAGTATATGGACCCCTGTGCAAGGACTGTATATGGGCCCCTGTGCAAGGACAGTATATGGGCCCTTTTCAGTGCAATATATCGGAGTAATGCACAATTCTACCTGCTTTGGTATTGGTTCCCAGGTTGCACCAGTGATACTTGTGCTCAAAAGTTTACACACCCCGGCAGATTTTATTTCTTTCTTGGCCTTTTTTCAGAGAATATGAATGATAACACAGAATCTTTTTTCCGCTCATGGTTAGTGGTCAGGGGAAGCCATTTATTGCCATTTACTGTGTTTTCTCTTTTTAAATCATAATGCAACCATAAAAATCCAAATGACCCTGATGAAAAGTTCACACATCCTGGTGATTCTGGTGTTATAACATGCACCGAAGGTGATACAAATGGGTGTGAATGGCTAATAAAGGTAACATCCTCCCTGTGACCTGTCTGCCTGTAATCAGTGTGTGCATAAAAGCTGAGTGAGTTTCTGGGGTCCAGACAGACTCTGGCATCTTTCCTCCAGACACTGATGTTTCTGGATTGTGAGCCATGGGGAAAGCAAAAGAATTGTCAACGGATCTACGGGAAAAGATAGTTGAACTGTATAAAACAGGAAAGGGATACAAAAAGATATTCAAGGAATTGATATTGCTAGTCAGCAGTGTTCAACTGTGATTAACAAATGGAAAATCAGGGCTCTGTAAAAACCAATCCACGATCAGGTAGACCAACAAAAATGTCAGCCACAACAGCCAGGAAAATTGTTCAAGATGCAAAAAAAACCCCTACAAATAACATCAGCTGAAATACAAGAGTCACTGAATACTAGCGGTGAGGCTGCTTCAAGATGCACAATAAGGAGGTGCTGGAAGAAAAATGGGCTTGATGGTTGAGTCACCAGAAGAAAGCCATTACTGCACAAATGCCACAAAGTATCTCGCCTACAATACGCCAAACAGAACAAAGACAAGCCTCCAAACTTCTGGAACAAGGTAATTTGGAGTGGTCAGACCAAAATCAAAGTTTTTGGCCACAACCATAAACGTTACATTTGGAGAGGTGTCAACAAGGCCTTTGATGAAAAGAACACCATTCTTACTGTAAAGCACGGAGGAGGAACGCTTATGATGTGGGGATGTGTGAGCTACAAAGCTACAGGAAACTTGGCTAACGTTGAAGGAAAAATGAATGCAGCACGTTATCAGCAAATACTGGAGGCAAATTTACACTCATCAGCCCGGAAGCTGCACATGGAATGTACCTGGATGTTCAAACATGACAACAATCCAAAACACAAGGCCAAGTTTACCTGTCATTGGCTACAGCAGAACACTTTGAAGATTCTGGAGTAGCCATCTCAGTTTCCTGATTTCAATATCATTGAGCCACTCTAGGGAGAACTCAAGTGTGCAGCTCATGCAAGAAACCCAGGAATTTACAGGAACTGGAGCTCCAAGAAGAATGTGCAGCTTTACGATCTGACCAAGAAGAATGTGCAGCTTTACCATCTGACCAAGAAGAATGTGCAGCTTTACCAACTGAGAAAATAAAGAGCCTCATCCACAACTACAATAAAAGACTTCAAGCTGTCATCGATGTTAGAGGGGGCAATACATGGTATTAAGAACTGGGAGATCGGAACTTTCCATCAGGGTCATTTTGGTTGTCATTATGATTTAAAACGAGAAAACACAATAAATGGCTTCACCCAACCACTAACCAGGAGTGGAAAAAAAGATGTTGTGTTATCATTCATATTCTCTGAAAAATGGCCAAGAAAGCAAAAAATCTGCTGCCGGAGTATGTAAACTTTTGAGCACAATTGTATGTTCACCCCTGCTTCACAGTCTCTGTGATCTGCTCACCCACCTGATATCTCGCACAGGCACCATCATTATTGCGGCCAGTGCACGTGCAGATGGATAGTATGGCCCTGGGAGTAACTACGCATAACTACGCATACGGTGCATGCACCGGCCCTGGGAATGACGGCACCTGTGTGAGATCTCGGCCACGGAAGCAGGTCACAGAGAAGAGCGACCTGTCACTCACTGGCAGGACGTGAAAGAAAGCCAGAGGCTGGAGATCTGTAAGTGCCCCGCCTGCTCCTTTACAATATCTGAGGATGGATTACGAGACAAATGGAGACCTGGACTTATAATATAAAGGTAAAGAAGTCATCATCAGTACAGGTACTTTACTCTAATGACCTGCTGACAGGATCCCTTTACACAGCACTCAAGACAGGGTCATAGCACTGACCCACGGCTATGGGCGGAGGCCAACATGACCAGGATTGGGGGGGGAGGTGAGGTCCTATAGTAAGGGAGGAATTGGAGCAGTTGTAGGGTTTTATAAGGCTCGGTAGGGGGTGGGATGGTCACCATTACCGCTCATAAGGAACAGCGCTACAGTCAGCACGTCCTCCCTAATAATGGGATTATTCGATGAGCATGAATTCAGTTGGAATTAGAGATGAGAGAACCCGAGGTTCGGAGGTACCAAAAATAGACTTTACAAAAAAAACAGAGTTCCTATTCAGAGTTCTGGCTCTTTATATATGAACACCACTCATGCGGGCATCGTTGTGCTTGGGTATGCTCGGTGCTCGGGTATGCTCAGTGACACTCGGTGCTCAGGTATACTCGGTGCTCGGTGACGCTCAGTGCTCGGGTATGGTCCGTGATCGGGTACGGTCGGTGCTCGGGTACACTCTGTGCTCAGGTACGCTCAGTGTTCGAGTACGCTTGGTGCTCGGGTATACTCGGGACTCAGCCCAGTGCGAGCCACTTGCAGTGTGTCAATGACTCACACTTGGAGTAACAACAAAGTGATTGGATATAGCATATATCCACCATGCATTATATATTGGTATATATGCACCAAAAAAAAAAGGAAAACCCCATCTCCATGTCCCTGAAAGTAATCTGTGTATGTCTGGCTGTATGTGAGCGGAGACCCAAACTGCCCAATCAGTGACTTCCATTGGGGTTCAGGTCAAGTCTGGATCCCAAACCAAACTTTATCTAGAGTCCAGCTGAACCCGCCGAAACGAACTTCAACGGTTCTGCTCATCTCTAGTTACAATGTTGTCGGGTCATGGTGGCTTGAGGTACTTGGTGGGTCCTTCAAGTTGGTTCTAACTTGGTCCGGGGGATTCATCAGGATTTGGATTCCTCAATTGTGAAGAAATGCTCGGTGATCTGGTGATTTTTGGGGGTTCTCGGAAGAGAATGTTGTGCTCCTGTGTGAGTCTGGTAATGGAGAGAAGGAACCCTTCGGGTTACGGTGCTCTCGAGCCTGTGTGGGTTGCGATGGGAGTAATTTTGGTTTCTTGTTTCGGTTGGGTGATTCACCAGAATTTTTCTTATAGTTTCAAGGACTTTACAGAATTTATTCCTTATACTGTTATGTACTTGTTAAATAAAAGGCTGCTGTGGCCGAATTATCCAACCTGAAGTGTCGGAGTATTAATAGGGAGAGGGGAATTATTTGGTGGGAAGGGTTCGATTATTCACCGGAGTTTGCAGTATCAGGGTCATATTAAATAAAGAAAAATGCTGGAAAATCCCCTGCACACGATCACGTGCAAAGTCTGCTGATATCTCTCCCGGGGTGGGCTGCAGGATATTTCCACCAGTTATCACACTCTGCAGGTTAGCCGAGGTGTAGAGCTAATCTTAATTAATCGCATCTTTGGCTGGAGATAGCATTCCTTCTATTCCTTCTACTGAAAAATGATAAGACGCTCCAGGTTCATTTACATATAAGATCTCACCCAGGTAACATGAGCTCAAATAATGAAGAAATAGCTTGTTAAATAATCACACAAAATAGTCCTGACAAACCGCGCGGCTACAAACCGGACTGGTAATTACACCCATACGGCTTTGTAGGAAAAACTGTAGCATTAGGCCTTGTGCACACGGTGCATTTTTTATGTTGAATTTGTGATGATTTGATGCAGATTTGATGCAGATTGTAGCCCAAATCCGCATGTCTATCCTTATGTCAGCAATGTCAACGAGAATTCTGAAGTGTTGTGCACACGTTGCTTTTTTACTTGTAGATTTGGTGCAAAAAATAATCTGCAATATGTCAATTGTTGGTGCATTTTTCCCTGCATTTTTTAACTTTTTCACCCCTTGAAGTCATTAAAAAAAAAAAAGTATGGCACATAAAACGCATAAAAAAATGCACTGAAATGCATGCTTTTTTTGGTGCGTTTTTCTGCCAAAAGTTGCAGATTTCATGCAGAAAATTTCTGCATCAAATCTGCAGTGTGCACACAGCCTTATAGGAAAAAGCATGTGGCCAATTAATAAATTATTTAAAAACCCCGATCCCCGAGTTCACACATTGCAAATAACTTCCAGAATTTTAGCTGCAGATTCCACAATGAAACTTAACAGGGTTTTTACAATTTCACAATGTAAGAAAAAAATCTGTAGATTCTATGTTTGCCACAGAATTCCCAATGTGTGGTGGAAATGCCATGGATTTCATTCATTGCATCAGGTTCTGCATCAAAATCCACTACAAAATCCTGTGCAGATCTCACTGCTGATTTCTTGGGTGGATTTTCATGCCAATATAAACACCTGAGAGTTCTGCGCACTCACTGTGGACGTAATATTGGCTCTAAACTCTGCAAATGTGACATCTTAGTGATATATGACTCCGCCCACCTGGACCCCAGGGGTCACATATACTCCTTGTTTGCTTTTCTAATATTATTACTTATCCTGGTTTGTTTCTCCTTTATAGACTGCTGAAGCCGATCAACAAGCCGCTGTCCGTGGATCCGCTCTTCTTTTTGTGCCTCTGATTCAAATTTCGAAATTTCGAATTTGACGTCCAACTACAAATAAACCAGATTTATTAGAAGGATCTTCTGGGAAATTTATTTTGATGGCCTAATTCTTAAGCCCACTTTACACGTTGCAATTAGTTGTACAATCGCATTTGCGATGTGACACGCCCAGGTTGCATACGGGATCTATGAGATTTCACATTGGTCGTTCATTTGCTGTCACATGAGCGTTAGTTGTCTATGTTAAATTGATCAATGTTATGTGCGATCCTTTAGATCATGTGTTCTGTGACGTATGCATCGGGCACCCTTTTTTTTTTATTTATTTATTGACTTGCCAAGCGTGTGTAATGTGTAGGCAGGGCCGGATTATAGGCGGGGCAGACGGGGCTCCAGCCCAGGGGCCCCCACCAAAAGAGCTTCTAAGGGGGCCCCCACCATACTTGGCACCTGTCAGCATTTTTTTTTTCTTCCCACCCTCTCCCCCTCCGTAAAGACAGTCTAATAAATCAGCTGTGTTTTCGGGGGGGGGGGGGGGGAGGCGCGGGGTGTTGAAGCACCGCTATTTATTTGTATCTGCGTCTTTAAGACGCAAAAACAAACTGCGCGCACAGGACGCTGATTGACACCGGAAGTACCAGCGGCCGCTTGTACTTCCGGGGTCAGGTGTGCTAATGCTCCCTGCTATGTGCTGCGGCCGTACCCAGCGAGGGGCGGGCAGCTGCCCCCCCTCCCCCTCCCCCTCCCTAGAAGCAGGGGCACGGTGTAGTGCGCCGCTGTATCTGCTGTCCCCGCTGCGCTCCTCTACACTGTGTGCATGCCAGGCACACTAGCAGGAGGCAGCGCGCTGTGCTCTGTCGGCTCTGCTGTGTGCTGTGCTCGGCATGCACCCAGTGTAGAGGAGCGCAGCAGAGCCGATGACCGCAGCTTCCTCTTTCCGTTACTATTCAAATGTATTTGCATCTTTCAGACGTAAATACATTTGAACAGCGCGCCGGGACCCGGCCCCGCCCCCGACGTGCAGCAACGTGATGAGATCAGCACCTTGCTGACGTCATCACAGTGCTGCAGGCGCCACACAGGGGACAAGTGGAAGCGAGCGCTCCATGAAGGAGCTGAAGAGACAGGTGTAATTAATGGGGATGAGTGAGGAGGGGCTGAGGACACAACGGGGAACATTTGTGAAGGAACACAGCTCTGTGACAGGCAGAGGAGGAGTACTGTATTCCGAGGGAGGGAGGAGTGTGTAGTGATGGAGTAGTGTAATTTGTGTGTGTAGGGGGTGATGAGGGTTGTATTGTGTGTGGGGGGAGGGGTAATGGAGGGTGCATTGTATCGTGTGTGTGTGTGGGGAAGGGTAATGAGGGGTGCTTTGTATTCTGTGTGGGGAAGGGTAATGAGGGGTGCATTGTATTGTATGTGGGGGGAGGGGTAATGGGGGGGTGCATTGTATTGTATGTGGGGGGAGGGGTAATGGGGGGGTGCATTGTATTGTATGTGGGGGGAGGGGTAATGGGGGGTGCATTGTATTGTATGTGGGGGGAGGGGTAATGGGGGGGTGCATTGTATTGTGTGTGGGGGGAGGGGTAATGGAGGGTGCATTGTATCGTGTGTGTGTGTGGGGAAGGGTAATGAGGGGTGCTTTGTATTCTGTGTGGGGAAGGGTAATGAGGGGTGCATTGTATTGTATGTGGGGGGAGGGGTAATGGGGGGGTGCATTGTATTGTATGTGGGGGGAGGGGTAATGGGGGGTGCATTGTATTGTATGTGGGGGGAGGGGTAATGGGGGGGTGCATTGTATTGTATGTGGGGGGAGGGGTAATGGGGGGGTGCATTGTATTGTGTGTGTGTGTGTGTGTGTGTGTGTGTGAGAGAGGTGATGTGGGGTGCATTGTGTGTGTGTGGGGGGGAGGTGATGTGGGGTGCAGTGTGTGTGTGTGGGGGGGGGGTGCATTGTAGTGTGTGGTGATGTGGGGTGCATTGTGTGTGTGTAGAGGGTGCATTGTAGTGTGAGTGTGTGTGTGTCAGAGCTGTGTGTGTAAGAAGCAGTACTGTGTGTGTGTATATATGAATTAGAGCAGTCTGTGCGGCCCCCCCCAGAACTATATGGGTCCCCAGAGCGCTATGTCACCCATCGCAGTAATGAGTACACCACCAGAGCTGTTTGCCACTCCAGTAACGTCTATGCCCCCTGCCCCTCCTGTGATGTATATACAGCAGTGCTGTCAGTGTGCAGTCATGTCTGTTAGTGACAGCCATCGTGAAACACAGCCACATGTCCTGAAGGAGCTGGACGGAAACAAGCGGGAGAGGTGAGTGAGGCTGCTGGCGATTTCCCCATATTAATACCTGTAAAGGCTCATGCACACGTAACTGCTGAATATTCTGCAGCGATTTGACAGCACATGTGCGCGTCAAATCGCTGCAGAAACACTGCATAATGGATGCAGTTTTTCAGTACAGAAAATCCGATTTCATGCGCTATGGCTGCTTCCCCCACCATAGACAGAGCGGGAGCTGCATCCATAGCACATGGAATAATTGACATGCTGCTTTTATGAACGCACAGATTTGGGTCAACATTTTAGCACCCAAATCACTGCGTTCATAAAAGCTACGTGCGCACGTATCATGCACAATCTACATAGATTGTATAGGGGACGCAGGACGCATGCATTTACACTGCAGTGCTATACGCAGTGTAAATGCATGGAATTACACAACGTGCGCACGAGCCCTAATGCGTCTGTGTCTGCATATATGTCAGTGTATATGACTGTGCATATATTTGTCTGTTTATATATATTTTTATGAATTTGTCTTCAAATATGTATATGTATGCCTGTATGTGTATGTGCGTGTCTGTGTGTGTGTATGTGCGTGTCTGTGTGTGGATGAGGTCCACTGAGACTCTTTCACCCGGAGGCCACAAAAACCTGGAGCCGGCCCTGGCTGCCTTAACATTGGGATCAGTAAAAAATGTGAGTAAAGCTCTACACGCTATAATATATCTAACGATGTGTCCCGTCGTAAGTGACGCACATCCGGCATCGTTAGTGATATTGTAGTGTGTGACAGCTACATGCGACCCTGATTGTGCGTTAAAACGTTGATCGCTGACACGTCGGTCATTTTCTAAAAATTGAACGTCTGGTTGTTCATCGTTCTCGAGGCAGCACACATCGCTCCATGTGACACCCCGGGAACGATGAACTGCAGCTTACCTGCGTACTGCCGGCAATGCGGAAGGAAGGAGGTGGGCGGGATGTTTACGCCCCGCTCATCTCCGCCCCTCCGCTTCTATTGGATGGCTGCCGTGTGATGTTGCTGTGACGCCGAATGTCCCTCGCACTCCAGGAAGTGGATGTTCGCTGCCCACAGCGAGGTTGTTTGGAAGGTAAGTACGTGTGATGGGGGTAATCGTTTGTGCGACACGGGCAACAAATTGCCTGTTCCGCACATACAATGGGGGCGTGTGTGATCGCATACGAGATCGAAATGTGTAAAGCAGCCTTAACTCTACTTTCCGTGTATAAGTGACGGCTGTGAGTGATCCTGGACTGTGTCTGTATTGTAGTACTGTAAATCTGAATGTGGCAGAACAGGATAAGATAAATGTTCATTGGATTTCTATCTAAATGCTACAATTCGCGCTCTACTGTTATGGCTAAAACTGTTAACGTTATGGGGCCCCCACCAGATTTTCTGCCCAGGGGCCCCCACCAACCTTAATCCGGCCCTGTGTGTAGGGATGTGTTTTTACTATGTCATCTGCCATTCAGCTCTGCTACATGGCCGCTAACAGCAGACACAGACAGCCATGTAGCAGAGCTGAATGGCAGATGACAGCAGACACAGACAGCCATGTAGCAGAGCTGAATGGCAGATGACAGCAGACACAGACAGCAATGTAGCAGAGCTGAATGGCAGATGACAGCAGACACAGACAGCCATGTAGCAGAGCTGAGTGGCAGATGACAGCAGACACAGACAGCCATGTAGCAGAGCTGAATGGCAGATGACAGCAGACACAGACAGCAATGTAGCAGAGCTGAATGGCAGATGACAGCAGACACAGACAGAGCCGCACTGTCAGAATGAACTCGGGTGAACTTCACCCGACTTCATTGTCATGCTGCGGCTCTGTCTGTGTCGCGTCCTGATTAGCGGTCACCAGTGAAGGGCTCACCGGTGACTGCTAATCTCCTAAGTTACTGAAGTTAGCAGCCCTCTCTCATACTCACCAATCCCCGGCACTGCACGGCGTTCACACTGCTCCGGCGGCTTTTACTGTTTTGAAAAAGCCGGCCGCCCATTAAACAATCTCGTATTCCCTGCTATCCCCGCCCACCGGCGCCTATGATTGGTTACAGTGAGACACGCCCCCACTCTGAGTGACAGGTGTCACACTGCACCCAATCACAGCAGCCGGTGTTGGCTGATATTGTTAGGCTGGGGGGCTCCCCATAACGTGGAGCTCCCCATCCTGAGAATACCAGCCTTCAGCCGTATGGCTTTATCTGGCTGGTTTTAAAATTGGGGGGAACCGCACGCCGTTTTTTTTAATTATTTAATTATTTATTTCACTACACAGTATAGACCCGCCCACCGGCTGCTGTGATTGGGTGCAGTGTGACACCTGTCACTCAGAGTGGGGGCGTGTCTCACTGTAACCAATCATAGGCGCCGGTGGGCGGGTAAAGCAGGGAATACGAGATTGTTTAATGGGCGGCCGGCTTTTTCAAAACAGTAAAAGCCGCCGGAGCAGTGTGAACGCCGTGCAGCGCCGGGGATCGGTGAGTATATGAGAGAGGGGGATAGACTGACATGGACAGAGAATGAGGGACAGAGATAGTGACCGACTGACAGAGATTAGTGCATGACAGACATTGTGAGGCGCTTCAGAATGCAGCTTTTCAGCTGCGCTCTGAAGCAGACCTTTTTTACGCTGCGGTGCAGAGCGCACACCTGCGCACATTGCATCAGACACCAAAATCGTATGAGGGATGTCACACGTTACAATTGACTAGGTTCGTGCAACAAAATTCTAGAGAATGATACGATGTGTTTGCGATCAACGGTTTTGCGTTCAATCCTGATCGCAAGTAGATGTCACACGCAGATACCTCACAAACGATGCCGGATGTCACTTACAACCTGACCCCAACGACGGATTGTGAGATATATTGAAGCGTGTGTAGCGGGCTTTAGGATAGGTCATAAATACCAGATTGGTCGCTGTCCGCACCCAGCACCTCCGTTGATCAGCTGTTCTTGGTGTCGGTGATGGTTGAATGTGATCTGTTGCACAGCTGCACCGCACAGCTCTGTCAGCGTTCCTTTCCCTGTTCAGTGGTCCCATCGGGGTTTCCATCTTACTGTGTGCTCTCTTGTGCACCATTTTTGGCAATATACGCATATTGAAGGTAGACACCCATACGTAGTAGACTGAGTCTAGGTGTCTGCCTCCAATAAGCATATACACCCAAAAATGGTGTATGACAGAGCACATGGTGACTCCGTCTGCACCATTATAGCCATTGACCCTCGTTTGGATGGAAGCCCCAACATAACTACTGAACAGGGACAGGAACGCAGTGTGAAAGGAGCCTTAAGAATATTCCCTTACTTTACAAGATTGGTGGTGGTGCCACACCCCGCACCTCCACCGATCAGCTGTTCTCGGTGCCGGTGGTGGCTAAATGTGATCTGTTGCAGAGCTACACAGTACAGCTCTGTCAGCGTTCCTCTCCCCATTCAGTGGTCACATCAGGGCTTCCAGCTGAACCCCCACAAAACAGAATTCGGATGTTTGCACCTATGGGGCTGCTGTGTAAGAGGCTGCATTGTAGGTTCATCTATATAAAATCCAGCCACTGACATCATTATTACTTGTGGATGAACAGCTAGGGGCTGCTGGACACATGTTTGAAAGTTGCTGGTTTGAAGCCAAGGGGGTGAAAATAAAGAAAAACATTATATATATATATATATAATATATATATATATATATATATATATATTTGTATTTTTTTTCATTTCTTTATAGTAGTTTTATGGGAACAAATGAATATGACTCTTTCTTCACCTACAAAGAGATGCAGTATTTATCTATTTATCTATCTATCATGTATCTATATCTATCTATCTCTATTATCTATCTATCTTTAGCTATATCTATTATTGATCTCTCTATTTATTATCTAGCTATCATATATCTATCTATCTATCGATCTATGTAGCTGAATAATGTGTTTCTGGTTTTTCTACCTGCAATACAGATCATAATTAAGAAAAATATTCCTCTGTCTTTCAATAGAAGCAGTGTCTCAATGGTAGAGCTGCGGCCTATGGACCATGAGTTGACAAGTTTGAGTACTGGTAAATCAGAGCAGGAGAGAGTTTAATTTATGCACTGAGTTAATGTATTCACTGCACTGAGGGCAGGAGCCAGGAAAATAGCTGTGAACAGCGGGACTGCGGGAAGGAGCCCTCAAATCGGGACAGTCCTGCTCAATCCAGGACGGTTTGGAGGTATGGCAATGCCCTATAGCAGAGGTCTCAAACACGCGGCCCCTGAGGCTGCTTGTTGCAGCCCGCAGACCCCGTGACGATCGCGGCTCTATGCTGAGGGTCGGCGTCAGCAGGACTTTACTGCATTTGAATCCATTTGCGGTGCCGCGCAGAGGAGCTGTCAGCTCTATTCCAGTTGCTGCTGCTGTCTGCCAATCAGATGCAAGGAGGTGACATCATACAGCGACGTCACTTCCTTGCATCTGATTGGCAGGCAGCAGCCATTGGCCCAGACACAGCTCCTCTGCGCGGCACTGCAAATGGATTAAAATGCAGTAAAGTTCCTGCCGGCGCCAACCCTCAGCACGGAGCAGCGATTGTCACAGGCCGCAACAAGCAGGTAAGGTACGTGCTCAAGATCAGGACCTGCTGTGTCCTGGACGCAGCGGGTCCTGATCGGCGAGGCCGCAAGTCTCCTCCCTAGGAGACCGAAGCTGCCCGTGCCTACGATCAGGGTTCGGGCCGCTGTGGTCTCCTCGCTGTGTTCTGCCTAGGGAGGACGCTTCCGACTCCGCAGCATAAATTTACATGCTGCAGCCTCTGGAAGCCGCACCGCAGGTCCGTTTTCATTGCGGGCATTACATGCACAGTGGGCATGGGGTTTTTAGAAATCCCATCCACTGTGCTTGTATTGTACATAGCAGGGTTTGGATGCAGCTGAAGCATGCTGCATCCAAAACTCTGCAAATACTGATCGTGGGCACACAGGGAACGGAGGAAAGGTGAGGAGAATTTATTTTGCGTTTTACTAAAGGATGGGCAGAATATTACAGGGATGGCCACAATACTACAGGGATGGGCAGAATACTACAGGGATGGACAGAATACTACAGAGCACAATACTACAAGGGTGGGCAGAATATTACAGGGCACAATACTACAGGGATGGCCACAATACTACAGGGATGGGCACAATACTACAGGGATGGCCACAATACTACAGGGTTGGCCACAATACTAAAAGGATGAGCACAATACTACAGGGCCCAATACTACAAGGATGGACAAAATACAACAGAGCACAATACTACAAAGATGGCTACAATACTACAGGAATGGCCACAATACTACAAGGATAAGCACAATACTACAGGGATGGGCACAATACTACAGGGATGGGCATGATACTACAGGGATGGGCATGATACTACAGGGATGGCCACAATACTACAGGGATGGGCACAATACTACAGGGATGGCCACAATACTACAGGGTTGGCCACAATACTAAAAGGATGAGCACAATACTACAGGGCCCAATACTACAAGGATGGACAAAATACAACAGAGCACAATACTACAAAGATGGCTACAATACTACAGGAATGGCCACAATACTACAAGGATAAGCACAATACTACAGGGATGGGCACAATACTACAGGGATGGGCATGATACTACAGGGATGGGCACAATACTACAGGGATGGCCACAATACTACAGGGATGGGCACAATACTACAAGGATGGGCACAATACTACAAGGCACAATGAGGGGCACAATATTACTGGGCACAATACTACAAGGCACAAGGATGGACACAATACTACAGGGCACATATACAAGGATGGGCAGAATACTACTGGGCACAATACCACAAGGATGAGCACCTTACTACAGGGTACACGGACGGGGGACATTACTGCAGCATGGGGACATTACTACAAGATGTTGGCTGAGATTACTATATGATGCTGCTAATTGTAAAACAATATTACAAGAAGGTGATTAAATGTAAAAAAAAAATAAATCATAAATAAAGCATGAAATTTTTTTTCTGCCGTTAAAAATGCTTTTTTTATATATATAAAACTTAACAAAACAAAGTTCACGCTTTTTTATAATAAACAAGCAAAAATTGTCCAAAAAAGTGATCCAAAGATGTATAAAAAAGAACATGGATTAAAAATGTTCACTTTGTCCCGCAAATAACGCGGCCCCTCTCAATTTTTTTTTCTATATGCAGCCCATTCCCCAGCTGAGTTTGAGACCCCTGCCCTATAGTATAACCTTGGAGCGAGCACTCATTCGATTTATACGCAAATGTGAGCGAACTCTAAAGGAAAAAGAATTTAAAAACAGTAAAAGATGCAATAATATTTCTTTACAATATTACATTAAGCAGCCGAGAAGGGTCATTCTTGGAGAAATGGCGATCCATAAATTGTGGCATTAGGTCGCGGAGCCTCGGATTTTGCCTGAACTTTGCACAGTTATATAGAACAAATAGCAGATTCTGTGTCTGGATACAAATGTTTACAGAGCCCTACATCTAGAACGCAACGCACTGATGGATGTATTGTACCGGGTGCATTGTGTCCGATACCTACAAATACCGTTCACAAATGAGTGCATTATCTGCTGACAAGGACGTTCATTGTAACCAGGATTCGTAAAGAATAAAGCTTTGATCATAATTGTATTTTTTTAATCTATGTTTTTTCTTTCTAACTTTCCAGCTGAGAGTAAAGCAATAGATAGGCATTAGGGGTTAACAAGCAGCTACCGGAGAAGCGGAGGAGGCCCATCTGTGCATGTGAACTGGGCTGTAGTCAGGAAAACACACTCAATAGTTATGAGAGGGGTGCACCAGGGACTGGGTGTTTTGGGATTTTAAAAAGGGGGTCTCACAAAATGTATTATTCAAAACTCAAGAGTGGGTGAAAATAATTGTATTTGCAATCACATAAAACATAAACAGTGAGCAGGTTTTGCAAATAAAATACATCCTGTCACAATGTAATGGTAAATGAGGATTAGTCTATTAAAGCATGGCTTCATCATCATTTGGAAATGACACTACAACTGACCACTGTTCAGCCTTCATTGAAGTAGGTCCCGCTGGTGTGGACAGGTAATCAAACTGGTATATCTGCTGTAAAGCAGACAAAAAGCTTGGGTTTTGTATATACAGAGCTTGAGAAGAGACACTTCAATCAGCTGTGCTGAATTTCAAAAGGCTGACAGTAGCCGGACTGGAGCCACAGCCAAGTAATGAATATTTGGGTTGTTGTGGAAAGCGCAAATCCTATGGGAGACACATTTTCCACATTGTGATTCCAAGGAAAATAACCTGTTTGCTATTACATAACTATGCAACCTGAGCATGAGCCCACAAATAATATCAGGCATATGGATGACAATACACATATCATATTTCCTATCTATAGAGAGGTAAAATCGTGATAGGCAACATGATAATGATATCTTACAACTAGGACTTTCATGGGAAAAGATATCCTGAAAGTCTGGGATCTTATCATTTTTCTAGAGTTTGGAACCACATCCCATGGCCAGTCTCATCCAAGGTCACCAAGGAGAGGAATGTTGGAGTGACTGTTGTTTAATAAATACCAACATTCGAGTGGACTCCTTTGTTCAATGTCTCTGTAGGATTGTTCCATATTTTCCAAAAGGAGTTCAACCCTCCACTAAGCTCTGATCCATTTCTATGACACAGGTTTAGTGCTTCTTTTGGTATTTATTTTATTTATGTAATTGTATATACTGTATTGTTTTATCCACTTTGCAACATCCTTTTTATACTTTTATAAACACTCCTTACTTTTTGGATTAAATATATAAAATGTAATAGCTTCATTCTTCTTGCTCTAGAATCCGCATCCCTGAAGCCATATGTTATCTATAATGGGTGTCCAATCGGACTGTATCAACAATTGGTGGTGACAACTAGTAGTGTTTCTGGGGTTATTGTGGAACTTGGCAGTGACAGTACCGAGGTATATATATATCCAAGGGGCTGGAATCGGTTGTGCAAATACTATAAGTGTAAGTGTAGGGTGCAGCAGGTGTAGTGTATAAACCCCCCATGGCTTACACCTACAGTTAGAAAGACTATTAATAACAAAAAAAGGCATTTACAATATATAAATCTAAGGGGTCGGCTCTGGCAAATAAAAAGTATAAAGAGGTGAATGGAATCTGGAAAAAGTAATAAATGAAGCTGCAGTAGAACATAAATGGCAGGTTGCCAAGAAAAGAAAGACAGAGCCCTGGAAGTTCTGTAAACGGAACCTGTCACCAAGTGTTCCCAATATAAACTTCGTCCTCCAATCTTCAATCCCTCTTTTACAGCAGTCTACCAAGTTGTATTTAAATCCCCATTCCCTTTGCATAGCCCAAAAATATTTTTTATAATCCGCCAATACGTTGCGGTCCGGTCCAATGGTTGTTGCTGGCCTTGCTTCTATATCCTCCTTATTTCTTTGTGTGGATGACACGTCCTTTTTGGTGCATTTTTTGCCATGTGTTTTTCAAAATGAAGTCAATGGGTGTCACGTTAGGTACGGGGAAGTGTTAAGTGCACGGTGAAAGGGAAGAAGGGAAACCCTGCATCTGGGGAAGGGGGAGATGGTGACCCCTGACCAAACCTACTGCTGGTCTCTGAGGTCCATCACCACTTTAGATAGGTTCCGCATCCTATGTGCCGAGCCGGATACCTGACCCTAGATATCCCTAGTGCTAGGCCCTAAATAGAGAACGGATTGGATGAGGTCTTTGTCAACCCCACTAAATGCTATAGAAGACACAAGGAGGACACATGGGGAAAAGCATGAACTACTTATCATTAGACGACTTAGGTAGAAGTTCAGCAAAGTATTCAGCAACGATACCACAAAGGAGTACAAGCCACCTGCTTGCAACCAAGGCTTTAAGGAACTGAGTAATATCATCAGCACCATTCCAAGGAAGGAAGGGGTATTAAACCACCAAGAGAATGCTGATAATCAGCAGCTGGATGGAAGGTGAGCATGAACTACTTATCCACAGATGACTCAGGCAGAGGTTTAGCAAAGCTTCAGCACTGATACCACAGAGGAGTACAAGCCACCTGCTTGCAACCAGAGTTTGTATATTGAATAATATCATCAGCACAGTCCATAGCAAGGAAGGGATATTTATGCACCAAGAGAATACTGAAGATCAGCAGCTGGGTGGAAGGCGAGCTCCTGCTGGGTCTAAAAGGGAGAGATAAATCCGTCAGGAAAGCTACCAATACCAATGAATACTGACAGCAGGAACAATGGAAAGTCAGGGAGCATTCTGTGCAGCCAAACACTGTGACCCTCTATGGCCAGAAACCACCTGACTGTCTCTCACCTATCACACATCCGTGACAATGGATGGGAGGGCTGAAAAACACAGGCAAAAACGCACCAAGTATTGACATCTGCTGATGATTTCCTGCAACCAAATCTTCGAGGAAAAAATAATAACATGTGTACAACACTTCAGGATTCTCATTGACTTTGCTGGAATAACAATAAGACCAAGAAATGCATCAAAAACACAAAAAATGCACTGTGTGGATTTGGCCTTAGAATGTAAATCTATAGGGCCTCGCTCTGAGGCTCCATAGACTCACATTGTAAAACGCACTTCTGGGTCTCGCAAGAACAGAGTGACCCAAAGAGCGGTGACTTCACACAGAAGAGGACGGATCGGTGCTGGTTACCAGAGAAGACGGTGATAGGTGAGTACATTAACACAATTATTAAAATAATACTAAACATTTTGTCTCTTTTTTTTCCAATGAAAATAAACTTTGTTCTGTTTCTTTGTAACTTTTTCTGTATCTATGTAAGTTTTCATGCTGCCATCAAAAAGTTTTGAGTAATGTGCAATTATTTTTCAGTTTTGGCTCCGTCATTCTCTAGGACTCATAATTTCAGTGCTTTAAGAAATGCTCAATCCCCCAATTACACATTAAATTAAGAAAATGACGGGTCCTTGTTGAGAAGGTCTTTGATGGAAGGACTTTCATTGTATTAGACTCTAATAGGTCTTGCTAAGTGGCCCTGGTGTTTTAAAGTGACTGCCTCGGCTATACATTAGTGGCCTAATCTAATTCACAAGTCAATTATCGGCCGGTGTATCAGCCCTTCCCGGGGAGCGATGATGGCTTTGTAGATGAAGACAGCCCGCGCTCTCTACAGATAAAAGACAAAGGTCCGGCTGTCGGAGGTACGTCTCCATCTCACCACACAGGACAAAAACATCAATTATTCCCCCTCATGCCGCTGTCACAAATGTTTCAAGAAAATGTTTCAGTGTTCTACAAGTGCACAAAATATCTTCATATATCTGATGTCCATCACATAAAATGCACGGGAATTGTCCTCTGGAAAATAACAATGAAAATTGCTATTGAATGACAGCGAGCAGAGACCGTGAAGATCGTGAAAATTGATACAAAAAGAATATTGGAAAATTGTAGAACTTTTCTGTTATTATGAGTAAGTGCCGTCAACTTGACGTTGGGTAAACTGTGCGGTGGAGTCATCTCAGGATCCGAGCCGTCACCCTTTATCTCCGATACAGAGAATCTGCCTCCAACGAAGGGAATCCACCGGTCACAAATCACCGGGTAGTCCCTGACTGGAGATAGGCAGATTATGGTTTGAGATAAGTAAAGGTCAAGAGGTGAGAAAGGAGACAGATTTTGGTCAAGTGAAAGCCAGTGGAGGTGTTAGAGGTCAAAGGACGGCAGGAAGGAAAGTAGTCAAGAACAGTTCAGATGTCAGCAGAAGTAAAATGTAAGGCACAGGCCACCATCAACACTAGCAGCCCTACAGAATATGTGCCACCATCAACACAAGCAGCCCTACAGAACATGGGCCACCATCAATACGAGCATCTCTAGAGAGCATGTGCCACCATCAACACAAGCAGCCCTACAGAACATGTGCCACCATCAACACAAGCATCCCTACAGAACATGGGCCACCATCAATACGAGCATCTCTAGAGAGCATGTGCCACCATCAACACAAACAGTCCTACAAAACATGTGTCACCATCAACACAAGCAGCCCTACAGAACATGGGCCACCATCAATACGAGCATCTCTAGAGAGCATGTGCCACCATCAACACAAGCATCCCTACTGAACATGTGCCATCATCAACACAAGCATCCCTACAGAACATGTGCCACCATCAACACAAGTATCCCTACAGAAATGGGCCACCATCAACACAAGTATCCTTACAGAAATGGGCCACAATCAACACAAGTATCCCTACACAACATGGGCCACCATCAACGCAAATATCCCTACAGAACATGTGCCACCATCAACACAAGCATCCCTACAGAACATGTGCCACCATCAACACAAGCATCCCTACAGAACATGTGTCACCATCAACACAAGCATCCCTACAGAACATGTGCCACCATCAACACAAGCATCTCTACAGAACATGTGCCACCATCAACACAAGCATCCCTACAGAACATGTGTCACCATCAACACAAGCATCCCTACAGAACATGTGCCACCATCAACACAAGCATCTCTACAGAGCATGTGCCATCATCAACACAAGTATTCCTACAGAACATGGGCCACCATCAACACAAGCTTCCCTACTGAACATGTGACACCATCAACACAAGTATCCCTATAGAACATGGGCCACCATCAACACAAGAAGCCCTACAGATCATTGGCCACCATCAACACAAGTATCCCTACAGAAATGGGCCACCATCAACACAAGTATCCCTACAGATCATGTGCCACCATCAACACAAGTATCCCTACAGAAATGGGCCACCATCAACACAAGTATCCCTACAGAACATGGGCCACCATCAACACAAGTATCCCTACAGAACATGGGCCACCATCAACACAAGCATCTCTAGAGAGCATGTGCCACCATCAACACAAGCATCCCTACTGAACATGTGCCACAATCAACACAAGTATCCCTATAGAACATGGGCCACCATCAACACAAGTATCCCTACAGATCATTGGCCACCATCAACACAAGTATCCCTACAGAAATGGGCCACCATCAACACAAGTATCCCTACAGATTATTGCCACCATCAACATAAGTATCCCTACAGAAATGGGCCACCATCAACACAAGTATCCCTGCAGAACATGTGCCACCATCAACACAAGCATCTCTACAAAGCATGTGCCATCATCAACACAAGTATCCCTACAGAACATGGGCCACTATCAACACAAGCAGCCCTACAGAACATGTGCCATCATTAACACAAGTATCCCTACAGAACATGGGCCACCAACGAGTAAGAGGTGTTCACTTCGAAACGAGTCAACTTTTATGGATTAAGGGGACATTCCTTAATTTACATCATCTCTAGTAAGAGGTGTTCACTTTGAATCGATTCAACTTTTATGTATTATGGGGACATTCCTTACTTCACATCATCTTGAGAAAGAGGTGTTTACCTCGAAACGATTCAACTTTTAGGGATTAAGAGGACATTCCTTACTTCTTGTCATCTTCAGTAAGATGTGTTCCGCTCAAAATGAATCAACATTTATTCATTAAGGGGACATTCCTTCCATCACATCATCTTGAGTAAGAGATGTTCCCCTCGAAACTCATCAACTTTTATGGATTAAGGGGACATTCCTTCCAGCACATCATCTTGAGTAAGAGATGTTCCCCTCGAAACTCATCAACTTTTATGGATTGAGGGGACATTCCTTCCATCACCTCATCTTGAGTAAGATATGTTCGCCTTGAAATGAGTCAACTTTTACGGATTAAGGGGACATTCCTTACATCACATCACTTGAGTAAGAGGCATTCGCTTCGAAACGGGTAGACTTTTATGGATTAAGTGGACATTACTTACTTCACGTCATCTTGAGGAAGAGATGTTCGTCTCGAAACGAGTCAACTTTTACGGATTAAGGGGACATTTCTTCCATCACATCACCTTTTAGCACGTCATCCTATTTTGACTTTTTTAAAATATTGGAAAAATCGTATATATTTTAGAGGTGCAGGATCATTTCATTGGACTTTCTCGTGAAGGCACGTAGTGTAGGCCTCCATTGGAGCATTGTACAGGAAAGTGTAGGACATTTTTAATTAAGATTATTAGCAAACTTGCTTTTTTCTTATGCTTGTTGCACTGGAGAAATAAAAAATGGTGCACAAAGACTTATATAAAGTGTTGGTATAACAACCGGAAAGGCAAAAATGGCTCCGCAGCATCAGAAATGACCCTTAATGTTTTCTAGTATACGGTTTCGCCTTTGGGGTATACATTATGATTCTCTTTTGGCTTCAATCACATTTTCACCAATAATAACATATATCAAATCCAAAAATAAATGGAGATAAGATATCAATGAAAGAATGGCCGTGAGCTAAACCGTGGTGCGCTGGCGTAATGATCGCAACGTTTCCCTGATACGGGATTTCCTGGTCATTTTATCTACAGAAATAGAGATTTCTTTAATCTACACTCGCGGGATGAGTTCAATGCCGCTATTTTCTGTTGGTCTCATTTAATATTGTTTTCATAAATCTTCATCTATTTCCAATCATCCCGAATGATCAAACTTTTTACGTTGCGTGAGCGTCGACCTAAAGAATGAACATATCAGCAGACAGGTGAGTTATTCGGCACCCTCGGGTGACGGCGCCTTGTACCTAGTTATTCTGCTGTTGTTATTGTGCTCAGACGAGGTGAGAATGGAGCAAATGTCGGGAATGAGACGCCACAGATGAATAATAGAGGACATTATAGACAGAATGGCTTTCAATGTGATTGGATTTAACAACGCCGCAGATAAAATTAAAGCAATTCCGCCAAAATGGTATCTGCCTTGTAAATTGTAAAAAGATCTTGTCAGCACAATGCTGGACTCGCTCTGTCATTTTAAGTTAACCCTTTTATACAGGGCAAAATTCTGTTTAGACTGTAATAGGTTTCTCTACCATTTTTTTTTCCAAAGCAGTCAGATACTTTGTAATGTAAAAAAATGTATAAATGATGTAAAAAATAATTTGTGCCCAAGTGTGACATCTGTATCAGCTCCTGCTATTCCTACTTCGGTCGCCAGGTGGCGTCGTATTTTTGTTACGGTTGATGCAGGGGGACACCACTAGTCCTGGGGATCGTGCTAATTTCACACTGTTCACGAGGCCTTGTACTGGACACACACTTCCTATTATGTACAGAAGACTTTTCAGCAATCACATTATCATCACAGACAGGATTATAGTGACAGGTAACACCTCTATATACAGTGGATAACACAGATCCACCATGCACAATAGGTGATGTCACAGCTCACCTCCTCCTCCTGTACAATGACTGACAACACCTCTATATACAGTAGATAACACAGGAAACTCCATTCACAATAGGTGATGTCACAGCTCTCCTCCTCCTCCTGTACAATGACTGGTAACACCTCTATATAGACTAGATAACACAGGATACACCATTCACAATAGGTGATGTCACAGCTCACCTCCTCCTCCTCCTGTACAATGACTGATAACACCTCTATATACAGTAGATAACACAGGAAACTCCATTCACAATAGGTGATGTCACAGCTCTCCTCCTCCTCCTGTACAATGACTGATACCACCTCTATATACAGTAAATAATACAGGATCCTCCATTCATTATAGGTGATGTCATAGATCCCCTCCTCCTCCTTTACAATGAATGATAACACCTCTATATACAGTAAATAATACAGGATCCTCCATTCATTATAGGTGATGTCATAGATCCCCTCCTCCTCCTTTACAATGAATGATAACACCTCTATATACAGTGGATAATAGAGGATCCACCATTCATAATAGGTGATATCACAGCTCACCTCCTCCTCCTGTGCAATGCCTGATAACACCTCTATATACAGTGGATAATAGAGGATCCACCATTCATAGTAGGTGATGTCACAGCTCACCTCCTCTCCCTTCTGTATAATAACTGATAACACCTCTATATACAGTAGATAACACAGGACCCACCAGTGTCACAATAGGTGATATCACAGCTTACCTCCTCCCCTCCTGTCCTGTACAATGACTGATAACACCTCTATATACAGTAGATAACACAGGATCCACCATTCACAATAGGTGATGTCACAGCTCACTTCCTCTCCCTTCTGTATAATGACTGATAACACCTCTATATACAGTAGATAACACAGGATCCACCATTCACAATGGGTGATATCACAGCTCACCTCCTCTCCTTTCTGTATAATGACTGATAACACCTCTATATACAGTAGATAACACAGGATCCACCATTCACAATGAGGGATATCACAGCTCACCTCCTCTCCACAATAATCTTTGATTAGATGAGTACATGCTCATTAAATACTTAATAATAGGAGTCTAATATTGAACCTCGTGGCCAGTGTGGAAAAAAAGATTGTCTTTTAATAAATGGATTTAACATAAATGACTGATTTTCTGAAGCCTAATTTCCTTTAAACTCTCAGAATATAGCGATATCCTGTACAGATATTTTATTTTGTGTTATGCAACTTTTAGCCCCTTATATCCCGGATACAATAATGCACATTATTGTGGTCACCGCTAATTGATCACTATCCTTTCCTGTACACAGCCCCTTTATAGAGCAGTTGTCTGATTGTGTGTTTGAGGCGCGGTGCATGTGTCTGTGTGTTTGAGGCGCGGTGCTGTCTGTGTGTTTGCGGCGTGGTGCATGTGTCTGTGTGTATGCGGCGCGGTGCATGTGTCTGTGAGTATGTGGCGCGGTGCATGTGTCTGTGTGTTTGAGGTGCGGTGCATGTGTCTGTGTGTTTGAGGTGCGGTGCATGTGTCTGTGTGTTTGAGGTGCGGTGCATGTGTCTGTGTGTTTGTGGCGCAGTACATGTATCTGTGGCGTGGTGCATGTGTCTGTCTGTGGCACCGTGCATGTGTCTGTCTGTTTGCGGCGCGGTGCATGTGTCTGTGTGTTTGCGGCGTGGTGCATGTGTCTGTGTATATGAGGTGCGGTGCATGTGTCTGTGTGTTTGCGGCAGGTACATGTGTCTGTGTGTTTGAGGCCCAGTGCATGTGTCTGTGTGTTTTAGGCACGGTGCATATGTCTGTGTGTTTGCGGCGCATTACATGTGTCTGTGGTGCGGTGCATGTGTCTGTCTGTTTGCGGGGCGGTGCATGTGTCTGTCTGTTTGCGGCACAGTGCATGTGTCTGTCTGTTTGCGGGGCGGTGCATGTGTCTGTGTGTTTGAGGCGCGGTGCTGTCTGTGTGTTTGCGGCGTGGTGCATGTGTCTGTGTGTATGCGGCGCGGTGCATGTGTCTGTAAGTATGCGGCGCGGTGCATGTGTCTGTGTGTTTGAGGTGCGGTGCATGTGTCTGTGTGTTTGAGGTGCGGTGCATGTGTCTGTGTGTTTGAGGTGCGGTGCATGTGTCTGTGTGTTTGAGGCGCGGTGCATGTGTCTGTGTGTTTGAGGTGCGGTGCATGTGTCTGTGTGTTTGAGGTGCGGTGCATGTGTCTGTGTGTTTGTGGCGCAGTACATGTGTCTGTGGCGTGGTGCATGTGTCTGTCTGTGGCACCGTGCATGTGTCTGTCTGTTTGCGGCGCGGTGCATGTGTCTGTGTGTTTGCGGCGTGGTGCATGTGTCTGTGTATATGAGGTGCGGTGCATGTGTCTGTGTGTTTGTGGCAGGTACATGTGTCTGTGTGTTTGAGGCCCAGTGCATGTGTCTGTGTGTTTTAGGCACGGTGCATATGTCTGTGTGTTTGCGGCGCATTACATGTGTCTGTGGTGCGGTGCATGTGTCTGTCTGTTTGCGGGGCGGTGCATGTGTCTGTCTGTTTGCGGCACAGTGCATGTGTCTGTCTGTTTGCGGGGCGGTGCATATGTCTGTGTGTTTGAGGCACGGTGCATGTCTCTGTGTTTTTGAGGCACGGTGCATGTGTCTGTGTGTATGCGACGAAATGCATGTGTCTGTGTGTTTGAGGCGCGGTGCATGTATCTGTGTGTTTGCGGCGCGGTGCATGTGTCTGTGTGTATGCGGCGCAGTGCATGTGTCTGTGTGTTTGAGGCGTGGTGCATGTGTCTGTGGCGCGGTGCATGTGTCTGTCTGTTTGCAGCACGGTGCATGTGTCTGTGTGTTTGAGGCACGGTGCATGTGTCTGTGTTTGCGGCACAGTACATGTGTCTGTGTGTTTGAGGCGTGGTGCATGTGTCTGTGTGTATGCAGCGCAGTGTATGTGTCTGTGTGTTTGCGGCACGGTGCATGTGTCTGTCTGTTTGCGGGGCGGTGCATATGTCTGTGTGTTTGAGGCGCAGTGCATGTGTCTGAGTGTTTGAGGTGCAGTGCATGTGTCTGGGTGTTTGAGGCACGGTGCATGTGTCTGTGTGTTTGAGGCACGGCGCATGTGTCTGTGTGTATGCGGCACGGTGCAGGTGTCTGTGTGTTTGAGGCGCGGTGCTGTCTGTGTGTTTGAGGCACGGTGCAGGTGTCTGTGTGTATGCGGCACGGTGCAGGTGTCTGTGTGTTTGAGGCCCAGTGCATGTGTCTGTGTGTTTGAGGCACGGTGCATATGTCTGTGTGTTTGCGGTGCATTACATGTGTATGTGGCGCGGTGCATGTGTCTGTCTGTTTGCGGGGCGGTGCATATGTCTGTGTGTTTGAGGCGCGGTGCATGTGTCTGAGTGTTTGAGGTGCAGTGCATGTGTCTGGGTGTTTGAGGCACGGTGCATGTGTCTGTGTGTTTGAGGCATGGCGCATGTGTCTGTGTGTTTGAGGCACGGTGCAGGTGTCTGGGTGTTTGAGGCACGGTGCATGTGTCTGTGTGTTTGAGGCACGGCGCATGTGTCTGTGTGTTTGAGGCACGGTGCAGGTGTCTGTGTGTTTGAGGCCCAGTGCATGTGTCTGTGTGTTTTAGGCACGGTGCATATGTCTGTGTGTTTGCGGCGCATTACATGTGTCTGTGGCGCGGTGCATGTGTCTGTCTGTTTGCGGCACAGTGCATGTGTCTGTCTGTTTGCGGGGCGTTGCATATGTTTGTGTGTTTGAGGCGCGGTGCATGTCTCTGTGTTTTTGAGGCACGGTGCATGTGTCTGTGTGTATGCGGCGTGGTGCATGTGTCTGTGTGTTTGAGGCGTGGTGCATGTGTCTGTGGCGCGGTGCATGTGTCTGTCTGTTTGCGGCACGGTGCATGTGTATGTGTGTTTGAGGCGCAGTGCATGTGTCTGTGTGTTTGAGGCACGGTGCATGTGTCTGTGTGTATGCAGCGCAGTGCATGTGTCTGTCTGTTTGCGGGGCGGTGCATATGTCTGTGTGTTTGAGGTGCAGTGCATGTGTCTGAGTGTTTGAGGTGCGGTGCATGTGTCTGTGTGTTTGAGGTGCGGTGCATATGTCTGTGTGTTTGAGGTGCGGTGCATGTGTCTGGGTGTTTGAGGCGCGGTGCATGTGTCTGTGTGTTTGAGGCACGGCGCATGTGTCTGTGTGTTTGAGGCACGGTGCAGGTGTCTGTGTGTATGCGGCACGGTGCAGGTGTCTGTGTGTTTGCGGCGCAGTACATGTGTCTGTGGCACGGTGCATGTGGCTGTCTGTTTGAGGCGCGGTGCTGTCTGTGTGTTTGAGGCGTGGTGCATGTGTCTGTGTGTATGCGTCGAGGTGCATGTGTCTGTGTGTTTGAGGTGCGGTGCATGTGTCTGTAGTGCGGTGCATGTGTCTGTGTGTTTGCGGCGCAGTACATGTGTCTGTGGCGCGGTGCATGTGTCTGTCTGCGGCATGGTGCATGTGTCTGTCTGTTTGCGGCGCGATGCATGTGTCTGTGTGTTTGCGGCGTGGTGCATGTGTTTGTGTATTTGCGTCGCGGTGCACGTGTCTGTTTGTGTGAGGCATGGTGCATGTGTCTGTGTGTTTGCATCGCGGTGCATGTGTTTGTTTTTGTGAGGCGTGGTGCATGTGTCTGTGTGTTTGAGGCATGGTGCATGTGTCTGTGTGTTTGAGGCACGGTGCATATGTCTGTGTGTTTGCGGCGCATTGCATGTGTCTGTGGCACGGCGCATGTGTCTGTCTGTTTGCGGCACTGTGCATGTGTCTGTCTGTTTGCGGGGCGGTGCATATGTCTGTGTGTTTGAGGCGCGGTGCATGTCTCTGTGTGTTTGAGGCACGGTGCATGTGTCTGTGTGTATGCGGCGCAGTGCATGTGTCTGTGTGTTTGAGGCGTGGTGCATGTGTCTGTGGCGCGGTGCATGTGTCTGTCTGTTTGCGGCACAGTGCATGTGTCTGTGTGTTTGAGGCGCGGTGCATGTGTCTGTGTGTTTGAGGCACGGTGCATGTGTCTGTGTGTATGCAGCGCAGTGCATGTGTCTGTCTGTTTGCGGGGCGGTGCATATGTCTGTGTGTTTGAGGTGCGGTGCATGTGTCTGAGTGTTTGAGGTGCAGTGCATGTGTCTGGGTGTTTGAGGCACGGTGCATGTGTCTGTGTGTTTGAGGCACGGTGCATGTGTCTGTGTGTTTGAGGCACGGTGCAGGTGTCTGTGTGTATGCGGCACGGTGCAGGTGTCTGTGTGTTTGCGGCGCAGTACATGTGTCTGTGGCGCGGTGCATGTGTCTGTGTGTTTGAGGCACGGTGCATATGTCTGTGTGTTTGAGGCACGGTGCATATGTCTGTGTGTTTGCGGCGCATTGCATGTGTCTGTGGCACGGCGCATGTGTCTGTCTGTTTGCGGCACAGTCTATGTGTCTGTCTGTTTGCGGGGCGGTGCATATGTCTGTGTGTTTGAGGCGCGGTGCATGTCTCTGTGTGTTTGAGGCGCGGTGCTGTCTGTGTGTTTGAGGCGTGGTGCATGTGTCTGTGTGTATGCGTCGCGGTGCATGTGTCTGTGTGTTTGAGGTGCGGTGCATGTGTCTGTAGTGCGGTGCATGTGTGGCGCCCCTGACCTGGTCAGGCACCACTGAGTACTGCACCCATGCTGGGGACAGTACAATACAGGTAATCCAGAAGGCTGACCGAGGTGTGACTACACAGGCGCATAGTGATCAGGTCTCACACATGTACCTTTGAGAGGACCCCTGGGGATCCCAGGAGGGGGCAAAGCCTTCACCTCCACTTGAGGAGTGGAGGGGGCGAAGCCTCCATCTCCACTCAAGGGGTGTGGTAGAGAGCCTGGTTGCTAGGTGACGTAGGCAGGCACAAAGGGAAAAGAGAAGGAGGAGTAAACAGTCTGAAGCAGAGTGTGGAGGAGTGAGGAGCATGGAAGTGGAGCTCAGACAGGAGCAGCAGTGCAGGTCCCACGAGTGAGCCAGTTTAGTGTGCAGCTCAGGAAGAGCAGAAGCAGACCCTGGAGCTGTTGCAGTCTAACAGCGTCCGCGCAGTGACTACCGACGGGGGAGAACGGTCACCTGGTAGTGCTGCCCGAACACCACACACAGCTGGAGAGAGAGCAGTGTAGTGGAAAGTAAGGAGACTGTCAGGGAGTACCAGGCCCAAACGGGCGGCAGATCCCGGTGCGGGGATAGATCCACCTTTCCTTGCTAAACCTGCCGGTGTGGGGCCCTCAAAGCCCACGCCACAACACCACAAAAGCCGCAGCCACGTAGCCACAGTTAGGGCCCATAGTTCACAGGAGGCAAGCAGCTGGAGTGATCTGGTCCAGGCGACAAGCAAACGGCAAACAAACGAGGGGAGCAGCTACTTCCCTGGGTGACCCCCATAGGGACTAAAAGTCGGGGTTACCACAGAAGGGCTAAGGAAGGCGAGTCGGTAGCCACCCTCATCAGTCAGCCTGAAGGACACCTGGTTCCAGCCTGGTTCATCCCAGCTACGCCCGGGTCACTCACCCTGCCACCTTCTGTGAGTAAAACCCCTGAAAGACATTCTGCTTGTGTGGAGTTATTCTGCGCCTTGTGGTTCCACACACTTACACAGGGCCCTGGGGCTTGCCTCACTCTCAGGAGGCTATTACAACTGACTGCACCCACTATCAGCCCCAGGCATCCCTTAACCTGCAGTGGCGGTTCCCACTGACCGCAATTCTGAGAGTGGCGTCACGACAATCCTAAAAGAAGGTTTCCTACCTGTGACCAGATCCAGCTGCGTGGAGTCCCTGAAGGTAATGCACCGACACAATACTTGCGGGGCTTCACACATGTGTCTGTGTGTTTGCGGCGCAGTACATGTGTCTGTGGCGCGGTGCATGTGTCTGTCTGAGGCATGGTGCATGTGTCTGTCTGTTTGCGGCGCGATGCATGTGTCTGTGTTTGCGGCGTGGTGCATGTGTTTGTGTATTTGCGTCGCGGTGCGTGTGTCTGTTTGTATGAGGCATGGTGCATGTGTCTGTGTGTTTGCATCGCGGTGCATGTGTTTGTTTTTGTGAGGCGTGGTGCATGTGTCTGTGTGTTTGCAGGGCGTTGCATGTGTCTGTGTGTTTGCAGGGCGTTGCATGTGTCTGTGTGTTTGAGGCACGGTGCATATGTCTGTGTGTTTGCGGCGCATTGCATGTGTCTGTGGCACGGCGCATGTGTCTGTCTGTTTGCGGCACAGTCTATGTGTCTGTCTGTTTGCGGGGCGGTGCATATGTCTGTGTGTTTGAGGCGCGGTGCTGTCTGTGTGTTTGAGGCGTGGTGCATGTGTCTGTGTGTATGCGTCGCGGTGCATGTGTCTGTGTGTTTGAGGTGCGGTGCATGTGTCTGTAGTGCGGTGCATGTGTCTGTGTGTTTGCGGCGCAGTACATGTGTCTGTGGCACGGTGCATGTGTCTGACTGTTTGCGGGGCAGTGCATATGTCTGTGTGTTTGAGGCACGGTGCATGTGTCTGTGTGTTTGCGGCACGGTGCATGTGTCTGTGTGTTTGCGGCACGGTGCATGTGTCTGTGTGTTTGAGGCACGGTGCATGTGTCTGTGTGTATGCGGCACGGTGCATATGTCTGTGTGTTTGAGGCGCGGTGCATGTGTCTGAATGTTTGAGGTGCAGTGCATGTGTCAGGGTCTTTGAGGCATGGTGCATGTGTCTGTGTGTTTGAGGCACGGCGCATGTGTCTGTGTGTTTGAGGCACGGTGCATGTGTCTGTGTATATCTGGCACGGTGCATGTGTCTCTGTGTTTGCGGCGCAGTACATGTGTCTGTGGCGCGGTACATGTGTCTGTCTGTTTGCGGCACAGTGCATGTGTCTGTCTGTTTGCGGGGCAATGCATATGTCTGTGTGTTTGCGTCGCGGTGCATGTGTTTGTTTTTGTGAGGCTTGGTGCATGTGTCTGTGTGTTTGCATCGTGGTGCATGTGTCTGTTTGTGTGAGGCGCGGTGCATGTGTCTGTGTGTTTGCAGGGCGTTGCATGTGTCTGTGTGTTTGAGGCGCTGTGCATGTGTCTGTGTGTTTGAGGCGCGGTGCTGTCTGTGTGTTTGCGGCGTGTTGCATGTGTCTGTGTGTTTGCGGCGCAGTACATGTGTCTGTCTGCGGCATGGTGCATGTGTCTGTCTGTTTGTGGCGCGATGCATGTGTCTGTGTGTTTGCGGCGTGGTGCATGTGTCTGTGTATTTGCGTCGTGGTGCACGTGTCTGTTTGTGTGAGGCGCGGTGCATGTGTCTGTGTGTTTGCGTCGCGGTGCATGTGTTTGTTTTTGTGAGGCATGGTGCATGTGTCTGTGTGTTTGAGGCATGGTGCATGTGTCTGTATGTTTGCGTCGCGGTGCATGTGTTTGTTTTTGTGAGGCGTGGTGCATGTGTCTGTGTGTTTGCGGGGTGTTGCATGTGTCTGTGTGTTTGCGTTGCGGTGCATGTGTTTGTTTTTGTGAGGCGTGGTGCATGTGTCTGTGTGTTTGCGTCGCGGTGCATGTGTTTGTTTTTGTGAGGCGTGGTGCATGTGTCTGTGTGTTTGCGGGGTGTTGCATGTGTCTGTGTGTTTGAGGCATGGTGCATGTGTCTGTGTGTTTGAGGCACGGTGCATGTGTCTGTGTGTTTGAGGCACGGTGCATGTGTCTGTGTGTTTGAGGCGCTGTGCATGTGTCTGTGTGTTTGAGGCGCGGTGCTGTCTGTGTGTTTGCGGCGTGGTGCATGTGTCTGTGTGTATGCGGCGCAGTGCATGTGTCTGTGTGTTTGAGGCGTGGTGCATGTGTCTGTGGCGCGGTGCATGTGTCTGTCTGTTTGCGGCACGGTGCATGTGTCTGACTGTTTGCGGGGCAGTGCATATGTCTGTGTGTTTGAGGCACGGTGCATGTGTCTGTGTGTTTGAGGCACGGTGCATGTGTCTGTGTGTATGCAGCGCAGTGCATGTGTCTGTGTGTATGCAGCGCAGTGCATGTGTCTGTGTGTATGCAGCGCAGTGCATGTGTCTGTGTGTATGCAGCGCAGTGCATGTGTCTGTGTGTATGCAGCGCAGTGCATGTGTCTGTGTGTTTCCGGCACGGTGCATGTGTCTGTCTGTTTGCGGGGCGGTGCATATGTCTGTGTGTTTGAGGCGCGGTGCATGTGTCTGTGTGTTTGCGGGGCAGTGCATGTGTCTGTGTGTTTGCGGCACAGTGCATGTGTCTGTCTGTTTGCGGGGCAGTGCATATGTCTGTGTGTTTGAGGCGCGGTGCATGTGTCTGTGTGTTTGCGTCGCGGTGCACGTGTCTGTTTGAGTGAGGCGCGGTGCATGTGTCTGTGTGTTTGAGGCGCGGTGCATGTGTCTGTGTAGATTAGCAGGTGTCGCTCAGCTCATTCCTCTTCATAAGGGATCGTGTTTCGCCACCTGCCTCGTCCCCCCCTAGAACCCTCTGTGCGGCCGCCCCCCCAACACATCCTTTTCTTCTTTATTGCATCTTACAACACTGATAAGATACTGATCTCTTATAGAATCTCGCATTGTAGCAATTTTCTTCTGTGCTGTTCAGCAGTTGTGAGACATTGTTCACAGTGACCTTATAAACATTAAAATCTCCAGCAAAATCGGAGGAGAGTTAATGGGATAATACGTTACTCCGGGTCACAAAGAAGACGAGCTCTGGTGAGCGGGACGTCGGCGCATCCAGACACAAAGTAACAGCCGTTTATTGTCGCACTCGGGTTTATTTCTTTAAGGCACTGAGCTTTATTCATCTTTTTCTTTTCTTCTCCAGAGTTTACAGGAAGATTTGTGTCCATGTTATCAAATGGCAAAATATAAAATATTTACACCAAAAGTATCCGCCAAATTATAGTGATCGGACCGTTATTCCGGCGGCTTCCATTTGTAAACTGTGATTATCTTATTTATAGAATTTTAAGACCGGAACACATTTTTCTTATGGGCCCCACAATGGCCGCAAAGAGGGCACTACAATTACTATACATACTATCAGTCTGAGCTGCCAGAAGTTACCGGGACAAGAAGCCGCCACTAAATACCATGTTTCCCACTGACACTGACAAGACACTGTATTATATTTTTTAGGCTTGTTTTCGGGGTAGGGCTTATCCTCGGGGAAACACGGTTGAGGTTGTGAGAGAATACAAGCCATTTTGTTCTTATAGAAGCCATATTGTCTTATAACTGAATGATGTCATAGGTCTCAGCTAACACTGATGAGCGGGGAAGGTTCACATTGCTACACACACCTCTCACGCTCCCCGGTTCCCCTGCTCTGCTCCCCGGCTCACCTGCCACGCTCCTCGGCACCCATGCCTCGCTCCCCGGTTCTTCTGTCCGGTCTCCGCCGCTCCCCGCTCTCCAGCCTCCATTGCCTGCGCTTCCCAGGCGTCCTGGTCCCCGCTCCCGGCGCCCGTCGGCTTCTCAGCCCCAGCCCGGCTCTGCTGCTTCCTCCTCACCGCTTCCTGCTCTGGCTTCTGGCACCCGGGCCGCGCGCATGCGCATTAGGGCGCGCGCGCGGTCATTGACCCTTTCTTAAAGGGCCAGCGTCCACTGACAGGAAATGAAGCACACAGGTACAGGGTATAAAGGGGTTTGGTGTCCAAGTGGGCGGGGCCTGTTCTTCGTGTTTCCCAAGCTAGGAGTCAGGTCTCCTTGTGTTCCTGTGAGATACTCACCTCTCTCTCTTCTAGAGCCGATCCTGCCTTGCCATCCGGTCCTGCTGAATCCCGAACCCCGAACGCTGTCTATCTGCCATCCTGACAGTCCGTACCATCTCTGATCCCTGCGGTGACCCGTCATCTCGCTCCAACGGTTCTGGACTCCGCCTGACATCATCTCGGCTTCCGAACCTGAGCTCCGTCACCCAGACTACCATCAGTGACTCCGTGGTCCCAGGGACTTCACCATTCTACTCTGTTGCACGGACTGTCCTGCTACCTGTAGTGCTCCAGCTACCGGACCCCTTATCATCATCAAGGAGTTCGGCCCAGTGGATCCACCTCCTGGGTCTGCCCGTCCACCTGGCCCTAACAGTAAGAACAGGCCATGGATCCCGCTGAAGCACTAGCAGCCTTACAGGAGGAACTCACACGCCAGCGTGAGACCCAGACCTGCATGCTGCAATTCATGTCTTCTGTGGACGCCCGCCTGAACACGCTACAAGCGTCAGTTACGTCTTCAGCATCTCGGGCTTCCACTAGACAATCCACGGCTCCAGCACCCGTGGCAGCCTCTTCGGATGCTTCCAGACTTCGTTTGGCCTCACCACCCCGGTACGCCGGAGATCCCAAGACCTGCAGGGGATTCATAAACCAATGCTCCCTCCATTTCACGCAGCTGCCGCATTTGTTTGCCTCCGACCAAGCCAAGGTCGCCTTCATCATGTCCCATCTAGAGGGTGAGGCACTGGCGTGGATGAACCCCTTGTGGGAAAGGGAGGATCCTGTGACCACGAACATCCAGGAGTTCCTGCAGGCATTTCGTGGCACCTTTGACGAGCCCGGACGCGCCTCCGCGTCTGCCTCATCTCTTCTCCGGTTACGTCAGGGGACTCTGACGGTGGGTCAATACGCCATCCGTTTTCGCACCTTGGCTTCGGAACTCGGGTGGAACAACGAGGCCCTAACCGCCGCCTTCTGGGAAGGACTCTCGGGTCGAATTAAAGATGAGCTGGCTGGTCGTGACGTACCGTCCACCCTGGATGCCCTGATTACCCTAGCGACTCGAGTGGACATTCGCTTTCAGGAGCGATCCAAAGAGGTGTCCCGTGAGAGACGTCCGGTACGGCATTCCTCTCCTCCGCAGAAGCCCGCCGTACTTCAGTCAACGGCATCTGGTGTCTCCGTCCACGAGCCCATGCAGATCGACCGTGTGCGGCAGTCTGAACAACGTCGAGCAGAGCGACTCGCCAAGGGCCTCTGCTTCTACTGCGGAGAGGGCACACACCTGCTGCGCTCCTGTCCAGAGAGGCCGGGAAACTCCAAAGCCTAGGGTTGGTAGGAGAGGCCACCCTAGGTGCTGGGACTCTCTCAGACCCGGTTACGTGGACTGTGCAAGTGACAACGGGAGAGACGCGGTTCACGGCTGAGGCGTACCTCGATTCTGGGGCAGCAGGCAATTTCATCCAGCAGGCCACAGTGGACAAGTACCAGCTGCCTGTTACTCCACTCGACAAACCCCTCGTGATTGCCTCTGTGGATGGGAGACCCCTCTCTGACACCATCTCCTGGATCACCAGGCCGGTCGAACTGCGTATCGGTGCCCTGCACACCGAGAACATCGCTCTCTACGTCCTCCCACACATGTCCCATCAAATCCTGCTGGGACTCCCCTGGTTAAGGACACACGAACCATCAGTCAGCTGGGGCACTGGTGAAATCACCCGATGGGGCTCTTCTTGCCATGAGAACTGTCTGAAGACCATACAACCCATCCGACGACCTCCGGTTCCAGAGTCCCTACCGGGACTGCCCTCGGCCTATTGGTCCTTCGCGGACGTCTTTGATAAAAAGGAGTCAGAGGTACTTCCGCCACATCGTCCTTACGATTGTGCAATCGACCTGCTCCCGGGAACCACACCACCTCGAGGACGGATATATCCATTGTCTCCAGCCGAAACAAGGGCCATGTCTACTTACATCACAGAGAGCCTGGCAAGGAGATCCTCCTCTCCTGCTGGAGCAGCCTTCTTCTTCGTTAAGAAGAAAGAAGGCGACTTACGCCCATGCATAGACTACCGGGGATTGAACCAAATCACCGTGAAAAACAAGTATCCCCTGCCGCTCATCCCCGAATTGTTTGATCGGCTTAGAGGAGCTCGTGTGTTCACCAAGTTGGATCTTCGGGGTGCCTACAACCTGGTCCGCATCCGCTCTGGGGACGAATGGAAGACCGCGTTCAATACTCGCGATGGGCACTATGAATACTGCGTGATGCCCTTCGGCCTGTGTAACGCACCAGCAGTCTTTCAAGAATTGGTGAACGACGTTTTCCGGGACCTTCTCTACGTCTGTGTGGTGGTGTATCTGGATGATATCCTTGTCTTCTCTCCGGACCTCCAGACCCACAGAGAGAACGTGCAGCTGGTTCTACAAAGACTGAGAGAGAATCGTCTGTACGCCAAGTACGAGAAGTGTGTTTTTGAGCAGTCTTCTCTCCCCTTCCTGGGTTACATCATCTCCGATACCGGACTGCAGATGGATCCAAAGAAGGTCTCCTCCATTCTCAACTGGCCTTCTCCTTCTGGACTGAAGGCAATCCAACGCTTTCTGGGATTTGCCAACTACTACCGCCAGTTCATCCCTCACTTCTCTGCTCTGACTGCTCCTCTCTCCGCCTTGACCAAGAAGGGGGCTAATCCAAAGGACTGGTCACCTGCGGCCGACGCCGCGTTTGGCTCTCTGAAGCGGGCATTTGCCTCCTCTCCTGTACTCCACCGTCCGGAGTTAAACCGACAGTTCACCTTGGAGGTGGATGCCTCCTCCTCGGGAGCCGGAGCAGTGCTCATGCAGAAGTCCTCCTCCGGGAAGATGGTGACTTGCGGTTTTTTCTCCAAGAGCTTCTCAGCGCCTGAACGCAACTACACCATCGGTGACCGAGAGCTATTGGCAGTCAAACTGGCTCTGGAGGAATGGCGCTACCTTCTGGAAGGAGCAGTGTACCCCGTTATTATTTACACAGACCACAAGAACCTGGAATACCTGCGGTCTGCTCAGCGACTGAACCCACGGCAAGCCAGGTGGTCCTTGTTCTTTGCCAGATTCGATTTCCAGCTCCATTTCCGACCCGCGGACAAGAATGTACGCGCTGATGCCTTGTCCAGGTCTTTCATGCCCATGGAGCAGGAGGAGGAGACATCCCAACCCATCATCTGTCCTAGTAAAATCATTCCGGTGGCTCCTGTCACCCTGGCCCAGATACCGCCCGGGAAGACCTATGTCTCTGAGTCTGACAGGCAAAAAGTGTTACACTGGGGCCATGCCTCGAAAACAGCCGGTCATGCTGGTCAGAAGAGAACATGGAGTGCAATTGTCCGTCATTACTGGTGGCCATCCCTTCGCACGGACGTCGCTTCTTTTGTCTCTGCCTGCTCCTCTTGTGCCAGGAACAAGACGCCCAAACACCTGCCATATGGCCGTCTTCTGCCTCTGCCTATACCCTCAGTTCCGTGGCAACACATTGCTATGGACTTTATTACGGACTTGCCATTGTCCTCCGGACACACAGTCATATGGGTCGTGGTGGATCGGTTCTCTAAAATGGCTCATTTCGTCCCTATGGCTGGACTGCCCTCTGCCCAGGAACTCGCGGACGCCTATATACATCACATCTTCCGCTTGCATGGCTTTCCATCACACATTGTGTCCGACAGAGGAACTCAGTTCACCTCCCGCTTCTGGAGGTCTCTCTGCAAACATCTGGGAGTGACTCTGGACTTTTCTTCAGCCTACCATCCTCAGTCGAATGACCAAGTGGAACGGGTCAATCAGATCTTGACCTCCTTCTTACGTCACTACGTCAACGCCCATCATGACGACTGGTCCACGCTTCTTCCTTGGGCTGAATTCTCCCATAACCACCACGTCAGTGAGTCCTCCTCCAGCTCTCCCTTCCATGTCGTTTACGGAGTTCAGCCTTCCGTCCCATTACCTGTATCTTCTTCCTCGGATGTCCCTGCTGCTGATGCTGTAGTCCGTGACTTTGCAACGATTTGGGACTCTGTCAAGGCGTCCCTTGGACGTGCTTCCCTGCGGATGAAGAGACACGCAGACAAGAGGCGTCTGGACCCTCCGTGTTTCTCTCCAGGAGATCTCGTCTGGCTTGCTTCCAAGTACGTCCGATTGAAGCTACCATCCTACAAGCTGGGTCCTCGCTACATCGGACCGTTTAAAGTCCTCAGCAAGATCAATGAGGTCTCCTACAAGCTACAGCTCCCGGCCACGATGAGGATACCCAACTCCTTCCACGTCTCCCTGCTCAAGCCGGTTGTCCTTGGTCCCTTCTCCGCTGCTGCCAGTTCGGCTCCTCCTCCTATTGCCGATGACGACATCTATGCGGTAAGGGATATCGTGGCCATGAAGACCGTACGGGGTCGACAGTACTTCCTGGTGGACTGGGCAGGGTATGGTCCTGAGGATAGGTCCTGGGAGCCCCGGGAGAATGTGGGCACTCCTCTGATCCGTGCCTTCCTGTCCCGGTTGCGGGGAGGGGGGCGTGGGGGTACTGTCACGCTCCCTGGGTCCCCTGCTCTGCTCCCCGGCTCACCTGCCACGCTCCTCGGCACCCCTGCCTCGCTCCCCGGTTCTTCGGTCCGGTCTCCGCCGCTCCCCGCTCTCCAGCCTCCATTGCCTGCGCTTCCCAGGCGTCCTGGTCCCCGCTCCCGGCGCCCGTCGGCTTCTCAGCCCCAGCCCGGCTCTGCTGCTTCCTCCTCACCGCTTCCTGCTCTGGTTTCTGGCACCCGGGCCGCGCGCATGCGCATTAGGGCGCGCGCGCGGTCATTGACCCTTTCTTAAAGGGCCAGCGTCCACTGACAGGAAATGAAGCACACAGGTACAGGGTATAAAGGGGTTTAGTGTCTAAGTGGGCAGGGCCTGTTCTTCGTGTTTCCCAAGCTAGGAGTCAGGTCTCCTTGTGTTCCTGTGAGATACTCACCTCTCTCTCTTCTAGAGCCGATCCTGCCTTGCCATCCGGTCCTGCTGAATCCCGAACCCCGAACGCTGTCTATCTGCCATCCTGACAGTCCGTACCATCTCTGATCCCTGCGGTGACCCGTCATCTCGCTCCAACGGTTCCGGACTCCGCCTGACATCATCTCGGCTTCCGAACCTGAGCTCCGTCACCCGGACTACCATCAGTGACTCCGTGGTCCCAGGGACTTCACCATTCTACTCTGTTGCACGGACTGTTCTGCTACCTGTAGTGCTCCAGCTACCGGACCCCTTATCATCATCAAGGAGTTCGGCCCAGTGGATCCACCTCCTGGGTCTGCCCGTCCACCTGGCCCTAACAACACCTCTGCGGCTCTTATTGGTGCATGGTTATTTCTTTGTTTGGGATACTATATAAACTGGTCACATGATGTAATAAAGCCCAAGTGTCCAGTACACCATATTAGCGTGTGTGCTGTATTGATTTCCTCAAGTGCTTGTAAAACAAATATTATTAATGTGGAGTTCCAATGGCATAGAAGGAGTGTATTTCACTCACAAGGTAAAGTTTACCCCCCAAGAAATGCAAATGCCCCTTCCCAGGAAAATCATACTTAAGTTACCACACCCTAGGCGTCTGCGTTGTTCCCAGGTCCTTCTGCGAGCTTCGGGGGGGGAGGGCACTCCCAGCATTTATGCTCCACGCAGTCCTCCCCTGCTTCTCGCCAAAACTCATATACACCAGATCCCACACACACACACTCATACATACATCAGATCGCACACACATCAGATCGCACACACATCAGATCGCACACACCCACACACACACACTCACCACATCCGGCGATACCGATTGCTTCCAACCGGCTGAGGAATCTTGGACGCAGTGCAGTGGAGCGTGAAGACCTGCGGTGAAATGTACAGAGGACCTATGGTGAAACTCATAGATGCATTCTATCCGCAGGTCCTCCATGCGTTGCACTGCAGGTCCTTGCACTCCACTGTACTGCGCAGCCAGGTTCCTCTGCTTGCCGGAATCAATTGGTATTGCTGGATGTGGTGAGTGTGCATGTGTGATTGCGTGTGTGATCTGATGTGTGTGGGTGTGCAATCTGATGTTGGGGAGTGTGCGTTCCACCACAGGTCCTTGATGCGTTCCGCTGAAGGTCCTCCCGTTCGGCACCTGGTGAGGATGATTGAGGGGTCTTCTGTCTTCTGTCTTTGGGGGTCTCTGCTTTCTATAATGTAGTGTCCTGCAGTATTCTTTAGCTTTTATTAGCTGCATGGACACTTCATTATTGAACTGCGACTAATGCGGGCGTCGATATATCAGGCGATATGTCGTCAGGGTCACGTCGGTAGTGACGCACATCCGGCATCGTCTGATATATCGTAGCGTGTGACAGCGGTGAACGAGCAGAAATACTCACCTTCTCGTTCATCGTTGACACGTCGCTCACTTTCAAAAAATCGCCCGTCAGGTTGTTCATCGTTCCCGAGGCAGCACACGTCGCTCCGTGTGACACCCCGTGTAATACTATTGTATGAACTGAGGATTTCGATTGTGTTAGGGCAATGACAACCAGAGACGGGTTCTTTGTGCAAAGAAGTTTAATGATATGCAACCAACAATATATGTACACAGGAAAGAACATAAACACAGTAAATACCTGCCAGGTTTGGAGCAAAGGGGAATTCCCGGGACCGCGCACCGGACTCCCCCAGGGAGGCCACCAGGAGCGAACCCCTATACAGAGACTGTCTGGCGATCACCCCAGAAGGCCTAAATGCGTAGCAGCCGGGACACGAAAGGGCAACAGGTTATAGTCCAAAAATGTCCGTACTGGATGTGGAACACGGGTCCTAGGGTGGATATGTACCGGAAGGGACCGGGCACAAACGCCAACCAGAGACGGCAGACAGAGTCCGGGACCAGCGAGGGCACAGCTCCATGAGACCAGGTGGAGTCCAGGGCCGGTGTCAGGTGATTCACCAGGATCCAAAATAGCAACAAGGAAATGAGAGCAGCGGGGCAGGAGTAGACCGGAAGCAGCATACTCAAGCAACTAGACTAAGCTTGGGGGGGGCTTTTATACAGATGAACATTAAGTAGGGCAACAGAACAGAAAACTCCATGTTAACAAAGGGCAAGATCCTTCAAAAGCAAACTGGAAATCCCGGAACACTGACACCCCGGGAACGACGAACACAGCTTAACTGTGTCCCGCCAGCAATGCAGAAGGAAGGAGGTGGGTGGGATGTTACGTTCCGCTCATCTCCGCCCCTCTGCTTCTATTGGCCGGCTACCGTGTGACGTCGCTGTGACGCCGAACGTCCCTCCCCCTTCAGGAAGTGGACGTTCGCCGCCCACAGCGAGGTCGCTAGGCAGGTAAGTGCATGTAATATTGGTTTAACGACTTTGTGCGCCACGGACACCCATGGTGTGCGGTAATAGGGAGTACCGCCGCTGCCGTTGGAAGTACCATGGTTGATGGAATGAGGGCAGCTAGATGAAATTTTCCCTCCACGGGTAGGGAAGGCCCCGGGACTCCAGATGGTAGGGGACAGTGCAGGGGGAGCGCAGGGCTGGTTGGGAGCAGGGGTTAATCAGGTACTCACTCAGCAAAAAGCAGACGAAGACAACAGGGTAACCCAAGTCTCTGGGTGCCGCTGCCCTCTTGGGGGACCTCGTCCGGGTCCCGTCCCCTGCAGCACTGCCTGGTGGTCCGGAGTCTGCCTCCTGGCACTGTATTTTAGAGTGTTCAGTTGGCCCGTCAGCTTGGGGCCCCGCTCCCTGACAAGTGTAGCAGAGGAGCTTGCTCTCAGGAGCTCACGCTTGGGATTTCAGTGGGCTGCTTTGCTTGGAAAGCCCTATCCCCCTCGTTGCGCTAGTGCCCTGATTTCTGAGCTTCGTGGTAACAGTCCATAACCCATAACATTAACCCGGTCTTCCACAGATTAATTGCCGGGTTGCTTGAAGCTTCTCCCCGACCTAGGGTCCATGTACCCCGACATGCCTTCGGTCCCAGCCGGCTATTGAACGGCGGCTGCTGGCTATCCTCCAAGACTAGCCAAGCACCCAGTTCCAATCTCCCGTGACCGGGTCTCCGACTCCTCTAGGTCCAGACCACCGTTTGCGACCTAGGCTGCTTTTTCTAATGGGAGATCCAACTCACAGCTTCCTCGAGCTCCTCACTGCTCGATTGCTACCACTGAACTGACTTGTCACCTCCCACCTCCCTGCCTGACCCCTAGGTGGGCGGCCTTATTGCAGCTTTGCAGCCCACTGGTGTGGCTGACAGGCGTGGTGCGAGGTGTAACTAGGATTTGTAGATGCTGGTGGAGGCAGTAACGCAAGATAGGAACCCAGAACTATGGGGGGTTGAGTCCTGCACGGGGAGAGAAAGATTGTGCAAAACCCTCTGACGACCTGACTAGTCCAGGGGTGTCACACAGACATGGCAGTCCGGAAATGGTGACTCAGACATGACAGCATGGAGGTGGTGGTAACAGTAGGCTCTAGGAAGGAAAAAACATGGGTTAGCAGGCACAGGAAACTGGTACTGGGACAAGTGACGTGGGACATGATACACTAACGGGTATGGGACCTGAGACATAGCAACGCACTACGGATAGGCAACATTGCTCAGGCATCTTCCCTAAGGGCAGAGTGCCTTAAATACCTACAGGGAGATTGCTGACCTCAAGGGTCACTTCCGGATAATAGGACATTGGCCCTTTAAGAAAGGGAACGTGGCCACATGCGCACCCTTCAGGCAGTCCCAGAAGGCCTGCGTGTGGCCTGGAAGCAGTAGGAGGCTGTGGCAGGCCCTGGGGCAGGAATGGTACACATTGACTCGCTGGTCAGGTGAGGAGAACGGTCCCTGTCAAGGCACTACAACTGGCTTTCACAGGAGAACTGTCATGACAAGCACAGGGGTCATCAGCACACCCCTGGCTTTTATGACAACCCATCAGTGCCCCACGGTCACGTCACGGGCGCGCCGATAGGCACATGGAATGATGCGCTCCCCTGCTGGCACATGTTATATGTCGGTGTCAGAGATTGACAGCAGCATTTAACTGGTTAACAGTCGCGGTCGAAGCAGAACCGATTGAGTCAGCTATCATGTGCTGGGAGCCCGCATCAAAGGCAGGGACATAAATCTTTTTGTGAAGGGGTTAAACAATAACCATTCTTTTAATTTTTTTTACATAACATAAGTCAATTGTGCACATGACTATAAAAAACTTTGCAATATATCTTAATACAGAAATCTGCTTCTTCCTCCAGGATGGGTCATTCCCAAAAGTATCAATTCACTGGTCAAATCTATCTCAGTAAATACAAATTCTCTTATTAGTGAGATCGGCGATGACAGTTGGTGCCCATAATGTTCTATGGAGACCTGGAACCGTCCTTTTCCAGAGAACTTGCAGCAGAATGTCAGTGCCGACCTCCACTTCCCCTCTGCATTGAATCTCACAGGCACCAACTGTCATCTCCTATCTCAGTAATGGGAAAATCTGTCATCACTGAGTACAGGTTGTCTAAATGTTATTTCTGAACTGAGAGGGGCCTAAAAACCCATTAGGAAGTTATTTTATTTTATTTTTTTAACTCTTAAAGGGATAGTTAAAATCAGAACGGCCATTAACAATTCATCGGATAAGATCGCAGTTTCTTTCATTTTTTAATTTTACTATCAGTCGCCGTTATTGAAACAAGTAAATAAAAGTGAAAATGATTAATTATTCATCGCAGCGAAGATTGTAACTTTGTAAATTAATTTCACATATAAATAGGGAAATGTTCAGCAGTTATTATAATGAATAAATAATTATTTCTAATTTGTAACAACAGGCAGGACTATTTTTCGTCAGTTCCTCTGTTATTCTTCCTGGAAATTGGTGATAAAGCAGCTGTTTGTTTGTATTTATGGGTGTGCGCTTGCACAATCTGACAATCGTTGTGGGTGTAGGAGAGCGGCCTGTGACCTGTGACCCCCTGAAGACGTCAATGCCTTTTATACGAATGTATGATGTGTATTTATATGTGTAGTAGTAAGATGTTTACATGTCCTGTGTCTGTGGGCGCAGTATCATCAGTCACCACTAGATGTCATCAGTCCTGGGTTCCTTAGTTGGGAGGAGGAGGTTAGGACATAGGTATAGTGGCAGGGCTGAGAGGGTTAACTAGAAGAAGCCGGCCCACAGTGAAGGGGATACAAGGTTGAGTACTTCCTGAGTAGTGATGAGTAGACTCGCAGATAACCGGTACCGGTTCTGGTCCAGAATTGATCCCAGATATCGGGTCGGACCACGGTCTCCATATAAGTCTATGGGGACCAGAATCCAGAAGTTAAAAATGATGGTAGAAGGGAATTGGAGCAAGCATGTCATACTTACCAAGTCTCTGGCACGGCTGTAACTGCTTCCGGGTCGCTCATTCTATTTCCGGGGCCGCTCGTTATTGTTCATCCATATTCACTGCTTCCAGATCGCTCATTCTATTTCCGGGGCCGCTCATTATTGTTCATCCATATTCACTGCTTCCGGGTCGCTCATTCTTCTGGGGCCGCTCATTATTGTTCATCCATATTCACTGCTTCCAGGTCGCTCATTCTATTGCCGGGGCCGCTCATTATTGTTTATCCATATTCACTGCTTCCGGGTCGCTCATTCTTTCGGGGTCGCTCATTATTGTTCATCTATATTCACTGCTTCCGGGTCGCTCATTCTATTGCCGGGGCCGCTCATTATTGTTCATCCATATTCACTGCTTCCGGGTCGCTCATTCTATTTCCGGTGCCACTCATTATTCTTCATCCATATTCACTGCTTCCGGGTCGCTCATTCTATTGCCGGGGCCACTCATTATTGTTCATCCATATTCACTGCTTCCGGGTAGTTCATTCTTCCGGGGCCGCTCATTATTTTTCATCCATATTCACTGCTTCCAGGTCGCTCATTCTATTGCCGGGGTCGCTCATTATTGTTCATCCATATTCACTGCTTCCGGGTCGTTCATTCTTCCGGTGCCACTCATTATTGTTCATCCATATTCACTGCTTCCCCCGCCCACCATCTGTGATTCAGTCTTCATTCAAGTTTCCAGACCCGGATCATTAGAAGTTCCCTGAGCATTCTGGACTCGGGTACATTTGAAACTGCGGAAATCCAGACTTTTAGGCCTTGTGCGCACGATGTTGTTTGGTCCCAAAACTGCGTGCATTTCCTTCCCCAGCAAAGTCTAAGAGATTTCATTTCTGCTGTGTCCACATTGCAGGTTTTTTGGCTGGATTTTTGTGGTGACCACCATGTCAATTCTTTCTGCATCTTGTCCCTGCGTTTCGGAGGACTGGCAGATCAATCTCTCGCTGACAGCGCAGGACGTCAGTTTTATGCAGTGCTGTCACCTGTGCCAGCATATTCTCTACTCCCCATGCCCTGGATTATAAGCGTGGGGAGCAGTGAATATTCACAGCCTTAATCGGTGGCACATCGCAGTGCAGGGACCCGACAGGAGTCCCTGTGCTGCGATGTATTTCAGCGGTATGCGCACCCTTGGATACACATCCAGCTGAAACAGGTGCTGGGGCTGGCGGGCCCCCTACACCCCCGGACCTGGTTACAATCGTGATCCCTGCGACTGCGGTTGTTACACCCCTGGGGTTAATGTCTAGAATTACTTTACTAGACTCCATTGATATATTGCAAATTTGTTTATCACGTTCTGTTTCTTGTTCCTTCTTTAGTATCAGCCGTCTGGTATCAATTACCTGACACTCCAGACACTCACCGGCCCGGAGGCAACTCCAGCTGAGCTACAGTAACAGCACAAATTCCCAAGTTTTCTGGAGGCTCTGTCCACAAGTGTTCGGCCACATGCAAAGATCCCTCTGTGCCTCTTTCAGTCCCCCTTAGTGTATATTTGGTTGCTGGGGCTATGTCGAAAGATGGAGCATCATGCACAAAACAAATACTAGGAGTGCTCATTTTATGAAGGTTTTCGTGGGAACTGGTTGATTTCTTACCTCGTTCTGGAGGCAGAAAAGCTTTGAATAGCCTAAACAGGCACAATGATAGGCCAGCAATGGATATTTTTGGAAAACCCCATTTAAAGAGTAATTGTCATCAGTTCAATAATGATCATTTTTGTTTTTATTTTAACCCCCTTGCTTCTCTGAGTAATCCATTTTTCGTTTTTTGTAAATCCACCATACGGTTCCAGAGATATGGACCTTTTAAATTAATGCTAATTGTTATGGTCTTTATAAAGGGGCGTGGCTCACAGGGTTCCTTGGGGGCGTGTCTGCATTGTTACCTTGGAAGCCACGCCTTTTTGGTAATTACTATAAAAATCAGTACAAAATAAAAAGGCCCATATCTCTGGATCCGTATGGCCGATTTTAAAAATTTAAAAAACAGAATACTCAGGGGAACGGGGAGAATAAAATAAAAACTTAAACTGGGCACTGTTAATCTTATGACATGTTCTCTTGAAGCTTCAGGGAAGAGAGAGAATCAGAGAGTAGGATGCATCCATCCATCCTACAGTTGCATGCATACACCCTCCGCTTCCCAGACTCATCGACTCGTCACAGTGGATGGTTTTGCTGTAACATGTTAACTGATAGCTAAATCTATATCCATTGAAGGAAACAAGAGCATTGCAGACCCCTTGGGGACATGTGCATTTAAAAGCAGGACTTTGACCACTCATTTCATGGCATCTTACAGACCACTTACAAGAATCAGTAATAAACTATTCTGACATCACCCAACCCCGCGCATTCTCATCTGGTCATTTCAGGGTTGAATATATTTTATTAACACTTTATATAAAATGCCTCCTCAGCATGTGACAAAAGACGTTATTATAATAGATCTCCAAACTTGTCCGTGTTCTGCGCTATGTTTCTTTGTAACGCCTCATTACTATTCCAATAAATTAAAGTTCTATTATAGACTGTGTCTATGCAGCAGATATGGAGAACATGTCCCCCGTCTGATGTGCGTGCACTGGAGATCACATGCTGCTTTCAAGGTCTATCACAAAATCTGTTTCTTACAAATCCCCGGAGCAGGAAATCTAAGACCTTCTCGTTCTTACCAGTTACAACTCCCATGGTCCTAAGGCGAGTATATGAAAGGCTGTGCGCTAAGAGGATGCTCGACGGATATTCTCCAACCATTGTGCTCACAGGCCGCGCTACGAACAACATAATATTATACAGCAAAGCTTGTTGTGAGGCTACATTGTAAGAGTAGGAGGGAAGTCGAGGCTGAATTTGTCAAGTGCCGTCCAGATGGCCTGTCTTCTCTTATAAAGTCACGGCATCCTTAATGATAACACTAGCACGAACAGGGTTTAAAGGGGAAGAATAACACAAACCGATCACAGGACTATAAAATACGTATCTAAAAGAATTGTCCAGTTTTCCTAAACATAGGAATGTAAGGCTAAAGTCACAAATATTTTAATTTAGGTTATGGGACTGAGTATTGCCCCAAAAAATATTTCCTATATTATGTTTAACTTTGTAATTGTGCTGCCACATAGCTTCCAAAATTAAATGTATCCACTATGCATAGGACAGAGTATAACTTACTGATCATTGGCTTTCAATCACTGATACCTGTGGGTGTCTGAATCCCAAGATCAGACCCTTGCAAAGTTCACTCTTAAATGGATTGGAGATGTGCATGTTCAACCTCTGGTCTATTTATTTTCTATGGGACTTCTTAGCAATTTCCAGAAGTACCATAGTCAATAGGGGGAGCATATACATTCCACTTCACTTAATATAGGTATCACGCTAGGTACGGGGAATTACCCAGCGAAAGGTGAAGCCGAAGGAATTATGAACTTTGCTGCCGGTGTTGTTAGAGTGGAATTTTTGTAAGAATTGTTCCACTAGGGCCTTATCGCTCACAGTAGCCAGCAGCCGGGCGATCAGCTTATCGCTCACAGTAGCCAGCCGCTGGGCGATCAGCTTATCGCTCACAGTAGCCAGCAGCCGGGCGATCAGCTTATCGCTCACAGTAGCCAGCAGCCGGGCGATCAGCTTATCGCTCACAGTAGCCAGCCGCTGGGCGATCAGCTTATCGCTCACAGTAGCCAGCAGCCGGGCGATCAGCTTATCGCTCACAGTAGCCAGCAGCCGGGCGATCAGCTGATCGCTCACAGTAGCCGGCCGCCGGGTGATCAGCTTATCGCTCACAGTAGCCAGCAGCCGGGCGATCAGCTTATCGCTCACAGTAGCCAGCAGCCGGGCGATCAGCTTATCGCTCACAATAGCCAGCAGCCAGGCGATCAGCTTATCACTCACAGTAGCCAGCAGCCGGGCGATCAGCTTATCGCTCACAGTAGCCGGCAGTGGAGCGATCAGCTTATCGCTCACAGTAGCTGGCCACCAGGCGATCAGCTTATCGCTCACAGTAGCCGGCCGCCAGGTGATCAGCTTATCGCTCACAGTAGCCGGCCATCAGGCGATCAGCTTATCACTCACAGTAGCCGGCCATCAGGCGATCAGCTTATCACTCACAGTAGCCGGCAGTCAGGTGATCAGCTTATCGCTCACAGTAGCCGGCAGCTGGGCGATCAGCTTATCGCTCACAGTAGCCGGCAGCTGGGCGATCAGCTTATCGCTCACAGTAGTCGGCCGCCGGGCGATCAGCTTATCGCTCACAGTAACCGGCTGCCAGGCAATCAGCTGATCGTTCACAGTAGCCGGCCATCAGGCGATCAGCTGATCGTTCACAGTAGCCGGCCATCAGGCGATCAGCTTATCGCTCACAGTAGCCGGCCGCCAGGCGATCAGCTTATCGCTCACAGTAGCCGGCCATCAGGCGATCAACTTATCGCTCACAGTAACCGGCCATCAGGCGATCAGCTTATCGCTCACAGTAGCCGGCCGCCGGGTGATCAGCTTATCGCTCACAGTAGCCGGCCGCCAGGCGATCAGCTTATCGCTCACAGTAACCGGCCATCAGGTGATCAGCTTATCGCTCACAGTAGCCGGCCGCCAGGCGATCAGCTTATCGCTCACAGTAACCGGCCATCAGGTGATCAGCTTATCGCTCACAATAGCCGGCCGCCGGGTGATCAGCTTATCGCTCACAGTAACCGGCCATCAGGTGATCAGCTTATCGCTCACAGTAGCCGGCCGCCAGGTGATCAGCTTATCGCTCACAGTAACCGGCCATCAGGTGATCAGCTTATCGCTCACAGTAGCCGGCAGCCGGGCGATCAGCTTATCACTCACAGTAGCCGGCAGTCAGGTGATCAGCTTATCGCTCACAGTAGCCGGCAGCTGGGCGATCAGCTTATCGCTCACAGTAGCCGGCCATCAGGCGATCAGCTTATCGCTCACAGTAGCCGGCCATCAGGCGATCAGCTTATCGCTCACAGTAGCCGGCCGCCAGGCGATCAGCTGATCGTTCACAGTAGCCGGCCATCAGGCGATCAGCTTATCGCTCACAGTAGCCGGCCATCAGGCAATGAGCTTATCGCTCACAGTAGCCGACCGCCAGGCGATCAGCTTATCGCTCACAGTAGCCGACCGCCAGGCGATCAGCTTATCGCTCACAGTAACCGGCCGCCAGGCGATCAGCTGATCGCTCACATTAGCCGACCGCCAGGCAATCAGCTTATTGCTCACAGTAGCCGACCACCAGGCAATCAGCTGATCGCTCACAGTAGCCGGCAGCCGGGCGATCAGCTTATCGCTCACAGTAGCCGGCAGCCGGGCGATCAGCTTATCACTCACAGTAGCCGGCAGTCAGGTGATCAGCTTATCGCTCACAGTAGTCGGCCGCCGGACGATCAGCTTATCGCTCACAGTAACCGGCTGCCAGGCGATCAGCTGATCGTTCACAGTAGCCGGCCATCAGGCGATCAGCTTATCGCTCACAGTAGCCGGCCATCAGGCGATCAGCTTATCGCTCACAGTAGCCGGCCGCCAGGCGATCAGCTTATCGCTCACAGTAACCGGCCATCAGGCGATCAGCTTATCGCTCACAGTAGCCGGCTGCCAGGCGATCAGCTTATCGCTCACAGTAACCGGCCGCCAGGCGATCAGCTGATCGCTCACAGTAGCCGACCGCCAGGCAATCAGCTTATTGCTCACAGTAGCCGACCACCAGGCAATCAGCTTATCGCTCACAGTAGCCGGCAGCCGGGCGATCAGCTTATCGCTCACAGTAGCCGGCCGCCGGGTGATCAGCTTATCGTTCACAGTAGCCGGCAGCGGAGCGATCAGCTTATCACTCACAGTAGCCGGCCGCCGGGTGATCAGCTGATCGCTCACAGTAGCCGGCCGTCGGGTGATCAGCTGATTGCTCACAATAGCCGGCCGCCGGGTGATCAGCTGATCACTCACAGAAGGCGGCTGCCGGGTGATCAGCTGATTGCTCCCAATAGCCGGCTGCTGGGCGATCAGCTTATCGCTCATAGTAACCAGCAGCTGGGCGATCAGCTGATCGCTCATAGTAACCAGCAGCTGGGCGATCAGCTGATCGCTCACAGAAGGCGGCTGCCGGGTGATCAGCTTATCGCTCATAGTAAGCGGCAGCTGGGCGATCAGCTGATCGCTCACAGAAGGCGGCTGCCGGGTGATCAGCTTATCGCTCATAGTAACCGGCAGCTGGACGATCAGCTGATCGCTCACAGAAGGCGGCTGCCGGGTGATCAGCTGATCGCTCACAGTAGCCGGCAGCTGGGCGATCAGCTTATCGCTCATAGTAACCGGCAGCTCGGTGATCAGCTGATCGCTCACAGAAGGCGGCTGCCGGGTGATCAGCTTATCGCTCATAGTAACCGGCAGCTCGGTGATCAGCTGATCGCACACAGAAGGCGGCTGCCGGGTGATCAGCTGATCACTCACAGAAGCCGGCCGCCGGGCGATCAGCTTATCACTCATAGTAGCCGGCAGCTGGGCGATCAGCTGATCGCTCACAGAAGCCGGCCGCCGGGTGATCAGCTGATCGTTCGGCCGCCGAGAAAGAGAGACATTGATTTGAATGATTAAACACAAGATCTGAGCATGTGCAGTAAAATCATAATGATTTCGCTGCTCAAAAAACGTTACATGCTGCGTTCCTGCTGCCCGACGGTCAGTCGTTCCACGACTGATCAGTTGCCTGGTGGATGCAATGCAGGGGCATCAGTCAAAATCCGCCGCTCATACAAGTCTATGGGAAACAACGAAATCCGCCAAACGGATTGCGTTGTTTCTCAAAGCGGCGGATTGTGACGGATACTAAATAGTGGAAATGTGAACTTAGCCTAAAGGGGGCTTTACACGCTGCGACATCGTTAACTATGTCGCTAGCGAGCGTACCCGCCCCCGTCGTTTGTGCGTCACAGGCAAATCGCTGCAAAACAACATTGCTAACATCCGTCACACATACTTACCTTCCCAGCGACGCCGCTGTGGCCGGCGGACAGCCTCTTTTATAAGGGGGCGATTCGAGCGGCGTCACAGCGACGTCACACGGCAGGCATCCAATACAAGCGGAGGGGCGGCGAGCAGCCGCATGAAAGACACGCCCACCTCGTTGCCGGAGGACGCAGGAACGGTGTTGTTCGTCGTTCCTGGGGTGTCACACGCAGCGATGTGTGCTGCCTCAGGAACGACCAACAACCAGCGTCCAAAAGCAGCAACGACATTTGGGAAATGGACGACGTGTCAACAATCAACGATTTGGTGAGTATTTTACATCGTTAGCGGTCGCTCGTACGTGTCACACACTAACGAGGCCGGATGTGCGTCACGAATTCCGTGACCCCAACGACATTTCGTTAGCGATGTCGTTGCGTCTAAAGCCCCCTCTAGTGGTGAGAAATCTTTGTGCAAGAGGCTTGGAAAAAGTTCAGTTTAACTGTTTTTAATAAATCTAAAAAATCCTGTATAAAATACACAACTGAGCTTGTAATGTAGCTACAGATTGGGGCAGATTTACTAATCCTGTCCGATATTGTGCCTGAATCTGAAAAAGCAATAAATTATACAAATGTTTCGTACTGGCTGATAGCTCATTTCTTGCTTGGCTTATTTTTAGGGTATGTGCGTGCTTTTCAGATGCAATCCGCTTGGAATCCTCCTGAAAAAGTGTTAAAAATGCAAAAATAATATTTAATACAATGCACAGCGATGTCACGACGACTTGCAGTCACGTGTTCCGTCTTTTAACCACTTCAGTCTTCGAAAACTTGAAGCAGCAAAAACAAGTTCTTAAGGTGGCTTCTATGTTATATGTAAAATGTACAAAAAAAGACGCCACAAAAAGTACCAAAAGACAACAAAGAGCCAGCGTTTTCCTGTAGCGTGTTCTGATTCAAAAACTATGCGGATAATCCGGCATCTATAAAACACAGTTTACACTTAGCATCTTTTTAGCCTTTTTTACCATCTCAAGCCTTACCTTTTTTTTCCAAAAAAAACCCACACTTTCTCAGTGAAGTCAAGCCCCTTTCAAATGAGACACAAACTGTTGCCCCAATTCATCAAAGCAATTTCACTTCAATTCTGCCTTCGAAAACGTTTGTGCAGTTGTGCAAAAATGTTGCAATTTTTTGGCATTTTCAAAACAGTTTCTCCCAGCCTTGATAAGTTGGTGGGAGCTGTGGTAGCATGGTTCATTCAAGCTTTGGTTGCAAGCAGGTGGCTTGTACTCCTCTTTGGTATCATTGCTGAAGCTCTGCTGAACTTCCACCTGAGACATCTGTGGATACGTAGTTCATGCATTTTCCCCGTGTGTCCTCTTTGTGTCTTCTATAGTGGTTAGTGGGGTTGATGAAGAGCTCATCCCATCTGTTCCCTTTTCCTTATTTTGGATCCAGCACTAGGGATACCTAGGGACAGGTTTCCAGCTCGGTGTATAGGTGAGGAGCCTATCTAGGGTTATGAGGGACTCCAGTTCGGTCAAGGGGTCACCAGCTTCCCTCTCCCTAAACACAGGGTTTTCCTTCCCTTCACATGCCTTTTGCCACACGCTGTCATGTCCCCCCAGGAGTCCGCTGCAACTTCGGCTCCGATCACCAGGCGATGCCGTGTTCCCACCGTGGATGGTGCTGGTGATGGGAGAGGAGTCGTGCCAGTGGCTCTGCTGGGTGCAGGCTTTGCTCATCCACTGGGCTGGGTTTCCCTGGGACCTGCAGTACCACTGGCTGACTGTAGGTGGTGTGTATCTTCCAGCTGAAGTTAACCATAACCATCATTCAACTACAACCAATGGGAAGACACCACACCCTTCTTATTTCCCCTCCTGTCATGTGACTACTGCCAGAGATAGTCTGTACTCCTGGTTCCTGCGCTGACCTTTGCTTGTGTTCTGACTACCCTCCTGCCTGTCGTTTGGTACCTTGCTGCCAGTCCCGGATTTGACCTTTGCTTTGTCTCCTTACTACGCCCTTGCCTGCCGATTCTGTTCCTGTTTTGCATTTCCTGGTTTTTAACCCTGCCTGACTACCATGGACTACAGTCTACCACAGGTGGTGATCTCTGGGGCTCTGTGTAATTCCAAATCCCGGTATAGGGATTAAAGGGTTGCGAAGTTCTTGGGGTCCTGCTTTGTGAGCGTTTTTCCTCTAGACTCCCCTTACAGCCAGTCTGAGTCTGTGGCTCCAGGCAGACGTTACACACACTTGGTACTTCCCAGTATCTAGCGTAACAATATCCTTTAAGGCTATGTGCGCACGTGTGCGTATTGCATGCAGCTACGCTGCGATCTGCACCGCAGCGTAACTGCATGCGTCCTGCGTCCCCAGCACAATCTATGGAGATTGTGCAGGAGACGTCCGCATGTGGCGTATTAGAACGCAGCACTTCGGCGACTGCCCGAATCGCTGAGTCCTAAGAAGTGACATGTCACTTCTTTTGTGCGGTTTGCATGCTGTCTATAGGGAGAGGCAGCATGCAGAGCGCACGAATTCTGCAGGCACCATGCGCTTCAGAACGGAGCTTTTCAGCTGCGCTCTGGTGACGCCCTGGACTAGCCAAGTAGTCACATACATACCAACATACACACCCCTCACCCTAGACAGTTACAACTCCTTTCTAAGGGGGCGGTCCGTGCGGTGTCACAGCGACGTCACTGAGCGGCCGCCCAATAGCAGCAGAGGGGCGGAGATGCGGAGATGAGTGGCCGGAACATCCCGCCCACCTGCTTCCTTCTGCATAGCGGCCGGGAGGCAGGTAAGGAGAGGTTCCTCGTTCCTGCGGCGTCACACGGAGCGATGTATGCTGCCGCAGGAGCGACGAACTACATCGTTACTGCTGCAGTAACGATAATCGAGAATGGACCCCCATCTCACCGATGAGCAATTTTGCACGTTTTTGCAACGATGCAAAATCGCTCATCGGTGTCACACGCAGCAACATCGCTAATGCGGCCGGATGTGCGTCACAAATTCCGTGACCCCAACGACTCCGCATTAGCGATGTCGCAGCGTGTAAAGCCCCCTTTAGACCGGCGAGAAAATTGTCAGTTTTGATGAAAAGGGTTATAAACAGAATAAATATATCTAAAATGTCTTGCACGCACACAGTAGTGGAGAATGGTGCAGCAGGGAGCTTAGGGCTCTCAACTCCACCACAGGATCCATCATCATTCTGATGCCGATACCGATCATAGTGGCATTTGCCTGGAAATCAGGGGCATCGAGCCAGAAGTCCGGGCCATGTGCACTGTTCTGGATGTTTCCCACTAGCAAAAGGGTACACCATTTAAAAAAAAAGAGAAAGCAGGACAAGCAGCCATCTGTCACCTGCCATACACTGTGCCACTGCTTAGAGGGATTCCTCACGTTGTACCTCCAACCTTCACGCATCAGCCATCTCATGCGGTATAGTGGAGGTTACTCTCCAGAGCATCGGAAAACCAGGTTTTTACATTATCAACTTTTTACATACTAAGGGGAAAAAGCAAAACTCTGCAGTGACCTAAATGACCTTTTTGTAGGAGCATTTCCTGCACTCTATCGTAGCGCTCAATCTCTGGAGGAGCCATCAGGGACGGAGTACAGCGCCTAACATCGACTCCGGCGGAATTCGAATTACCATTAGGAGGGATGTGCGCGGCCGCGGCTCGTTTCACAGTTGAGTTGCTCGCAGACAGGCTGCCCATTACACGCAGCAGCTGCGGGATTTGGCTTTTCCTCTCATTCATTTTTAAGCCCTCTCTACTTCACCAACTCCTTTTCAATATTTCCCTCGTTACTAGCCAGCGGCTCCGAACATATTGTCATATGTAGTTAGTTTAGGCAACTAAATGTACACAGCACGGAGACTGCGCAGGAAGGCGGCTGCACCTCAGCCATTAAGGAGATGGGAATGGTTTCACAATCGCCGGATTTGCAGAATTGAATGTTTTTGTAAAGTAAGGGGTACTTTGCACGTTGCAACATCGCTACTGCGATATCGTCGGGGTCAAATCGAAAGTGACGCACATCCGGCGCCGGTAACGACGTTGCAACGTGTAAAGCCTAGATGCGCCAATAAACGATCGCAAAAGCGTCGTAAATCAGTGATCTGTGTAGCGTCGGTCATTTTCATAATGTCGCACCAATAGGAGATACGATGTTGTTCCTCGTTCCTGCGGCAGCGCACATCGCTGTGTGTGACACCGCAGGAGCGAGGACCATCTCCTTACCTGCCTCCACCGGCTATGCGGAAGGAAGGAGGTGGGCGGGATGTTTACGTCCCGCTCATCTCCGCCCCTCCGCTTCTATTGGCCGCCTGCCGTGTGACGTCGCTGTGACGCCGCACGACCCGCCCCCTTAGGAAAGAGGCGGGTCGCCGGCCAGAGCGACGTCGCAGGGCAGGTAAGTGCATGTGAATCTGCTGTAGCGATAATGTTCACTACAGCAGCGATCACAAGATATCGCATGCGCGATGGGGGCGGGTACTATCATATTCGACATCGCTTGCATCGGCTAGCGATGTCGTAGTGTGCAAAGTGCCCCTAACTGCATTGTGTCTGTACAATTGCCTAAAGTTTCTGGAGAGTGTAGGACTTGGCGCGACTGCACAGACTGTGTATACAGTATATAGGCCCACATCATGGTGATAGGCATTTACGTATTATGGCAGACTCTCACCCCTCCATGGCTCTATGGTTGACTTGACCCATAGCAAATGCTATAGCGCACACTTGCCAACACTCCCCAAATGTCCTGAAGGCTGCCAAAATCAAGAATAGTGATGAGTGAACGTGCTCGGCACCGGGGGGCTCGGGTACGCTCATTACTCGATCAAGTATTGTGGGTGCTCAAGCAACGTGCTTGAGTCCCCAGCCCACATTTTTTGGCTGTTTGACAGCCAATCAACATGAGCGGATTATCTGCCATACACGGTAATGCCGCAGCCATGTTGGGTCCAGGCATTACTGTGATTGGCCGGCCGCATCGCGTCATCGCGTCTTATATGAGAGCCATTGACACGATGCTCAGCACATTGTCCTCTGGATGCAGTTCAGAGACAGTTAATGAAGAGCTTAAATTAGAGCAGGCATATAGGCAGGGTTGTATTGCTAATGCAGTAATTGGATACCACTGCTGCACCATTACAATAAAAGTCCTTTTCAGGGCGACATACTGTTCTATCTTTAGTAAAACTACAGTTTCCTACATTCAGAGTAGGTATAGCTAGTGGTGGAGGGATAGTTTTGGATTAGAGGCATATAGGCAGGGTTTATTGTCTAAGGGCGGTGTCACACGCTACGATATATCAGGCGATCTGTCGTCAGGGTCACGTCGTTAGTGACACACATCCGGCATCGTTAGAGATATCGTAGTGTGTGACACCTCCGAACGACTGTGAACGAGCAAAAATACTCACCTTATCATTGATCACTGACACGTCGCTCATTTTCATAATGTCATTCCTCCTTCTGTGCGCCGGTTGGTCATCGTTCTCGAGGCAGCACACATCGCTCCGTGTGACACCCGGGGAACGACGAACACAGGTTACCTGCGGCCGCCGGCAATGCGGAAGGAAGGAGGTGGGCGGGATGTTACGTCCCGCTCATCTCCACCCCTCCGCTTCTATTGGGCGGCCGCTGTGTGATGTCGCTGTGACGCCGAACGTCCCTCCCCCTTCAGGAAGAGGATGTTCGCCACCCACAGTGACGTCGTTAGGGAAGTAAGTACGTGTGACGGGGGTAAACGACTTTGTGCGTCACGGGCAACTAATTGCCCGTGACGCACAAACGACGGGGACGGGTGCGATCGCACGATAAATCGGCACGTGTAACACCGGCCTTACAGTTCTTCAATAGGGATAATGAGAGAGGTGAGCCAGCACGATCTGAAAATGGCATGCAATAGGGATAATGATACAACTTAAAAGCAAAACTTTTCACAGCCACATATTTTCTTTTCTAATACCAGAAAGTTTGCAGGCATATATAGTATCTACCTAATTTAAAATGTGCAATGCTTGAGGTAAGGGACGGGGAAGTGGATGTGCTGCTGATGGTGCACATGGAGGCAAAGGCTGTGGGCCAGGTGAAACTGTGCATGCTGCTGGAGCACAACTAGCATCCTCATCCATGAGACCTAGCTTTCTGTCCTACTTTGCAGGGGGTTCTTGAAGCCAGAACAGTGTAAATAGGTGGTGGGTGGGATGGCAGATAATGCTTCCAGTATGTTGCCCAGCACCTATCTTTCACACAGTCCAGTCTCACTAATCAAGAGTCTGGACCACATTCCTCACCCTGATCCTCCTTTCTTCTTTCTCCTGATGCTTCCTTACTCTTTCAGATATTTTCATCAGCACTTCTTTTTGTGTTCTTAAATACCCTCATTCCCTTCTGGTCTGTGCTGGTGTTAGCTCTATCCACCTACAGATCCGGAGTGCAAGCAGTTGGCTTGCAATCATATGGAGTAACATTGTTGCATGTTGCAGTTCCTCTCCCTGAACCGTCTTGGAGATATTTGTTATTTTCCTATGTGTGTGCGCCCTGTGTGTCCTTTAGCTCTTATTGGGGTTGACAAAGAGCTCAACCCATTCATTCCCTACCTAGGGCCGAGATCAGGGTCAGCTATCCGGCTCGGCGCATAGGTGCAGAACCTATCTAGGGCTGTGAGGGAAGTCGAAGTGGTTGGCTTGGTCAGGGGTCGCCATCTCCCCTTTCCCTAGTCACAGGGTCTCACTTCCCTTTTGCCGTTCGATGGGCACTTCACAGTACCTAGGGTGACAACATGGCTGACTTTATATCGCGCTGCCTTTCACGTAACCCTCACATTTTGACCAACACTCATTACTGGTTGTTCACCCTTCTCAAGCCACACTGCAAGGAAAACTTTCTGTCTCCCCTTCCTGCTGTAGAGAGGGCTTATATAATGGTACGATACCAGAAGGCCCTAATCCAACAGTTCTTCCAAAAATCCCCCTCTAACAACACTGGCGGCAAAGGTCATAGTACCTTGGGTAACGAAGGAGGAGAGACAAGGGAGACAAACACCAGGTCCAACAGAGGCCGGGGAACACTATGAAAGGTCTGGGGCACTTTCATTAGACCCTCCCAGCGCCCAAACCCTAATTCATGGGGTAGCTTGACAAGGAGGGAAAAGTTTTGGAAGATGGTGAAGGAGTACCTAGCCGAACATACTAGTGTCATCCGTGATTCCTCTGTGCCATACAACTGATGAATATCTAGGAACACATGGGATGAACTGTCCCACTACCCCTTGGAGGTGCTGTCCTGTCCTGCCGCTAGAGGTGCTGTCAGAGTGGGTTTCTAGTGCAGCCGGGGGCATAATAACGGATAGGCGCTGTCAAATGAAAAAGCCGACAAGCCGACTCCTCATAATGAACAAGGCCTGGATTGTCCCAGACGTCTCAACCCCAAAGGATAAAAGCAGCGTAGACTTAAGCCAATTCCAATGTTACTTTTATTCTGGTGTATTCCTATGCACCCTTCCCACCCAAAAAGGGTCATGTGCCCCCCAACACCAGCGGCTCATGTGCCTCCTACACCAGCAGCTCATGTGCCCCCCGACACCAGCGGCTCATGTGTCTCCTACACCAGCAGCTAATGTGCCCCCCGACACCAGCAGCTCATGTGCCCCCGACACCAGCAGCTCATATGCCCCCCGACACCAGCGGCTCATGTGCCCCCCGACACCAGCAGCTCATGTGCTCCCCGACACCAGCAGCTCATGTGCCCCCGACACCAGCAGCTCATGTGCCCCCCGACACCAGCAGCTCATGTGCCCCCCGACACCAGCAGCTCATGTGCCCCCGACACCCACAGCTCATGTGCCCCCGACACCAGCAGCTCATGTGCCCCCGACACCAGCAGCTCATGTGCCCCCGACACCAGTAGCTCATGTGCCCCCGACACCAGCCGCTCATGTGCTCCCGACACCAGCAGCTCATGTGCCCCCCGACACCAGCAGCTCATGTGCCCCCAACACCAGCAGCTCATGTGCCCCCCGACACCAGCAGCTCATGTGCTCCGGATACCAGCAGCTCATGTGCCCCCCGACACCAGCAGCTCATGTGCACCCGACACCAGCAGCTCATGTGCCCCTGATACCAGCAGCTCATGTGCCCCCGATACCAGCAGCTCATGTGTCCCCGACACCAGCAGCTCATGTGTCCCCGACACCAGCAGCTCATGTGCCCCCGACACCAGCAGCTCATGTGCTCCGGATACCAGCAGCTCATGTGTCCCCGACACTAGCAGCTCATGTGCCCCCGATACCAGCAGCTCATGTGCCCCCCGACACCAGCAGCTCATGTGCCCCCCGATACCAGCAGCTCATGTGCCCCCCGACACCAGAAGCTCATGTGCCCCCAACACCAGCAGCTCATGTGCCCCCCGACACCAGCAGCTCATGTGCTCCGGATACCAGCAGCTCATGTGCACCCGACACTAGCAGCTCATGTGCCCCCGACACCAGCAGCTCATGTGTCCCCGATACCAGAAGCTCATGTGCCCCCGACACCAGCAGCTCATGTGCCCCCGACACAAGCAGCTCATGTGCCCCCGACACCAGCAGCTCATGTGCCCCCAACACCAGCAGCTCATGTGCCCCCCGACACCAGCAGCTCATGTGCCCCCGACACCAGCAGCTCATGTGCCCCCGATACCAGCAGCTCATGTGTCCCCGATACCAGAAGCTCATGTGCCCCCGACACCAGCAGCTCATGTGCCCCCGACACAAGCAGCTCATGTGCCCCCGACACCAGCAGCTCATGTGCCCCCAACACCAGCAGCTCATGTGCCCCCCGACACCAGCAGCTCATGTGCCCCCGACACCAGCAGCTCATGTGCCCCCGATACCGGCAACTCATGTGCTCCGGATACCAGCAGCTCATGTGTCCCCGACACCAGCCGCTCATGTGCCCCCCGACACCAGCAGCTCATGTGCCCCCGACACCAGCAGCTCATGTGCCCCCCGACACCAGCAGCTCATGTGCCCCCCGACACCAGCAGCTCATGTGCCCCCGACACCAGCAGCTCATGTGCCCCCAACACCAGCAGCTCATGTACTTCTGACACTAGCAACTCATGTGCCCCCGACACCAGCAGCTCATGTGCTCCCGACACCAGCAGCTCATGTGCCCCCCTACACCAGCAGCTCATGTGCCCCCCGACACCAGCAGCTCATGTGCCCCCCGACACCAGCAGCTCATGTGCCCCCGACACCAGCAGCTCATGTGCCCCCGACACCAGCAGCTCATGTGCCCCCCGACACCGGCAGCTCATGTGCCCCCCGACACCGGCAGCTCATGTGCCCCCGACACCAGCAGCTCATGTGCCCCCCGACACCAGCAGCTCATGTGCCCCCCTACACCAGCAGCTCATGTGCCCCCGACACCAGCAGCTCATGTGCCCCCCGACACCAGCAGCTCATGTGCCCCCCTACACCAGCAGCTCATGTGCCCCCGACACCAGCGGCTCATGTGCCCCCGACACCAGCAGCTCATGTGCCCCCGACACCAGCAGCTCATGTGCCCCCCCGACACCAGCAGCTCATGTGCCCCCGACACCAGCAGCTCATGTGTCCCCGACACCAGCAGCTCATGTGTCCCCGACACCAGCAGCTCATGTGCCCCCGACACCAGCAGCTCATGTGCCCCCGACACCAGCAGCTCATGTGCCCCCGACACCAGCAGCTCATGTGCCCCCGACACCAGCAGCTCATGTGCCCCCGACACCAGCAGCTCATGTGTCCCCGACACCAGCAGCTCATGTGCCCCCCGACAGCAGCAGCTCATGTGCCCCCGACACCAGCAGCTCATGTGCCCCCGACACCAGCAGCTCATGTGCCCCCGATACCGGCAGCTCATGTGCCCCCGACACCAGCAGCTCATGTGCCCCCGACACCAGCAGCTCATGTGCCCCCGACACCAGCAGCTCATGTGCCCCCGACACCAGCAGCTCATGTGCCCCCGACACCAGCAGCTCATGTGTCCCCGACACCAGCAGCTCATGTGCCCCCGACACCAGCAGCTCATGTGCCCCCGACACCAGCAGCTCATGTGCCCTCGACACCAGCAGCTCATGTGCCCCCGACACCAGCAGCTCATGCACCCCCCGACACCAGCAGCTCATGTGCCCCCCGACACCAGCAGCTCATGTGCCCCCCGACACCAGCAGCTCATGTGCCCCCCGACACCAGCAGCTCATGTTCCCCCCGACACCAGCAGCTCATGTTCCCCCCGACACCAGCAGCTCATGTTCCCCCCGACACCGACAGCTCATGTGTCCCCGACACCAGCAGCTCATGTGCCCCCCGACACCAGCAGCTCATGTGTCCCCGACACCAGCAGCTCATGTTCCCCCCGACACCAGCAACTCATGTGCCCCCCGACACCAGCAGCTCATGTGCCCCCGACACCGGCAGCTCATGTGCCCCCGACACCGGCAGCTCATGTGCCCCCCGACACCAGCAGCTCATGTGCCCCCAACACCAGCAGCTCATGTGCCCCCGACACCAGCAGCTCATGTGTCCCCGACACCAGCAGCTCATGTGTCCCCGACACCAGCAGCTCATGTGCCCCCGACACCAGCAGCTCATGTGCCCCCGACACCAGCAGCTCATGTGCCCCCGACACCAGCAGCTCATGTGCCCCCCGACACCAGCAGCTCATGTGCCCCCCGACACCAGCAGCTCATGTGCCCCCCGACACCAGCAGCTCATGTGCCCCCCGACACCAGCAGCTCATGTGCCCCCCGACACCAGCAGCTCATGTGCCCCCGACACCAGCAGCTCATGTGCCCCCGACACCAGCAGCTCATGTGCCCCCGACACCAGCAGCTCATGTGCCCCCCGACACCAGCAGCTCATGTGCCCCCCGACACCAGCAGCTCATGTGCCCCCCGACACCAGCAGCTCATGTGCCCCCCGACACCAGCAGCTCATGTGCCCCCGACACCAGCAGCTCATGTGCCCCCCGACACCAGCAGCTCATGTGCCCCCGACACCAGCAGCTCATGTGCCCCCGACACCAGCAGCTCATGTGCCCCCGACACCAGCAGCTCATGTGCCCCCGACACCAGCAGCTCATGTGCCCCCGACACCAGCAGCTCATGTGTCCCCGACACCAGCAGCTCATGTGCCCCCCGACAGCAGCAGCTCATGTGCCCCCGACACCAGCAGCTCATGTGCCCCCGACACCAGCAGCTCATGTGCCCCCGATACCGGCAGCTCATGTGCCCCCGACACCAGCAGCTCATGTGCCCCCGACACCAGCAGCTCATGTGCCCCCGACACCAGCAGCTCATGTGCCCCCGACACCAGCAGCTCATGTGCCCCCGACACCAGCAGCTCATGTGTCCCCGACACCAGCAGCTCATGTGCCCCCGACACCAGCAGCTCATGTGCCCCCGACACCAGCAGCTCATGTGCCCTCGACACCAGCAGCTCATGTGCCCCCGACACCAGCAGCTCATGTGCCCCCCGACACCAGCAGCTCATGTGCCCCCGACACCAGCAGCTCATGTGCCCCCGACACCAGCAGCTCATGTGCCCCCGACACCAGCAGCTCATGTGCCCCCGACACCAGCAGCTCATGTGCCCCCGACACCAGCAGCTCATGTGTCCCCGACACCAGCAGCTCATGTGCCCCCCGACAGCAGCAGCTCATGTGCCCCCGACACCAGCAGCTCATGTGCCCCCGACACCAGCAGCTCATGTGCCCCCGATACCGGCAGCTCATGTGCCCCCGACACCAGCAGCTCATGTGCCCCCGACACCAGCAGCTCATGTGCCCCCGACACCAGCAGCTCATGTGCCCCCGACACCAGCAGCTCATGTGCCCCCGACACCAGCAGCTCATGTGTCCCCGACACCAGCAGCTCATGTGCCCCCGACACCAGCAGCTCATGTGCCCCCGACACCAGCAGCTCATGTGCCCTCGACACCAGCAGCTCATGTGCCCCCGACACCAGCAGCTCATGCACCCCCCGACACCAGCAGCTCATGTGCCCCCCGACACCAGCAGCTCATGTGCCCCCCGACACCAGCAGCTCATGTGCCCCCCGACACCAGCAGCTCATGTTCCCCCCGACACCAGCAGCTCATGTTCCCCCCGACACCAGCAGCTCATGTTCCCCCCGACACCGACAGCTCATGTGTCCCCGACACCAGCAGCTCATGTGCCCCCCGACACCAGCAGCTCATGTGCCCCCGACACCAGCAGCTCATGTGTCCCCGACACCAGCAGCTCATGTTCCCCCCGACACCAGCAACTCATGTGCCCCCCGACACCAGCAGCTCATGTGCCCCCCGACACCAGCAGCTCATGTGCCCCCGACACCGGCAGCTCATGTGCCCCCGACACCGGCAGCTCATGTGCCCCCCGACACCAGCAGCTCATGTGCCCCCAACACCAGCAGCTCATGTGCCCCCGACACCAGCAGCTCATGTGCTCCGGATACCAGCAGCTCATGTGTCCCCCCGACACCAGCAGCTCATGTGCCCCCAACACCAGCAGCTCATGTGCCCCCGACACCAGCAGCTCATGTGTCCCCGACACCAGCAGCTCATGTGCCCCCGACACCAGCAGCTCATGTGCCCCCCGACACCAGCCGCTCATGTGCCCCCCGACACCAGCAGCTCATGTGCCCCCGACACCAGCAGCTCATGTGCTCCGGATACCAGCAGCTCATGTGCCCCCCGACACCAGCAGCTCATGTGCCCCCCGACACCAGCAGCTCATGTGCCCCCAACACCAGCAGCTCATGTGCCCCCGACACCAGCAGCTCATGTGTCCCCGACACCAGCAGCTCATGTGCCCCCGACACCAGCAGCTCATGTGCCCCCCGACACCAGCCGCTCATGTGCCCCCCGACACCAGCAGCTCATGTGCCCCCGACACCAGCAGCTCATGTGCCCCCGACACCAGCAGCTCATGTGCCCCCGACACCAGCAGCTCATGTGCCCCCGACACCAGCAGCTCATGTGCCCCCCGACACCAGCAGCTCATGTGCCCCCCGACACCAGCAGCTCATGTGCCCCCCGACACCAGCAGCTCATGTGCCCGCCGACACCAGCAGCTCATGTGCCCCCCGACACCAGCAGCTCATGTGCCCCCCGACACCAGCAGCTCATGTGCCCCCCGACACCAGCAGCTCATGTGCCCCCGACACCAGCAGCTCATGTGCCCCCGACACCAGCAGCTCATGTGCCCCCGACACCAGCAGCTCATGTGCCCCCCGACACCAGCGGCTCATGTGCCCCCGACACCAGCAGCTCATGTGCCCCCGACACCAGCGGCTCATGTGCCCCCGACACCAGCGGCTCATGTGCCCCCGACACCAGCGGCTCATGTGCCCCCGACACCAGCGGCTCATGTGCCCCCCGACACCAGCGGCTCATCTGCCCCCGACACCAGCGGCTCATGTGCCCCCGACACCAGCGGCTCATGTGCCCCCGACACCAGCAGCTCATGTGCCCCCGACACCAGCAGCTCATGTGCCCCCCGACACCAGCAGCTGAAATGTGGCGCCCCTGACCTGGTCAGGCACCACTGAGTACTGCACCTATGCTGGGATCAACACAGGTAATGCAGAAGGCTGACCGAGGTGTGATCACAGGCGCATAGTAATCAGGTCTCCCACATTTACCTTTGTTAGGGACCCCTGGGGAATCCAGGAGGGGGCGTGGCCTCCATGTCCACACAAGGGCTGTGTAAGAGAGTCTGGTTGCTAGGTGGCGTAGGCACAGAGGGGAGGGAGGAGTGAGCCAGGCAGTAAGTGCAACTCAGGGAGAGCAGACGTGAGGAGCAGACCCTGCAGGCAGGGGCGGATTAAGGGTAACCAGGGCCCTGGGCTGTTCAGGCTTTGCGGCCCCCCCATCCCTACACAGGTCATGTGACGGGTCCATCATCATACACCTGAAACAGATCATTTCTGAAAAATAGTTGCCAAAGCTATAACCTAAAAAGCGTTCAAATACTAAACAGTGCTCAAACGCATGTGAACGCCGGCATACTGATAAACAGCGAGAAACAAGCCTGGCGTGATCAGTCTCTCCTCTCTTTCTCCTCACCCCCCCCCTCTCCTCTCTCCTCTCCTCTCCTCTCTCCTCTTTTCCCTCTCTCCTCCATTCTTCCTCTCTTCCCTCTCCTCTCTGCTCCCTTCCCTCTCCTCTCTGCTCTCTTCCCTCTCTTCCCTCTCCTCTTACTTTCCTCTCCTCCCTTCCCTCTCCTCTCTTCCCTCTCCTCTCTTCCCTTCCCTCTCCTCTCTTCCCTCTCCTCCCTTCCCTCTCCTCCTCTTCCCTCTCCTCTCCTCTCCTCTCTTCCCTCTCCTCTCTTCCCTTCCCTCTCCTCTCTTCCCTCTCCTCTCTTCCCTCTCCTCTCTTCCCTCCCCTCTCTTCCCTCCCCTCTCTTCCCTCCCCTCTCTTCCCTCTCCTCTCTTCCCTTCCCTCTCCTCTCTTCCCTCTCCTCTCTTCCCTTCCCTCTCCTCTCTTCCCTCTCCTCTCTTCCCTCTCCTCCTCTTCCCTCTCCTCTCCTCTCTTCCCTCTCCTCTCTTCCCTTCCCTCTCCTCTCTTCCCTCTCCTCTCTTCCCTCTCCTCTCTTCCCTCCCCTCTCTTCCCTCCCCTCTCTTCCCTCTCCTCTCTTCCCTTCCCTCTCCTCTCTTCCCTCTCCTCTCTTCCCTCTCCTCCTCTTCCCTCTCCTCCCCTCTTTCTCCTCCCCTCTCTCTCCTCTCCTCCCCTCTCTTCTCTCTCCTCTCCTCTCTTCTCTCTCCTCCCCTCTCTTCTCTCCTCTCTCTTCTTCTCTCTCCTCTCTTCTCTCTCCTCTCCTCCCCTCTCTTCTCTCTCCTCCCCTCTCTCCTCTCCTCTCCTCTCCTCCCCTCTCTTCTCTCTCCTCCCCTCTCTCCTCTCCTCTCCTCCCCTCTCTTCTCTCTCCTCCCCTCTCTTCTCTCTCCTCCCCTCTCTCCTCTCCTCTCCTCCCCTCTTCTCTCTCCTCTCCTCCCCTCTCTTCTCTCTCCTCTCCTCCCCCCTCTCCTCCCCTCTCTTCTCTCTCTCCTCCCCTCTCTCCTCTCCTCCCCTCTCTTCTCTCTCCTCTCCTCTCTTCTCTCTCCTCTCCTCCCCCCTCTCTTCTCTCCTCCCCTCTCTTCTCTCTCCTCCCCTCTTTCCTCTCCTCTCCTCTCCTCCCCTCTCTTCTCTCTCCTCTCCTCCCCTCTCTTCTCTCTCCTCTCCTCCCCTCTCTTCTCTCTCCTCTCTCCTCCCCTCTTTCCTCTCTTCTCTCTCCTCTTCTCCCCCCTCTCCTCCCCTCTCTCCTCCCCTCTCTCCTCTCCTCTCTTCTCTCTCCTCTCTCCTCTCCTCTCTTCTCTCTCCTCCCCTCTCTTCTCTCTCCTCTCCTCCCCTCTCTTCTCTCTCCTCTCCTCCCCTCTCTTCTCTCTCCTCTTCTCCCCCCTCTCCTCCCCTCTCTCCTCCCCTCTCTCCTCTCCTCCCCTCTCTTCTCTCTCCTCTTCTCCCCCCTCTCCTCCCCTCTCTCCTCCCCTCTCTTCTCTCTCCTCTCCTCCCTTCTCTTCTCTCTCCTCTCTCCTCTCCTCTCTTCTCTCTCCTCCCCTCTCTTCTCTCTCCTCTCCTCCCCTCTCTTCTCTCTCCTCTCCTCCCCTCTCTTCTCTCTCCTCTTCTCCCCCCTCTCCTCCCCTCTCTCCTCCCCTCTCTCCTCTCCTCCCCTCTCTTCTCTCTCCTCCCCTCTCTTCTCTCTCCTCCCCTCTCTTCTCTCTCCTCCCCTCTCTTCTCTCTCCTCCCCTCTCTTCTCTCTCCTCCCCTCTCTCCTCTCAGCTCTCTTCTCCCCTCTCTTTTGCCCCCAGCTTCGTCTGAATTTCCAGTCTGTCACGTCCAGTTCCCCTCACTCCCGATCACATGACTCCGCTGCCCGCCCATGATCTTCCAGTGACAGGATCCTGTAAAATAACACGTGCGTTTTTCTTTGCAAAAACAGGATCCGCTTTTGCAGCAAAAAATCGTTCATGAGGCGTGATAAAAAAACGTAGTGTGAACGCCGCCTGATCAGACTAGGCTTTTTTGTAAGACAAAAAACCTCTCTCTCTCTGATTAAGGCAACTTTCACACTAGGATTTTTTTTTAACAAAACAACCCCCGCCCCCGCGGCCATTCACTGTTCATTGTACCAGGTTCCTTTGCAGGACCTAAACGTTCCCGCCCCCCTCGGGCCCTCCACAAAAATAAAACAAAACAGGCCTCACCTAACATTTATCCCCTAATAATCCTCTATACGGAGCCCCTCGCTCCGCGCTGCAGATCCGCACTATTCACGTCCTCCACCAGCCACAGTAACACCGATCAGTGATTGCACTGGACGAGGAAGCACCGCCCCTTCCGGTCACATGATCACCTCACAGCAGAAAGTACATTCTAGCCTGGCCACAGGGGATTTCTACCGCTCCGCAACTGATACTGCACCGCAGGAATCACATCGCTCACGGACCACCGCTGATAATAGATGAGGGCCCCCTGGAGCCTCGCGCCCGGGCGGTAGCCCAGATTGCCCTCATTATAATCCGCCTATGCCTGCAGGCTGTTACAAGCTGAGAGCATCCGTGCAGTGACTACCAACAGGGGAGAAAGGGCTACCTGGCAGTGCGGCATGAAAAGCTACCTAGGGCCGGAAGGGCTGAGAGGTGGTGAACTAAGGGGGACTGCCTTGTAGACCCTGCCCGCATGGGTTACAGGTCCCCAGAGCAGGGACCTAATTTATTTGGCCTGCTGAACCTGCCGGTGGAGGCACTGCATGCTCTCCACCAACCACACACAGAGTCCGGAGCCACGTAGCAAAGAGAGGGCCCATAGTTCGCAGGAGGCAAGCAGCCGGAGTGACCTGGTCCAGGCTGCAAGCAAACGGGCCAAAACGAGGGGAGAAAGGCATCAGCAACTTCCCTGGGAGATCCCAGCGGGACTTCAAGTCGGGGTCACCCCAAAACACAAAGGGGCTAGGAAGGCGAGTCGGTAGTCACCCTCATCAGTCAGCCTGACGGAGTGCCTGGTTCCCTCTGGTTAATCCCAGCTTCGCCCGGGTACTCACCCTGCCATCAATTGTGAGTAAAAACCCTGAAAGACTGGACTGTGCCTGAGTCATTCTGCTACTTGTGGTTCCACACACACTCCAACCAGGCCCTGGGGCCTGCCTCACTCTCGGGAGGCCACGACACCCAGCTGCACAGAACACCAGCCCCAGGCGTCCCCTAACCTGCAGCAGCGGTCCCCTGACCGCAAATACTGAGAGTGGCATCACGAAAAATCCTAAAGGAAGGTTCCCTACCTGTGACCAGACTGTTTTTCCATGTGGAGTCCCTGAAGGTAATGCACCAGCACCGAAACAACAGCACCTGCGGGGCTCCACACATGTGCCCCCCGACAGCAGCAGCTCATGTGCCCCCGACACCAGCAGCTCATGTGCCCCCCGACACCAGCAGCTCATGTGCCCCCGACACCAGCAGCTCATGTGCCCCCCGACACCAGCAGCTCATGTGCCCCCGACACCAGCAGCTCATGTGTCCCCGTCACCAGCAGCTCCTGTGCCCCCCGACACCAGCAGCTAATGTGCCCCCGACACCAGCAGCTCATGTGCCCCCCGACACCAGCAGCTCATGTGCCCCCAACACCAGCAGCTCATGTGCCCCAACACCAGCAGCTCATGTGCCCCTGACACCAGCAGCTCATGTGCCCCCCGACACCAGCAGCTCATGTGCCCCAACACCAGCAGCTCATGTGCCCCCGACACCAGCAGCTCATGTGCCCCCCGACACCAGCAGCTCATGTGCCCCCGACACCAGCAGCTCATGTGCCCCCGACACCAGCAGCTCATGTGTCCCCGACACCAGCAGCTCATGTGCCCCCGACACTAGCAGCTCATGTGCCTCCCGACACTAGCTGCTCATGTGCCCCCCGACACCAGCAGCTCATGTGCCCCCCGACACCAGCAGCTCATGTGCCCCCGACACCAGCAGTTCATGTGCCCCCCGACACCGGCAGCTCATGTGCCCCCGACACCAGCAGCTCATGTGCCCCCGACACCAGCAGCTCATGTGCCCCCGACACCGGCAGCTCATGTGCCTCCCGACACTAGCAGCTCATGTGCCCCCGACACCAGCAGTTCATGTGCCCCCCGACACCGGCAGCTCATGTGCCCCCGACACCAGCAGCTCATGTGCCCCCGACACCAGCAGCTCATGTGCCAGGTCTCACTGTAGATACCGGCATTTTTCTAAATTCCTCTAAATGCTTGGTGCCTCCAGTGGAACACGACCTACATTGGGTATTTTCGTGATTATGGATATTGAAAAGGAGCGAAGACAAATGTGATTTTATATGTAAAAACAATGCCCCTTCACAAGGCTGTGTGTAATCCTTGAGAATCAATAACCTAATTTTCTATGGTAGACGAGCAATGAGAAACGCTGTCACCGGGAAGTCAGGGTCAGACGTCGGGAGCTGCAATATGAATGATGAACTGAAATGACAATCGTGACAAAAAGATGTTCCTATATTTCTGATCCTAATTAGTGGGGGGGGGTTCAATGCCCAAATGGCCACGTTCTCTCCATTACTCTGTATATAAACAATTGGAGAAGTGGAGTTGCAGATTGTATTTTAGTCTTTATAATTATCACTTTATGACAGATGAAACCAAGAGAAGTCATCTACATTGAAAACACTTTTCTGACCGATGATATTTTGAAGCAGAATATTGGGCAAAATTCTTCAAAATAAATTAATGAGAATTTTGGATTTCATTGCATCAAAAAACTGTCTTTCATGGCCTGGACCATATATATTATGTTTTTTAGATACAGTATATGATTTGTTGTGACCCCTTTGAATGGGGAGTAACATGGCCTAACATGCGGTACAGTGGGACAGAATGCTAAGCCATGTTCGGGGGGGGGGGGGGGGTTAACCAGTATACAGCGAAGTCACGAATGAGAAATAAATAGCTCTAACACTAAATCAACCAATAAAAGTATCTTACTTCAATATGGGTATTAACAAAATCAGAATGGGGGGAAACATGGAAAATCCATAGACACTCAGCCAAGAGGCCGAGACCCTTGTGCTGTACAGCGTGGCACCCTATAATATGTAGCCGCCCGTGGTACAGCATAACAGTTTGCAAACTTACAATATCACTCTAATCCTCTACTGAATATTCCCCTGCCCCAGTATAACTATAGGAGGATCCTTCCTCAGATTCACCTGGAATGACAGAACAATTACTATATGCAGCGGCAGCTTAGCCGGAAACAGAGTATAGACACTTGAGCAGATGGAACGTACTTCTATTGTTCTTCACAATCTCCCTCCTGGATGAGCTCACGTATGGCCTAAAGTCCATGATTGGCCTTAGCAACACCTAGTTGTAAGTAAGAGCTTTGTGGTCAACACAGAATCCTCAAAGGCACAGAGAAAGGCGACGTAGCAGTGGAAACGGAGGTACCAAACTGTGATTGTGGCAGGAACTGTGGCCTGACACAGTAATTATACCTAGCTAAACTAACTACAGGCCCTGCCTCAGTCTCATGTACAGTATTTTGGCGCCAAACTGTAGTGATGGGGGGCACAAACAGAAAGCCCCACTCCAAAAATAAGCCCTAGCTGTGGTTTCATAAGGAAGTGTCCAAGCAACTGAAAAAGTTAACACTTAGAGCAGGACTCTTTATCAAAGAAAGCAGACAACCCCAAAAGAATGCAGACACCCCAACTGAATGATGAAACACCACACACACAAAAAAATTGCACTTATACCCTAAACAATTACAGTTGGAAAGCATCGATGGTGGATGGGCTCTCACCCAGAGATCTGCGTCGCTGTCAAGTTCTTCGCCATTCCAGCTGCTTTGCACTACCGCTCTCACAAACAGTATTACTCTGCGCCAGTGATACTGCTTCCAGTCACCAGGGGGAGCCACCGCTGTAGAACGCAGGGAACCTGACAGCAACACAGATCTGTATGTGAGAGCCCATTCACTTGCCAATTCTAATTGTTTGGGGTCTGGTAAGTGCGATTCTTTACGGGGCGTCTGCTTTCTTTTGGGGGTAAACGTAGCAGAACATAGAGAATAATACATTTAAGCAGGTAATTTACACCTTTGTTAGTACCCTCCACTATAGAACTGAACCATGAGAGTAGCAGATCAGATAAGAATATGTGCATCTGACCCAGTAATAGGAAGAACACGGAATGTTCCAGAATGTGATGACGATTAGATTTGAATAAATTTGATTTATTTTTTTTTGTTCAAGAATAAATGTGGATTGTTGTTCATGGGGAAAATATAAGAGACATCCGCTGAAAATAAGCCCGGAGCTAAAAGTAATAAAGGAGCCTGTCTTATTTTGGGGGGAAACACGGTAGGACAACCCCTGTCTATACATCCTATTATTAGTTATGTGGATGTCATAAAGTAACAGCGGAGCATGAGTGGCAAGTAGCGGAGCTTCGATGCTGGGGCTCGAATATTACGCGGTATTCCGGTAGTCAGCCCCTATTATTGGATTCTTCTGTTTCGATGTCAGATCCGTATGAAATGTTTCATTTTGCTACATAGTAATGACTGATATCAAGAAATGTATCCTCATTTATTATCTAGTTAAAGCACCACGTCTTCAAGTTCCATAAAGAAGGATGAAAACTATGGAAGGTTCAATGCCGAGAAGCGGGAGCCGGAGCGTGGACGAGGTTTACAGATAACGAATCTGTGCCGCTCATCCACCGGAGCCTTTAAAAAAAATCAATAGTCCCCACATAGAGTAATAAACAGGGAGAGATTCAGGGATAATCACATTAAATAAGTTTGTGACCCGGCACTGTAAAGAGTACGACATGTCGCGGCTTGTGGCCAATAAACATTTGGGTCAGTGGATTTCCCGAATACATGACTTATAGGAAGCCTGAGTTATCAGCTCATTACAAAGCTCAGTACATCACCACGTGACCGACCACCATTGTCACCGGTCATTTTTATTTTAGAAGTGTCGTATCATTTACATTACTATTAAGCTACTTTCACACATCCGGTTTGAGCATTGCGGCTCAATCCGTCTGTGAAACCTATGCAACAGATGCGGCGAAAACACCGCATCCTTTGCATAAGTTTTTACATGCGGCCCGTCCATTTTTTTCCGGTTGCGGCACGCTACTGAGCATGCGCAGTGGAAGAAACCGCATGCGGCGGCCGGATGCAGTTTTTTCTGCATCGCGCCGCATCCGGCATCCATAGGCATGCATTGAAAAATGCGCCGCAGCGGCCGGATGCGGCGCAATGCTTTTTTTTTGCCGAAGCAAAAATCGTGCCAGGGAACGTTCCATCCGGCCGCGGCATCAGCTAAATCTGCCGCATGCGGCAAAAACCGGACTGAACGCAAGCCCATGCGGCACAATACGGCACTAATGTAAGTCTATGCAAAAAAACCCACAACCGGCAGCAAAAAAAAAACGGTTGCGGTTTTTCTGCAGAACGCCGTATTGTGCCGCAGAGCAAAAACCGGATGTGTGAAAGTAGCCTTAAGGTGCTGTATTTCGGCCAGTAAAATGGCAAGGCTACTTTCACACATCCGGTTTGAGCAGTGCGGCTCAGTCCGGCTGTGAAACCTATGCAACGGATGCGGCGAAAACACTGCATCCTTTGCATAAGTTTTTACATGCGGCCCGTCCGTTTTTTTACAGTTGCGGCATGCTACTGAGCATGCGCAGTGGAAGAAACCGCATGCGGCGGCCGGATGCGTTTTTTTCCGCATCCGGCGTCCATAGGCATGCATTGAAAAATGCGCCGCAGCGGCCCGATGCGGCGCAATGCAATTTTTTTGTCGGAGCAAAAACCGTGCCAGGGAACAATCCATCCAGCCGCGGCATCGGCTAAATCTGCCACATGCGGCAAAAACCGGACCGAACGCAAGCCCATGCGGCACAATACGGCACTAATGTAAGTCTAGGCAAAAAAAACACAACCGGCGGCAAAAAAAATGGTTGCGGTTTTGCCGCAGAGCAAAAACCGGATGTGTGAAAGTAGCCTTATTTTACCCTGTAGTAGGTAAAACTGGAAACATACATGATCAGTCAACGCAAGGGAAAAAGAAGCTGTCCATCTTAAGGCCGCTTTACATGCAACGACATATCTAACGATATGTTGTCGGGGTCACAGAATTCGTGACGCACATCCGGCATCGTTAGCAATGTCGCTGCGTGTAAAGCTCCCTTAAAGGAAATTGGGGTAGGTGCTAAATGGAGAGCGTCATGGCGCTACAGCAGGTCACTCCCACCATGAAATATAAAATTCATTCTGCGAATTATGGAAAATCTTTTTTGTTACATCCATGTCTGAAGCCTCTCCTGCGACCTCTGCCGATAGGCGAGATCCTGTCCTACATTAGCCTGGCTGAGACTTGTGGTCCTATAGAGATGTGAGGCGATGGATTAAACCTCATCCTCTGTGGGTGAAGATATGCACTGGCTCACCGGCGTCATACATGTGTGCCCGGCTGTGCCCATATAAATGTAATGCTGTGCTAGCGGTATGTCAATTTCACTGCAGTAATGTTGTTATTCGGCCACCAGGGGCCGCTGTCTTATAGTACAATAGAAAGGCTGTATATACATGGTTGTTAAACACAGGAAGGGGAAGTGCGGCCATTTTGAGAAGCAGTCTGGAGTTATCTAGGAAAAGAAGTGAAATGTCCAGGACGGGGTCCAGGGTCTTCTGCATGGAGAAGTATCCCTACAGATCCAGAGCTGCGGCAGAGCGAAGTCTATCATATCTGTGACCATATCCATTGCAAACGTGGCAAGATTGCTGCCAAGTATGCCGCTGAGACACAAGACCGGAGCGCAGTGTGAACCACATCAGGCACCGCGTGGGAGTTGACTCATTGCCATCTGCACCACAGGTCACCTGCCAGAGGGGATTCTTATCCGTCTATATCTATCGGATAGCTGTCTGGAACAGACCCAGGTCAGAAACACAACTAAGGCTCACTGCACCGCCGCAGCGAGTAACTACGCACGCAACACATTCTGTTTTGGCCCTAAGACTAAAGGGGGCTTTACACGCAACGACATCGCTAACGAGATGTCGTTGGGGTCACGGAATTCGTGACGCACATCTGGCCTCGTTAGTGACGTCATTGCGTGTGAAATGCACGAACGACTGCTAACGATCAAATATACTCACCTAATCGTTGATCTTTGACACGTCATTCTAATCCCAAATATCGTTGCTGGTGTTGGACGCAGATACGGTGTTGTTCGTCGTTCCTGAGGCAGCACACACCGCTACGTGTGACACCCCAGGAACGAGGAACAACACCGTATCTGCGTCCTCCGGCAACGAGGTGGGCGTGTCTTTCCTTCGGCTGCTCTCCGCTTCTATTGGCTGCCTGCCGTGTGACGTCACTGTAGAAAAGAGGCGGTTCGCCGGCCACAGCGACGTCGATATGAAGGTAAGTAGTGTGACGGGTGTTAGCGATGTTGTGCGCCACGGGCAGCGACGGGGGCGGGTGATTTCATGAGCGACATCGCTAGCAATGTCGCAGCATGTAAAGCGGCCTTTAGACTGAACCTATGTTTTGTTCAGATTATTTATTGGTTGAGGCTAAAGTTTATTGCAAGATCAGCGACCAAATCCTCCGATTTCGCTGCCACATTCCTTATTTCTTTACTGTTATAAAAGACTTAATACCCTCATTTAGGTGCCATCACGGCACACACAGGACTTCAGGCAATCTCTGGACTTCTACAGGAGCGAGCTTCTGAACGACGACGTAGTGTGAGATGATTGTTCAAATTTGTTAAACTTTGTTTTGTTTAGGTATACTAGAAGTATTCTAGAAGTCACCCCTAGGTGAAAACATATTTGGTTTGGGTATAGAGATAATATAATATAAGCTTGTGAATGGTTGTGCTCCATTACAGGCATGCCAAAACTTCACACACATGTAATCGTTCCAGGTCCAAAGGGGTTAACAGGTTATAGGTGGCCGGTTTACACAGGCACACCAGTAGGTAAATGTATAGTATACATAGCTGTGCAGCACAAGGGTCTCAGCCTCCTGGCTGAGTGTTTGTAAAGTATTTTGAGAGTTTTCCCTACTTTACGGGCACTCACATTCACGTTACTTAAGAATATTTTGTGAATGCATTGGTGTTGTTTTGTCGCTCGTGGACTCAACTGTATTCTGAGGAACCCCCCCCAATACATGGCTCAAAGAGACACTGAGTCTATGACACTGCAAGGGGCTAATTATGTGTTATAATCAGCTCTCTGTTATCAGCCTTGTGCGAGGTCACTACTAGCTGTCAGTTATAGTTTCTACCCTGGTCTGTTACTTGTCTAGTCCTAGTAGTCTATTATTCTGCTGTTTTATCCCTGACCTTGGCATGTATTTTTCTACCGAACTATTTCTTGATTTTGTCTGTGGCTTTGATCTCCTGGTAGTCACCAGGCTTTACTGCCCTTCTCGCTGCCAGCCACTCCATAACCATAACCTAGGGGGCCCTGCGAAACTCCAGATCCCTGTATAAGAATTAAAGGCTGAAGAAGAGGGAACCCCTGGGACCCGCTAAACAGAGAGACCTGTGCAAAGCGTGTCCGTGGGAGCCATGTGAAGAGCCGCCAGGCTACCAGAAACAAAAATGCATTACACATTGTCATGCTGTTAAATCCAATGAAGAATGATCACATTAAGTTACAGAGCATGGTATTATCCAATATGCATGGTGCGCAGCAGTATGCATGTCCACCGTATTAGCTGGAGGACACACCAGCTTAGTCACTCACCCGGAGCCAGTTATCTTCATAGTCACCCTCTGCTCGCTGCAGGGCAGACAATGGATGCAGCTTCCAGACCTGTTTGGAGATCTGCGGATACTCAGCAGTAACAAAGCAGTTTAACTGAGAGTGCCCCTTGTGCAAAATAACAAAGAAGGGACTATATTATTAGTTGCCAGAGGGGGAAGGACACTGATTCTATCTAGGATCAGCTCCCAGCAGCACACATGGATCACATGGAAGTAAACACTGATGAAAAAGTTATTGTGATGCTCGTCACTATGTGGTGCTAGACACCACTCGCGTGCAGTGAATGGAGAGGTAGTCAGACAAGCCGAGGTCAGCAACCAGGGGGATACGATAGGACACTGTGAGCAGACAGAGACAAGGTGAAGATACAGGCCGAGGGTCAGGATTCCAGGAGAGTACGTACAGGACACAGGGAGCAGGTGGGGACGTGGTCAGGAGGAAGTCCGAGGTCAGAAGCCAGGAGATAATGACAAACACAGGAAGGAAGGCAGAGATGAGTCAACAACAGTCCAAAGTTTAGAGACTAAAGGGGGCTTTACACGCTAAATCCTTTAAAGTATTTACAATATGAAAAAATAAATGAAATATCCCTTTTAAGAGATTAGATGATGGTCGAGTTATTAGGCAGATTTGATCTTGAAAGCATGGTGATCTGTTAAGGCCCTGTCACACGCAGCGATATTGCTAGCAAGCGTACCCGCACCCGTCATTTGTGCGTTGCGGGCAAATCGCTGCCCGTGGCGCGCAATATCATTAGGAGCCGTCACACGGACTTACCTGCCTAGCGACGTCGCTGTGTCCGGTGAACCGCCTCCTTTCTAAGGGGGTGGTTCGTGCGGCGTCACAGCGGGGTCACTAAGCAGCCGCCCAATAGAAGCAGAGGGGCAGAGATGATCGGCCGTAACATCCCGCCCACCTCCTTCCTTCCGCATTGCTGGCGGCCGCAGGTAATCTGTAGTTCGTCGTTCCCGAGGTGTCACATGTAGCGATGTGTGCTGCCTCGGAACGACGAACAACCTGCGTCCTCAAAAATCAATGATTTTATGCAAATGAACGACGTGTCAACGATGGACGATTGGGTGAGTATTTTTCATTGTTAACGGTCGTTCGTGTGTGTCACATGCAACGACGTCGCTAACGATGCCGGATGTGCATCACGAAATCCGAGACCCCGGCGATATATCGTTAGATACGTCGTTGCGTGTAACAGGCCTTTAGAGATGGAAATCCACATTGGCTGTGATATAACTTTTTGAGAAACCGGTATAACGAGCAGTCCTCATGCCGAACCCACCGACATTGGTGGGATCGGCCACCAGTCTAATGTGAATGAAGCCCACCCGATTCTCATCAAGCAGATGACGTCGGTCCGGTGTATGGAGGAGTCAGGGAAAATAGCTGCCGACTGTCATTTGGCCAACAGTAGTCCAATGTTTACGGGAGGCTTAAGAGACAACTATAGCTGCAATCAAAATTATTCAACCCTCATTATATAAAAAACTTACAAACGTTCTGTTATTTGTGATAAAGAAAACATCAAACCAGAACAATTAGAGAAGCTCAACACAACTAAGGTAACAAGTGGTTTCTTGAAAGTCAACAAAAAATTACACTTTTACTAACTAATGCAGCCTAAAGCCTGCTTTACACGAGACGACAGATTATGCGATAGCACGATCGATTGTAGCCGCCCCCGTCGTTTTTGCGTCGCGGGCAATTAGTTGCCCGTGGTGCACAAACTCGTTTTAGCCCCGTCACACGCACTTACCTACTGAGCGACCTCGCTGAGGGCGACGAACGTGCACTTCCTGAAGGGGGAGGGATGTTCGGCATCACAGCGACGTCACACGGCAGCCGGCCAATAGAAGCGGAGGGGAGGAGATGAGCGGGATGTAAAAATCCCGCCCACCTCCTTCCATTAAGCAGGCGGGTGCCGTGGGACGCAGGTAAGCGGTGTTCATCGTTCCCGTGGTGTTACACGGAGCAACGTGTGATGCCACGGAAACGATGAACAACCTGCACCCATGGAAATAAACAAGATTATGAAAGTTAACGACGAGTACACGAATCACGATTTGTGAGCGATACTGCGTCGCTCGGCGGTGTCACATGAGAAGACGTCGAGCGCTATGCCGGATGTGCGTCACGAAAACCGTGACCCCCACGACATATCGCACAATCTATCGTCTCGTGTAAAGCCTGCATAAGAGTTACTAATTTTCTTACAACCATCTATAGTACTTAGCAGATCACGTCTGGCTGTTATGACCTGCAGCAAACATGAGGCTTAGCCACACACCAGCTTCTGACCATGTTCCTCAGAATTCTTAGCCCATTACTCGTTAGCAATCACCTCCTGTAATATTTTGGGGTTTGTGTGCTGCACCCACCTTCTTCACATGCCACCAACTATGTTTTGGGTGGGGTTGAAGACGATTACTGATGGCTGCTCCGGAATCTTCCAAGACTTCTCCTGAAACCAAAATAAGAAAACACATCCTAACAGACAAATGTGAACAGGTGCAACTTTAACATGATATATACTTCAACAAATATACAGCTGCACTCTGAGACTCTAAGGCATGCAAACATACAGTTAGGTCCAGAAATATTTGGACAGTGACACAAGTTTTGTTATTTTAGCTGTTTACAAAAACATGTTCAGAAATACAATTCTATATATAATATGGGCTGAAAGTGCACACTCCCAGCTGCAATATGAGAGTTTTCACATCCAAATCGGAGAAAGGGTTTAGGAATCATAGCTCTGTAATGCATAGCCTCCTCTTTTTCAAGGGACCAAAAGTAATTGGACAAGGGACTCTAAGGGCTGCAATTAACTCTGAAGGCGTCTCCCTCGTTAACCTGTAATCAATGAAGTAGTTAAAAGGTCTGGGGTTGATTACAGGTGTGTGGTTTTGCATTTGGAAGCTGTTACTGTGACCAGACAACATGCGGTCTAAGGAACTCTCAATTGAGGTGAAGCAGAACATCCTGAGGCTGAAAAAAAAGAAAAAATCCATCAGAGAGATAGCAGACATGCTTGGAGTAGCAAAATCAACAGTCGAGTACATTCTGAGAAAAAAGGAATTGACTGGTGAGCTTGGGAACTCAAAAAGACCTGGGCGTCCACGGATGACAACAGTGGTGGATGATCGCCGCATACTTTCTTTGGTGAAGAAGAACCCAATCACAACATCAACTGAAGTCCAGAACACTCTCAGTGAAGTAGGTGTATCTGTCTCTAAGTCAACAGTAAAGAGAAGACTCCATGAAAGTAAATACAAAGGGTTCACATCTAGATGCAAACCATTCCTCAATTCCAAAAATAGACAGACCAGAGTTACATTTGCTGAAAAACACCTCATGAAGCCAGCTCAGTTCTGGAAAAGTATTCTATGGACAGATGAGACAAAGATCAACCTGTACCAGAATGATGAGAAGAAAAAAGTGTGGAGAAGAAAGGGAACGGCACATGATCCAAGGCACACCACATCCTCTGTAAAACATGGTGGAGGCAACGTGATGGCATGGGCATGCATGGCTTTCAATGGCACTGGGTCACTTGTGTTTATTGATGACATAACAGCAGACAAGAGTAGCCGGATGAATTCTGAAGTGTACCGGGATATACTTTCAGCCCAGATTCAGCCAAATGCCGCAAAGTTGATCGCACAGCGCTTCATAGTACAGATGGACAATGACCCCAAGCATACAGCCAAAGCTACCCAGGAGTTCATGAGTGCAAAAAAGTGGAACATTCTGCAATGGCCAAGTCAATCACCAGATCTTAACCCAATTGAGCATGCATTTCACTTGCTCAAATCCAGACTTAAGACGGAAAGACCCACAAACAAGCAAGACCTGAAGGCTGCGGCTGTAAAGGCCTGGCAAAGCATTAAGAAGGAGGAAACCCAGCGTTTGGTGATGTCCATGGGTTCCAGACTTAAGGCAGTGATTGCCTCCAAAGGATTCGCAACAAAATATTGAAAATAAAAATATTTTGTTTGGGTTTGGTTTATTTGTCCAATTACTTTTGACCTCCCAAAATGTGGAGTGTTTGTAAAGAAATGTGACAATTCCTACAATTTCTATCAGATATTTTTGTTCAAACCTTCAAATTAAACGTTACAATCTGCACTTGAATTCTGTTGTAGAGGTTTCATTTCAAATCCAATGTGGTGGCATGCAGAGCCCAACTCGCGAAAATTGTGTCACTGTCCAAATATTTCTGGACCTAACTGTAGGATAAAGAAATTTAGACATGCATTACTGCTAAGGAAATAAGTTTAAAAATTGAGACACTTTCATTAAAAAGACCAGTTTTATGTGAGCCCAGCAGCCAGCATCAAGGCGTATCTCTTATGCTGGCTCCCTACCTTAATGTCTCTACCTGGACTAAGCAGCCTAATAGGAAACTAAAAATCACCTTAAGTTGGTGGGAAGGAGCGCTCAGTCAGAAAGCATGACCATATAATCGAAAATGAGAAAACTGATGGGATTTACTAACAGACAAATGTGAACAGGTGCAAACGGAACGTGAAATGTACTTTAACAAATATACAGCTGCACTGTAAGGCACTAGGGCATGCAAACATTGAATATAGACATTTAGACATGCAATATTGCAAAGGAAATTTAAAAATTGAGACTGTTAGCGCATAAAAAGGCCAGTTATATTTGAGCCCAGCATCAAGGCGTATCTCTTATGCTGGTTCCCTACTTAAATGCCTCTCTCTGGGCTGAACAGCCTACCATATTATGGGTGGGCAGGAACCAGCTAATAGGAATTTAAAAATCACCTTAAGGGTCGTAAAAAGCGCTCAGTCAGAAAGCATGACCCTATAATCTAAAATGAGAAGACTGATGGCACTTCCTAACAGACAAATGTGAACAGGTGCAAACTGAAAATGAAATATACTCTTAACAAATATATAGATGCACTTTGAGACTCTAAGGCATGCAAACATTGAATATAGAAACTTGGACATGCGTTATTGCTAAGAAAATAAATTAAAAAATTGAGCCACTTAGAGCATATAAAGGCCAGTTTTATGTGAGCCCAGCAGACAGCATCAAGGCGTATCTCTTATGCTGGGTCCCTGAACAACCTACAATTTTATGGACGGGCAAGAACCTGCTAATAGGAAATTAAAAATCGCGTTAAGCTGGTGGGAAGGAGCGCTCAGTCAGCAGGAATGACCCTATAATCTAAAATGAGAAGACTGATGGCACTTCCTAACAGACAAATGTGAACAGGTGCAAACTGAACATGAAATATACTCAATGTTCGCATACTTTAGCATCTTAGAGTGCAGCTGTATATTTGTTAGAATATTCTTTTGAAACAAAGCCTTGGTGGACTTCTGCTGACTTCCACTTTTCCACACAGGACCATGGGAAAGCTTGGGGATTCCTACTGTTAGGATACAGTTCCACGTGTGTACAGCTTGTGATGCGAGAGCATTGGAAGTGATATGCTAATGACTCTCTGCTGCAAGCGTCACCTGAGAGTCATGCGACTGTGATGTGATCTTGCGATAGTATCACAGGTGCGGAGAAGAGGGAGGGAGCACTTTCTCCCCATCTCCTCTGCTGCCTGTCTCTGCTTATATCGCACTGCAGTTGGATGACATGCAAGTGCAGTGCGATGTTTCACACACTCCCATAGACGTGTATGGGGATGCGTGAGCTGAGACTTGCACCATGCTGCCATTAATTCCGCTTGCCGTTATGGCATGAGAAATCAATCGCAGATGGACACTGCCCCATAGTTTTGCACTGGTGTGTGAGCAATCCGATGTTTTATCAGAATGCACTCATCCGTGCAAAACGCAACTGGAACCACACCCTTATGGACAGAATCGCACCCACATTTTTTTTCTCATGCAACTTTCTGATATAAGTAACAACTTTAAGCATCTAGAGGATTGATAGCTGCTGCCAGTAGTTGCTAATTAGTGGTAATTGTATATCATTTCGGTGCCGCGCTAGTTAGCCCCCATGATCGTGCAATCATTCAGCAGCTGCAGAATATTTGCAGATTTCAGCTCCCGGTCCTGTGTCTCCAGACTTTCCCTGCGCTCTCTCGCCGGCTCCACACTGCACCAATCCTCCTCTTGTTCCCAGTCACTTTTCCACATCATTACCTCTCCTTTCCTCAGCATTTTTATAATTAATTTGTGGTCTCTGTGAAATTGCCAATGGCTTACTGCCCCCTCCCCCCCCTCCCGCTCTCACATAAAAAGATGGAGGAATGCGCCATCATCATGTCAGGACTGAAATTCATTTCCGTGAAGGATCCCGCGCCGGGTGTCCGTGACAGCTCCAAACCTGACGCTGTAAATGCATCTCACGCTGCCAGCATGTCGCTGCCGCGGCTGACAGCACAGAGCGCGCGTTTCGAGCAAATCACAAACTCTGCTTTCATCACTATTCATTTCGTCTGTTGCTTTATTTTCATTAATAGATTTTTTTTTTTTGCAATCATTTTATAGAGCAGATTCCGGATGCGATCCTAATGGCTCTCCGCTGCCTGCGAGGACAATGCATTAATGTGCAAATGAATGGGAACACGGTTAATGATACAAGCTACAACATTGGGGCCAGCTCATATGCACCCCACCGCGAGATATAACGTCCACATATCACACATCCGGCCATCACCATTGTAGTCGGAGCAGAATATCTCATTACATACATTTCTGCTGCTCCGGTCACACCGCCGCTGACCTACGAGACAAGCAGCAGCAATTAGGATTTCTACAAGCTGCCATCAATGGCAAAACACATCTTTTTTTTTTCTTCTCTGCTCAAATCCAGCAAATTGATTTAGTAAGTTCTCAATCTGCATTTTGTGACTCCTCACCCATTATTAAAGTCCAGCAAATTAGTGTACCAGTGCAGAAAATGTCAGATTATATCTCAAAATGGGAAAAAAGGGACTGCTGTTGCTTCCGGGTCCCGCTCATTATGCCTCATGAATATTCACTGCACTGACTGCAGACCGGAAGCAACAGCAGTGCCGGAGACAGGTAAGTATACATACTCATGCTGTCCATGTGCTATCCGGATAGCACACGATGACACACACACTGACAGACATATGACCCACGGATCTCCACAACGGACCGTGCAAAAGGTGTGAAGTGGGCCAAAAGCATACAGCTTACCTTCACTTACCAACTTACCAACATCTGCCTTTGGTGCACATATAGGTGACTCCATATACATTACAGCATGTGGAGACCTGTTATGACTCAGTCGGCGAAGAGGATCAGAAAAGGGACAAAACACAAGGAAACCCAGAATGTTACCAGAGTGGTTGGAATCTCAGTGAACTGCAGACCTAACACTAACACACAACTAGAAGTAGCCGTGGGACGTGCCTACGATGACCTGGTCGCCTCGACACAGCCATAGTACTAATTATTCCTACAGAGAGAAATACAGGGAAGACAAATCTGCCTCGGAGCAGTCCCCAAAGATATAGCTAGCCCCCAAAATATAAAGATGACGGTGATGTAGGAAAACACAATACACAGGTAGAAAACAGATTCAGCAAAGATGAGGCCCAAACGATCTAAATAGGAAAGGACAGAAAAGAGCACTGTCTGCAGCCGTGCAATACCCTAGAAAAAGAACCAACACGCCTGATATGGAAAAATAGTGAGCCCACACAGACTCTCCCCCACTACATCAGTACTCTGGTGTTACTGGGATCCAAACGAACACTAATATAGTAGAGGGGCTGAAATTAGTACCAAGCATGACAAAGCTAAATACATAGTAGAATATGGAGATAGGTACACAGACATTCCCAGCAGGCAATGATCCAACTCCACCCAGAACTCCACACAGGCAAAATCAGAAAATAAGCCTTTGTACCTAAACAGAAAAAACAACACGAAAGTGGAAACCACCAGCAGAGGTGCAAAGACCAGACTTATCTGAAAGGAGTTCTGGTAGACACAGAAGGAAGGGCTGTCTTCAGAATGTCCTTAGCACACAGGAGACAACATTGAGCACCAGCAAGGAACAAGAGAACACTGCTCAGTTATATAGGCCCAGTCAGAACCACCCAATTGCCAATCATCCCCAGCTGTCTGATTTCTATCCAGCAAGCCAACTCCACTACCAGCACTGACCACAAGAGGGAGCCCCAAACTGGAATCCAGTCCAAATGAATTCACAACAGAGACCCTTGACGGGTGATCTGACCTGTTTCTCCTTCTTGACGTGGAGACACTTTCAGGCTATAGAATGTTCCCCTGGAAATTTAAATATGCAACATGCCTTTTAAAACAGAAAAAGGTCAGAAACTCCAGTGCCTCTTATTGCCCCCTCCCATGTCCCTGTCAAAGGCCTTTCACACACCCAATCAGATCGCCTGCTTTGCACTGATGAGCAGCAAAAACACCAAAACACGTTTCTGAAAATAGAGTTTCTGGTTTGGCTTCTTATCCTAAGTCACATGACAAAATCTCTGAAAGGTTATGTTCACATGTTGCATTTTTGTTGCTTTTTTTGCATGTATTCTTCATGGCTTTTATGCAAATTAAAAGCTGCTTGTTACAGTAACAGCAAAACCTAGGAGAAAACCTCTGAAATCTTATACACACTGAAATAGAAAACTGCTGCGTTTTTGTTGCTTTTTGAAAGAAACAGCGTGTCAATTCATTCAGTGTTTTTGCAGCTTTTTTCAGCATCGAAAGCAATGAAGAGTGCAAAAACGCAGCAGTGGTTTTTGCCATCATTTGCTGTGTTTTTGCTGCTTTTGGTGAATGAAACTAACTTTATTTAAACATATACTGAAGACAATTGAGACAAGAACGCAGCTAAAAGGAAGCAAACACAGCAAAACCTGCTTTTTTGAATATTGTTTTTTAGTGACAAGAGAGCAGGTTATGCTGCAAAAAAGCAACGTATGAACATAGCCAAACGGTTGATATTGACTTTGAGGATTGCCGCCTCCACAAGTGAAGCTCCTGCCAAAATCAGAAGGCTCAGATTAGTTTCATATATTGACGTCCTCTATGTTTAAAGGAAAGAAAGTTCAATGAATCACAGTTGGTAATTATTTACTGAAAGAGCAGTGATAATATCGAGTCTCTACTGTCGGCGCAGTAAGACTATGTATTCTTTACTTTAAGAGCAGTGAAACTAAGGATTATTTACTATCAGAGCAGTAAGACTATTGATTATTTACTTTAAGAGCAGTGGGACTGTGGATTCTTTACTGTAAGAGCAGTGGGACTGTGAATTCTTTACTTTAAGAGCAGTGAAACTAAGGATTATTTACTATCAGAGCAGTAAGACTATTGATTATTTACTTTAAGAGCAGTGGGACTGTGAATTCTTTACTGTAAGAGCAGTGAGACTGTGGATTCTTTACTGTCCGAGCAGTGATATTATGGATTCTTTACTGTCCGAGCAGTGATATTATGGATTCTTTAGGGCTACTTTGCACGTTGCGACATCGCTACTGCGATATTGTCGGGGTCAAATTGAAAGTGACGCACATCCGGCGCTGGTAACAACGTTGCAACGTGTAAAGCCTAGATGCGCCGATAAACGATCGCAAAAGAGTCGAAAATCGGTGATCTGTGTAGCGTCGGTCATTTTCATAATGTCGCACCAATAGGAGATACAATGTTGTTCCTCGTCCCTGTGGCAGCGCACATCGCTGTGTATGAAGCCGCAGGATCGAGGAACATCTCCTACCTGCCTCCACCGGCAATGCGGAAGGAAGGAGGTGGGCGGGATGTTTACGTCCCGCTCATCTCCGCCCCTCCGCTTCTATTGGCCGCCTGCCGTGTGACGTCGCTGTGACGCCGCACGACCTGCCCCCTTAGGAAGGAAGTGGGTCGCCGGCCAGAGCGACGTCGCAGGGCAGCTATCGCAAGATATCGCATCTGCGACAGGGGCGGGTACTATCGCGCTTGGCATTGCTAGCCGATGCTAGCGATGTCGCAACGTGCAAAGTACCCCTTACTGTCAGAGTAGTAAGATTATGGATTGTTTACTGTAAGAGCAGTGAAACTATGGATTCTTTACTGTCAGAGCAGTGAGACTGTGGATTCTTTACTGTAAGAGCAGTGAGACTGTGGATTCTTTACTGTCAGAGCAGTGAGACTGTGGATTCTTTACTGTCAGAGCAGTCAGACTGTGGATTCTTTACTGTAAGATCAGTGAGAATATCGAGTCTTTACTGTCAGAGCAGTGAGACTATGGATTCTTTACTGTCAGAGCAGTGAGACTGTGGATTCTTTACTGTAAGAGCAGTCAGACTGTGGATTCTTTACTGTAAGATCAGTGAGAATATCGAGTCTTTACTGTCAGAGCAGTGAGACTATGGATTCTTTACTGTCAGCGCAGAAAGACTATGTATTCTTTACTTTAAGAGCAGTGAAACTAAGGATTATTTACTCTCAGAGCAGTAAGACTATGGATTATTTACTTTAAGAGCAGTGGGGACTATGGATTCTTTACTGTAAGAGCAGTGAGACTGTGGATTCTTTACTGTCCGAGCAGTGATATTATGGATTCTTTACTGTCAGAGTAGTAAGATTATGGATTGTTTACTGTAAGACCAGTGAGACTATGGATTCTTTACTGTCAGCGCAGTAAGACTATGTATTCTTTACTGTAAGAGCAATGAAACTAAGGATTATTTACTGTCAGAGAAGTAAGTCTATTGATTATTTACTGTAAGAGCAGTGAGATTATTGATTCTTTACTGTAAGAGCAGTGAGACTGTGGATTCTTTACTGTAAGAGCAGTGAGACTGTGGATTATTTACTGTCAGAGCAGTAAGACTATGGATTCTTTATTGTAAGAGCAGTGAGACTGTGGAGCTCTCAGCCACATGATGTTGTGATGGTTCAGTCACTACATAAGTACAAGGAGGCCTGGACGCCATTCTTGAAAAATGTAATATTAGTGGCTATGGTTATTGGATTCTGGGAAGTGGCGTTGATCCAGGGAATCAATCCCATTGCCATATGGGGAGCTGTGAAGGACATTTTCCCCTCATGGGGCTTGTGCCTTCCTCTGGACCAACATGTTAGGCTATAGATTGAACTAACTTGATGGATTCATGTCTACCTTCAACCTAAATATTATGAAGCTATGAATGCTTATGACAAAGTTCACTTTTTACCCTCATATCTACTAATAAAACCAAGCAACTTGATATAGCCATATTTTATTTTCCATTCAATTAGTGAATCCGCAGCCATTGTTAAATGAGGTGTCCACGTCTACTTTCAGGTTGACCTTGTGTCACAGGATCTCTAAAGTGGTCGTAGATTTGCAAATTTTAAAAGGGAAGAAAATACATTTCCAAAACTCTGATCACAAATTTTGAGAATCATCTCTAGGGCTAAACCTCTGCGATGATTCTCAAAAATAGCCAGAAACTCGGAAATACCAAGCCGGAAGTGGGCATGTCTTTGGGCAATATAAACCTCACGGTACCAGATTATGGACTTTTTCGGCACCTTATACCATTTGCTCCTAGAGGCGACTCTGCACCCCAGTCTCCTGATGAAGCCTGGATATTGATGGGTGAAACGCGCCGAGACAAGAACCTTGATGATTGAAGTGGTGGAGGTATTTTCTGGGTCTCCACTCTTGGAAAATCTTCATAAAATAAGTACAAATGATTTGGGGGCATATTTTGCTTATCAATAATATAAATATGGGATTTATCACTGATTTTGATTAGGGACAGCTGCCGGAGAGTGGGGGCATCATATCGAATATACGAGTACAAAGCTCTGGGGCAGGGTAGATACAGACTTTTTAGAGGCATAATAGGGATGTATTTGGTCTAGAGATGCCCGGATCCGTAGACGTTCGGGTTCGGCAGATTCAGCCAGACTTTAGATAAAGTTCTGTTCTGGACCCGAACTTGACCTGAAGCCCAATGGAAGTCACAGATTGGGCAGTTTGGATCTCCACCCACATGCAGCCAGCCATAGACAGATCACTTCCACTTCCAGGGGCGGGGCGTTTTCCTTTTATTCTTTTTTTGGGGGGTGCTCACTACATCCGATCACGGTGTTGTTATCCTCCAGTGAGAACCATTCAAAAACTGCAAGTGGCCCACACTGGGCCGAGCACCGAGCATATCCAAGCACTGAGGCTACCCGAGCACCCAGCGTACCCAAGCATTGAGCGTACTCAAGCACCGAGCCTACCCGAGCACCGAGTGTACCCAAGCACTGAGTGTACCCATGCACCAAGTGTACCCAAGTACTGAGCATACCTGAGCACCGAGCGTACTCAAGCACTAAGCCTACCCGAGCACCGAGCGTACCCAAGCACCGAGCCTACACGAGCACCGAGTGTACCTAAGCACTGAGTGTACCCATGCACCAAGTGTACCCAAGTACTGAGCATACCTGAGCACCGAGCGTACTCAAGCACTAAGCCTACCCGAGCACCGAGCGTACCCAAGCACCGAGCCTACACGAGCACCCAGCGTACCCAAGCACCGAGCCTACCCGAGCACCGAGTGTACCCAAACACTAAGTGTACCCATGCACCAAGCGTACCCAAGTACTGAGCGTACTCAAGCACCAAGCCTACCCGAGCGCCGAGCGTACCCAAGCACAGCACTGCTCACACGAAAGTTTAGCATATGTAAAGCACCCGAACCCCAAACTCGAACACTGATTTTTTTGTAATGTCCGTGTTTGGCACCAAACCCCAAACCTTGGGTCCGCTCAACTCTAATTTGGCCAACCGGGCTCAGGACTATCTAGACTGGTCTGCAGTGGGTCTGATCACTCCTTCCCTAGTCATGTGCCCTTTCTTTTGCCCTTTCCCCTTCTCTTGAGGATAATACATTATTGGTCTCGACTTTGAGCATCCGGGACATTGGGAACTTTTGACCGGTTACTTACTGTTAAGTATTCTGCCTTAATCTCATCACAATATGTATATTTTTTTGGGTGTTTTGATATTTTTAGTAGATATCCAATAAATATTGCCTTTTAATTATAATTTATAGGGATATTTTTTTCTTTAGCACTAGACCATTGATGAGCAAAGCTGAGCATAGCCTGGTGCCGGGTGAGTGGCACAACCGCATGTGCCACCGGTGAAGCAATGGAGTGGTAAGATCCCCCCACCCACCACCCATTCATCAAATGGCTCACCCTAAATATGGGCCATCAGCCTTTTTATACTGGAAAACTCCATTAGGCTGCGTAAGTTACTCTTATTTCTATCTCCAATAAATGCAAAAGCGGAATAGTTAGACTGGATCGTCTTATGTAAGTGGAAAGTGTAGACTGTCATCATCGCTCAGGCACAAGCGCTCGCTTTAGGCCAGATTCTAATGCTCGGGCTGAAGACTAATGAGTAAAGATCTCTAACAGATGACGAGGTTAAGCTGCTCACAGCGTCCTAATCATAACTAAATGTGGTTGGGGTAGGTGACAACCCAAATCAGTCATTGTTCTGTGAAACGCTTCATTACTGCATCGAAAATAAGCCCCAGGCAAAGAGCTCAGGTCTTTGAAAAGATCACATTGTCATACGGCTCAGTTTCATGTTCATACCTAATGCTCTCTGTGTCTGGAAATTCAGATTTAACCTTTTTTTTTTCCTCATGAGAGTGTTTTTTACGACTTACTCTATTTTTGGAAATGGAAAGATAGAATGAATAATGTGCTCTAATTAGTTCAGTGATAGAACATGAGGCACCAAGACACCGGGGGTAGTACAATATGGTTTCCACCGCCAAGCCCGGGGATTTCACATAGAGGTTTAGTGCAGAGAATGTTTTATGCATGGTTCACCAATGCCGGGGATCACAGTACAGGACACTCATTTAAAGTCTACGCTTTTTTGTAGCATGTAGAACATGCGATACTACAACTGAAAGGGTATTGTAGCAAATATGTAGATACTCAGGAATCTGATAACGTGGAATATAATGAACTAGTGACTAGGGTTAGGTAAATACTCTGCACTGCCTAGTAAACAAATGGTTAATGAAACAGAGACGACAGAAGGCAAATACCAAAAATAAATGCAAGTGCAACCAGCACTAATATGTGAATGTTTAGAAACAATATGTGAGAGTGCGACCAGCACTAGTACGTAAATGTCCAGAAGTAATATGTGAGAGTGCAACCAGCAGTAGTACGTAAATGTCCAGAAGTAATATGTGAGAGTGCGACCAGCACTAGTACGTAAATGTCCAGAAGTAATATGCGAGAGTGTGATCAGCAATTAGTACATTAACGTCCAGAAATAATATGCAAGAGTGTGACCAGCGCTTAGTACATAAATGTCCAGAAGTAATATGCGAGAGTACAACCAGCACTAGTATGTAAATGTCCAGAAACAATATGTGAGTGAGACCAGCACTAGTACATAAATGTCCAGAAGTAATATGCGAGAGTGCGACCAGCACTAGTACATAAATGTCCAGAAGTAATATGTGAGAGTGCAACCAGCACTAGTACGTAAATGTCCAAATGTAATATGCGAGAGTGCAACCAGCACTAATACATAAATATCCGGGAATAATAAGCAGCAAAGAGATGGTTGCCAGTGTATTTCTAGGGCTGACAAAGTCCCACACATGTCCTGCACACATCCGGCACCGATTGAGTCCTGGATAAAGTACACTGAACACTAAACAGAGAATGTAAGTCTTTTACAGACCAAGGATGTCCAAAAGTAGTTGAACTCTTTTCCTACAAGTCTTGAAGGGTGGGAAAAACAGCCAGGATCAGGATAATGCACCATGGACTGCAGGCAGCTGAGCAGTAATGAGGCAGAGCACAGAGCTAACAAGCGGCAGCAAGAAGTCCAGGAGCCGGCCAGGAGAGACTCAGAAATCAGCAACAACAAAATACTCTGGCAAGGAATAAATTCCGGACCGGGACTTATAAGCAGGGCAGACAGGAAGTTCAAGGGCAAGATGAAGCATCTTGGACGAGAGCAAGGTGACACAACACGTTCAATGGAAAACCCTGGACCTTACAGGTATATAGATATTGTCTGATCGGCAGACAGAATGGTATACAGCAGGAGGAGCTGAGAAGATTCATATTTACCTTTGCAGGAAGAGTTGGCATGCCTTGACATTTATTGCTCTGACTTTTTTTTTTTGGGGGGTGTGGGGGGGGTTAGCAGGGTTTAGCAGTTATTCACAGCCTACTCTGTATAGTTGTATTTACAAGGATATCTGTCAATCAGCACTTAAGACCGCCCTCTGGACTCCTAAGTCCTCAAAGTTTAGCGCTTTATAAAAATAAGTTTTATTGATTTTTTTTTCCCTCTAAGCACCATACCAATCTACATTGCCTCCTCATCTCTATGACATGCTGTTCACAATCAACTTTGGAAGGGTCCACCTTAACTGCTGCAACTTAAAATGAAGTGTCCGGCTGTAAATTGTTTAAAGTTACCTGAAATAATCCTCACCTTGTTGTTATGTCCACTAAAGTGCACACGTGGAAAACAAAGGTCTCACTAAATACTGCTGCACCTGATATGCCTGGTTCTGGTACAGACTAGAAGTCCCAGCTGCACAGTCCCTAAATTCCCCTGCGCAGACTGAAACAACCCTAACCAGGGGACTAAAATAACCACTCGGCCTTGCTTACTAATCAGCCATTGAGGGAATCACGTACCTCCTACAGAATTCGGGGAAGATGCAGCTTAAAAAAATAAATAAAACCAAAATAGGTTACAATCTGCCAGAGAAAAGTACTTTGTAGAAAGGCTGTAATTTAAAGCAGAGTCCACTCCAGAATATCACCAGGGTTAAGGAAAGCCAAGGGAAGCTTTAAATAGTTACGCCCATCAATTGATAGGGCAGGATGAATTACAGCGTGGAAACACCTGTCTGCAGAAAAGGACTGAACACAAACAAAGAAGATCAGGACCTGGACAGAGGCCGAACCTGACTGTGGTTTAGTGGAGAGAACAGATCACCACACAGAGGATCGCTGGATCAAACACAAGGCATGACACTTATCTTTCCCATGCATTGCCTTCAGTTTCAACACTGCCCTTATCCTCTGCCTGTGTTAAGAATGTATTCTGTTTGGTCTGGATGGACATGTGATAACTGAAGACAATTATTGGCTACAACTATGATCAAAGCTTTTCACAAGGTATTCTGGTATATATATTGATGGTCTATCCTTAGCCAAATACTGCAGCCACTCCAAACATCTGATTGCCAGGGATGCCAATGCCAATTTAAAGAAACATGAAAAGTCTGTCTTTGCACCATGTTATTAAATAAGCTGTTAGTTACTATCAACTTACTATTTGTTACTATAATAAGATTACTTTGACATAACTAGGGCTGTGTTTGTGTTAAAGAGCCCGAAAGGTAGTTGGATACAGTCCTAGGAGACCTCAGAGTGTTACACACATTTTGTCAGGGCATTTAGATGCTTTTTGATATTGCAGTTCATGGTGAATGGATTCACTTAGAGTCACATATTTGGGATGTATTTGTAAAAGCTGGCAATTTTGATTTTTAAAATCTTTAAGAGCAACAATTATCTTCATCAACAACAGCATGAAGGATGCAGGGAAGAAGTGACACAAAAGCAAGACGCTAACAGTTCACACAGTGCCATCTGCTGTCCTCAAAATAGCACTCTGTAGTGCCACCGTCCCTGCAGAGATGCTGACTTAACTCCCCGACTGGGTCGAGTCTTCCCCTGCACACCCCTGGCCATCCATGCTGCTGCCTCCTTCCCCTCCCGGGGCCTTTGCATGCAGCCCAGGTCTCCCGGGAGTGTGCTTAGGGTGTGCACACTAGCCCTACTCTTAGGGGGCTGGCGCATTATTTCCTGGAAATGCCTCTGAGGCACCCTCCCATTAGGGGAGGTGCCTGAACAACACTCCTAGTTAGTCGGTGTTCCAGTCTGCTAGCTAGTTGTCAGGTCCCATTATCCCTGTACCTGTCACCTGTTCCTGTACCTGTCTTCCTATTCATGTTTATCCTTGCCGTACCCACTATTCCTGTCCGTATCCACCTGTCCAACCTGCCTCAGTCACCCTGCTTGTACCTGTCTATACCTCAGTGCATCAATTGCCCTGGCAGTCAGCTGTACAGTCCCAGTCACTGCCCTGGGAGTGGTACCTGTCGTCCACCTCGCGGTGGGTGCTTAGGTACCCCCTGTGGTTCAGTGGGTCCATTACTCCCGTTCACGTTATACCCACCCACCCCCCCGATAAAGGACTTTGGAAGCCAAAACTTGTGTAGGGCGTTTGACCATAGTGATCACTTCTTATATGCTGCAAGTGTCTGGTGCCTCGTATAACTCAGGTGAATATATCTGTGGCCCCTACGTATTTACTATGGATTCCTTTTGAAATCTGAATTGGGAATACTGGATGGGTTATTTACCAACATGAGCCCTGACTTATAGCCCTACTTTTGTGGTAAATGGACCATAGTGACCTCTGGAGGCAGGTCAATGTAATGCAGCATGAGCATATGTGACAATGCTTTATGTTTTGTATGATCCTGGTCTTTTGTAAATTTGTATAACTTGATACATATATATGTTCCACCAATGAACTTGCTATAAATTTGCTTAATACATTTTTTTTCATATATGTAAACATTGGGCATTTGATCGTTTTTTCTTCTTTTCTGTACCCACCAGCATAAGCCTGCAGCTGTTGTGTTCTCCAAGAATGCCAATGTGCCTGCAGCATTTGCCAGGTTATTCTTGCTGCTGTGTTCTATTGCACCCTCTCCTGACCTTCTTGGGCTTCCCTTGCCCCTGCTAACATCTCATTGCCATTGGCTGTGGGTGGTTTTGGGTAGATTATCCGGCTGTTGCCTTGATCTTTCCATCATGGAGTTGTATATAGCAGAAGTGAGCGGTGATGTCAATGACATTAGAACATGCAGTAAAATACCCTATGGAGGGTAATTGCGTTGTCCCTCTCACGCGGCCATCCCCAGAGCAAAAAGGAGGCACATTATACACTTGTCAACTGTTCAACTCGGAAATTTCTAAAATCTTGGTGGATTTTCCATTGCTGTCTGCATTTGTACATTTAAATGGCCTACCTTAGCCGCCTGAGCACACGACTGTGATAATTAACTAGAAATAATTACAATGCACTCGGCAAATTACAGCTTTGTCCTGAGCAGAAAAGACATGTTTTATTTATACTCGCTCCCTGGTGGCAAGCTGATTGAGCAAAGTCTAAGCCTTATATTTAAAGGTGAGATAATGATGGGGACAGTCGCGGCGTGACCCGGAGTCCCGGGAAGCTATCTGCTCCATGCACTCTTACCAGTCTCCTGCATTTACTGTAAATATAGAATTATTGTTCCAGTGCAATATATCATCGCGGTGCAAAAGGAGGCCGTGAATCCGAATGTGGAGCCGGCAAAGGATCAGAAAGCAGCAAATCGGCACATTCTATACCTGCAGATTACTTAGATTTGATTTTAGAAAGTTTGAAAATCAATATGTCCATTTTCCTCAATGACTAAAGACGATAAATTGATTGGTGAACTACAATGCCCATACATGCATTTCCATGATGGTGAATTATCCAGCTTTGGACCCTTATAATGGGTACCTGGGTGGGGTGCCCAATCATCCCCTGACAGATTGACGCTTCTTTCACACAAACTTTTTTTTTTTTTTGCATTTGCACTTGGACAAGTGTCATGAACTTCTGACATGTCTTAGAATTCATTTGTTGTTTTTTTTTTTTTTCTAGATTTTTTTTCAAATTCTACAGAGAAGTCTTTGGGAAAAAGCTGCTTGAAAAACACTATGTTAGTGAAAAATAACTACGCTAAAATGCACTAAAGGTTATAGAAAACAGTATTCCTCCATTGAATAACAGCCACCCATTCTTTGGTTACTTGCTGGACCACTGAGGTTTATAACTGTCTGCAGTGGGGAAATTACAGTCACCAGTGGTGTAACTAGAGTTCGACCCCCCCCCCTTATGTTGGTCAGATGTATGTATACGTATGTATACATTTAGCATGTTAAATCCTATAAAGACATACAAGTTGCCCCCCCCATTATGCAGTAATGTCCCCCAGCCTGTTCTAATGCCCCTCCATCCTTGGCTCCTTCCTCGTAAATATGTCCCCCATCCTGGCATATATTTCGCCCATCCTGATATATATGTCCCACATCCAAGTAAACATGTTCCCCATTCTAGCCCACATCCTGGTGTATATATAACTTCATCCTGGTAAAAATGTCCCCCACCCTGGTATATAAGGTCACCATCCTGGTATATTTGTCCCCCTCCTGCGCCCCTCCTGGTATATACTGTCCCCGTCCTGGGGCCCTCCTGTTGTATACTGTCTCCCTGCTGGGCCACTCCTAGTATATACTTTACCCCTGCTGGACCCCTCCTGGTATATACTGTCCCCTTCCTGGTATCTATTGTCCCCCTCTTGGTATATATGTCCCCATCCTGGGGCCCTCCTGGCATATACTGTCCCCCTCCTGGTTTATGTGTCCCCCTCCCTGGGCCCTCCTGGTATATACTGTCCCCCTCCTGCGCCCCTCCTGGTATATACTGTCCCCGTCCTGGGGCCCTCCTGTTGTGTACTGTCTCCCTGCTGGGCCACTCCTGGTATACACTGTACCCCTGCTGGACCCCTCCTGGTATATACTGTCCCCTTCCTAGTATCTATTGTCCCCCTCCTGGCATATACTGTCCCCCTCCTGGTATTTATGTCCCCCTCCTTGGGCCCTCCTGGTATATACTGTCCCTCTCCTGTGGCCTTCTGGTGTATACTGTCCTTTTGCTGTGCCACTCGTGGTATCTACTGTCCCCATCCTGGGCCCCTCCTCATATATACTGTCCACTTCCTGGTATCTACTGTCCCTCTCCTGGTATATATGTCCCCATCCTGGTAAATATGTCTTCATTCTGTCTAATGCAAAAAACAACATTGTACTCACCCTCCCTGGCTCCCATGTCACTCAGCGTCCTCCTGTGTGGCCAGCACGCAGTGCCCGGCAGCCTTCATAGGCGTCAGTGCTATTGCAATGCATGACGTAATTGCCATGCTTTGTCCTCAGTCACTGGGAAACAGATGAAAGTTGACGGCTTTTGTTTGGCCGGCAGTGTGTATCGCTTTACAGGGACCCGATAGGTCTTTGCATCGCAAAGTATTTCAGCTGGATGTGCAAGCTCAAACGCACATCCAGCTGAAGCAGGGGCTGGTGCTGGCGGGCTCCCTGCACCCCTGGGCCCGGTCACGGTTGCGATCACTGTAACAGTACCGAAGGAGCAGGCGCTGGTTATAACACATCTTTTTTCTTTTTTTTCTTTGACACAAAGTATTTTTCTAATTTAATATATTTTTATTAAACATAAAAGTTTTGTAAATGGAAGATAAGAGTGTAAATTGGTTCCCCATACAGATGGTCAAATGCACAAATACAGTAAGGAGCAAGGAATGCAAAAGAACAAGTTATTCGAAACAAGATATATTTGTATCAAGTGAAATGGAAATGGAATGGAAAAAAGAGTTGGGAGAATGACCCAAAGGGCTGTTTTACTGTAAAGTGAAGTAGTGAGGACCAGGGCGGTGCTAAACCTTGGGGGTTCAGGGTGACAAAGACGGGCAAGACCCCCGATGTCAATATAGCGAATCCAAGGTTGCTTGGTAGAATTGATGCAAATATATTTACAAGATACAGTCCATCGCCACGTCAGTAATCTGTGGCCGATAACTAGGACCTCAGAAGACCCCCTCTTACTTGATGTCATCCCTCCTTATTTAATTAGCCGGTCTTGCAGAATATCATCACATAATGCACATGTGCCGTCACGCCAGGCCGGCTAGTCAAAGAAGATGTCATGAGCCGTCCTGATCGGCACACACGGATTACTACTATGGCGTCGGACTCTTTTCACATTGCAGAGTCCGACAGGCAACCTGGTCTCTCTTAAGTGCTCAGCCGTGCCGGGCGTCGGCTGAGTTGTTTCACTGCTCCCAGCCAGGCAGGAGTTAATGCTTTTTTAGAGCAGTGTGCTGAGAGCCAGTGGCTGATTACCATCCACTGCTGCTCTCTTCCTATTTAAGGCTGGGGAGTTTAGTAGGAGATCGCCGAAGTTACCATCAGCAATCCCAGTCTCAGTGGTTATCAGTTCCTGGTGAACAACAGTTGCTTTTCTGCATGGTGTGAACATTCCCCTTTTCTTTATTCCCCTGTACACATTTTGTCTCTCCTTTGTGTTTGAGTGCAGTGTGTACAAGGTTACTTTTTCCCTTGTCCGTGTCTTTTCTGTGGGGTTTTATACTGGGATTTTCCGGCCCGCTCACAGGGTAGTGGGAGTAAGATCAGGGCTCGGACAGGAAACAGGGTCACGTTGGAGGCTCGGACCTGGCTACCATCAAGCTTACCTCCGAGATAGGGGACAGTGCAGGGTCTTGAGTCTAAGGGCCAGTTTAGAAGCTCCTTGCTCCGTCAGTACATTCCTCGTGACAGAAGAGATGGGGATGTTGGCAGGTAAGAGGTGTGCCATTCCACCAGTGGCCACAGATTACCAATTTTGCACCAACTCTATTGCCTGTTCTTCAAAATGAACTCCATTATGTTGGTGCTGATAGCATGTATTATTTCATATGTCATTACTCAGGTTATCTGTGTTTTGATCATATCCAAACAGCGAAAAGGAGACTTCCATGTATGCATAAAGCCATATAATTGTCTTTTTTATTTCAAAGACATCTCTGCCGCTGCTAAATTTTGCTTATAGCCGAAGAGTCCCATTAAGACCCATTCTATCTCCATTATGATTTATCACTGTCCCTATTCACTTGTAGGTGTTGTATCCAAGCATGAAAATATCCAGCAGCCTCGATACATTTTATAGTATTGATTTCTGTACATGTTACAGGGTTATATGTCCATAAAACTCCCATTGATGAGGTGTTAAACGCGGCATTTGCATTCTGTCCTTCCAAGTAATGCATCCGGAGACATCTGTTCTCCAAGATTTTTACACATTGATATTGAGCTCTTTGTCGTTTTTATTATATGTGCATCATTTTCACTCTTTTTTCTATGTATTAATGGTTATGAGTGTTGGATCCAGACTCGTATCTATTGCACTGAGAGCTCTGGGATTGCACCTTTGTTCATGCTTGGGCTTTGTGATATACAGCGGAGGGAAACGTCGTGCCTTTGACAAGTTTCACACTCTGCATCTCCCATCTGCACAGATCTAAAACACATTAGAAGTTACTCATCCAGATTTACAACATCCATCAATTATCTCACAGTCAGAGATCAGCACCGAGCCTTTAATCACTGCTGACAGGTTGAAGGGTGAACATGGGCAGGGGTCTGTGGAGTAAAACGCATTGGAGATGTTAGTAACATATTGAATACTTGTACAACAGCAAACAATCTGCCTTACTGTGTGTGGTCTATGCAAAAACAGATCAATGTGCATAATATCTTACAATTAGTAAGACCGCAAATTACCTGAGTGACGTCACGGATTGTGTGGCTCACACATTCTCTGCCTGCGGCTCACAGCGTGCGGTCATGTTCTATGGTGGTCGCTGTGAGCTTCAGAAGTAGCAGTGCTGAAATCGTCGTGGGACCTAGTGTGAATGACGTCGGACCTGCAGCGGTGTTTTGGGGGTTAATAAAGGGGTGAAAGAGGGGGCTTTTTGTCTGTTATTTCAAATAAAGGATTTGTTTGGTGTTTGTGTTCTTTTCACTAACAGATTGGTAATGGTGAGGTCTTATAGATGCTGCCATTACTAATCTATGGCTTAGTAGCAGTTGCGTGCTTTCATTTAACCCCTTATTACCCCGATTGCCACCACATGAGGGCAATTGGGAAGAGCCGGGTAAAGCTCAAAAATCCGGGAGGCTGCAGGCTGCTATGTTTAGGCAGGGAGGCTCAATAAGCATGGGTCTCCCCAGCCTGAGAATACCAGCCCACAGATGTCAAGCTTTATCATGGCTGTGTATCAAAATTGGGGGGGGGGGGAATGCAAGCTATTTTTTTTTAAATTATTTATTTAAATAATTTAAAAAAAAAAACAAAAAGCTGCATATGGTTCCTCCTATTTTGATACACAGCCAAGATAAGTGCACAGATGGGGCTGCAGCCTGTAGGCATGAGCTTTATCTGTCCTTGGTATCATAATATGGGGGATCCTACTCCAATTTACTTGTTTATTTTCATACCATGATGGACCCACACAGCGTCTGTGATTGGAGGCCGTCAGCTGCTATGCTGCCACTCAGGCTGGTGGCACATCTGACTGAAACCAATCACAGATGCCGGTGGGCGGGGAAAGCAGTGCATGTGCATGAAGGTAAATGAGTGGCCCCGGAAGTGAATGAACGGCCTGTAAGCAGTTATAGCTGCTCTGGAACTTTGGTAAGTATGAAGCGTTTGCTCCTATTCCCCTATAACTTCTACCACCATTTTTAGATTCTGGTCCCCATAGACTTATATGGGGACCGGCATCCGGCTAGATAACTGGGATTAATCTTGGGCCTGCCTGGCCTCCCTTCCCCTGTCCTTCTTCCCTCCCTCTTCCCCCTGTAATAATGTACCGCCCCCTGCTCGTCAGCCAAGCCGCTCGGGTCCGGACCTTCAGTGGGTGGCTCGAGGGTCTCCGGACCCGGGGGTCCTGTGGTCACTCTAATCAAAAGGGGGGTTGTGCTTTGGGGACGTAGGTATATGGCCGGAGCCGTGTTAAGTTAGTGACGCCACCCATGGGATGTGGTGAAGGTGGACACCACTGCTGCAGTTACGGGGCACCCGGGGGAGATGTTTGGCAGCAAGTTGTTAACCCCTCCGTGGGCAGGGATGGTGGCCCCGGGACCCGTTGGGGGGATGTTTGGCGGTGCAGGGAGATGGGTGGCCGGAGGACACTGATGTACTCACTATCAGTAAACACACGAGTCTCTGGTAAACCAAGGTGATGGGGGTCGGTGCCCGCAGCCGGCTGCAGTCTGGTCCCCCACCCGGCTGGTGGTCTCTGTCTTTCTCCCGCACCTGTTTGTGATGGTGGACTACCTGCGCTTGCAACTTCAGGAGTCCGCTACCAGCTTGTGGTTGTCTGAGGAGCCCTTTGCCTGCAGACGCTGGCCCGTGGGATCTCTGAGCCATGGCGGTGGCTTTCTATCCCCCTCGTTGGGCTGTCTTCAGTCGGGACTTTGGGTGAGGCAGGACCTCTAGTCCTGGCCGCAATCAGTTAATTAGCTAGCCCCCAGTAGCTTCTGGACCTAGCTTCAGAGTCTGAGTACCCCCCTTTGTGCTTCAGTTTCCGAGTAGGTTCCCCGGGTCAGTACCGGCGGGCCACTACCCTGTCCCGGTCCACCTCGGTTCCACCGAGCCGTCTTCCCAGCTCCTGTAGACAGAAGCCTCCATCTGCCTCCTAGCCAGAGGTGCCCGGGCTCCTACCCCGACACCTGCTCAAATTGGGTTTCTCTCCTCTGCTGGAGCTGCACACAGCTCCAGCCCACACACCTCTCCAACTTGAACTCTGAAACTCAACTGTTTACTTTCCCGCCTGTAATACTATTGTATGTTCTGAGGATTTCGATAGCGTTAGGGCAATGACAACCAGAGACGAGTTCTTGGTGCAGAGATGTTTATAATACGTAACCAACGATAGGTACACAAACGGAACAAACACAGTAGAACAATAACACAAGAAATACCTTCCCGGATCGGAGCGAAGGGAATTCCCGGGGCCACGCACCGGACTCCCCCAGGGAGACCACCAAGAGCGAACCCCTATACAGGGACTGTCTGGCAATCACCCCGGAAGGCCTAAATGCGCAGCAGCCGGGACACAAGGGGCAATAGGTACAGTCCAGAAGTGTCCGTACGGAATGAGAGTCCAGAGGTTACGAACCGGAAGGAACCGGGCAGAAGTGCTGACCAAAGACGGCAGACGGAGTCCGGGCACAGCTTGATGAAACCGGGTAAAGTCCAGAGTCGGTGTCGGTTGTCTTTCAGGAGGATCCAAATGTCAATCAGGAAATAGGAGCAGCAAAGCAGGAGCACACAGCAAGCAGTATACTCAGGCACTGGACTAGGCTTAGAGGCGGCCTTTTAAGCAGCTGGACAGGAAGTAGGGCAACAGAACAGCAAACTCCATGTTAACCGAGGGCGAGCTCTTTCAAAAGAGAACTGGAAATCCCGGAAACCTGACAGTACTCCCCCCCCCAGAAACGGCCTCAGGACGGATCAGGGCCTGGCTTGTCCGGGTACCGCCGATGAAACTGAGCAATCTTCCGGGGCGCCCGAATGTTACCCACCGGTTCCCAGGAATTGTCCTCGGGGGAGTACCCCTGCCAACGTACCAGATACTGAAGCCGATGACGATGGAGCCGGGAGTCAATAATGTCCTCAACCACGAACTGCTCCTCGCCGTCAACCATCACAGGCAGAGGAGGAGGCACGACACGACCATGAAACGTATTAGGAGAAACGGGTTTGAGGAGAGAAACATGAAAGACCGGGTGTACCTTTGGATGGTGTGGTAACCGCAGCCGACAGGCCACAGGGCTCACGATCCCGGTGATCTTAAATGGACCGATGAATTTCTGTCCCAGCTTCTGCGAAGGAATACCCAATCTCAGGTTTTTGGTGGATAACCACACTGAGTCCCCTACCTTATACATGGGGGCCGGTTTCCGGTGAGTGTCTGCCGACCTCTTGTAACGCTCCTGAGCCGTAGCCACAGTGTCCTTTAGTACCTCCAGAATCTGTCGTAGCTCCGTCAATCTGTCCTCCACCGCTGGCACCGAAACCGCAACCGGTGACCTAGGTAAAACATTCGGATGGTAACCCAAGTTAGCGAAAAAAGGCGTTACCTTAGTGGAGCTGCTCTGAGTGTTGTTATACGAGAACTCCGCCAAAGGAAGCATCTTAAACCAATCGTCCTGCAGATGGCTGACATAACATCGAAGGTACTGTTCCAGGGTTTGATTAGTCCGTTCGGTTTGCCCATTTGTCTGAGGATGGTATGCAGAAGACAAACAGACATCAATCTGGAGTGCCGAACAAAACCCCTTCCAGAACTGAGACGTGAACTGCACGCCCCGGTCAGAGATGATCTCATCTGGTACCCCATGCAATCGGAATATGTTCTGGATAACCAAATCCACTGTCTCTGTGGCTGAGGGAAGACCGGTACACGGAATAAAGTGAGCAGCTTTTGTCAACCGATCCACCACCACTAAAATGGTATTGTGACCGCCTGAGACTGGCAACTCCACAATAAAATCCATTGAGATGGATCCCCAAGGGCGAGATGGAACGGGTAACGGTTGGAGGAGTCCCGTAGGAGCCACACGAGGGACCTTGCACCGGGCACAAACCACACATGAGTGGACATAGTCTTTTACATCCTTTAAACAGGTAGGCCACCAGAAAAAACGGCTCAGAAATTCCTGCGTCTTCTGTACCCCCCTATGACCAGCCAACACGGAGTCATGGACCAACTTGAGAACCCGAAGTCTTACGGCCTCCGGGACATAAATGCGTCGCTCTCTCAACCACACACCATTCCGAAGAACAAGAGTCACATCATTCGGGGGGGCAGTAAGAAATACGTCACCATCATAGGCCAGCTTGATGTCCTTCCACAAGTCCTGGATTACTCCAACGAAATTGGCATCCGATAACACGGTCTGAGACGGGGTTCCAGGCACGGAGTCCACGGCGTGGATTCGGGACAAGGCATCGGCTTTCCCATTACGTGAACCTGGACGTTATGTAACGATAAAATTGAACTGGTTAAGGAATAAGCTCCAACGGGCTTGCCGTGGAGACAGGCACCTGGCAGACTTAAGAAATTCCAGGTTACGATGATCTGTGAGTACTATCACTTGCTGTGCAGCTCCCTGTAAGTGGTGTCTCCATTCCTTGAAAGCTGAAATAATCGCCAACAATTCCTTGTCCGCAATGTCATAGTTCCTTTCTGCAGGGGACAACCGGCGAGAAAAGAAAGCACACGGATGCAAGAGACTCTTGTCCCCAGTCCTTTGAGAAAGGATTGCCCCTAATGCATAGTCGGAAGCGTCGACTTCCACAATAAAGGGAAGTGCGGGATTCGGGTGTACTAGTATTGGCGCTGAGGTAAAACAAACCTTGAGACGATGGAAAGCTTCCTGGGCCTGGGCGGACCACACAAACTTCTGTCCTTTCTTGGTTAACAGAGTGATGGGACGGACGATCTCTGAAAAGTTACGGATAAAGCGTCGGTAAAAGTTGGCAAAACCGACAAAGCGTTGTACCTCCTTGATGTTTCCCGGTTCCGGCCAGTCTAGAATTGCTTGTATCTTGCCAGACTCCATGTTCAGTCCCTGAGGAGAGATGACATAACCTAAAAATTGTATTTGTGAGCAATGGAATTCGCACTTCTCCAGTTTAATGTACAGGTGGTTATCCCTCAGACGGGTAAGTACTGTCTTGACGTGCTCCTGGTGTTCCTATAGGGAATCAGAAAAGATCAGGATATCATCCAGATAAATCACCATGAATTGGTCCATTATATCCCTAAAAATATCGTTAACTAGGTGTTGGAAAGCTGCAGGAGCGTTACAAAGTCCAAAAGGCATCACTAGGTACTCATAATGTCCATACCGACATCTGAACGCTGTCTTCCACTCATCTCCGGGACGTATGCGAAGTAGATTATATGCCCCACGGAGATCCAATTTAGTGAATATCTTTGCCTGTTGGACTCTCTCCAATAGCTCAGAAATCAACGGTAACGGATACCGGTTCCGGATGGTTATCTTATTCAGTTCCCGGTAGTCAATACAAGGTCTCAGAGTCCCCTCTTTCTTTTTCACGAAAAAGATGGGTGCCCCTGCTGGTGAGGTAGAAGGGCGAATAAATCCCTTGGCTAGACTTTCATCGATGTACTCCTTTAGTGCTTCTAGCTCAGGTGCCGCCAACGGGTAGACATGACCAAACGGGATCTCCGCCCCTGGGAGTAAGTCTATGGGACAATCATACGGTCTATGCGGGGGAAGCCGATCTGCTTTTCTTTTGTCGCATATATCAGCGAAGTCATGATAAACCGGGGGTAAAACAGGTACCTGTACAGTGCCCTCCGCATTCGGTGTTACTGGAACCGGTACAGTTGGACTAATGGTCGGACCACTCTGCGGTGGGAAGGATATTTCCTTAGTCTCCCAATCGATGACTGGATTTGTAGACCGTAGCCACGGAATTCCTAAAATAATCGGAAAATGGGGAGAAGAAATCAACATGAAAACAAGGGTCTCCTGCTGACCTGGCTTCATCACGCATTCTAGGGGTACTGTTTCCCGATCAACTGGTCCAGAAACTAACGGAGATCCGTCTACCGTCTCCATGGTAACCGGTGAGGATCTTTGTTGAGTCCGGATACCGTGTTTCCTGGCAAAAGAAGAGTCCATGAAATTACCCCCTGCCCCAGAGTCTATCATAGCAGATGTAGGTATTAACTGTCCCTCCCACCGGATCTGAATGGGAAGCGAGCAATGGGTGTATTTCCCTTCTGAGTCCTTAGGTGATGTTGACATTACAGTCAAGGGAAATACCGCATCCAGGTGTCCACTTGCCTCAGAGATATCGGACTCTGCGTCCGTGTTGTCACACTCTGCCATGGCTGCCAATACCTTATTTGGGCGATTTGGACGTCTCGGGCAGTCAATCAAGAAATGGTCCGATTGACCGCAATAGAAACACAAACGCTCACGGAGCCGGTGTTCACGACGTTCGTTGGTCTCTCGCTTTTGCAGAGAGTCCACTTGCATAGGAACGTCCTCGGCCTCCCGTGGCGTCCTGAGAGCGGGTTCTCTGGAAGGAAACGCAAAGTTGGTTACCCGGTTTACAGCTGCCCATTTTTCCTGTCTACGTTCCGTCAAGCGGGTATCAATACGCACACAGTGTTGGAGAAACAGTTCAAAATCCCCTGGAGATTCGGAACGAGCTAACTCGTCCTTGATGGTACCGGACAAACCTTTTCTGAAAACTGACAATAATGCATTGTTTCCCCAGTCGGTGTCTACCACTAACCTCTTGAACTCAGTGGCGTATTCAACGACAGAACGTTTTCCCTGACGTAAGGAAAGGAGAGCCGATTCAGCGGTAGCACGGCGATTCGGATCATCAAACATTTGCGCCATTGCGGTCAGAAAGTCATCCAGGTGATTTAAACGGATATCCCGATTCTCTATCATAGGATTAGCCCAAGCCAGTGCTCGTGAGGTTAATAACATGATTATACATAACACTTTTGACCGGTCAGAACGGTAATAATCAGCATGTACATCAAAAAATAGTATACACTGGTTAACAAATCCACGAAACTGACTACGATCACCATTGAAACGAAATGGGGGTAACCTAGGCATACCGGCAGCTGATACGGACGTAGTGGGGACGGCTTCCTGAGCCTCCACTCTGACTTGCAAATCCTGAATAGCCGGACCCAGTACCTGGTGATCATGGCCCAGCTGTACCTCCACATCTCTAAGCTTAGTCTGCACCACCTCCATCTCCTGCTGCAGGGAGTTAATCATGGAAAAAAGCTGATCTACTCGTGTCTCAGTCATTGCCCCAGCGAAATCCTTTTATGGCCTGAGTATAATGTAATACTACTGTATGTTCTGAGGATTTCGATAGCGTTAGGGCAATGACAACCAGAGACGGGTTCTTGGTGCAGAGATGTTTATAATATGCAACCAACAATATGTACACAAACGGAACAAAACACAGTAGAACAATAACACAAGAAATACCTTCCCGGATCGGAGCGAAGGGTATTCCCGGGGCCACGCACCGGACTCCCCCAGGGAGACCACCAAGAGCGAACCCCTATACAGGGACTGTCTGGCAATCATCCCGGAAGGCCTAAATGCGCAGCAGCCGGGACACAAGGGGCAATAGGTACAGTCCAGAAGTGTCCGTACGGAATGAGAGTCCAGAGGTTACGAACCGGAAGGAACCGGGCAGAAGTGCTGACCAAAGACGGCAGACGGAGTCCGGGCACAGCTTGATGAAACCGGGTAAAGTCCAGAGTCGGTGTCGGTTGTCTTTCAGGAGGATCCAAATGTCAATCAGGAAATAGGAGCAGCAAAGCAGGAGCACACAGCAAGCAGTATACTCAGGCACTGGACTAGGCTTAGAGGCGGCCTTTTAAGCAGCTGGACAGGAAGTAGGGCAACAGAACAGCAAACTCCATGTTAACCGAGGGCAAGCTCTTTCAAAAGAGAACTGGAAATCCCGGAAACCTGACACCGCCCCAGGCTGTCTGAACTCCTCGGTGGGCGTCTTCCAACCGCCTGGTTCCGACCCTGGTGTGTCCATCAAGCTCTGAGGGGGGGACTAGGGTTTTATGCTGTATGTTACCTATGAGGGACAGGTGTAATGCTGGGCCCTATCTGTGACTACCTGGCTGGCCAGGACGTCACAATAACAGAGACAGGGGGAGTAAGGACAGGCAGCAGACAGGGGCAGGAATAACTAGCAAAACCCAACCCACCTATTAGATATTCTATAGCACCTATCAATCAAATAACAGTGCATTTCACAAACTTTACTTGCCTGTATTTCAGAAAGTATACATCCGATCTCACAATTAAAGGCATGTATAGAATCAGCATGATAGCGCCAGTATAGCACTGTATGTATAGAATCAGCCTGATAGTGCCAGTATAGCACTGTATGTATAGAATCAGCATGATAGCGCCAGTATAGCACTGTATGTATAGAATCAGCCTGATAGTGCCAGTATAGCACTGTATGTATAGAATCACCCTGATAGTGCCAGTATAGCACTGTATGTATAGAATCAGCCTGATAGTGCCAGTATAGCACTGTATATATAGAATCAGCCTGATAGTGCCAGTATAGCACTGTATGTATAGAATCAGCCTGATAGTGCCAGTATAGCACTGTATGTATAGAATCAGCCTGATAGTGCCAGTATAGCACTGTATGTATAGAGTCAGCATGATAGCGCCAGTATAGCACTGTGTGTATAGAATCAGCCTGATAGCGCCAGTATAGCACTGTGTGTATAGAATCAGCCTGATAGCGCCAGTATAGCACTGTATGTATAGAATCAGCCTGATAGCGCCAGTATAGCACTGTATGTATAGAATCAGCCTGATAGTGCCAGTATAGCACTGTATGTATAGAATCAGCCTGATAGTGCCAGTATAGCACTGTATGTATAGAATCAGCCTGATAGTGCCAGTATAGCACTGTATGTATAGAATCAGCCTGATAGTGCCAGTATAGCACTGGCTTTAGTTTATATAGGAAAATCCTGGTGGTTGGTCCTCTTTAAGTCTATTTTACATTTGTTTGAATTTTTTTTCGCTCAACATTGTGGTCATAGTTTAGGGATTTACGGTATCACTTGCGAGCTTTCAAAACATTTGTTACAAATGCACTCCAGTCCTCCCCTAAAGTGGTTATAGATGCACCAGGAACTTTCTAAGAAATTTTTGAGACATTTTCAAAAAATATGCAACTATTTTTTTTTATCTAAGGTTCTCACGATGAGCTTTTGGTGAGTTTTTGATGTTGCAGAATTTCTATACTTATTATGGTAATTACTAGGTTACATGCATTTTTACTGTGGTTTTTCAAGTTGGTGTGTCATGTTTTAAATAAATCTGATTTGACACTTACTGGTATTTGGCTTTTACAAAACTTTATTGATATATTTATGTTCACAATACATGCATTCTTCATGTGTTTCCGAAGCGCAAATGCACTAAAAACACGTATGATTTTTTTTTTGGTTTGGGGGAGCTGGCAGACTTTTCTGGATCGGTAGAATTGTATAAATCCATCCACTTTTCTGGATCTGTAGATTTGTATAAATCCTGGATCTGTAAATTTGTATAAATCCATCCACTTTTCTGGATCTGTAGATTTATATAAATCCATCCACTTTCTGGATCTGTGGATTTGTATAAAGCCATCCACTTTTCTGGATCTGTGGATTTGTATAAATTCATCCACTTTTCTGGATCTGTATGAATCCATCCACTTTTCTGGATCTGTAGATTTGTATAAATCCATCCGCTTTTCCGGATCTGTAGATTTGTATAACTACATCCACTTTTCTGGATCTCTAGCTTTGTATAACTCCATCTACTTTTCTGGATTTGTATAAAGCCATCCACTTTTCTGGATCTGTAGATTTATATAAATCCATCCACTTTCTGGATCTGTAAATTTGTATAAATTCATCCACTTTTCTGGATCTGTAGATTTGTATGAATCCATCCGCTTTTCTGGATCTGTAGATTTGTATAAATCCATCCGCTTTTCCGGATCTGTAGATTTGTATAACTACATCCACTTTTCTGGATCTCTAGATTTGTATAACTCCATCTACTTTTCTGGATTTGTATAAATCCATCCACTTTTCTGGATCTGTATAAATCCATCCACTTTTCTGGATCTGTAGATTTGTATAACTCCATCTACTTTTCTGGATTTGTATAAATCCATCCACTTTTATGGATCTGTAGATTTATATAAATCCATCCACTTTTCTGGATCTGTAGATTTGTATAACTTCATCTACTTTTCTGGATTTGTATAAATCCATCCACTTTTCTGGATCTGTAGATTTATATAAATCCATCCAACTTTTCTGGATCTGTAGATTTATATAAATCCATCCACTTTTCTGGATCTGTAGATTTATATAAATCCATCCACTTTTCTGGATCTGTGGATTTGTATAAACCTATCCACTTTTCAGGATCTGTAGATTTATATAAATCCATCCACTTTTCTGGATCTGTAGATTTGTATAACTCCATCTACTTTTCTGGATTTGTATAAATCCATCCACTTTTCTGGATCTGTAGATTTATATAAATCCATCCACTTTTCTGGATCTGTAGATTTGTATAACTCCATCTACTTTTCTGGATTTCTATAAATCCATCCACTTTTCTGGATCTGTAGATTTATATAAATCCATCCACTTTTCTGCATCTGTAGATTCGTATAAATCAATCCACTTTTCTGGATCTGTAGATTTATATAAATCCATCCACTTTTCTGGATCTGTGGATTTGTATAAACCTATCCACTTTTCAGGATCTGTAGATTTATATAAATCCATCCACTTTTCTGGATCTGTAGATTTGTATAACTCCATCTACTTTTCTGGATTTGTATAAATCCATCCACTTTTCTGGATCTGTAGATTTATATAAATCCATCCACTTTTCTGGATCTGTAGATTTGTATAACTCCATCTACTTTTCTGGATTTGTATAAATCCATCCACTTTTCTGGATCTGTAGATTTATATAAATCCATCCACTTTTCTGCATCTGTAGATTCGTATAAATCCATCCACTTTTCTGGATCTGTAGATTTGTGTAGATCCATCCCCTTTTCTGGACTTGTAAGATGCTGGGTTTTTGAAGCAACAAAAATACGCAGCATAAAAAAACTCTCCAATAACGCATCGTGGGTCCACAGCCTAAAAGGCTAAAGAAAGGAAAAAAAGTGACCAGGTTTTACTTTGTGCAGAATTTGTGAACTGCTTGCACCATTATGTTGAATCTGGGGTTAAAACTGCAGCGAATACCAGGATACACAAATAGAAAAGTGGCTGCAGAATTGGCTGTGACCACAAGCGCTGCACTCCGTCTAATTACACCCCTGGCAAGTGTCATCCTCGTTACTTGCAAATAATCCATTCTAATAATTATAAATGAGGAAGGGCTGACTCATTCTATAGAATTGCATTATGTCCAAATTCGATGTTCACTCCATTAGTCGCCCACACATCAAACTTGATCATTATGTATCAGCGGTATTGTATCAGGTACTAAACCTTATAGAATTTTAGTGTATAAGTAACTTATACACATTTTGCACAGAATGCCGTTAAACGTTATCGCTAAACCCATTATTCAAGGTAAAAGGAGGGATTTAAAATGGAACTTGTTGACTTTCAATATTTTTATTGCAAACATAAAAAACAATGAAAACAAATTAAAAAAATCCAATTATTTGTAAGTTTTCAAGAAATAACCCACCTGCTGCCTATAACCTTGTGAGAATGGAAAAGACAGAAAGGAAAAGTAAAGGAAAGAGAAAGAAAACATGGGTAGAAGAGTGAGGCAGGGCAGGACAATACATTCTACGTGGTCACTGAAGTTCATGGAAAGTTTAACAAATCTTTCACTGAGGCTGAAAATAAAATCTGAGATTCATTACTGTCTAGTTTATGGGGGGGGGGGGGTTTCACCTGTTTTTATTAATGCTTCATTCTTCTATAAAGGGAATGTGTTAGCAGTTTTTTCCTATTTATTCTATAGAGCAAGAGAGCCGGATTACAGGGATGTACCACTTAAACAATGAATGCAATAATACAGACATGCATTACTGCTAAAGGAAATCTTGGAAAAATGAAGATATTTAGCATAACAAAAAAAACTTAGCCACAGGTGATTTTATTCTCTAGTAGCAGGTTCCTACTCGCTATTACACATGGAGGTTTGTAACCCTGAGACAGGCTTCAGTTCAGTGTAGGTTCCCAGTATACGAGATATGCCTTGACGCGGTTACTGGGCAGATAAAGAAATGGCCATTTTTTATGCTAAATATCTAAATTTTTCCTAGATTTCCTTAAGTGGTAATGTATATTTTTGCATTCATTGTTTGCAGGTTTTAGCATTTCAGAGTGCAGCTGTCTTTTTTTGGTCATTCTACACTCCCACTGTGAATATCCCAACTTATACATTTACATGTTATTTTGACATCCAACTTTCCCACATTGTTGGGGAACAGAAGACTTGTTTCTTCATTTCATCACATCTGTGATTATCCAGAGTTTATTTCTGCTAATGGCTTCTTACAGTCGTCCTAATCAGTGTAAAGTAGGATGCGCCATTCGCTAATAATGCCAAGCGCAACGCACGGTGCAGCATTCAGAAGATGCATTTAGCACCGCAGACTCCGAACTGAAGCTAAACTACATCCAATTTACAATGATGGGCCGGATAATGGAGCCGCGCTCGTGTGTGGAGTTAGACTAATTCTGGTTAATCAGGTTCTGCTGGAGGTCACTCATTGCGCACATCTGAAGACCCCACAACCGCACCAGCTCCATAGAACGTCTCCTTCCTGCCTAGTTGCAAATATCTAGGACTGCTGCTGGATTAAATTGCCCGCAATGGTCGGATAAGTGAAATATTTCTATTCTAAACATGCAGACGTGACAGCAAGAAACAGATCTGGATATAGCAAATTGGCTCCTGCTGAGGATGACTTTATTGTGCACATTACGCAGAGATATGCACTGGAATATATGGATGGCGGAATAGGATGTGATTAATCAGGGCAGGTCGGGGTCAAACAGGCAGAACCATTATTGTGTCCCTGACCTGCATTGCGTCATCTCAGATTGGACTATTGTTATGCACTGATAGGTTTGAATAATTTTTGATTGTTCGTATAGACTTTTGCAGTTTTTATGAAAATTGTCAACCCGACAATTAGGGCCCAAAACGTCAAAACGTTTACACCAAAGTCGCATGATATTGGTGCAAGTTGTTGCTACACTAAAATGATGCAACGTTTGGTGTTCTCACACTGTTCATGATGAGCGGCGACGTTCACTACGCCACAAATCTTACTCCAGCAGGGACCGGAGGCGGACTTATGGCGATACTCACGCATAGGTGTCTATATGTCGCTCATCCGGTCCTCCTGAGGTGTACGCCTCTTCATGAATTAGGAGCATTTTGATGAATTTTACCCTTTGTGGTAGGCTTCCTTCACACATCCGTGTCTCCGGTACATGTGACACCTGTTTCCACATGCAGCGGAGACACAAACACACGTAGACCCATTACATTCAAAGGGTTTACTCTCACATCTGTGCTTTCACACTGACCATGTGTCTGTGTGGAGTACACGCGTGTCTCTGTGCTCCACATGACGACATGTCTGTTTTCTGCCGGCAGCACAGGTGTCACACGGACCACATACTGATGTGATCCATGTGACACGTACCAGAGAAAGTACATGTCACATATAAAAAGAATTTTTATACTTGCCTGTCTCCAGATCATTAATTGGTGATTGGTTGCTATAGGCAACGAAGGACATTCTTAGTATAAGAAGCATATGTATAGGGTAATATGATATTGGTGGAGAGATGGATAGAGAGAGACAGACAGAGAGAGAAAGAGACGGACAGACACACACAGAGCTAGGGACCCCAATATAGAGATATACCTTGACGAGGTTTTGGGGCTCAGTTACATTGATCAATGCGATTGCTAAATATCTCCTTTTTCCTAATATTCATGGCAGGTATGCATTTCATTATTCACACTTTCAAGTTAGCAAGTGGCATTTTTCATTGTATGCTTCAATGTTTTTCGGTATGCTTATAGCATTATACTATTATCTAACTTTGACGTGCAGCCTTATCCTTATGTACACACACACACACACACACACACACACACACACACACACGGAGAGACACAGACACACTTTCGCAACACTAATTGTATTTTGGTCCTGCCAAAAAAGCCTATTTGATTTGATTTGACACAGAGAGAGACAAAGAGAGAGAGACAAAGAGAGAAAGAGACAGAGAGAGACAAAGAGAGAGAGACAAAGAGAGAAAGAGACAGAGAGAGACAGACAGAGACACAGAGACAGACACACAGAGAGACGGAGAGAGACAGAGAGAGAGAGAGACAAAGAGAGAAAGAGACAGAGAGAGACAAAGAGAGAGAGACAAAGAGAGAAAGAGACAGAGAGAGACAAAGAGAGAGAGACAAAGAGAGAAAGAGACAGAGAGAGACAGACAGAGACACAGAGACAGACACACAGAGAGACGGAGAGAGACAGAGAGAGAGAGAGACAAAGAGAGAAAGAGACAGAGAGAGACAAAGAGAGAGAGACAAAGAGAGAAAGAGACAGAGAGAGACAGACACACAGAGAGACGGAGAGAGACAGAGACAGAGAGAGGCAAAGAGAGAGAGACAAAGAGAGAAAGAGACAGAGAGAGACAGATAGAGACACAGAGACAGACACACAGAGAGACGGAGAGAGACAGAGAGAGAGACACAGAGAGAAAGAGACAGAGAGAGACAAAGAGAGAGAGACAAAGAGAGAAAGAGACAGAGAGAGACAAAGAGAGAGAGACAAAGAGAGAAAGAGACAGAGAGAGACAAAGAGAGAGAGACAAAGACAGAAAGAGACAGAGAGAGACAGACAGAGACACAGAGACAGACACACAGAGAGACGGAGAGAGACAGAGAGAGAGACAAAGAGAGAAAGAGACAGAGAGAGACAAAGAGAGAGAGACAAAGAGAGAAAGAGACAGAGAGAGACAGACAGAGACACAGAGACAGACACACAGAGAGACGGAGAGAGACAGAGAGAGAGAGACAAAGAGAGAAAGAGACAGAGAGAGACAAAGAGAGACAAAGAGAGAAAGAGACAGAGAGAGACAGACAGAGAGAGAGACACAGAGACAGACACACAGAGAGATGGAGAGAGACAGAGAGAGAGAGACAGAGACACACAGAGAGACAGAGACAGAGAGAGAAAGAGACAGAGAGAGAGACACACAGAGAGACGGAGAGAGACAGAGACAAAGAGAAAAAGAGACAGAGAGAGACAGACAGAGAGAGACACAGAGACAGACACACAGAGAGACGGAGAGAGACAGAGACAGAGAAAGAGAGACAGAGAAAGAGAGACAGAGAAAGAGAGACAGAGACAGACAGAGAGAGAGACAGAGAGACAGAGACACACATAGAGACAGAGAGAGACAGAGACACACAGAGAGACAGAGAGAGAGACAGAGAGAGAGACAGAGAGAGAGAGACACAGAGACAGACAGAGAGACAGACAGAGAGAGACAGAGAGAGAGAGACAAAGAGAGAAAGAGACAGAGAGAGACAGAGAGAGAGACAAAGAGAGAAAGAGACAGAGAGAGACAGACAGAGAGAGAGACACAGAGACAGACACACAGAGAGACGGAGAGAGACAGAGAGAGAGACAGAGACACACAGAGAGACAGAGACAGAGAGAGACAGAGACAGAGAGAGACAGAGAGAGAAAGAGACAGAGAGAGAGAGAGACAGAGAGAGACAGAGAGAGAGAGACAAAGAGAGAAAGAGACAGAGAGAGACAAAGAGAGAGAGACAAAGAGAGAAAGAGACAGAGAGAGACAGAGATAGAGACACAGAGACAGACACACAGAGAGACGGAGAGAGACAGAGAGAGAGAGACAGAGACACACAGAGAGACAGAGAGAGAGACAGAGAGAGAAAGAGACAGAGAGAGACACACAGAGAGACGGAGAGAGACAGAGACAGAGAGAGAGAGAGACAAAGAGAGAAAGAGACAGAGAGAGACAGACAGAGAGAGACACAGAGAGAGACACAGAGAGAGACGGAGAGAGACAGAGAAAGAGAGACAGAGAAAGAGAGACAGAGAAAGAGAGACAGAGACAGACAGAGACACACATAGAGACAGAGAGAGACAGAAACACACAGAGAGACAGAGAGAGAGACAGAGAGAGAGAGAGACAGACAGAGAGACAGACAGAGAGAGACAGAGAGAGAGACAAAGAGAGAAAGAGACAGAGAGAGACAAAGAGAGAGAGACAAAGAGAGAAAGAGACAGAGACAGACAGACAGAGAGAGAGACACAGAGACAGACACACAGAGAGACGGAGAGAGACAGAGAGAGAGACAGAGACACACAGAGAGACAGAGACAGAGAGACAGAGACAGAGAGAGACAGAGAGAGAAAGAGACAGAGAGAGACACACACAGAGAGACGGAGAGAGACAGAGACAGAGAGAGAGAGACAAAGAGAGACAGAGAAAGAGAGACAGAGACAGACAGAGAGAGAGACAGAGAGAGACAGAGACAGAGAGAGACAGAGACACACAGAGAGACGGAGAGAGACAGAGAGAGACAGAGAGAGAGACAGAGACAGAGACACACAGAGAGACAGAGAGACAGACACACAGAGAGAGAGAGACAGAAAGAGACAAAGAGAGAGACAGACAGAGAGAGAGAGAGACAGAGACACACAGAGAGACAGAGAGAGACAGAGAGAGACAGAGAGAGAGACAGAGACACACAGAGAGAGAGACTGAGAGACAGAGAAAGACAGAAAGAGAGAGACACAGGCAGGCAGATATATATATATATATATACACACTACAGTTCAAAAGTTTGGGGTCCCCCAGACAATTTTGTCTTTTCCATGATCAATCCTATTTTTATTTATCAGATGAGTTGCATAATGAATAGAGAATATCGTCCAGACAGTGACGAGGATAGAAATAATGATTTTTACTGGAAATAATAATCTTCTCTTCACACTTTCCTTTCGGCACAGAATGCTCCTTTGCACAATTCCAGCTTTGCAGACCTTTGGCATTCTAGCTGGTAATTTGTGGAGGTATCTGGAGATATTTCGCCCCATGCTCCCCCCCCCCACAAGTTGGATTGGTTGATGGGCACTTTTTGGCACCATACGGTCGAGCTTCTCCCACAATAGCTCTATAGGGTTGAGATCTGGTGTCGGGGCCCCTCCATTACAGATAGAATACCAGCTGCCGGCTTCTTCCCTAAATAGTTCATGCATAATTTGGAGGTGGCTTTGGGTCATTGTCCTGTTGTAGGATGAAATTGGCTCCAATCAAGCGCTGTCCACAGGGTATGGCATGGCGCTGTAAAATGGAGTGATAGCCTTCTTTCTTCAAAATCCCTTTTACATTGTACAAATCTCCCACTTTACCAGCATAAAGCAACCCCAGACCATCACATTACCTCCACCATGCTTGACAGATGGCGTCAGGCACTCTTCCAGCATCTTTTCAGTAGTTTTGCGTCTCACAAATGTTCTTCTGTATGATCCAAACTGCTCAAACCTCGATTCGTCTGTCCATAACACTTTTTTCCAATCTTCCTCTGTCCAATGTCTGTGTTCTTTTGCCCATATTAATCTTTTATTAGCCAGTCTCAGATATGGCTTTTTCTTTGCCCCTCTGCCCTGAAGGCCGGCATCCCGGCGTCGCCTCTTCACTGTAGACGGTGACACTGGTGTTTTGCGGGTGTTATGTAATGAAGCAGCCAGTTGAGGACCTGTGAGGCGTGGATTTCTCACACTAAAGACTGTAATGTGCTTGTCTTGTTGCTCAGTTGTGCAGCGCGGCCTCCACTTCTCTCTACTCTGGTTACAGCCTGTTTGTGCTCTCCTCTGAAGGGAGTAGTACACATCATTGTAGGAAATCTTCCATTTCTTGGCAATTTCTCACATGGAATATTCTTCATTTCTAAGAACAAGAATAGACTGTCGAGTTTCACATGAAAGTTCTCTTTTTCTGGCCATTTTGAGAGTTTAATGGAACCAACAAATGTAATGCTCCAGATTCTCAACTAGCTCAAAGGAAGGTCAGTTTTATAGCTTCTCTAATCACCAAAACTGTTTTCAGCTGTGCTGACATACTTGCACAAGGGATTTCAAGGGATTTCTAAACATCCATTAGCCTTCTAACACAATTAGCAATTGCATTATAAATCAGACATTTGCAACTAGAATAGTCATTTACCACATTAACAATGTATAGAGGTGATTTCTGTTTAATTTAATGTTTTAATGTTAGCTTCATTGAAAAAAATGTGTTTTTCTTTTAAAAATAAGGAAATATCTAAGTGACTCTAAACATTCGAACTGCAGTGGGTGTATGTGTGTGTGTATGTATGTATGTGTGTGTGTGTGTGTGTGTGTGTGTCTGTGGGTGTGTGTCTGTGGGTGGGTGTCTGTGTGTGTCTGTGGGTGTGTGTCTGTGTGTGTCTGTGGGTGTGTGTGTATGTATGTGTGTGTGTGTGTGTGTATATGTGTGTCTGTGGGTGTGTGTCTGTGGGTGTGTATGTATGTGTGTGCATACGTGCATGTGTGTGTGTCTGTGGATGTGTGTGTGTGTGTATGTATGTATGTGTGTGCGTGTGTGTGTGTATATGTGGGTCTGTGGGTGTGTGTCTGTGGGTGTTTGTGTGTGTGTATGTATGTATCTGTGTGTGTGTGTGTGTGTGTATATGTGTGTCTGTGGGTGTGTGTCTGTGGGTGTTTATGTATGTGTGTGCATGCGTGCGTGTGTGTGTGTCTGTGGATGTGTGTGTGTATGTATGTATGTGTGTGCGTGTGTGTGTGTATATGTGGGCCTGTGGGTGTGTGTCTGTGGGTGTTTGTGTGTGTGTATGTATGTATGTATGTGTGTGTGTGTGTGTGTATATGTGGGTCTGTGGGTGTGTGTATGTGGGTGTTTGTGTGTGTGTATGTATGTATGTGTGTGCATGTGTGTGTGTATATATATATATATATATATATATATATATATATATATGGCAGAATTGCTGTTTTATACCCCTATTCCCCCACAAAAAGTGTCAAGTTCTTTTGTTTCATTTTTGTACACATTTACACACTAAATAAAAAATGTGTCAGAATTGCTGTTTTTTCCCTACCCCCCCCCCAAATAAAAAAAAGTGTTGAGAGCAGAATGAAGACAAAAAGATAGTTCTTAATTTGTTAAATTTTTTGCTCATTTTAATATATATGACAGAATTGCTGTTTTCTTCCCTATCCCCCCCAAAAAATAAAAGTGTTGAGAGCAGAATACAGCTAATTTTAAAAAACGTTCTTGGTTTATTTCATTTTTGTACACACTAAATAAAAAAAATATATATGGCAGAATTGCTGTTTTTTTTCCCTATTCACCCCCCTCCTCCCCCCCCAAAAAAGTCTTTAGAGCAGAATAAAAACAATTTTAAAAAAACTTCTTGCTTTGTTTGATTTTTGGGCACATTTTTCTGCACAGTAAATAAAGAAAAACATTTGAAAAAACGTTACGTCTTCTGATAAAAAAAGATCCATTTTTTCTGCATTTTGCGCCTGTATGAGGAGCGGTGATTTTTTCGTCCCCCCTTGTCACTCTGATTGATGAATGCCGATGGCTTCCTTCCAGGGGCTTCATTTTTGCCATTTATTACGATTCTTTTTCACCCAGGATTGTTCTTTTTAATGAAGGCTCCAAATATCTTTTACATGGAGAGTAGAATAATTTTGTCCTATATTTTGCAGAAGTTTTATTATAATATTTCGCTTCTTTTATAGAAAACTTCTCCAAACTCAGCAGCGGTTTGGAAGGGAACAATGTATCTGTGAGTAACATGTACTATTGTAAAATGAGGCCAATTCAAAAGAGGAGAAAGGAAAGTTGAGTGCATTTCTCTGACCTATAGACTTGCTGTCATACACACAGAAAATGGACCGGCTTGTCAAAAGGAAAAAGGCTGGCAATAAATAATTTTCATTTGCAAACCTCCATTATCCTGGCACATCTGTGACTTGGGGGCCGGGCACAGCTTGGATACAGTTCATCCGAAACCGCGGCAGGGTCATTACTACTGTGCTAATTACAAAGATCCTCTGGACATTGTAATTGATGGGTTGGTTCCAATGTGACCTCATGAACTAAAAGCAAAAAAAAAAGAATACAAAGAAACAGCTGAGACGAATGAATCTGGATGAAAAAAAAATAAGGAAAAAATAAGATGTAGCAGGTACATGGACAATATAATATTAGCCTCCCAAATGTAAGGAGTCACTGAGCTGGTAAGTGTAGCCCGCACCTGGATGATCTCCATGTGAAGATGTCATGCAGATGGTGCCCTAGTTGGAATCAATTCAAAACCTCCAGAGCTGCAAATCAGCAAATATCTCTAAAGGAGTAGAGATGTTTATTTTTTAACAATTTGGTTCCAAGAAATGGAAAAATTTTACTTGCAATACCTCATCTGGCCACAAGGTTGAATCATGAGCAACATTCCGGATACAAAAAATCCATTCAATTTTTCTGTATCTTGCTGTAACAGTGTGTCCCTCCCCCACCTGTGCTCATGGTGTAATAGTCTGTCTCTCCTTGACTGTCCTGTATGTACTACTGGTGGGGGATTGTTTGTTCTTCTCAGCATGGGACTTCTCCAATCCACAACTTTAAAAACAGAACAGAGCCAGGAGTCTAAAGTCCATTCATGTATCAAGTGTCCAGGCGGAGTTGGGCCCACCTTAGGGGCTGATCCCAGGAGAGAAGAACAATGAGACCCATGTTAGGTTAGTTGGATCTCGGCTGAAGAAGCACTAGGATCTATAGCTGAGTCTGGATCCTAGAGCCTGTGTATGGACTGTTACAGATTGGAGATCAGTGGCCACGTGGGATTGTGTTTTGTTGTTCACCCTGTTGGACTCAAGGAACTCATATAAGGACCATTGCCATATTTTCCCTGGCGTCGGAATACCAGGCGGTGCCCCTGGATCTTTTGTTTTGTTGTGGACTCCTTGCAGACTTTAAGGATTTATATTTGTTTGGTGCTTTATCTTTGTGGTTCCAATAAAGCCCTTTGGATTGTTCCTTGGCCTGGCATCCCTCACTGCTCTGCCGCATACCCCGTCACACATGCCCCCTAGTGGCAGAAATATTTAGTGCTTATTTAATTGAAAAATGACAAATGGTAAATTTATCAATAAGATTTTGCAACTTTAAATCTTATACATCCCATTTATCTGGATTAAAGCAGAGGTGGATGTATCATTGGTGCAATAAAATAAAAATAAATCTTTATTTTTATATAGCGCTAACATATTTTACAGCACTTTACATACATCAGGAACACTGTCCCCATTGGGGCTCACAATCTAAATTCCCTATTTGTATGTCTTTGGAGTGTGGGAGGAAACCGGAGAACCCGGAGGAAACCCACGCAAACACGGGGAGAACATACAAACTCCTTGCAGATGTTGTCCTTGGTGGGATTTGAACCCAGGACCCCAGCAATCTGGGGGACCACTACTACCTCTAAAGAATTAGGAATTATGTGGAGCTTTTGGACTACAATGGGCCCGCACATTGTTCTTGTATAGGGGCCCTTTTCTGGCTTTGTCCACCATTGAATTATAAAGGACTTGTCACTGGGTCTGAAGTGTCCAGATTTTGCTCTTATTTAATTCCCGCTGTTCCTCTGACTACTCCTTTTTGTTGTTTGATGTCTCCCATACGTTCCAGACACACAGGCCTTTTAATTTAGTGCTAATTTTTCTGGACATTACCAATGAAGTGTTTTTCACACTGTAACAAAGCTGGGCAGCCTAAAGACACGCCCCCAAAGAACCCAGCTAACCACACCCCTTTGGCAAAGTAAAAAAAAAATTAGTTACAAATAAAAAACACCCATGTATCTGGAACTGTATAGCGGATTAAAAAGAAAAAGAATATTAAGAGCAGGACTAAAGATAAAATAAGAGCAAAAAGGGCACTATTGACCTGATGACAGGTCCTCATTATTAGATACTTGGGGGCGTGACCTTTATTCTTATTAGCAGTAGATGTAAACAATCTATATAATATACATAATGACTATGATGATTAGGCTCCTGCCATCTTGTTGTGACGTAACCGCTGCAGCTTGTACACAGTCAGCCGGAGCCGCAGCGGGGAGGCAGCGCTGGAGCAAGGCAAGAAAAGTAAAGCTCAAACTAGAGAACGCCGACAGGTTTAAAATAAATTAGAAATATAAAACCCCTTTAACACCTTCATTACTATGTGATGTTGCTTTTTTTTTTACTTTTGTTTTTTCCTTCTTATTTTCAAGAGACAGAAATTTATTTTTCCATCTCTAAAGATTTCCCACAAAAATCCTCAAGTCCTCACTGACTTCCATTATACTCAGTACATGAGTCACACCCATCCGAGCGTCCAACTGCTCTTAGCACTGAGCATCACTAGTTACTACTACCGAGCACCCGAGCATGGTAGTGCCCGCTCATCACTAGTTACTACTACCGAGCACCCGAGCATGGCAGTGCCCGCTCATCACTAGTTACTACTACCGAGCACCCGAGTATGGTAGTGCCCGCTCATCACTAGTTACTACTACCGAGCACCCGAGTATGGTAGTGCCCGCTCATCACTAGTTACCAGTACTGAGCACCCGAGCATGGTAGTGCTCGCTCATCACTAGTTACTACTACCGAGCACCCGAGCATGGTAGTGCTCGCTCATCACTAGTTACTACTACCGAGCACCCGAGCATGGTAGTGCCCGCTCATCACTAGTTACTACTACCGAGCACCCGAGTATGGTAGTGCCCGCTCATCACTAGTTACTACTACCGAGCACCCGAGTATGGTAGTGCCCGCTCATCACTAGTTACCAGTACTGAGCACCCGAGCATGGTAGTGCTCGCTCATCACTAGTTACTACTACCGAGCACCCGAGCATGGTAGTGCTCGCTCATCACTAGTTACTACTACCGAGCACCCGAGCATGGTAGTGCCCGCTCATCACTAGTTACTACTACCGAGCACCCGAGCATGGTAGTGCCCGCTCATCACTAGTTACTACTACCGAGCACCCGAGCATGGTAGTGCCCGCTCATCACTAGTTACTACTACCGAGCACCCGAGCATGGTAGTGCTCGCTCATCACTAGTTACTACTACCGAGCACCCGAGTATGGTAGTGCCCGCTCATCACTAGTTACTACTACCGAGCACCCGAGTATGGTAGTGCCCGCTCATCACTAGTTACTACTACCGAGCACCCGAGTATGGTAGTGCCCGCTCATCACTAGTTACTACTACCGAGCACCCGAGCATGGTAGTGCTCGCTCATCACTAGTTACTACTACCGAGCACCCGAGCATGGTAGTGCCCGCTCATCACTAGTTACCAGTACTGAGCACCTGAGCATGGTAGTGCCCGCTCATCACTAGTTACCAGTACTGAGCACCTGAGCATGGTAGTGCCCACTCATCACTAGTTACCAGTACTGAGCCCCCGAGCATGGTAGTGCCCACTCATCACTAGTTACCAGTACTGAGCACCTGAGCATGGTAGTGCCCGCTCATCACTAGTTACCAGTACTGAGCACCCAAGCATGGTAGTGCCCGCTCATCACTAGTTACCAGTACTGAGCACCCGAGCATGGTAGTGCCCGCTCATCACTAGTTACCAGTACAGAGCACCGGAGCATGGTAGTGCCCGCTCATCACTAGTTACCAGTACTGAGCACCTGAGCATGGTAGTGCCCGCTCATCACTAGTTACCAGTACTGAGCACCTGAGCATGGTAGTGCCCGCTCATCACTAGTTACAAGTACTGAGCACCTGAGCATGGTAGTGCCCGCTCATCACTAGTTACCAGTACTGAGCACCTGAGCATGGTAGTGCCCGCTCATCACTAGTTACAAGTACTGAGCACCTGAGCATGGTAGTGCTCGCTCATCACTAGTTACCAGTACTGAGCACCTGAGCATGGTAGTGCCCTCTCATCACTAGTTACCAGTACTGAGTACCCGAGCATGGTAGTGCCCGCTCATCACTAGTTACCAGTACTGAGCACCCGAGCATGGTAGTGCCCGCTCATCACTAGTTACGAGTACAGAGCACCCGAGCATGGTAGTGCCCGCTCATCACTAGTTACCAGTACTGAGCACCCGGGCATGGTAGTGCCCGCTCATCACTAGTTACCAGTACTGAGCACCCGAGCATGGTAGAGCCCGCTTATCACTAGTTACTAGTACTGAGCACCTGAGCATGGTAGTGCCTGCTCATCACTAGTTACAAGTACTGAGCACCTGAGCATGGTAGTGCTCGCTCATCACTAGTTACCAGTACAGAGCACCTGAGCATGGTAGTGCTCGCTCATCACTAGTTACCAGTACTGAGCACCTGAGCATGGTAGTGTCCGCTCATCACTAGTTACCAGTACTGAGCACCTGAGCATGGTAGTGCCCGCTCATCACTAGTTACCAGTACTGAGCACCCGAGCATGGTAGTGCCCGCTCATCACTAGTTACCAGTACTGAGCACCTGAGCATGGTAGTGCCCGCTCATCACTAGTTACCAGTACTGAGCACCCGAGCATGGTAGTGCCCGCTCATCACTAGTTACCAGTACTGAGCACCTGAGCATGGTAGTGCCCGCTCATCACTAGTTACGAGTACAGAGCACCCGAGCATGGTAGTGCCCGCTCATCACTAGTTACCAGTACTGAGCACCCGAGCATGGTAGTGCCCGCTCAGCACTAGTTACCAGTACTGAGCACCTGAGCATGGTAGTGCCCGCTCATCACTAGTTACCAGTACTGAGCACCCGAGCATGGTAGTGCCCGCTCATCACTAGTTACCAGTACTGAGCACCTGAGCATGGTAGTGCCCGCTCATCACTAGTTACGAGTACAGAGCACCCGAGCATGGTAGTGCCCGGTCATCACTAGTTACCAGTACTGAGCACCCGAGCATGGTAGTGCCCGCTCAGCACTAGTTACCAGTACTGAGCACCCGAGCATGGTAGTGCCCGCTCATCACTAGTTACCAGTACTGAGCACCCGAGCATGGTAGTGCCCGCTCATCACTAGTTACCAGTACCGAGCACCCGAGCATGGTAGTGCCCGCTCATCACTAGTTACCAGTACTGAGCACCTGAGCATGGTAGTGCCCGCTCATCACTAGTTACGAGTACAGAGCACCCGAGCATGGTAGTGCCCGCTCATCACTAGTTACCAGTACTGAGCACCCGAGCATGGTAGTGCCCGCTCAGCACTAGTTACCAGTACTGAGCACCCGAGCATGGTAGTGCCCGCTCATCACTAGTTACCAGTACTGAGCACCCGAGCATGGTAGTGCCCGCTCATCACTAGTTACCAGTACCGAGCACCCGAGCATGGTAGTGCCCGCTCATCACTAGTTACCAGTACTGAGCACCTGAGCATGGTAGTGCCCGCTCATCACTAGTTATCAGTACTGAGCACCTGAGCATGGTAGTGCCCGCTCATCACTAGTTACCAGTACAGAGCACCTGAGCATGGTAGTGCCCGCTCATCACTAGTTACCAGTACTGAGCACCTGAGCATGGTAGTGCCCGCTCATCACTAGTTACCAGTACTGAGCACCCGAGCATGGTAGTGCCCGCTCATCACTAGTTACCAGTACAGAGCACCCGAGCATGGTAGTGCCCGCTCATCACTAGTGACCAGTACTGAGCACCCGAGCATGGTAGTTCCCGCTCATCACTAGTTACCAGTACTGAGCACCTGAGCATGGTAGTGCCCACTCATCACTAGTTACAAGTACTGAGCACCCGAGCATGGTAGTGCCCGCTCATCACTAGTTACCAGTACTGAGCACCTGAGCATGGTAGTGCCCACTCATCACTAGTTACAAGTACTGAGCACCCGAGCATGGTAGTGCCCGCTCATCACTAGTGACCAGTACTGAGCACCCGAGCATGGTAGTGCTCGCTCATCACTAGTTACCAGTACTGAGCACCCGAGCATGGTAGTGCCCGCTCATCACTAGTTACCAGTACAGAGCACCCGAGCATGGTAGTGCCCGCTCATCACTAGTGACCAGTACTGAGCACCCGAGCATGGTAGTTCCCGCTCATCACTAGTTACCAGTACTGAGCACCTGAGCATGGTAGTGCCCACTCATCACTAGTTACAAGTACTGAGCACCCGAGCATGGTAGTGCCCGCTCATCACTAGTTACCAGTACTGAGCACCTGAGCATGGTAGTGCCCACTCATCACTAGTTACAAGTACTGAGCACCCGAGCATGGTAGTGCCCGCTCATCACTAGTGACCAGTACTGAGCACCCGAGCATGGTAGTGCTCGCTCATCACTAGTTACCAGTACTGAGCACCCGAGCATGGTAGTGCCCGCTCATCACTAGTTACCAGTACAGAGCACCCGAGCATGGTAGTGCCCGCTCATCACTAGTTACCAGTACAGAGCACCTGAGCATGGTAGTGCCCGCTCATCACTAGTTACCAGTACTGAGCACCTGAGTATGGTAGTGCCCGCTCATCACTAGTTACCAGTACTGAGCACCCGAGCATGGTAGTGCCCACTCATCACTAGTTACAAGTACTGAGCACCCGAGCATGGTAGTGCCCGCTCATCACTAGTGACCAGTACTGAGCACCCGAGCATGGTAGTGCCTGCTCATCACTAGTTACCAGTACAGAGCACCTGAGCATGGTAGTGCCCGCTCATCACTAGTTACCAGTACTGAGCACCTGAGTATGGTAGTGCCCGCTCATCACTAGTTACCAGTACTGAGCACCCGAGCATGGTAGTGCCCACTCATCACTAGTTACAAGTACTGAGCACCCGAGCATGGTAGTGCCCGCTCATCACTAGTGACCAGTACTGAGCACCCGAGCATGGTAGTGCCTGCTCATCACTAGTTACCAGTACTGAGCACCCGAGCATGGTAGTGCCCGCTCATCACTAGTTACCAGTACAGAGTACCCGAGCATGGTAGTGCCCTCTCATCACTAGTTACCAGTACTGAGCCCCCGAGCATGGTAGTGCCCACTCATCATTAGTGACAATCTAAGTGGTGTTCTATTTAAATTAAATAGTGACTTTGCTGAAATTAATGAACAGGCAGATAGAGCTGCAGGTTCTTGCTGATATATTTCACTCCAGAGCTGGAGCCACAGCCGCACAGCTTAGTACTGCTGTGTAATGTTTTCCATGGTGCTCCTGCTTCTAGACATGTGCTACAGAGAAAGAATAGGATACATTATAGCAACTAGTATCACTCTCTAGCTCAGAAACAACTGAAAATTGGAGACAGAATCTGCACATGGGGAAAACTGGTGAAAAAGGCTGGATAAATGTCATGTAATGGCCAAACGTAGTGGTAATCCTATGATGCCTTGCTCCGAAAAGTTACCTGAAATGATCAGTGCGCGTAAACATACCACAAAAAAGGAATTTATTAAAAATGAAAAACATAGCTGCTTCTGTCTAGAAACAGCGCCATTCTTGTGCACAGGTTGTGTGTAATATTGCAGCTTAGCCTCACTAATGCAATGTCAGATTCAGCCATGAGTGGCGCTGTTTCTGGGAGGAATCCGTCCTGGTTTTCTAACCTTTGTTCTGATATCATCCATGGACTCACGCTGCAGAATCATTTTTTAGAAGGCGTCATCTGTGATGTACAGGGGTCTGTATTTTCGGAGTGACTGCTGATATACAGCGATGGTGACAGCAGCGCTCCTGTGCACCTGACACGAGGCCGCGGTTTCGCCGCACAATGCGCGGTCGGTCTGTGACTAGCGCACTTCTATATGATGTTGCTTCGGTTTGCTGGATCCAGATGAAACGGCAGAATCTTTACTCCATCACACGGAAGCTTTTATCCCGGGTTTCTGATGAATCGCTCCAGATACCGCTGAACGGAAAGGCGTTTCACCACGATAATCCCACAACAGATGTGACATATGTCTGCAGAAAGCAACGCTCACAATTATTTATTTATGCCTGTTTCTGCTTGACAAGACGAAGCAAATATGCTTTCATGCTAAAAACTAAGCTACCGACAAGAACGGATTGTATAATGGAAGATCAGAATGTCTGATAGCAGCTTACATACAGGCATCAGCATGGGGTCCTGGATGAAAGGTTGCAAGACGGGACTCTGTCACTACAGTCATGTGGTTTCTGGCCATAGAAGGTCACAGCGTCTCCCTGTGCAGAATGCTCCCTGACTTTCCATTGTTCCTGCTGTCAGTATTCATTGTAATAGGCAACTTTCCTTGCTGGATTTTCATCTCTTCCCCTTTATGACCCAGCGGAGCTCGCCTTCCACCCAGCTGCTGATCATCAGCATTCTCTTGGTGCTGGTGATATTATTCACTTCATTCAAGCTCTGGTTGCAAGCAGGTGGCTTGCACTCGTCTGTAGGATTGTTGCTGAAACTTTGCTGAACGTCTACCTGTGTCATCTGTGGATAAGTAGTTCATGCATCTTCCCCCATGTGTCCTCCTTGTGTCTTCTCTAGTGTTTAGTGGGGTTGATGAAGTACCTAGGGCCAGGTAACCTACTCGGCGCATAGGTGCAGTACCTTTCTAGGGTAGTGAGGGAAGCCAGGGACTAGAGTTACCCTTGCCTCTCACCTTTCGCTTGGTACTTCTCCATACCTTGCGTGACACTATGTCCCCAAAGCTGTACCTTTAAGACGGGGGTGACATATGCAGAGGTTGAGCGACCAAAGGTCCAAAAATAATTTTGTGTAATGCAGGTGAATGGAGTCACATCACAACCCATGGGGCGCCACTTTTTGCATCTTACCCATCGCGGTTGTGGTGCCTTAGAGTCTGCAGTTCACTTTTGTTACGCTGCAATGTAGCAAACTTTGGTCGCAGCCTAAATGGAATTAATGAGAGTCAAGAGCAACTCTGGTCCAATATTAAAGAAAATGTGTCATTAAGTTTATGCTTCCCAATCTGAGGGCAACAGAAAACATGGACAGAGACCTTGATTTACTTACTGGTCTCCTTGTAGTTTTTATAACATCAATGCTGCAGTTCTGCTAGTCTTCTCAGGAATGAATACCACCCATGTAATTTATTAACAACGCTCTTTCTACACTGTGCATAGACAGAAAGCTGCCAATCAGTGGTAGGGGAGAGGATAACCAGAGCTCATTATTACCAAGGACTAAATTAAATAAACCTCATCACTCCAAAGACTTACAAAGCTGTAAAATCTAAAAGAATTATCAAAGCTATGGCCAGCAGCCCAGTAAGTGATACAGTGATGTCACAAGTCTGTTGCATCTGCAGGTTACATCTTGTATTGGAGTGGGTTTACTTCTAGTTGATATGGAAAGGGTTAAGGACATGTTCCCTTCTGACTAAGATTACCTTATCATAACTGCAGCATCTTGTCATCACGCCTTTCTGCTATATTTACCCACTCCTGGTTTTACTCCATGCCGGTGATAGAATCTTTTCACTGACTACTTTGAAGAAGCCAGCCTCTGGAGAAGGTGAGGTGTGGTTTTAGTTGCAGCTCAGAAGTTTCCTGCTGGAGAACCTTAGAATTGCTATTTGTTGTGTCTTTCCCTATCCATTTGTCTTCCCTGTGTTGTCTTATTGTATTAGAGGGACTAGTGTCTCACTGCCCTACTCACTAGTCAGGAAAAGTTCAGGGTCAGCGAGAGCCTAGGAACGTGACAGCGCACAGGGGGAAGGACTTGTCTAGAGACTTTAAGGATTGCAGGAATCAGCCTCAGGTGAGTGTGAGGTGGTGACCGCTCTTCCCATTGCCAGAGACTTCCTTAAATATCTCCCCTGGTTTCCCCTCTGTTTTACTGCATGCCGGACCTTCTCTCGCCCTGGCATAACAAGCGCCTTGATAAGGTATTTTTTCACGTTACACTTACAAATCTAAATTCATTTTATTAGGATTTTATGTGATACTAACACTAAGTAGCAATATTTGTGAATTGTAAATAAAATGATACAAAGTTTTGTAAATATTTTCAAAATATGAATACGGACTTCACAAGGATTACAAGTGAGAAAAAAAATCATTGCTGTTTTCTGGATAAAATTAATGATTTTCTATACTCCGGTGTGAACCTAGCCTTACTCTCAAAGGACCAGAAGAGGCCAAAGCCATTAGAAACAGATCTGTACTGAACTTGAGCAGAACTAGACACAATTGATAGTAGGTCGCATCTTTATACAGTGTGTCCACCCATATCCTATATACACCGCGCCTACAGTATATACAGTGTGTCCACCCATATCCTATATACACCGAACCTACGGTATATACAGTGTGTCCACCCATATCCTGTCCACCGCCATTAACCTGAGAACGGCAGCAGCTATAGGCATAGAAGTGGTGTCTAGGTATAGTAAAGTAGCCATGTGCTACGCAATGAAACCACCTATAGCGCCACCTGGTGGAAAACAATGGAGTTAGCATTTTTATCTCAAAAACGGAACGAGATAGAGAAAAAAAGTGAATTAAAAAATTGTAGGGCATTATCAATTCAATACGAATCGATACCTTGCATACAGAAATGCTATGATATGAAATCCATGACCCCCCCCAAAAAACATTAAATGCTGGTCTGTTTGATGTGACCTCACAGAAAGAAGTCCAATGGGGTCAGGTCAGGTGAGCGGAGGCCACTCCACACAGCTCCATACCCAATGCCTTGTAGGAGGTCTCCATGAGGTATCGCTTCACGTCCACAGCCTTGTGAGTTTTACACGTTCTAATCATAGCATTTCTGTGCAAGGTGTCGATTCGTATTGAATTGATGATGCCTACAACTTTGTAATTCATTTTTTTTCTCTATCTCGTTCCGTTTTCGCGATAAAAATGCTAACTCCGTTGTTTGGTGGCGCTATAGGTGGTTTCATTGCTTGGCGCATGGCTATTTTACTATACCTAGACACCACTTCTATGCCTTCTATGCTATTCTATGTGGACAGGATATGGGTGGACACACTGTATATAGGTGCGGTGTATACAGGATATGGGTGGACACACTGTATATAGGTGCGGTGTATACAGGATATCGGTGGACGCACGGTATATAGGTGCGGTGTATACAGGACATGGGTGGACACGCTGTATATAGGTGAGGTGTATACAGGATATGGGTGGACACACTGTATATAGGTGCGGTGTACACAGGATATGGGTGGACACACTGTATATAGGTGCGGTGTATACAGGATATGGGTGGACACACTGTATATAGGTGCGGTGTATACAGGATATGGGTGGACACACTGTATATAGGTGCGGTGTATACAGGAGATGGGTGGACACACTGTATATAGGTGCGGTGTATACAGGAGATGGGTGGACACACTGTATATAGGTGCGGTGTATACAGGAGATGGGTGGACACACTGTATATAGGTGCGGTGTATACAGGAGATGGGTGGACACACTGTATATAGGTGCGGTGTATACAGGATATGGGTGAACACACTGTATATAGGTGCGGTGTATACAGGATATGGGTGGACACACTGTATATAGGTGCGGTGTATACAGGATATGGGTGGACACACTGTATATAGGTGCGGTGTATACAGGAGATGGGTGGACACACTGTATATAGGTGCGGTGTACACAGGAGATGGGTGGACACACTGTATATAGGTGCGGTGTATACAGGATATGGGTGGACACACTGTATATAGGTGCGGTGTATACAGGAGATGGGTGGACACACTGTATATAGGTGCGGTGTATACAGGATATGGGTGGACATATTGTATATATCACTTTTGTCAGTTGCAGGTGGCGGGACACGGCTAAGCAGCTTCTCCCCAGATGAACACACTTAGTGCCCGCGTCTTCTGTGGCACAAACATCATTCCAGAAGCTTCTCCCTAGTGTCCCTGCTAGGCGAGCCTTCATCTTCCTCTACCCCAGCCGGCTAAGTCACATGTCCAGTAATCATCCATTGGAATGGATCCAGCAGAGATCCATTGGCAAAGATGTTCTGCAAAGGCAACTTTTTTGTCTATTTTGAAAAAAATTGTTTGTTTTTTTTCAGGATCTGTCCATTACCTGATCGCTACATATTTTCCATTTGAAACTGATCCAGTAAGAGAAAAACGGATCTGTTACAAATGCAAGAAAAACAGACGGATAAAGAGCGATCAGTTACCGGATCCGTTTTCTATTGACTCCAATGTTAACAAAAAAACGGATCCTGCAACAATCAATTTTTTCAAAACAGACAAAAAAGTTATGTCTGCACAACACATTGCTGCTGGATCCGATCTAATGGACGATTATTGGACGTGTGAACATTGTGCAGGGAGACTCCCTCTCTAACCCCGGGGGACTTCCAGACTCTTCAGACCCCGTAATTCCTTCCAGTTTGCTCCCAGCCGTCTCTCATCTGTCAGTTCCTCCTCTCTCTTCTTTAATGACGCTCAGACACATCTACAATGCAATCTTTCACATCTCTCCGCCATTGCCACCAATTCTCTCGGAGCTTCTTTTCCAGCTCAAGCAACACACAACTATGGCTGTCTGAACTGTAGCAAAGCCGAAAGAACACTACTCCGCTTCTTCCAGACGTCTCAGCATAAACAGCCATAAAGTATTAGGGGTTTTCTGGTTTTGGAAAACCAGTTTGTACAAAAATAAATAAATAGTGCTTTACTGCCCTTCCCCAGGTCCAGCGTTCAGTCTTTGCTGCTGTTCGCAGCGTCTGTTATTCTCTGCAGTGCTGTTGTATCATCGCCAGCATTGCAGAGAAAAACTGAAGACAGTTGCTCTATCAAAGCTGAAGGTAGGAGAGGCCAGCGGCTCTGCCCAAGCTGAAGGTAGAGGAGGCCAGCGGCCCTGCCCAAGCTGAAGGTAGGAGAGGCCAGCGGCTCTGCCCAAGCTGAAGGTAGAGGAGGCCAGCGGCCCTGCCCAAGCTGAAGGTAGGAGAGGCCAGCGGCTCTGCCCAAGCTGAAGGTAGAGGAGGCCAGCGGCTCTGCCCAAGATGAAGGTAGAGGAGGCCAGCAGCTCTGCCCAAGCTGAAAGTAGGAGAGGCCAGCGGCTCTGCCCAAGCTGAAGGTAGAGGAGGCCAGCGGCTCTGCCCAAGCTGAACGTAGAGGAGGCCAGCGGCTCTGCCCAAGCTGAAGGTAGAGGAGGCCAGCGGCTCTGCCCAAGCTGAAGGTAGAGGAGGCCAGCGGCTCTGCCCAAGCTGAAGGTAGAGGAGGCCAGCGGCTCTGCCCAAGCTGAAGGTAGAGGAGGCCAGCGGCTCTGCCCAAGCTGAAGGTAGAGGAGGCCAGCGGCTCTGCCCAAGCTGAAGGTAGAAGAGGTCAGCGGCTCTGCTCAAGCTGAAAGTAGGAGAGGCCAGCGGCTCTGCTCAAGCTGAAAGTAGGAGAGGCCAGCGGCTCTGTCCAAGCTGAAGGTAGAGGAGGCCAGCGGCTCTGCCCAAGCTGAAGGTAGAGGAGGCCAGTGGCTCTGCCCAAGCTGAAGGTAAAGGAGGCCAGCGGCTCTGCCCAAGCTGAAGGTAGAAGAGGACAGTGGCTCTGCCCAAGCTGAAGGTAGGAGAGGCCAGCGGCTCTGCCCAAGCTGAAGGTAGAAGAGGCCAGCGGCTCTGCCCAAGCTGAAGGTAGAAGAGGACAGTGGCTCTGCCCAAGCTGAAGGTAGGAGAGGCCAGCGGCTCTGCTCAAGCTGAAAGTAGGAGAGGCCAGCGGCTCTGTCCAAGCTGAAGGTAGGAGAGGCCAGCGGCTCTGTCCAAGCTGAAGGTAGAGGAGGCCAGTGGCTCTGCCCAAACTGAAGGTAAAGGAGGCCAGCGGCTCTGCCCAAGCTGAAGGTAGAAGAGGACAGTGGCTCTGCCCAAGCTGAAGGTAGGAGAGGCCAGCGGCTCTGCCCAAGCTGAAGGTAGAAGAGGCCAGCGGCTCTGCTCAAGCTGAAAGTAGGAGAGGCCAGCGGCTCTGTCCAAGCTGAAGGTAGAGGAGGCCAGCGGCTCTGCCCAAGCTGAAGGTAGAGGAGGCCAGCGGCTCTGCCCAAGCTGAAGGTAAAGGAGGCCAGCGGCTCTGCCCAAGCTGAAGGTAGAAGAGGACAGTGGCTCTGCCCAAGCTGAAGGTAGAAGAGGTCAGCGGCTCTGCCCAAGCTGAAGGTAGAAGAGGACAGTGGCTCTGCCCAAGCTGAAGGTAGGAGAGGTCAGCGGCTCTGCCCAAGCTGAAGGTAGGAGAGGTCAGCGGCTCTGCCCAAGCTGAAGGTAGGAGAGGCCAGCGGCTCTGCCCAAGCTGAAGGTAGGAGAGGCCAGCGGTTTGCCACCAAGCTCACTGGCCGCTTGTGCCATTGTAAGGGATGCATGCAAAAATAGATACAGAGAGCAGCAGCAAAGACCTGGAAGAGTAAAGCACAGTTTGTTTTTCAGAAATCAAATTGCATCTCATGGACTTTTCTTTTTTTTTTCTTTCCAAAACCTGTCAACCCCTTTAATTTTCTTCCACCTGGAATGCGAAATAAGGGCCAGTCATTCCTCAATTACCTACAATGACCAATAGATGGCGCCAAACCTCTCTAAAGAAAGGGAATAAATGCCAGGATGACAATCCACACTGCACAAGGCACATTTTCAGGTGTAAAGTTCATTCATCAGGTTCTTGTGTCACCATCACTGAATTACAGGAGCGCGGCCTGGGTGTCAGGGAAGTTTTCAATGGCATCTGGAAAAAAAATGTGACTGTGGGTCTGGAAAATCAGAAATTCTGTAACTACAAGATGAACTGAGCTTGTAAAGAGTATAACATTGTATCGAGAGGGAAGAACATGGTGTTTTCATGAGTAATAATGTCATAACAATAAAAAAAATTAAAAATAATAATAATAATGATTGTGCCGCGTCCTGATGTCACCTCTGAGGGACCTGGGGTCAGAAGGTCTCAGCGTTTAATCCATCCTTATGGCTAGGGTCAGAGCGGCCTCTGATGACTCAGGAGCTTCATATATCACCTGTGCGTCTGTAAGCTTCATATATCACCTGTGTGTCTGTAAGCTTCATATATCACCTGTGTGTCTGTAAGCTTCATATATCACCTGTGCGTCTGTAAGCTTCATATATCACCTGTGCGTCTGTAAGCTTCATATATCACCTGTGCGTCTGTAAGCTTCATATATCACCTGTGCGTCTGTAAGCTTCATATATCACCTGTGTGTCTGTAAGCTTCATATATACCTGTGTGTCTGTAAGCTTCATATATCACCTGTGCGTCTGTAAGCTTCATATATCACCTGTGCGTCTGTAAGCTTCATATATCACCTGTGTGTCTGTAAGCTTCATATATCACCTGTGCGTCTGTAAGCTTCATATATCACCTGTGCGTCTGTAAGCTTCATATATCACCTGTGCGTCTGTAAGCTTCATATATCACCTGTGTGTCTGTAAGCTTCATATATCACCTGTGCGTCTCTAGCCTTTCAGACAGATCCTGATAAAAATGGCTTCTAAGGGCAGAGTTATTCCACCAAGTGTCAGTGGCCCATCTATGGAATTCCAAGCGAAACTCCTCCACCGGCCGGCCCGTCCTCCTGCTAAAGTTTATGGAGCTTGCATTCAGCCAGGGTCATCATAAACGGGGCCTAGGACCACAAAAGACTCATCGACCGTCCAAATAACTGTGAGTCAGATGGAAGTGAAAAAGCCAAGGACTGAAGATCACCTTGCGGTCCCAACCCCAACCCGCTGTTCCTCACTCTTGGATGAGCGAGGACGAAGCTTGAAGTTGAGCTTTCAAGTTTCATGAAAAAACACAAATTTAGCACATTCCGCAGAAAACCTGTTTGAGAGCACCACCTTAGGTTCGGGGTCCTCATAGGTGGCTGCTGTCGCAGATACACAAAATCGGATCGCAGATCTGTCAGATCTGAAGACAGCGTCTGCAACTGATCCGCAAGAGCTGCGACAGGATCCATGGAAAAATCCTGCAAAAAAAAATATGGGCTTGATATAATGTCACACTAGTGATGATTAGAGATCAGGGACAGTGTGCATTTGTGCTGTCCCTAAAGCTAGAGGTCCCTAGGCTAATCACAGTCCTCAGGATTACCCCTGAAAGTGGAGATGCCTGAGTCTCATACCTTACTATACTTCTAGTTATGACTCACCTAAATGTCCCCCCAAGGGAGTAAAAGGGTCAGGGGAGCAAGGAAACACACAGGCACCAAGCTCCTCCACAGTGGTCAGAATAGACATTCTATATTCAGCATGGAGTGAAGCCAGGGGTGGGTAGCTATAGCAGAAGGGAAAGATAATCACAAGCTATAGCAGAAATGAAGGTTAAGAGAATTCTCAGCCAACAATGAATCAGTGATCGATTAAACGCTGAGACCTCCTGACCCCACGACCCTCGAAGGTGACATCAGGACGTGGCACCCTCATTACAGTTGCATGAGGAAAGAGACTTGGCACACCTTGGTGTACAAAGGGGCCCTTTAAATCCTCAGATTAGCCCTATCTGTAAAAATGCTTCTATATTTCCCTAATGACTTACACCTGACATCTGGTGTGAAACCAGCATAGAGAACAAGATATACCAACCAGTTGTGTTATATGGAACATCCCTTTAACTACTGCACTGAGCTAATGTAGCCCGACCCTGCACTGCACATTACACGTTTAACTGTATTTGTATCTATAAAGACTGTCGATCAGCGCAGCTCCGTGCACTCGCCTCGTCTCTGCCTCACTCCCTCCGCACTCATTGTGCTTGATATATATTTTAATAAACCTCATCTTTTGAATCTACGAGACCTTGATAATCTCCGCGCGGCCAAAACGAGCAGCGAATAATGAGATCAGATAAATGAATCTCTGCAAAAGGCCCAAAGATCTTCAGAATGCTGAAATATGCTGGGATATTCCAAGAACAATGTCAGATCTACGAGGAGCCAAACGTCTGACATCCCACTAATCTCAAAAATACACAGGTGCGCGCTACTCAAAACGGGTAGTCAGACGCTCGGACAGGCGCAGCTCGAGTACCTGTGACGCCCTGGGCAAGCCAGGGGTCACAGGTCACAACACCACCACACCCTACACCCCAGTTAGGAACACCTAAGCTACTAAAATCCTTGTTGCCTTCCTCCAGGGGCTGATGTTCACACCAGGGGGTGGGCTAGGCGGTTGGCTCCGCCCACCGAGGAGTACACAGCCCTGGAGGCAGGAAGAACCAGGCAGAACAGCTAGGGAAGTGAAGGTAGAAGGAAGTGAAGTGGTAATGGAGTAAAGGAGAAAAGGAGTAAAAGTGAGAGCAGAAAGACCTGAAGTTGGTCCGGCTAAGTGCAGGACAGTGTCAGCAAGGTCAGCAACAGCGGTGATCATCTGGAGGGGGACTGCTCGGAGGTTGCTGGAAGGACCGCGGACGGGTAGTGGCCCGGCGGTCTGGAGCAGTATACGAAGGACAGTCAGCACCAGGGCAGGGGCCTCTCGGACCCCGGCAAGGCTAGGAGTCGCCAGAATTTGCCGAATCCATCAGTGAAGGGGACGTTGATCCCCCAACAACCAAGTCCCGACTGAAGGCAACAGTCCAACCATTGAGGAGAAACACCGCCACCGCCAGGGCACCAGTTTCTCAGGGCCAGCGCCTGCGGGCAAAGTAGGGCTCCTCCGGCCCATATCCAAGTCGGGGAGCGGGTTACCGGTGGGAACCCATCGCTACCAACACAGAAACACTAGGTGCAGGTCAAAGGGACATCACCGTTACCTACTGGTAGAGCAAGTGCAGCCGTCCGTGGGAACCGTCTTTCCAGCCGTGTGGTTTACCGTAAAACTGTGTCAACGTCTCAGGCTGAGTGAGTACCACAGTGCCGCAAGGCACAGCGCTGCCCCCGCGTCCCTGCGCCCACCAGGCCCTGCACCTTCCACACCATCACTGGGCCCCGGGATCACCAACCCCTACCCACGGAGGGGCAACACAACACCTGGCTGCTCCGCATCACCACTCCCGGGATCCCCATATTGAGCAGCGGTGGTGCTACAAATCACCACAACCGTGGGTGGCGTCACGGACAATAAACCATCCCCACACCCAACAACCCCCCTTTCACTCACGGGCGAGGAGCGCCGCTAGAGTCCCCGGGATCCGGCCCAACGCTCGAGCCACCGAGCAGCAGCAGGCCGCAGCAGCCGCGGCAGCCGGACCCGAGCAGCAGTGGGAGAGCGCGGCGTCCCCTCCTCCGCCCGCGACAACTTGGCGTCACGAACAGGATCTTACCGCTCTGCCGTTGGGTAGAGGTGCGCCTTGTGACCGCCGGAGGTATCCGGCTGAAAAATTTCCAGAAGTCGCCATCTTTGGCGTGAAAAGTTCCCGCTCGAGCGTCTTCTCGAGTAGCAGAGGCGCGAAGGCCAAGACTCCGCCCCAATAGAGGAGTGGCCGGAAAGAAGCTCAGGGGGACGGAAACAAGATGTCTGCGCCCGACGGAGCCGCTGGAGGAGCGGTGGTCGCAGCCGCAGTGGCACCCGCGGATGGGAATGGGCCTGCCCAGGTCCCGGCCGCGCTGGCGGGAGGTGCTGCGGCCCCCGCGCTCGCTCAGGTCATGCCGTTCTCCTTGCCCTATGCGCCCGGAGCTGCCTGGCTACCGCAGTATGACGGGAAACCGGATGCCTTACAGGCCTTCCGGAAAAAGCTTAACCCGTTGCTAGAGCTGTACCCCCTGACCGATAAGCAACGTGCAGCGATAGTACTAGGCCAGTTAACCGGTGCGGCTGAGCAGGAGGCGGAGACCTGGGCTGAGGGGGACCGGCTCTCTGTAGCCACCATCTTTTTGAGAAGCTACAGACTGCCTTCGAGACCCGGACTGAAGCTGAGCTGAGGATGCAGTTTTACCAGTGCCAGCAACGGGCTGTGGATAGCATTCGAGACTATGCTTTACGTCTGCAAACCGCCCTCCGCACGCTCAAGCGGGTGAATCCTATTAATGAGGCGGATAGCAACAAGATGTTAGTAGAGCAATTTGCGCAGGGGATGAGATCCCCTGAGGATCGTAAACAACTCCGGCTGTGGGCCGTCGAACACCTTGATGTGGACTTTGCTGTGTTAAAGGAACGGGCCATTAAAGCACTACAGCCCCCGGCCTCCGAAGCCCTGGAGCCAGCCCCGTGGCCCATCGAGACGGCTCCCGTGGTGGTGGCCCCTGCCCTACCAACCTCTCCAACACCTGCAGCCCCAAGCAGCACCATGGAGGAACTGGCAGCCCAGGTCCGTCGCATGGACGGAGACCTCGCCAAGATTCTTGCTGCACTCCAACCGTTGACCAGGTCTCAGCCTTCAGCACCGATACAGCTTGCCGACAGCCCTGAAGATGTCCCCTGGATGCAGCGGAGAAGTAATAGCAACCCGCGGGGCAGACCTCCAACCTGCTACAAGTGCCGTAAGCCTGGGCATTACATCCGAGAGTGCCCGTTAAACGAGCAACCCCAGGGGCCTCGGGCCAACCCTCAGGAGTAGAACCCCGTGGCCCCTCGGACTGGTGGGACCGGTATATCGGGGCCCGACCCATCATCCCCGTGGTTGTGGATGGCATACCGGTGATGGCCCTCTTGGACACTGGATCCCAGGTAACCACCATACCATATACGTTGTACCAGCGGTATTGGGGGATAGACGAGCTGGCACCCCCAGATACTAGTATAACGCTGATTGTTGCCAATGGACTCCCATTGACCCAAGTGGGGTATAAACAGGTGGCTATGACAGTAGGGCAAGCTGAACTGCAACACCAGGGTATGATTGTGATCATGAATGAACCCAGTGATCATAACCCGAAGATAGTGCTAGGAACCAATGTGATAGAGCACTGTATGGGTGATGTGTTGGCCCTACTGCAGCAGCTGGCCGCCACGGCGGCGGGGAGCCGACAGAGGGCTGTGCAGCGTGAGATCCGAGCCTTGATGTACCGCCAGCATGTAAACTCAACAGGAGGGGAGATTGGTGGAGTGAGAGTGATGGATGTGGCCCCGTTGCTTGTGCCCCCTAGGAGTGAGATGATGATTTGGTGTAGGGCAGCAGTAGGGCCTCAGGGGCGTGACTACCCTGCCATGATGGAGCCCATACCCTCCGAGCACTGGCCCACTGTAATGGCCGCCCGAGGGGTGGTAGACGTAAGGAAGGGGAGAGTGCCTGTGAGGGTGCTGAACTGTGGGGAAGAAGAAGTCAGGCTTCCCCGGTATGCCACCATTGCCAAGCTACTCACCCTGTACCCCCACACCATCCACGAAACTAGTCCCTCAGCCTCCCCACCTACTACCAGCACTTCCCCGCCTCAAGGGGAGGTAAATGAGTGGCACCAACAGCTACATGTAGGCACTGATGATACCCCTACACATCACAAAGCAGGGGTATACAGGGTGGTGAGGGAGTATGAACAGGTTTTCAGCAAACATCCACTGGACTTTGGGCAGATTAAGGGGGTCCAACACCATATCCCCACCGGGGAACACCCCCCTATCAAAGAGAGGTACAGGCCTATTCCCCCTGCACATTACCAGTGTGCCAAAGATATGTTGAGGAATATGAAGGAGGCAGGGGTTATTCGGGACAGCTGTAGTCCCTGGGCCGCTCCGTTGGTACTGGTCAAGAAGAAGGATGGTACCATGCGGATGTGTGTGGACTACCGGAAGATTAATCAGATAACCCATAAAGATGCCTACCCACTGCCCCGTATTGAAGAGTCTTTGGCCGCACTGAGAACTGCAAACTACTTCTCTACCCTTGACCTCACCAGTGGGTACTGGCAAGTGGCCGTGGCCCCGGAAGACCGGGAGAAAACCGCCTTCACCACACCGATGGGGCTCTGTGAATTCAATAGTATGCCGTTCGGGCTGTGCAATGCCCCAGGAACCTTCCAACGGCTGATGGAGTGCTGTCTGGGACACCTAAACTTTGAGACCGTCCTATTGTACTTGGATGATGTGATTGTTTACTCCCAGACGTATGAAGCCCATCTGGAGCACCTGGCCGAGGTGTTCGCATCCCTTGCCAAATACGGGATGAAGTTGAAGCCCTCTAAGTGTCACCTGCTGAAACCCAGAGTGCAGTACCTGGGGCACGTGGTAAGTGCAGAAGGCGTTGCCCCCGACCCCGAGAAGATCACTGCCATCCAGGGCTGGCCGAGACCAACCACCGTGAGGGAAGTAAGGCAGTTTCTGGGTCTGGTGGGGTACTACCGGCGCTTTATCAAAGGGTACACGAAGATGGCTGCCCCCATGCAAGATCTCCTCGTGGGACAGACCAAAGGTGGTAGATCCATCGGAGCCCCACTGGTGTGGGAAGAAAAGCATGAGGAATCTTTCTGCCAGCTGAAAGCGGCCTTGACCGGAGAAGAGGTCCTAGCGTATCCTGACTATGGCTGCCCGTTCATCCTCTACACAGACGCCAGCAATGTGGGACTCTGAGCAGTCCTGTCCCAGGTCCAGGATGGGAAGGAGAAAGTGATTGCTTATGCTAGCCAGAAGCTTCGGCCAACTGAAAGGAACCCTGAGAACTACAGCTCCTTCAAGCTCGAGCTCCTGGCATTGGTGTGGGCTATCACCGAGAGGTTCCGCCACTACTTGGCTGCAGCAAAATTCACCGCTTTCACGGACAACAATCCGTTGACCCACCTGGACACGGCCAAGTTGGGCGCGTTGGAGCAGCGGTGGGTGGCCCGGCTAGCCAACTATGACTTCACCATCAAGTACCGTGCTGGTCGTGTCAACATCAATGCTGATGCACTCTCCCAAATGCCCCATTTGTCGGAGGAAGGGTGCGAGGATGACGACCTCGAGGAGATCGAGTTGCCTACATTTCACCAGTCATCAACTGAGAGGGTACGGGTCTACCAACAACGGGTGGATTTGGACCCACGGCCCAGTCAAGAGTGGCAGGAAGCTCAAAATCAGGCGCCGGCTGTCCGCCTCGTCAAGACCCTGGTGGAACAAGGTGCTGTTGGAAGACCCTGCCGCCCCAGCTGAAGCCCAGCGCTTGTGGAAAGAACGGAAACGGCTGTACCTACATCAAGGGAAGCTGTACCGTGAGCTGATCAACCCGAAGACTCATGAGAAGATATGCCAGTTGGTTATTCCCCAAGCTGATGTAGCTACTGTTTTGCGGGCATACCATGATGGTGCCGAGCACTTCGGGTGGAAAAAGCTGGAGATGCTGTTGAGAGAGCGGTTTTACTGGAGTGGGATGCGGGAATCGGTAGAAGCCTGGTGCCGGGAGTGTGGTCCTTGCACGCTGAGGAGGAAGGACGAGACCAGCCAGAGGGCGCCCCTACACCCGATCATCACACATCAGCCGCTGGAACTGGTCGCCCTAGACCATGTCAAGCTCACCCCCAGCCGAAGTGGGTACGCCTACGCGTTGACCATCGTAGACCACTATTCAAGATTCATGGTGGTTGTCCCCGTCAAGGACTTGACTGGTCGAACAGCCGCTCGAGCGTTCCAGGCTTATTTCTGCCGACCGCTTGGATATCCCGAAAAGGTGCTTACTGACCAAGGCCCGGCTTTTGAAGCAGAGGTGTTCCACGAGTTCTGCCAGTTGTACGGCTGTAAGAAGATCCGGACCACCCCTTACCATGCCCAGACCAACGGCATGTGTGAGAAGATGAACCACTTGGTCCTGGGACTCCTCAAGACGTTACCGCTGGAAGAGCGGAACCTGTGGCCGGAAAAACTACCCGACTTGGTCGATATGTACAACGATATCCCGTCCAGTTCCACAAAGTGCACCCCAGCATATCTGATGAGGGCTCGCCCTGGCCGCCTGCAGGTGGACCTGGAAATGGGGTTGGAGGCCCCAGAAGCACTCCCCTCGACAGCTGAATGGGAAACCTGGCGGAAAGCACAATACCGGCAGATTCAAGAATATGTCGAGAAGAACTTGAGTCGGAGCCGGGAACTGCAGGAGCAGCGCTTTAATCAAAAGGCGTCTGCTGGCCCTTTCCAGCCCGGGGATGTCGTCCTGAAGCGGAAGAGGAAAACCCACAAGCTGGATGACCAATGGGAACAGAACCCGTACGTCATAGAGCCCACCGGATGGGAAGATGGTAAGGCCTACCAAATTAGTCGTGATCAAGGAGGCACTTTGGCCACAGTTTCCCGGGACCATCTGAAAAGGTGCCCATCAGCATTGAGGGCGATGGCTGAAGTACCAGTTCCTCCATCAGTGGAGAAGGCAGAAGAGGTGATCCACACTGTGATGGGTGACTTCCCAGCAAACTGGCCTACACAAAACGGCGCGGTGATTCTTCCAGTGATACTGTTCCCACAACCTGTGGATGAAGAAGTGGTGGAAGCGGTCAACCGTGTGCCAGAACCAGTGCCAGTGCCCAGGGATGAACCTGTGCCCAGCTCCCCTATGCCTCCGCCTACCCCACATGATAGCAGGGAGGAGGAACCGGTTGTTCCCTCTACCCCACTGGCCAGTCCTACTGACACCGGGCCCCGGAGGTCCACCCATTCCAACCTAGGTAGACCCCCACTCAGGTACCGGGAGACCGTCCTTTAAAGAGGGGACCACAAGTCAGCTGTGTAAGTTTGTGTGTTTGTTGATTACAAGTTTGAAAATGATAAGCAAAATGATTACCGAACAGTAACCTGATTAACTACCGTGATTGCAACCGGCCGGAGCCGGCACCGTTGTCCCCGTGGGGACCGTTTAAAAAGTTAGCATGGGAACTATCCATGGACAAGCCCGTGAACTTGCAGGGCAACCACAAACGTTAGTGGCTTGTAAATAATTGTTTTACCGTACCATTTCCGTTGTTGCCGCCTCCGGAGAGGCAGGTTGGAGGGAGGGCCCTCAGCAGAGCAGGCTGGGGCCCAGCCACCACAGGAACCAGTGGCTACCCTCTGGAGGGGAAGGACAGATCCCGCTCGGGTAACTTGTGCTGGACTGGGGGTAAAGGGGTGCTGCCTGGGTTTTAGGGGCAGCATCAGGGCCAGGTTGCATGGGTGGGAGAGAGCGGAAACCGTACCCGTAAAACCGTTTAGTAACGTTTAAGAAATGTACCTCCCGTTGTGGGATGATGTTTTGATTATGTTACCGTTTACTTTTACACATTTTCAGAAAATAAAACCGGTGTTGGACGGGCAGCCCGCGGACGGTCTGCATTTTGCTAAGGGGGAATGTGACGCCCTGGGCAAGCCAGGGGTCACAGGTCACAACACCACCACACCCTACATCCCAGTTAGGAACACCTAAGCTACTAAAATCCTTGTTGCCTTCCTCCAGGGGCTGATGTTCACACCAGGGGGTGGGCCAGGTGGTTGGCTCCGCCCACCGAGGAGTACACAGCCCTGGAGGCAGGAAGAACCAGGCAGAACAGCTAGGGAAGTGAAGGTAGAAGGAAGTGAAGTGGTAATGGAGTAAAGGAGAAAAGGAGTAAAAGTGAGAGCAGAAAGACCTGAAGTTAGTCCAGCTAAGTGCAGGACAGTGTCAGCAACAGCGGTGATCGTCTGGAGGGGGACTGCTCGGAGGTTGCTGGAAGGACCGCGGACGGGTAGTGGCCCGGCGGTCTGGAGCAGTATACGAAGGACAGTCAGCACCAGGGCAGGGGCCTCTCGGACCCCGGCAAGGCTAGGAGTCGCCAGAATTTGCCGAATCCATCAGTGAAGGGGACGTTGATCCCCCAACAACCAAGTCCCGACTGAAGGCAACAGTCCAACCATTGAGGAGAAACACCGCCACCGCCAGGGCACCAGTTTCTCAGGGCCAGCGCCTGCGGGCAAAGTAGGGCTCCTCCGGCCCATATCCAAGTCGGGGAGCGGGTTACCGGTGGGAACCCATCGCTACCAACACAGAAACACTAGGTGCAGGTCAAAGGGACATCACCGTTACCTACTGGGAGAGCAAGTGCAGCCGTCCGTGGGAACCGTCTTTCCAGCCGTGTGGTTTACCGTAAAACTGTGTCAACGTCTCAGGCTGAGTGAGTACCACAGTGCCGCAAGGCACAGCGCTGCCCCCGTGTCCCTGCGCCCACCAGGCCCTGCACCTCCGAAGCCATCACCGGGCCCCGGGATCACCAACCCCTACCCACGGAGGGGCAACACAACACCTGGCTGCTCCGCATCACCATTCCCGGGATCCCCATATTGAGCAGCGGTGGTGCTACAAATCACCACAACCGTGGGTGGCGTCACGGACAATAAACCATCCCCACACCCAACAACCCCCCTTTCACTCACGGGCGAGGAGCGCCGCTAGAGTCCCCGGGATCCGGCCCAACGCTCGAGCCACCGAGCAGCAGCAGGCCGCGGCGGCCGCGGCAGCCGGACCCGAGCAGCAGTGGGAGAGCGCGGCGTCCCCTCCTCCGCCCGCGACATACCCAAGTATAAAGGAGGTCAAGGGGGAACTCGGGCATTTTTCCAGGAGATATTCCAGAAAAATACTAAAGTTCATGACTGACTCCCATTATACTCGATATACAAGTTACACCCATCCGAGATTCTGACTGCTCATTACAAGTACTGAGCACCCAAGCATGGTAGTGCCCGCTCATCATTAGTTACCAGTACTGAGCACCCGAGCATGGTAGTGCCCGCTCATCATTAGTTACCAGTACTGAGCACCCAAGCATGGTAGTGCCCGCTCATCACTAGTTACCAGTACTGAGCACCCGAGCATGGTAGTGCCCGCTCATCATTAGTTACCAGTACTGAGCACCCAAGCATGGTAGTGCCCGCTCATCATTAGTTGCCAGTACTGAGCACCCGAGCATGGTAGTGCCCGCTCATCACTAGTTACCAGTACTGAGCACCCGAGCATGGTAGTGCCCACTCATCACTAGTTACCAGTACTGAGCACCTGAGCATGGTAGTGCCCGCTCATCACTAGTTACCAGTACTGAGCACCCGAGCATGGTAGTGCCCACTCATCACTAGTTACCAGTACTGAGCACCCGAGCATGGTAGTGCCCGCTCATCATTAGTTACCAGTACTGAGCACCCAAGCATGGTAGTGCCCGCTCATCATTAGTTACCAGTACTGAGCACCCGAGCATGGTAGTGTCCGCTCATCACTAGTTACCAGTACTGAGCACCCGAGCATGGTAGTGCCCGCTCATCACTAGTTACCAGTACTGAGCACCTGAGCATGGTAGTGTCCGCTCATCACTACTTACCAGTACTGAACACCCGAGCATGGTAGTGCCCGCTCATCACTAGTTACCAGTACTGAGCACCCGAGCATGGTAGTGCCCACTCATCACTAGTTACCAGTACTGAGCACCCGAGCATGGTAGTGCCCGCTCATCACTAGTTACCAGTACTGAGCACCTGAGCATGGTAGTGCCCGCTCATCACTAGTTACCAGTACTGAGCACCTGAGCATGGTTGTGCCCGCTCATCACTAGTTACCAGTACTGAGCACCTGAGCATGGTAGTGCCCACTCATCACTAGTTACCAGTACTGAGCACCTGAGCATGGTAGTGCCCACTCATCACTAGTTACCAGTACTGAGCACCCGAGCATGGTAGTGCCCGCTCATCACTAGTTACCAGTACTGAGCACCCGAGCATGGTAGTGTCCGCTCATCACTAGTTACCAGTACTGAGCACCTGAGCATGGTAGTGCCCACTCAACACTAGTTACCAGTACTGAGCACCTGAGCATGGTAATGCCCGCTCATCACTAGTTACCAGTACTGACCACCCGAGCATGGTAGTGCCCGCTCATCACTAGTTACCAGTACTGACCACCCGAGCATGGTAGTGCCCGCTCATCACTAGTTACCAGTACTGAGCACCCGAGCATGGTAGTGCCCGCTCATCACTAGTTACGAGTACTGAGCACCCGAGCATGGTAGTGCCCACTCATCACTAGTTACCAGTACTGAGCACCCGAGCATGGTAGTGCCCGCTCATCACTAGTTACCAGTACTGAGCACCCGAGCATGGTAGTGCCCGCTCATCACTAGTTACCAGTACTGAGCACCCAAGCATGGTAGTGCCCGCTCATCACTAGTTACCAGTACTGAGCACCCGAGCATGGTAGTGCCCGCTCATTACTAGTTACCAGTACAGAGCACCCGAGCATGGTAGTGTCCGCTCATCACTAGTTACCAGTACTGAGCACCCGAGCATGGTAGTGCCCGCTCATCACTAGTTACCAGTACTGAGCACCCAAGCATGGTAGTGCCCGCTCATCACTAGTTACCAGTACTGAGCACCCGAGCATGGTAGTGCCCGCTCATCACTAGTTACCAGTACAGAGCACCCGAGCATGGTAGTGTCCGCTCATCACTAGTTACCAGTACTGAGCACCCGAGCATGGTAGTGCCCGCTCATCACTAGTTACCAGTACTGAGCACCCGAGCATGGTAGTGTCCGCTCATCACTAGTTACCAGTACTGAGCATCCGAGCATGGTAGTGCCCGCTCATCACTAGTTACCAGTACTAAGCACCCGAGCATGGTAGTGCCCGCTCATCACTAGTTACCAGTACTGAGCACCCGAGCATGGTAGTGTCCGCTCATCACTAGTTACCAGTACTGAGCACCCGAGCATGGTAGTGCCCGCTCATCACTAGTTACCAGTACTGAGCATCCGAGCATGGTAGTGTCCGCTCATCACTAGTTACCAGTACTGAGCACCCGAGCATGGTAGTGCCCGCTCATCACTAGTTACCAGTACTGAGCACCCGAGCATGGTAGTGCGCGCTCATCACTAGTTACCAGTACTGAGCACCCGAGCATGGTAGTGCCCGCTCATCACTAGTTACCAGTACTGAGCACCCGAGCATGGTAGTGCCCGCTCATCACTAGTTACCAGTACTGAGCACCCGAGCATGGTAGTGCCCGCTCATCACTAGTTACGAGTACTGAGCACCCGAGCATGGTAGTGCCCTCTCATCACTAGTTACGAGTACTGAGCACCCGAGCATGGTTGTGCCCGCTCATCACTAGTTACCAGTACTGAGCACCTGAGCATGGTAGTGCCCGCTCATCACTAGTTACCAGTACTGAGCACCCGAGCATGGTAGTGCCTGCTCATCACTAGTTACCAGTACTGAGCACCCGAGCATGGTAGTGCCCGCTCATCACTAGCTACCAGTACTGAGCACCCGAGCATGGTAGTGCCTGCTCATGACTAGTTACCAGTACTGAGCACCCGAGCATGGTAGTGCCCGCTCATCACTAGTTACCAGTACTGAGCACCCGAGCATGGTAGTGCCCGCTCATCACTAGTTACCAGTACTGAGCACCCGAGCATGGTAGTGCCCGCTCATCACTAGTTACCAGTACTGAGCACCCGAGCATGGTAGTGCCCACTCATCACTAGTTACCAGTACTGAGCACCCGAGCATGGTAGTGCCCGCTCATCACTAGTTACCAGTACTGAGCACCCGAGCATGGTAGTGCCCGCTCATCACTAGTTACCAGTACTGAGCATCCGAGCATGGTAGAGCCCGCTCATCACTAGTTACCAGTACTGAGCACCCGAGCATGGTAGTGCCCGCTCATCACTAGTTACGAGTACTGAGCACCCGAGCATGGTAGTGCCCTCTCATCACTAGTTACGAGTACTGAGCACCCGAGCATGGTAGTGCCCGCTCATCACTAGTTACCAGTACTGAGCACCTGAGCATGGTAGTGCCCACTCATCACTAGTTACCAGTACTGAGCACCTGAGCATGGTAGTGCCCGCTCATCACTAGTTACCAGTACTGAGCACCTGAGCATGGTAGTGCCCACTCATCAATAGTTACCAGTACTGAGCACCTGAGCATGGTAGTGCCCACTCATCACTAGTTACCAGCACTGAGCACCTGAGCATGGTAGTGTCCGCCCATCACTAGTTACGAGTACTGAGCACCCGAGCATGGTAGTGCCCGCTCATCACTAGTTACCAGTACTGAGCACCCGAGCATGGTAGTGCCCGCTCATCACTAGTTACCAGTACTGAGCACCTGAGCATGGTAGTGCCTGCTCATCACTAGTTACCAGTACTGAGCACCCGAGCATGGTAGTGCCTGCTCATCACTAGTTACCAGTACTGAGCACCCGAGCATGGTAGTGCCCGCTCATCACTAGTTACCAGTACTGAGCACCCGAGCATGGTAGTACCCGCTCATCACTAATTACCAGTACTGAGCACCCGAGCATGGTAGTGCCCGCTCATCACTAGTTACAAGTACTGAGCACCCGAGCATGGTAGTGCCCACTCATCACTAGTTACCAGTACTGAGCACCCGAGCATGGTAGTGCCCACTCATCACTAGTCACCAGTACTGAGCACCCGAGCATGGTAGTGCCCTCTCATCACTAGTTACCAGTACTGAGCACCCGAGCATAGTAGTGCCCACTCATCACTAGTTACCAGTACTGAGCACCCGAGCATGGTAGTGCCCGCTCATCACTAGTTACAAGTACTAAGCACCCGAGTATGGTAGTGCCCACTCATCACTAGTTACCAGTACTGAGCACCTGAGCATGGTAGTGCCCGCTCATCACTAGTTACCAGTACTGAGCACCCGAGCATGGTAGTGCCCGCTCATCACTAGTTACCAGTACTGAGGACCCGAGCATGGTAGTGCTTACTCATCACTAGTTACCAGTACTGAGCACCCGAGCATGGTAGTGCCCACTCATCACTAGTTACCAGTACTGAACACCTGAGCATGGTAGTGCCCGCTCATCACTAGTTACCAGTACTGAGCACCCGAGCATGGTAGTGCCCGCTCATCACTAGTTACCAGTACTGAGCACCCGAGCATGGTAGTGTCCAATCATCACTAGTTACCAGTACAGAGCACCTGAGCATGGTAGTGCCCGCTCATCACTAGTTACCAGTACTGAGCACCCGAGCATGGTAGTGCCCGCTCATCACTAGTTACCAGTACTGAGCACCCGAGCATGGTAGTGTCCAATCATCACTAGTTACCAGTACTGAGCACCTGAGCATGGTAGTGCCCGCTCATCACTAGTTACCAGTACTGAGCACCCGAGCATGGTAGTGCCCGCTCATCACCAGTTACCAGTACTGGGCACCCGAGCATAGTAGTGCCCACTCATCACTAGTAACCAGTACTGAGCACCTGAGCATGGTAGTGCCCGCTCATCACTAGTTACCAGTACTGAGCACCTGAGCATGGTAGTGCCCGCTCATCACTAGTTACCAGTACTGAGCACCCAAGCATGGTAGTGCCCGCTCATCACTAGTTACCAGTACTGAGCACCCGAGCATGGTAGTGCCCGCTCATCACTAGTTACCAGTACTGAGCACCCGAGCATGGTAGTGCCCACTCATCACTAGTTACCAGTACTGAGCACCCGAGCATGGTAGTGCTCGCTCATCACTAGTTACAAGTACTGAGCACCCGAGCATGGTAGTGCCCGCTCATCACTAGTTACCAGTACTGAGCACCTGAGCATGGTAGTACCCGCTCATCACTAGTTACGAGTACTGAGCACCCGAGCATGGTAGTGCCCACTCATCACTAGTTACCAGTACTGAGCACCTGAGCATGGTAGTGCCCGCTCATCACTAGTTACCAGTACTGAGTCCCCGAGCATGGTAGTGCCCACTCATCACTAGTTTCGAGTACTGAGCACCCGAGCATGGTAGTGCTCGCTCATCACTAGTTACCAGTACTGAGCACCCGAGCATGGTAGTGCCCGCTCATCACTAGTTACCAGTACTGAGCACCCGAGCATGGTAGTGCCCGCTCATCACTAGTTATCAGTACTGAGCACCCGAGCATGGTAGTGCCCGCTCATCACTAGTTACCAGTACTGAGCACCCGAGAATGGTAGTGCCCGCTCATCACTAGTTACCAGTACTGAGCACCCGAGCATGGTAGTGCCCGCTCACTAGTTACCAGTACTGAGCACCTGAGCATGGTAGTGCCCGCTCATCACTAGTTACCAGTACTGAGCACCTGAGCATGGTAGTGCCCGCTCATCACTAGTTACCAGTACTGAGCACCTGAGCATGGTAGTGCTTACTCACCACTAGTTACGAGTACTGGGCACCCGAGCATGGTAGTGCTCACTCATCACTAGTTACCAGTACTGAGCACCCGAGCATGGTAGTGCCCGCTCATCACTAGTTACCAGTACTGAGCACCCGAGCATGGTAGTGCCCGCTCATCACTAGTTACCAGTACTGAGCACCCGAGCATGGTAGTGCCCGCTCATCACTAGTTACCAGTACTGAGCACCTGAGCATGGTAGTGCCCGCTCATCACTAGTTACCAGTACAGAGCACCTGAGCATGGTAGTGCCCGCTCATCACTAGTTACCAGTACTGAGCACCCGAGCATGGTAGTGCTCGCTCATCACTAGTTACCAGTACTGAGAACCCGAGCATGGTAGTGCCCGCTCATCACTAGTTACCAGTACTGAGCACCCGAGCATGGTAGTGCCTGCTCATCACTAATTACCAGTACTGAGCACCTGAGCATGGTAGTGCCCGCTCATCACTAGTTACCAGTACTGAGCACCTGAGCATGGTAGTGCCTGTTCATCACTAGTTACCAGTACTGAGCACCTGAGCATGGTAGTGCTCACTCATCACTAGTTACGAGTACTGAGCACCTGAGCATGGTAGTGCCCGCTCATCACTAGTTACCAGTACTGAGCACCTGAGCATGGTAGTGCCCGCTCATCACTAGTTACCAGTACTGAGCACCTGAGCATGGTAGTGCCCGCTCATCACTAGTTACCAGTACTGAGAACCCGAGCATGGTAGTGCCCGCTCATCACTAGTTACCAATACTGAGCACCCGAGCATGGTAGTGCTCACTCATCACTAGTTACCAGTACTGAGCACCCGAGCATGGTAGTGCCCGCTCATCACTAGTTACCAGTACCGAGCACCTGAGCATGGTAGTGCCCACTCATCACTAGTTACCAGTACTGAGCACCTGAGCATGGTAGTGCCCGCTCATCACTAGTTACCAGTACAGAGCACCCGAGCATGGTAGAGCCCGCTCATCACTAGTTACCAGTACTGAGCACCCGAGCATGGTAGTGTCCCCTCATCACTAGTTACCAGTACAGAGCACCCGAGCATGGTAGTGTCCACTCATCACTAGTTACCAGTACAGAGCACCCGGGCATGGTAGTGCCCGCTCATCACTAGTTACCAGTACTGAGCACCCGAGCATGGTAGTACCCGCTCATCACTAGTTACCAGTACTGAGCACCCGAGCATGGTAGTGCCCGCTCATCACCAGTTACCAGTACTGAGCACCCGAGCATGGTAGTGCCCGCTCATCACTAGTTACGAGTACTGAGCACCCGAGCATGGTAGTGCCTGCTCATCACTAATTACGAGTACTAAGCACCTGAGTATGGTAGTGCCCGCTCATCAGTAGTTACGAGTACTGAGCACCCAAGCATGGTAGTGCCCGCTTATCACTAGTTACCAGTACTGAGCACCCAAGCATGGTAGTGCTCACTCATCACTAGTTACGAGTACTGAGCACCTGAGCATGGTAGTGCCCGCTCATCACTAGTTACCAGTACTGAGCACCTGAGCATGGTAGTGCCCGCTCATCACTAGTTACCAGTACTGAGCACCTGAGCATGGTAGTGCCCGCTCATCACTAGTTACGAGTACTGAGCACCCGAGCATGGTAGTGCTCACTCATCACTAGTTACCAGTACTGAGCACCCGAGCATGGTAGTGCACGCTCATCACTAGTTACCAGTACAGAGCACCCGAGCATGGTAGTGCCCGCTCATCACTAGTTACCAGTACTGAGCACCTGAGCATGGTAGTGCCCGCTCATCACTAGATACCAGTACTGAGCACCCAAGCATGGTAGTGCTCACTCATCACTAGTTACCAGTACTGAGCACCTGAGCATGGTAGTGCCCGCTCATCACTAGTTACCAGTACTGAGCACCCAAGCATGGTAGTGCTCACTCATCACTAGTTACCAGTACTGAGCACCTGAGCATGGTAGTGCCCGCTCATCACTAGTTACCAGTACTGAGCAGCCGAGCATGGTAGTGCCCGCTCATCACTAGTTACCAGTACTGAACATCCGAGTATGGTAGTGCCCGCTCATCACTAGTTACCAGTACAGAGCACCCGAGCCTGTTAGTGCTCACTCATCACTAGTTACCAATACTGCGCACCCAAGCATGGTAGTGCTCACTCGTCACTAGTTACCAGTACTGAGCACCCGAGCATGGTAGTGCCCGCTCATCACTAGTTACCAGTACCGAGCACCTGAGCATGGTAGTGCCCACTGATCACTAGTTACCAGTACTGAGCACCTGAGCATGGTAGTGCCCGCTCATCACTAGTTACCAGTACAGAGCACCCGAGCATGGTAGAGCCCGCTCATCACTAGTTACCAGTACTGAGCACCTGAGCATGGTAGTGCCCGCTCATCACTAGTTACCAGTACTGAGCTCCCGAGCATGGTAGTGTCCGCTCATCACTAGTTACCAGTACTGAGCACCCGAGCATGGTAGTGTCCGCTCATCACTAGTTACCAGTACTGAGCACCCGAGCATGGTAGTGTCCGCTCATCACTAGTTACCAGTACTGAGCACCCGAGCATGGTAGTGCCCGCTCATCACTAGCTACCAGTACTGAGCACCCGAGCATGGTAGTGCCTGCTCATCAATAGTTACCAGTACTGAGCACCCGAGCATGGTAGTGCCCGCTCATCACTAGTTACCAGTACTGAGCACCCGAGCATGGTAGTGCCCGCTCATCACTAGTTACCAGTACTGAGCACCCGAGCATGGTAGTGCCCGCTCATCACTAGTTACCAGTACTGAGCACCCGAGCATGGTAGTGCCCGCTCATCACTAGTTACCAGTACTGAGCACCCGAGCATGGTAGTGCCCGCTCATCACTAGTTACCAGTACTGAGCACCCGAGCATGGTAGTGCCCGCTCATCACTAGTTACCAGTACTGAGCACCCGAGCATGGTAGTGCCCGCTCATCACTAGTTACCAGTACCGAGCACCCGAGCATGGTAGTGCCCGCTCATCACTAGTTACCAGTACTGAGCATCCGAGCATGGTAGAGCCCGCTCATCACTAGTTACCAGTACTGAGCACCCGAGCATGGTAGTGCCCGCTCATCACTAGTTACCAGTACTGAGCACCCGAGCATGGTAGTGCCCTCTCATCACTAGTTACGAGTACTGAGCACCCGAGCATGGTAGTGCCCGCTCATCACTAGTTACCAGTACTGAGCACCTGAGCATGGTAGTGCCCACTCATCACTAGTTACCAGTACTGAGCACCTGAGCATGGTAGTGCCCGCTCATCACTAGTTACCAGTACTGAGCACCTGAGCATGGTAGTGCCCACTCATCACTAGTTACCAGCACTGAGCACCTGAGCATGGTAGTGTCCGCCCATCACTAGTTACGAGTACTGAGCACCCGAGCATGGTAGTGCCCGCTCATCACTAGTTACCAGTACTGAGCACCCGAGCATGGTAGTGCCCGCTCATCACTAGTTACCAGTACTGAGCACCTGAGCATGGTAGTGCCTGCTCATCACTAGTTACCAGTACTGAGCACCCGAGCATGGTAGTGCCCGCTCATCACTAGTTACCAGTACTGAGCACCCGAGCATGGTAGTGCCCGCTCATCACTAGTTACCAGTACTGAGCACCCGAGCATGGTATAACCCGCTCATCACTAATTACCAGTACTGAGCACCCGAGCATGGTAGTGCCCGCTCATCACTAGTTACAAGTACTGAGCACCCGAGCATGGTAGTGCCCGCTCATCACTAGTTACCAGTACTGAGCACCTGAGCATGGTAGTGCCCACTCATCACTAGTTACCAGTACAGAGCACCCGAGCATGGTAGTGCCCTCTCATCACTAATTACCAGTACTGAGCACCCGAGCATGGTAGTGCCCTCTCATCACTAGTTACCAGTACTGAGCACCCGAGCATAGTAGTGCCCACTCATCACTAGTTACCAGTACTGAGCACCCGAGCATGGTAGTGCCCGCTCATCACTAGTCACCAGTACTGAGCACCCGAGCATGGTAGTGCCCTCTCATCACTAGTTACCAGTACTGAGCACCCGAGCATAGTAGTGCCCACTCATCACTAGTTACCAGTACTGAGCACCTGAGCATGGTAGTGCCTGCTCATCACTAGTTACCAGTACTGAGCACCCAAGCATGGTAGTGCCCGCTCATCACTAGTTACGAGTACTGAGCACCTGAGCATGGTAGTGCCCGCTCATCACTAGTTACGAGTACTGAGCACCCGAGCATGGTAGTGCTCACTCATCACTAGTTACGAGTACTGAGCACCCGAGCATGGTAGTGCCCGCTCATCACTAGTTACCAGTACTGAGCACCCGAGCATGGTAGTGCCCGCTCATCACTAGTTACCAGTACGGAGCACCCGAGCATGGTAGTGCCTGCTCATCACTAGTTACCAGTACTGAGCACCTGAGCATGGTAGTGCCCACTCATCACTAGTTACCAGTACTGAGCACCTGAGCATGGTAGTGCCCACTCATCACTAGTTACCAGTACTGAGCACCTGAGCATGGTAGTGCCTGCTCATCACTAGTTACCAGTACTGAGCACCCGAGCATGGTAGTGTCCGCTCATCACTAGTTACCAGTACTGAGCACCCGAGCATGGTAGTGCCCGCTCATCACTAGTTACCAGTACTGAGAACCTGAGCATGGTAGTGCCCGCTCATCACTAGTTACCAGTACTGAGAACCTGAGCATGGTAGTGCTCGCTCATCACTAGTTACCAGTACTGAGCACCCGAGCATGGTAGTGCCCGCTCATCACTAGTTACCAGTACTGAGCACCCGAGCATGGTAGTGCCTGCTCATCACTAGTTACCAGTACTGAGAACCCGAGCCTGTTAGTGCTCACTCATCACTAGTTACCAGTACTGAGCACCTGAGCATGGTAGTGCCCGCTCATCACTAGTTACCAGTACAGAGCACCCGAGCATGGTAGAGCCCGCTCATCACTAGTTACCAGTACTGAGCACCCGAGCATGGTAGTGCCCACTCATCACTAGTTACCAGTACTGAGCACCTGAGCATGGTAGTGCCCGCTCATCACTAGTTACCAGTACTGAGCACCCGAGCATGGTAGTGCCCCGCTCATCACTAGTTACCAGTACTGAGCACCTGAGCATGGTAGTGCCCCGCTCATCACTAGTTACCAGTACTGAGCAACTGAGCATGGTAGTGCCCACTCATCACTAGTTACCAGTACTGAGCACCTGAGCATGGTAGTGCCCGCTCATCACTAGTTACCAGTATAGAGCACCCGAGCATGGTAGTGCCCGCTCATCACTAGTTACCAGTACAGAGCACCTGAGCATGGTAGTGCCCGCTCATCACTAGTTACCAGTACTGAGCACCTGAGCATGGTAGTGCCCCGCTCATCACTAGTTACCAGTACTGAGCAACTGAGCATGGTAGTGCCCACTCATCACTAGTTACCAGTACTGAGCACCTGAGCATGGTAGTGCCCGCTCATCACTAGTTACCAGTACAGAGCACCCGAGCATGGTAGTGCCCGCTCATCACTAGTTACCAGTACTGAGCACCTGAGCATGGGAGTGCCCACTCATCACTAGTTACCAGTACTGAGCACCTGTGCATGGTAGTGCCCACTCATCACTAGTTACCAGTACTGAGCACCCGAGCATGGTAGTGCCCGCTCATCACTAGTTACCAGTACTGAGCACCCGAGCATGGTAGTGCCCGCTCATCACTAGTTACCAGTACTGAGCAACTGAGCATGGCAGTGTCCACTCATCACAAGTTACCAGTACAGAGCACCCGAGCATGGTAGTGTCCGCTCATCACTAGTTACCAGTACTGAGCACCTGAGCATGGTAGTGCCCGCTCATCACTAGTTACCAGTACAGAGCACCCGGGCATGGTAGTGCCCGCTCATCACTAGTTACCAGTACAGAGCACCTGAGCATGGTAGTGCCCACTCATCACTAGTTACCAGTACTGAGCACCTGAGCATGGTAGTGCCCGCTCATCACTAGTTACCAGTACAGAGCACCCGGGCATGGTAGTGCCCGCTCATCACTAGTTACCAGTACTGAGCACCCGAGCATGGTAGTGCCCACTCATCACTAGTTACCAGTACTGAGCACCCGAACATGGTAGTGTCCGCTCATCACTAGTTACCAGTACTGAGCATCCGAGCATGGTAGTGTCCGCTCATCACTAGTTACCAGTACTGAGCACCCGAGCATGGTAGTGTCCGCTCATCACTAGTTACCAGTACTGAGCACTCGAGCATGGTAGTGTCCGCTCATCACTAGTTACCAGTACTGAGCACCCGAGCATGGTAGTGCCCGCTCATCACTAGTTACCAGTACAGAGCACCCGAGCATGGTAGTGCCCGCTCATCACTAGTTACCAGTACTGAGCACCCGAGCATGGTAGTGCCCGCTCATCACTAGTTACCAGTACTGAGCACCCGAGCATGGTAGTGCCCGCTCATCACTAGTTACGAGTACTGAGCACCCGAGCATGGTAGTGCCCTCTCATCACTAGTTACGAGTACTGAGCACCCGAGCATGGTTGTGCCCGCTCATCACTAGTTACCAGTACTGAGCACCTGAGCATGGTAGTGCCCGCTCATCACTAGTTACCAGTACTGAGCACCCGAGCATGGTAGTGCCTGCTCATCACTAGTTACCAGTACTGAGCACCCGAGCATGGTAGTGCCCGCTCATCACTAGCTACCAGTACTGAGCACCCGAGCATGGTAGTGCCTGCTCATGACTAGTTACCAGTACTGAGCACCTGAGCATGGTAGTGCCCGCTCATCACTAGTTACCAGTACTGAGCACCCGAGCATGGTAGTGCCCGCTCATCACTAGTTACCAGTACTGAGCACCCGAGCATGGTAGTGCCCGCTCATCACTAGTTACCAGTACTGAGCACCCGAGCATGGTAGTGCCCACTCATCACTAGTTACCAGTACTGAGCACCCGAGCATGGTAGTGCCCGCTCATCACTAGTTACCAGTACTGAGCACCCGAGCATGGTAGTGCCCGCTCATCACTAGTTACCAGTACTGAGCATCCGAGCATGGTAGAGCCCGCTCATCACTAGTTACCAGTACTGAGCACCCGAGCATGGTAGTGCCCGCTCATCACTAGTTACGAGAACTGAGCACCCGAGCATGGTAGTGCCCTCTCATCACTAGTTACGAGTACTGAGCACCCGAGCATGGTAATGCCCGCTCATCACTAGTTACCAGTACTGAGCACCTGAGCATGGTAGTGCCCACTCATCACTAGTTACCAGTACTGAGCACCTGAGCATGGTAGTGCCCGCTCATCACTAGTTACCAGTACTGAGCACCTGAGCATGGTAGTGCCCACTCATCAATAGTTACCAGTACTGAGCACCTGAGCATGGTAGTGCCCACTCATCACTAGTTACCAGCACTGAGCACCTGAGCATGGTAGTGTCCGCCCATCACTAGTTACGAGTACTGAGCACCCGAGCATGGTAGTGCCCGCTCATCACTAGTTACCAGTACTGAGCACCCGAGCATGGTAGTGCCCGCTCATCACTAGTTACCAGTACTGAGCACCTGAGCATGGTAGTGCCTGGTCATCACTAGTTACCAGTACTGAGCACCCGAGCATGGTAGTGCCTGCTCATCACTAGTTACCAGTACTGAGCACCCGAGCATGGTAGTGCCCGCTCATCACTAGTTACCAGTACTGAGCACCCGAGCATGGTAGTACCCGCTCATCACTAATTACCAGTACTGAGCACCCGAGCATGGTAGTGCCCGCTCATCACTAGTTACAAGTACTGAGCACCCGAGCATGGTAGTGCCCACTCGTCACTAGTTACCAGTACTGAGCACCCGAGCATGGTAGTGCCCACTCATCACTAGTCACCAGTACTGAGCACCCGAGCATGGTAGTGCCCTCTCATCACTAGTTACCAGTACTGAGCACCCGAGCATAGTAGTGCCCACTCATCACTAGTTACCAGTACTGAGCACCCGAGCATGGTAGTGCCCGCTCATCACTAGTTACAAGTACTAAGCACCCGAGTATGGTAGTGCCCACTCATCACTAGTTACCAGTACTGAGCACCTGAGCATGGTAGTGCCCGCTCATCACTAGTTACCAGTACTGAGCACCCGAGCATGGTAGTGCCCGCTCATCACTAGTTACCAGTACTGAGGACCCGAGCATGGTAGTGCTTACTCATCACTAGTTACCAGTACTGAGCACCCGAGCATGGTAGTGCCCACTCATCACTAGTTACCAGTACTGAGCACCTGAGCATGGTAGTGCCCGCTCATCACTAGTTACCAGTACTGAGCACCCGAGCATGGTAGTGCCCGCTCATCACTAGTTACCAGTACTGAGCACCCGAGCATGGTAGTGCTTACTCATCACTAGTTACCAGTACTGAGCACCTGAGCATGGTAGTGCCCGCTCATCACTAGTTACCAGTACTGAGCACCGGAGCATGGTAGTGCCCGCTCATCACCAGTTACCAGTACTGGGCACCCGAGCATAGTAGTGCCCACTCATCACTAGTAACCAGTACTGAGCACCTGAGCATGGTAGTGCCCGCTCATCACTAGTTACCAGTACTGAGTCCCCGAGCATGGTAGTGCCCACTCATCACTAGTTACGAGTACTGAGCACCCGAGCATGGTAGTGCTCGCTCATCACTAGTTACCAGTACTGAGCACCCGAGCATGGTAGTGCCCGCTCATCACTAGTTACCAGTACTGAGCACCCGAGCATGGTAGTGCCCGCTCATCACTAGTTACCAGTACTGAGCACCCGAGCATGGTAGTGCCCGCTCATCACTAGTTACCAGTACTGAGCACCCGAGCATGGTAGTGCCCGCTCATCACTAGTTACCAGTACTGAGCACCCGAGCATGGTAGTGCCCGCTCATCACTAGTTACCAGTACTGAGCACCCGAGCATGGTAGTGCCCGCTCATCACTAGTTACCAGTACTGAGGACCCGAGCATGGTAGTGCTTACTCATCACTAGTTACCAGTACTGAGCACCCGAGCATGGTAGTGCCCACTCATCACTAGTTACCAGTACTGAGCACCTGAGCATGGTAGTGCCCGCTCATCACTAGTTACCAGTACTGAGCACCCGAGCATGGTAGTGCCCGCTCATCCCTAGTTACCAGTACTGAGCACCCGAGCATGGTAGTGCTTACTCATCACTAGTTACCAGTACTGAGCACCTGAGCATGGTAGTGCCCGCTCATCACTAGTTACCAGTACTGAGCACCGGAGCATGGTAGTGCCCGCTCATCACCAGTTACCAGTACTGGGCACCCGAGCATAGTAGTGCCCACTCATCACTAGTAACCAGTACTGAGCACCTGAGCATGGTAGTGCCCGCTCATCACTAGTTACCAGTACTGAGCACCTGAGCATGGTAGTGCCCGCTCATCACTAGTTACCAGTACTGAGCACCCAAGCATGGTAGTGCCCGCTCATCACTAGTTACCAGTACTGAGCACCCGAGCATGGTAGTGCCCGCTCATCACTAGTTACCAGTACTGAGCACCCGAGCATGGTAGTGCCCACTCATCACTAGTTACCAGTACTGAGCACCCGAGCATGGTAGTGCTCGCTCATCACTAGTTACCAGTACTGAGCACCTGAGCATGGTAGTGCCCGCTCATCACTAGTTACCAGTACTGAGCACCCGAGCATGGTAGTGCCCGCTCATCACTAGTTACCAGTACAGAGCACCCGAGCATGGTAGTGCCCGCTCATCACTAGTTACCAGTACTGAGCACCTGAGCATGGTAGTACCCGCTCATCACTAGTTACGAGTACTGAGCACCCGAGCATGGTAGTGCCCACTCATCACTAGTTACCAGTACTGAGCACCCGAGCATGGTAGTGCCCGCTCATCACTAGTTACCAGTACTGAGCACCTGAGCATGGTAGTGCCCGCTCATCACTAGTTACCAGTACTGAGCACCTGAGCATGGTAGTGCTTACTCACCACTAGTTACGAGTACTGGGCACCCGAGCATGGTAGTGCTCACTCATCACTAGTTACCAGTACTGAGCACCCGAGCATGGTAGTGCCCGCTCATCACTAGTTACCAGTACTGAGCACCCGAGCATGGTAGTGCCCGCTCATCATTAGTTACCAGTACTGAGCACCCGAGCATGGTAGTGCCCGCTCATCACTAGTTACCAGTACTGAGCACCTGAGCATGGTAGTGCCCGCTCATCACTAGTTACCAGCACTGAGCACCTGAGCATGGTAGTGCCTGTTCATCACTAGTTACCAGTACTGAGCACCTGAGCATGGTAGTGCCCGCTCATCACTAGTTACCAGCACTGAGCACCTGAGCATGGTAGTGCCTGTTCATCACTAGTTACCAGTACTGAGCACCTGAGCATGGTAGTGCTTACTCATCACTAGTTACGAGTACTGAGCACCTGAGCATGGTAGTGCCCGCTCATCACTAGTTACCAGTACTGAGCACCTGAGCATGGTAGTGCCCGCTCATCACTAGTTACCAGTACTGAGCACCTGAGCATGGTAGTGCCCGCTCATCACTAGTTACCAGTACTGAGAACCCGAGCATGGTAGTGCCCGCTCATCACTAGTTACCAATACTGAGCACCCGAGCATGGTAGTGCCCGCTCATCACTAGTTACCAGTACTGAGCATCCGAGCATGGTAGAGCCCGCTCATCACTAGTTACCAGTACTGAGCACCCGAGCATGGTAGTGCCCGCTCATCACTAGTTACGAGTACTGAGCACCCGAGCATGGTAGTGCCCTCTCATCACTAGTTACGAGTACTGAGCACCCGAGCATGGTAATGCCCGCTCATCACTAGTTACCAGTACTGAGCACCTGAGCATGGTAGTGTCCGCTCATCACTAGTTACCAGTACTGAGCACCTGAGCATGGTAGTGCCCACTCATCACTAGTTACCAGTACTGAGCACCTGAGCATGGTAGTGCCCGCTCATCACTAGTTACCAGTACTGAGCACCTGAGCATGGTAGTGCCCGCTCATCACTAGTTACCAGTACTGAGCACCCGAGCATGGTAGTGCCCGCTCATCACTAGTTACCAGTACTGAGCACCTGAGCATGGTAGTGCCCACTCATCACTAGTTACCAGCACTGAGCACCTGAGCATGGTAGTGTCCGCCCATCACTAGTTACGAGTACTGAGCACCCGAGCATGGTAGTGCCCGCTCATCACTAGTTACCAGTACTGAGCACCCGAGCATGGTAGTGCCCGCTCATCACTAGTTACCAGTACTGAGCACCTGAGCATGGTAGTGCCTGGTCATCACTAGTTACCAGTACAGAGCACCCGAGCATGGTAGTGCCCGCTCATCACTAGTTACCAGTACTGAGCACCCGAGCATGGTAGTGCCTGCTCATCACTAGTTACCAGTACTGAGCACCCGAGCATGGTAGTGCCCGCTCATCACTAGTTACCAGTACTGAGCACCCGAGCATGGTAGTACCCGCTCATCACTAATTACCAGTACTGAGCACCCGAGCATGGTAGTGCCCGCTCATCACTAGTTACAAGTACTGAGCATCCGAGCATGGTAGTGCCCACTCATCACTAGTTACCAGTACTGAGCACCCGAGCATGGTAGTGCCCACTCATCACTAGTCACCAGTACTGAGCACCCGAGCATGGTAGTGCCCTCTCATCACTAGTTACCAGTACTGAGCACCCGAGCATAGTAGTGCCCACTCATCACTAGTTACCAGTACTGAGCACCCGAGCATGGTAGTGCCCGCTCATCACTAGTTACAAGTACTAAGCACCCGAGTATGGTAGTGCCCACTCATCACTAGTTACCAGTACTGAGCACCTGAGCATGGTAGTGCCCGCTCATCACTAGTTACCAGTACTGAGCACCCGAGCATGGTAGTGCCCGCTCATCACTAGTTACCAGTACTGAGGACCCGAGCATGGTAGTGCTTACTCATCACTAGTTACCAGTACTGAGCACCCGAGCATGGTAGTGCCCGCTCATCACTAGTTACCAGTACAGAGCACCCGAGCATGGTAGTGCCCGCTCATCACTAGTTACCAGTACTGAGGACCCGAGCATGGTAGTGCTTACTCATCACTAGTTACCAGTACTGAGCACCCGAGCATGGTAGTGCCCACTCATCACTAGTTACCAGTACTGAGCACCTGAGCAAGGTAGTGCCCGCTCATCACTAGTTACCAGTACTGAGCACCCGAGCATGGTAGTGCCCGCTCATCACTAGTTACCAGTACTGAGCACCCGAGCATGGTAGTGCTTACTCATCACTAGTTACCAGTACTGAGCACCTGAGCATGGTAGTGCCCGCTCATCACTAGTTACCAGTACTGAGCACCGGAGCATGGTAGTGCCCGCTCATCACCAGTTACCAGTACTGGGCACCCGAGCATAGTAGTGCCCACTCATCACTAGTAACCAGTACTGAGCACCTGAGCATGGTAGTGCCCGCTCATCACTAGTTACCAGTACTGAGCACCTGAGCATGGTAGTGCCCGCTCATCACTAGTTACCAGTACTGAGCACCCAAGCATGGTAGTGCCCGCTCATCACTAGTTACCAGTACTGAGCACCCGAGCATGGTAGTGCCCGCTCATCACTAGTTACCAGTACTGAGCACCCGAGCATGGTAGTGCCCACTCATCACTAGTTACCAGTACTGAGCACCCGAGCATGGTAGTGCTCGCTCATCACTAGTTACCAGTACTGAGCACCTGAGCATGGTAGTGCCCGCTCATCACTAGTTACCAGTACTGAGCACCCGAGCATGGTAGTGCCCGCTCATCACTAGTTACCAGTACAGAGCACCCGAGCATGGTAGTGCCCGCTCATCACTAGTTACCAGTACTGAGCACCTGAGCATGGTAGTACCCGCTCATCACTAGTTACGAGTACTGAGCACCCGAGCATGGTAGTGCCCACTCATCACTAGTTACCAGTACTGAGCACCTGAGCATGGTAGTGCCCGCTCATCACTAGTTACCAGTACTGAGTCCCCGAGCATGGTAGTGCCCACTCATCACTAGTTACGAGTACTGAGCACCCGAGCATGGTAGTGCTCGCTCATCACTAGTTACCAGTACTGAGCACCCGAGCATGGTAGTGCCCGCTCATCACTAGTTACCAGTACTGAGCACCCGAGCATGGTAGTGCCCGCTCATCACTAGTTACCAGTACTGAGCACCCGAGCATGGTAGTGCCCGCTCATCACTAGTTACCAGTACTGAGCACCCGAGCATGGTAGTGCCCGCTCATCAATAGTTACCAGTACTGAGCACCCGAGCATGGTAGTGCCCGATCATCAATAGTTACCAGTACTGAGCACCCGAGCATGGTAGTGCCCGCTCATCACTAGTTACCAGTACTGAGGACCCGAGCATGGTAGTGCTTACTCATCACTAGTTACCAGTACTGAGCACCCGAGCATGGTAGTGCCCACTCATCACTAGTTACTAGTACTGAGCACCTGAGCATGGTAGTGCCCGCTCATCACTAGTTACCAGTACTGAGCACCCGAGCATGGTAGTGCCCGCTCATCACTAGTTACCAGTACTGAGCACCCGAGCATGGTAGTGTTTACTCATCACTAGTTACCAGTACTGAGCACCTGAGCATGGTAGTGCCCGCTCATCACTAGTTACCAGTACTGAGCACCGGAGCATGGTAGTGCCCGCTCATCACCAGTTACCAGTACTGGGCACCCGAGCATAGTAGTGCCCACTCATCACTAGTAACCAGTACTGAGCACCTGAGCATGGTAGTGCCCGCTCATCACTAGTTACCAGTACTGAGCACCTGAGCATGGTAGTGCCCGCTCATCACTAGTTACCAGTACTGAGCACCCAAGCATGGTAGTGCCCGCTCATCACTAGTTACCAGTACTGACCACCCGAGCATGGTAGTGCCCGCTCATCACTAGTTACCAGTACTGAGCACCCGAGCATGGTAGTGCCCACTCATCACTAGTTACCAGTACTGAGCACCCGAGCATGGTAGTGCTCGCTCATCACTAGTTACCAGTACTGAGCACCTGAGCATGGTAGTGCCCGCTCATCACTAGTTACCAGTACTGAGCACCCGAGCATGGTAGTGCCCGCTCATCACTAGTTACCAGTACAGAGCACCCGAGCATGGTAGTGCCCGCTCATCACTAGTTACCAGTACTGAGCACCTGAGCATGGTAGTACCCGCTCATCACTAGTTACGAGTACTGAGCACCCGAGCATGGTAGTGCCCACTCATCACTAGTTATCAGTACTGAGCACCTGAGCATGGTAGTGCCCGCTCATCACTAGTTACCAGTACTGAGTCCCCGAGCATGGTAGTGCCCACTCATCACTAGTTACGAGTACTGAGCACCCGAGCATGGTAGTGCTCGCTCATCACTAGTTACCAGTACTGAGCACCCGAGCATGGTAGTGCCCGCTCATCACTAGTTACCAGTACTGAGCACCCGAGCATGGTAGTGCCCGCTCATCACTAGTTACCAGTACTGAGCAACCGAGCATGGTAGTGCCCGCTCATCACTAGTTACCAGTACTGAGCACCCGAGCATGGTAGTGCCCGCTCATCACTAGTTACCAGTACTGAGCACCCGAGCATGGTAGTGCCCGCTCATCACTAGTTACCAGTACTGAGCACCTGAGCATGGTAGTGCCCGCTCATCACTAGTTACCAGTACTGAGCACCTGAGCATGGTAGTGCCCGCTCATCACTAGTTACCAGTACTGAGCACCTGAGCATGGTAGTGCTTACTCACCACTAGTTACGAGTACTGGGCACCCGAGCATGGTAGTGCTCACTCATCACTAGTTACCAGTACTGAGCACCCGAGCATGGTAGTGCCCGCTCATCACTAGTTACCAGTACTGAGCACCCGAGCATGGTAGTGCCCGCTCATCACTAGTTACCAGTACTGAGCACCCGAGCATGGTAGTGCCCGCTCATCACTAGTTACCAGTACTGAGCACCTGAGCATGGTAGTGCCCGCTCATCACTAGTTACCAGCACTGAGCACCTGAGCATGGTAGTGCCTGTTCATCACTAGTTACCAGTACTGAGCACCTGAGCATGGTAGTGCCCGCTCATCACTAGTTACCAGCACTGAGCACCTGAGCATGGTAGTGCCTGTTCATCACTAGTTACCAGTACTGAGCACCTGAGCATGGTAGTGCTCACTCATCACTAGTTACGAGTACTGAGCACCTGAGCATGGTAGTGCCCGCTCATCACTAGTTGCCAGTACTGAGCACCTGAGCATGGTAGTGCCCGCTCATCACTAGTTACCAGTACTGAGCACCTGAGCATGGTAGTACCCGCTCATCACTAGTTACCAGTACTGAGAACCCGAGCATGGTAGTGCCCGCTCATCACTAGTTACCAATACTGAGCACCCGAGCACGGTAGTGCCCGCTCATCACTAGTTACCAGTACAGAGCACCCAAGCATGGTAGTGCCCGCTCATCACTAGTTACCAGTACAGAGCACCCGAGCATGGTAGTGCCGCTCATCACTAGTTACTAGTACAGAGCACCTGAGCATGGTAGTGCCCGCTCATCACTAGTTACCAGTACCGAGCACCTGAGCATGGTAGTGCCCACTCATCACTAGTTACCAGTACTGAGCACCTGAGCATGGTAGTGCCCGCTCATCACTAGTAACCAGTACAGAGCACCCGAGCATGGTAGAGCCCGCTCATCACTAGTTACCAGTACAGAGCACCCGAGCATGGTAGTGCCCGCTCATCACTAGTTACCAGTACTGAGCACCCGAGCATGGTAGTGTCCCCTCATCACTAGTTACCAGTACAGAGCACCCGAGCATGGTAGTGTCCGCTCATCACTAGTTACCAGTACAGAGCACCCGAGCATGGTAGAGCCCGCTCATCACTAGTTACCAGTACAGAGCACCCGAGCATGGTAGTGCCCGCTCATCACTAGTTACCAGTACTGAGCACCCGAGCATGGTAGTGTCCCCTCATCACTAGTTACCAGTACAGAGCACCCGAGCATGGTAGTGTCCGCTCATCACTAGTTACCAGTACAGAGCACCCGGGCATGGTAGTACCCGCTTATCACTAGTTACCAGTACAGAGCACCCGAGCATGGTAGTGCCCGCTCATCACTAGTTACCAGTACTGAGCACCCGAGCATGGTAGTGTCCCCTCATCACTAGTTACCAGTACAGAGCACCCGAGCATGGTAGTGTCCGCTCATCACTAGTTACCAGTACAGAGCACCCGGGCATGGTAGTACCCGCTTATCACTAGTTACCAGTACAGAGCACCCGAGCATGGTAGTGCCCGCTCATCACTAGTTACCAGTACTGAGCACCCGAGCATGGTAGTGTCCCCTCATCACTAGTTACCAGTACAGAGCACCCGAGCATGGTAGTGTCCGTTCATCACTAGTTACCAGTACAGAGCACCCGAGCATGGTAGTGTCCGCTCATCACTAGTTACCAGTACAGAGCACCCGGGCATGGTAGTGCCCGCTCATCACTAGTTACCAGTACTGAGCACCCGAGCATGGTAGTACCCGCTTATCACTAGTTACCAGTACTGAGCACCCGAGCATGGTAGTGCCCGCTCATCACTAGTAACGAGTACTGAGCACCAGAGCATGGTAGTGCCCGCTCATCACTAGTTACCAGTACTGAGCACCCGAGCATGGTAGTGCCCGCTCATCACTAGTTACCAGTACTGAGCACCCGAGCATGGTAGTGCCCGCTCATCACCAGTTACCAGTACTGAGCACCCGAGCATGGTAGTGCCCGCTCATCACTAGTTACGAGTACTGAGCACCCGAGCATGGTAGTGCCTGCTCATCACTAGTTACGAGTACTGAGCACCCGAGCATGGTAGTGCCCACTCATCACTAGTTACCAGTACTGAGCACCCGAGCATGATAGTGCCCGCTCATCACTAGTTACCAGTACTGAGCACCCGAGCATGGTAGTGCCCGCTCATCACTAGTTACGAGTACTGAGCACCTGAGCATGGTAGTGCCCGCTCATCAGTAGTTACGAGTACTGAGCACCCAAGCATGGTAGTGCCCGCTTATCACTAGTTACCAGTACTGAGCACCCAAGCATGGTAGTGCTCACTCATCACTAGTTACGAGTACTGAGCACCTGAGCATGGTAGTGCCCGCTCATCACTAGTTACCAGTACTGAGCACCTGAGCATGGTAGTGCCCGCTCATCACTAGTTACCAGTACTGAGCACCTGAGCATGGTAGTGCCCGCTCATCACTAGTCACCAGTACTGAGCACCTGAGCATGGTAGTGCCCGCTCATCACTAGTTACCAGTACTGAGCACCCGAGCATGGTAGTGTCCGCTCATCACTAGTTACCAGTACTGAGCACCTGAGCATGGTAGTGCCTGCTCATCACTAGTTACCAGTACTGAGCACCCAAGCATGGTAGTGCTCACTCATCACTAGTTACGAGTACTGAGCACCCGAGCATGGTAGTGCCCACTCATCACTAGTTACCAGTACTGAGCACCTGAGCATGGTAGTGCCTGCTCATCACTAGTTACCAGTACTGAGCACCTGAGCATGGTAGTGCCCGCTCATCACTAGTTACCAGTACTGAGCACCCGAGCATGGTAGTGCTCACTCATCACTAGTTACCAGTACTGAGCACCCGAGCATGGTAGTGCACGCTCATCACTAGTTACCAGTACAGAGCACCCGAGCATGGTAGTGCCCGCTCATCACTAGTTACCAGTACTGAGCACCTGAGCATGGTAGTGCCCGCTCATCACTAGATACCAGTACTGAGCACCCAAGCATGGTAGTGCTCACTCATCACTAGTTACCAGTACTGAGCACCTGAGCATGGTAGTGCCCGCTCATCACTAGTTACCAGTACTGAGCAGCCGAGCATGGTAGTGCCTGCTCATCACTAGTTACCAGTACTGAGAACCCGAGCCTGTTAGTGCTCACTCGTCACTAGTTACCAGTACTGAGCACCCGAGCATGGTAGTGCCCGCTCATCACTAGTTACCAGTACCGAGCACCTGAGCATGGTAGTTCCCACTCATCACTAGTTACCAGTACTGAGCACCTGAGCATGGTAGTGCCCGCTCATCACTAGTTACCAGTACAGAGCACCCGAGCATGGTAGAGCCCGCTCATCACTAGTTACCAGTACTGAGCACCTGAGCATGGTAGTGCCCAGTCATCACTATTTACCAGTACTGAGCTCCCGAGCATGGTAGTGTCCGCTCATCACTAGTTACCAGTACTGAGCACCCGAGCATGGTAGTGTCCGCTCATCACTAGTTACCAGTACTGAGCACCTGAGCATGGTAGTGCCCGGTCATCACTATTTACCAGTACTGAGCTCCCGAGCATGGTAGTGTCCGCTCATCACTAGTTACCAGTACTGAGCACCTGAGCATGGTAGTGCCCTCTCATCACTAGTTACGAGTACTGAGCACCCGAGCATGGTTGTGCCCGCTCATCACTAGTTACCAGTACTGAGCACCTGAGCATGGTAGTGCCCGCTCATCACTAGTTACCAGTACTGAGCACCCGAGCATGGTAGTGTCCGCTCATCACTAGTTACCATTACTGAGCACCCGAGCATGGTAGTGCCCGCTCATCACTAGTTACCAGTACTGAGCACCCGAGCATGGTAGTGCCCGCTCATCACTAGTTACCAGTACTGAGCACCCGAGCATGGTAGTGCCCGCTTATCAGTAGTTACCAGTACTGAGCCCGCGAGCATGGTAGTGCCCGCTCATCACTAGTTACCAGTACTGAGCACCCGAGCATGGTAGTACCCGCTCATCAATAGTTACCATTACGGAGCACCCGAGCATGGTAGTGCTCGCTCATCACCAGTTACCAGTACTGAGCACCCGAGCATGGTAGTGGCCGCTCATCACTAGTTACGAGTACTGAGCACACGAGCATGGTAGTGCCCGCTCATCACTAGTTACCAGTACTGAGCACCTGAGCATGGTAGTGCTCACTCATTACTAGTTACGAGTACTGAGCACCAGAGCATGGTAGTGCCCGCTCATCACTAGTTACCACTACTGAGCCCCCGAGCATGGTAGTGCTCACTCATTACTAGTTACGAGTACTGAGCACCAGAGCATGGTAGTGCCCGCTCATCACTAGTTACGAGTACTGAGCACACAAGAATGGTAGTGCCCGCTCATCACTAGTTACCAGTACTGAGTCCCCGAGCATGGTAGTGCCCACTCATCACTAGTTACGAGTACTGAGCACTCGAGCATGGTAGTGCCCACTCATCACTAGTTACGAGTACTGAGCACCCAAGCATGGTAGTGCCCGCTCATCACTAGTTACGAGTACTGAGCACACGAGCATGGTAGTGCCCACTCCTCACTAGTTACGAGTACTGAGCACACGAGCATGGTAGTGCCCGCTCATCACTAGTTACGAGTACTGAGCACACGAGCATGGTAGTGCCCGCTCATCACTAGTTACGAGTACTGAGCACACGAGCATGGTAGTGCCCGCTCATCACTAGTTACCAGTACTGAGTCCCCGAGCATGGTAGTGCCCACTCATCACTAGTTACGAGTACTGAGCACCCGAGCATGGTAGTGCCCACTCATCACTAGTTACGAGTACTGAGCACCTGAGCATGGTAGTGCCCGCTCATCACTAGTTACCAGTACTGAGTCCCCGAGCATGGTAGTGCCCACTCATCACTAGTTACGAGTACTGAGCACCCGAGCATGGTAGTGCCCACTCATCACTAGTTACGAGTACTGAGCACCTGAGCATGGTAGTGCCCGCTCATCACTAGTTACCAGTACTGAGCACCTGAGCATGGTAGTGCCCGCTCATCACTAGTTACCAGTACTGAGCACCTAAGCATGGTAGTGCCCGCTCATCACTAGTTACCAGTACTGAGCACCTGAGCATGGTAGTGCCCGCTCATCACTAGTTACCAGTACTGAGCACACGAGCATGGTAGTTCCCGCTCATCACTAGTTACCAGTACTGAGTCCCCGAGCATGGTAGTGCCCACTCATCACTAGTTACGAGTACTGAGCACCCGAGCATGGTAGTGCCCACTCATCACTAGTTACGAGTACTGAGCACCTGAGCATGGTAGTGCCCGCTCATCACTAGTTACCAGTACTGAGCACCTGAGCATGGTAGTGCCCGCTCATCACTAGTTACCAGTACTGAGCACCTAAGCATGGTAGTGCCCGCTCATCACTAGTTACCAGTACTGAGCACCTGAGCATGGTAGTGCCCGCTCATCACTAGTTACCAGTACTGAGCACCCGAGTATGGTAGTGCCCGCTCATCACTAGTTACGACTACTGAGCACCCGAGCATGGTAGTGCCCGCTCATCACCAGTTACCAGTCCTGAGCACCCGAGTATGGTAGTGCCTGCTCATCACTAGTTACCAGTACTGAGCACCTGAGCATGGTAGTGCCCGCTCATCACTAGTTACCAGTACTGAGCACCCGAGCATGGTAGTGCTCACTCATCACTAGTTACCAGTACTGAGCACCCGAGCATGGTAGTGCACGCTCATCACTAGTTACCAGTACAGAGCACCCGAGCATGGTAGTGCCCGCTCATCACTAGTTACCAGTACTGAGCACCTGAGCATGGTAGTGCCCGCTCATCACTAGATACCAGTACTGAGCACCCAAGCATGGTAGTGCTCACTCATCACTAGTTACCAGTACTGAGCACCTGAGCATGGTAGTGCCCGCTCATCACTAGTTACCAGTACTGAGCACCAGAGCATGGTAGTGCCCGCTCATCACTAGTTACCAGTACTGAGCACCTGAGCATGGTAGTGCTCACTCATCACTAGTTACCAGTACTGATCACCTGAGCATGGTAGTGCCCGCTCATCACTAGTTACCAGTACTGAGCAGCCGAGCATGGTAGTGCCTGCTCATCACTAGTTACCAGTACTGAGAACCCGAGCCTGTTAGTGCTCACTCGTCACTAGTTACCAGTACTGAGCACCCGAGCATGGTAGTGCCCGCTCATCACTAGTTACCAGTACCGAGCACCTGAGCATGGTAGTTCCCACTCATCACTAGTTACCAGTACTGAGCACCTGAGCATGGTAGTGCCCGCTCATCACTAGTTACCAGTACAGAGCACCCGAGCATGGTAGAGCCCGCTCATCACTAGTTACCAGTACTGAGCACCTGAGCATGGTAGTGCCCGGTCATCACTATTTACCAGTACTGAGCTCCCGAGCATGGTAGTGTCCGCTCATCACTAGTTACCAGTACTGAGCACCCGAGCATGGTAGTGTCCGCTCATCACTAGTTACCAGTACTGAGCACCTGAGCATGGTAGTGCCCGGTCATCACTATTTACCAGTACTGAGCTCCCGAGCATGGTAGTGTCCGCTCATCACTAGTTACCAGTACTGAGCACCCGAGCATGGTAGTGTCCGCTCATCACTAGTTACCAGTACTGAGCACCTGAGCATGGTAGTGCCCTCTCATCACTAGTTACGAGTACTGAGCACCCGAGCATGGTTGTGCCCGCTCATCACTAGTTACCAGTACTGAGCACCTGAGCATGGTAGTGCCCGCTCATCACTAGTTACCACTACTGAGCACCCGAGCATGGTAGTGTCCGCTCATCACTAGTTACCATTACTGAGCACCCGAGCATGGTAGTGCCCGCTCATCACTAGTTACCAGTACTGAGCACCCGAGCATGGTAGTGCCCGCTCATCACTAGTTACCAGTACTGAGCACCCGAGCATGGTAGTGCCCGCTTATCAGTAGTTACCAGTACTGAGCCCGCGAGCATGGTAGTGCCCGCTCATCACTAGTTACCAGTACTGAGCACCCGAGCATGGTAGTACCCGCTCATCAATAGTTACCATTACGGAGCACCCGAGCATGGTAGTGCTCGCTCATCACCAGTTACCAGTACTGAGCACCCGAGCATGGTAGTGGCCGCTCATCACTAGTTACGAGTACTGAGCACACGAGCATGGTAGTGCCCGCTCATCACTAGTTACCAGTACTGAGCACCTGAGCATGGTAGTGCCCGCTCATCACTAGTTACCACTACTGAGCCCCCGAGCATGGTAGTGCTCACTCATTACTAGTTACGAGTACTGAGCACCAGAGCATGGTAGTGCCCGCTCATCACTAGTTACGAGTACTGAGCACACAAGAATGGTAGTGCCCGCTCATCACTAGTTACCAGTACTGAGTCCCCGAGCATGGTAGTGCCCACTCATCACTAGTTACGAGTACTGAGCACCCGAGCATGGTGGTGCCCACTCATCACTAGTTACGAGTACTGAGCACCCAAGCATGGTAGTGCCCGCTCATCACTAGTTACGAGTACTGAGCACACGAGCATGGTAGTGCCCACTCCTCACTAGTTACGAGTACTGAGCACACGAGCATGGTAGTGCCCGCTCATCACTAGTTACGAGTACTGAGCACACGAGCATGGTAGTGCCTGCTCATCACTAGTTACGAGTACTGAGCACCCAAGCATGGTAGTGCCCGCTCATCACTAGTTACGAGTACTGAGCACACGAGCATGGTAGTTCCCGCTCATCACTAGTTACCAGTACTGAGTCCCCGAGCATGGTAGTGCCCACTCATCACTAGTTACGAGTACTGAGCACCCGAGCATGGTAGTGCCCACTCATCACTAGTTACGAGTACTGAGCACCTGAGCATGGTAGTGCCCGCTCATCACTAGTTACCAGTACTGAGCACCTGAGCATGGTAGTGCCCGCTCATCACTAGTTACCAGTACTGAGCACCTAAGCATGGTAGTGCCCGCTCATCACTAGTTACCAGTACTGAGCACCTGAGCATGGTAGTGCCCGCTCATCACTAGTTACCAGTACTGAGCACCCGAGTATGGTAGTGCCCGCTCATCACTAGTTACGACTACTGAGCACCCGAGCATGGTAGTGCCCGCTCATCACCAGTTACCAGTCCTGAGCACCCGAGTATGGTAGTGCCCGCTCATCACTAGTTACCAGTACTGAGCACCTGAGCATGGTAGTGCCCGCTCATCAGTAGTTACGAGTACTGAGCACCCGAGCATGGTAGTGCCCGCTCATCACTAGTTACCAGTACTGAGCACCCGAGCATGGTAGTGCCCGCTCATCACTAATTACCAGTACTGAGCACCCGAGCATGGTAGTGCCCGTTCATCACTAGTTACCAGTACTGAGCACCTGAGCATGGTAGTGCTCACTCATCACTAGTTATCAGTACTGAGCACCTGAGCATGGTAGTGCCCGCTCATCAGTAGTTACGAGTACTGAGCACCCAAGCATGGTAGTGCCCGCTCATCACTAGTTACCAGTACTGAGCACCTGAGCATGGTAGTGCTTATTCATCACTAGTTACCAGTACTGAGCACCCGAGCATGGTAGTGCCCGCTCATCACTAGTTACCAGTACTGAGCACCTGAGCATGGTAGTGCCCGCTCATCAGTAGTTACGAGTACTGAGCACCCAAGCATGGTAGTGCCCGCTCATCACTAGTTACCAGTACTGAGCACCTGAGCATGGTAGTGCTTATTCATCACTAGTTACCAGTACTGAGCACCCGAGCATGGTAGTGTCCGCTCATCACTAGTTACCAGTACTGAGCACCTGAGCATGGTAGTGTCCGCTCATCACTAGTTACCAGTACTGAGCACCCGAGCATGGTAGTGCCCACTCATCACTAGTTACCAGTACTGAGCACCTGAGCATGGTAGTGCCCACTCATCACTAGTTACCAGTACTGAGCACCTGAGCATGGTAGTGCCCGCTCATCACTAGTTACCAGTACTGAGCACCCGAGCATGGTAGTGCCCACTCATCACTAGTTACCAGTACTGAGCACCCGAGCATGGTAGTGTCCACTCATCACTAGTTACCAGTACTGAGCACCCGAGCATGGTAGTGCCCACTCATCACTAGTTACCAGTACTGAGCACCCGAGCATGGTAGTGCCCACTCATCACTAGTTACGAGTACTGAGCACCCAAGCATGGTAGTGCCCGCTCATCACTAGTTACGAGTACTGAGCACACGAGCATGGTAGTGCCCACTCCTCACTAGTTACGAGTACTGAGCACACGAGCATGGTAGTGCCCGCTCATCACTAGTTACGAGTACTGAGCACACGAGCATGGTAGTGCCCGCTCATCACTAGTTACGAGTACTGAGCACCCAAGCATGGTAGTGCCCGCTCATCACTAGTTACGAGTACTGAGCACACGAGCATGGTAGTTCCCGCTCATCACTAGTTACCAGTACTGAGTCCCCGAGCATGGTAGTGCACACTCATCACTAGTTACGAGTATTGAGCACCCGAGCATGGTAGTGCCCACTCATCACTAGTTACCAGTACTGAGCACCTGAGCATGGTAGTGCCCGCTCATCACTAGTTACCAGTACTGAGCACCTGAGCATGGTAGTGCCCGCTCATCACTAGTTACCAGTACTGAGCACCTAAGCATGGTAGTGCCTGCTCATCACTAGTTACCAGTACTGAGAACCTGAGCATGGTAGTGCCCGCTCATCACTAGTTACCAGTACTGAGCACCCGAGCATGGTAGTGCCCGCTCATCACTAGTTACGACTACTGTGCACCCGAGCATGGTAGTGCCCGCTCATCACCAGTTACCAGTCCTGAGCACCCGAGTATGGTAGTGCCCGCTCATCACTAGTTACCAGTACTGAGCACCTGAGCATGGTAGTGCCCGCTCATCAGTAGTTACGAGTACTGAGCACCCGAGCATGGTAGTGCCCGCTCATCACTAGTTACCAGTACTGAGCACCCGAGCATGGTAGTGCCCGCTCATCACTAGTTACCAGTACTGAGCACCCGAGCATGGTAGTGCCCGTTCATCACTAGTTACCAGTACTGAGCACCTGAGCATGGTAGTGCTCACTCATCACTAGTTATCAGTACTGAGCACCTGAGCATGGTAGTGCCCGCTCATCAGTAGTTACGAGTACTGAGCACCCAAGCATGGTAGTGCCCGCTCATCACTAGTTACCAGTACTGAGCACCTGAGCATGGTAGTGCTTATTCATCACTAGTTACCAGTACTGAGCACCCGAGCATGGTAGTGCCCGCTCATCACTAGTTACCAGTACTGAGCACCTGAGCATGGTAGTGCCCGCTCATCACTAGTTACCAGAACTGAGCACCTGAGCATGGTAGTGCCCGCTCATCACTAGTTACCAGTACTGAGAACCTGAGCATGGTAGTGCCCGCTCATCACTAGTTACCAGTACAGAGCACCTGAGCATGGTAGTGCCCGCTCATCACTAGTTACCAGTACTGAGCACCTGAGCATGGTAGTGCCCGCTCATCACTAGTTACCAGAACTGAGCACCTGAGCATGGTAGTGCCCGCTCATCACTAGTTACCAGTACTGAGAACCTGAGCATGGTAGTGCCCGCTCATCACTAGTTACCAGTACTGAACACCCGAGCATGGTAGTGCCCGCTCATCACTAGTTACCAGAACTGAGCACCTGAGCATGGTAGTGCTTATTCATCACTAGTTACTAGTTAAAGTTGCATTTTACATGGGCTTTTCAAATTTTTACTGAAATTTTGTAAATGTTTGACTATTTCTTCTGTTTCTTGCCCCCCCCCCCCTTACTGCTACGCCCTAGGCCTTGGCCTACATTGGTATTGTGGTAAATTGGACCCTGTCTGGAATACTGTGGCTACACTGGGAATAATACTTCGGATAGTCGTGTATGATTATGACATGGCAGGTCTCCGGGTCTGCTCCCTGCTCTGTTCCCTTATTCTGACATGCAATAGCTGACCTGTCAGTCTGGGGGTACGGGGCGGTGATGGAAGAAATATTGAAAAACCAGATGACGGCTCTATTAATATAACATTCGTTTGCACTGGTTTGCTCTTGCCGGTGTACATGGGACGCGCAGGCATTCCTGGAGTAAGCAGAGACATGGACGTTGCCCGGTTTATCTAACGCGTCACTGCAATTATATTAATTAATTCCTGCAATTTAATGATATTCCCATGTCCCGTCATCTTGTCTCGCTGCTGCCCTCTCATGGTGATAGTCTGCACATGTGTGAAATATTTACAACAATGCACCAGGATGTATTTTTCGAGGCCGCACTCGTGCCCTTTTCATTGTGATCCAGGGGGAATAGATACAAACATTTATGGTCTATCTTTGGAACTTTGCCTTCCAAAACTTAAAAAAGTAATATAGAGCACAGCTGGGCACAGGCACTAGAGAGCTGGGCACAGGCACTACTGTAGAGAGCTGGGCACAGGCACTAGAGAGCTGGACACAGGCACTAGAGAGCTGGGCACAGGCACTAGAGAGCTGGACACAGGCACTAGAGAGCTGGACATAGGCACTAGAGAGCTGGGCACAGGCACTAGAGAGCTGGACACAGGCACTAGAGAGCTGGGCACAGGCACTAGAGAGCTGGACACAGGCACTAGAGAGCTGGACACAGGCACTAGAGAGCTGGACACAGGCACTAGAGAGCTGGACATAGGCACTAGAGAGCTGGACATAGGCACTAGAGAGCTGGGCACAGGCACTAGAGAGCTGGACACAGGCACTAGAGAGCTGGGCACAGGCACTAGAGAGCTGGACACAGGCACTAGAGAGCTGGACACAGGCACTAGAGAGCTGGACACAGGCACTAGAGAGCTGGGCACAGGCACTAGAGAGCTGGACACAGGCACTAGAGAGCTGGACATAGGCACTAGAGAGCTGGACATAGGCACTAGAGAGCTGGGCACAGGCACTAGAGAGCTGGGCACAGGCACTAGAGAGCTGGACATAGGCACTACTGTAGAGAGCTGGGCACAGGCACTAGAGAGCTGGGCACAGGCACTAGAGAGCTGGACATAGGCACTAGAGAGCTGGACATAGGCACTACTGTAGAGAGCTGGGGTCAGTCAAGATTTTTTTCTCCAGCTCTCTTGTATGTTTGTTCTGTCAAGGAGAAATTCCATAGTTTCGGAAATCACCTTCTTAACAATGAATGTTGGCTGAAATCTCTGATTAATAGTCACTGAGTGCCGGCAAAGGAATTTAGACCACACAAATATCTGGTATAAACCCCACTCAGTGAGAGCAGGGGCACAATAGTGACGTGCTTTATTTTTACAAGCCTTTTATATAGCAGCTAAGGGTTAATCTCTTAGTAAAATTCGGAAATATGCCATTGGTTATATTAAAAAATATGCAAAACGTCTGTGACATGTATCTGCTTCCTCTCAGCACCTCCTATTTTCCGACTCCATCTCTGGCACGTAACATCTCAGCCATGAATTTGGACTTGCACAGATAGCCAGTGTTTTATCACATCTGCATTCCGTTGCTCTGTATCAGTCTGCAGCTGGTGACCTTGATGTCTGCATACTTGCTTCCCTGACATATAGCAGTAATCCGAAAACAGACTCTCCCTTCGTACTCATATAAAAGAGAAAACTTGGTTATAGAAAAGGATATAATGGCTATATAAAAATATATAGAGAAACGTACTATATATATATATATTTCAGCCAGGAGAGAAGGAATAAGCAGGGCACTACTCAGCAACAACCATGAACATTTAGCAAAGTCCAAATATGCAGGCTGAATCCAAACTGATCCGGGGTGCACGTGTGTTTGGAGATCAGGTTATGTCCAATATAGAAAGAAAAAAACAGCACTCACCAAATCGTTGCTGTGCAGGTAGCAGCTTTATTTCAAGCGCAGAGGTAACATGTGCGGTGGGGGCTGGTGGGGAGGGAGAGCTCGCCGGACACGTCAGACGACGGCCGTTTCGCACTTACACAGTGCTTCAGCTGGTCTCTAGCTGAAGCACTGTGTAAGTGCGAAACGGCCGTCGTATGTTACCTCTGCGCTTGAAATAAAGCTGCTACCTGCACAGCAACGATTTGGTGAGTGCCGTTTTTTCCTTTCTATATTGGATATATATATATATATATATATATATATATATATATATATATATATATATTTATATATAGATATATGTGTGTGTATATATATATGTGTACATATATGTGTATATATATATATATATGTGTGTATATATATATATATATATATATATATATATATATATATATATATATACACATGTTCTCAGAGTAGAAAAGCATATAGAAAAATATTTTGTACTCTCACAGTTCCAAAATGAAGAAAGACAAAAAAATGATTCCGAACACCTGTATCCAAGACTCAAAGAATAAGATGCAAGAAATTCATTAAAGAAGGTTACATTGATGGCTTATCCTTGGAATAGGTCATAAATATCTAATTTTGGTTGCGACACCCGGCCCCCCCTCCAATTATCAGTTCTTGGTGCTAGCGTTGGGCGTAAGTGCTCAGTTGCGGAACAGCACAGCGCCATCACCTGTATAGTGGCCGCGGCTGGTCCTGCACATCAGTAAAAAGTAAGAAGCGAGTTTCTCTGCTATATAATAAAGCTTCTTCCAATATTGATTTATGCACAGTTTGGTAAAATGACGGTGACATTTATATTCCCGGCCCATCAAGATTTATGAAGCATTTTCATTCTCCCCGGCTCCATATGAAAATCACAACTGAGGTGGAAAATTCATTCCTGGACAAGTTGTGTTTTTGGAGACGAGGGTCTTTCATTTGCACATTGATAGCTACTTAACGTGCCTCCTCCCAGCTGCATGGACATCGTCCGGAGCCAAGTCCCGGGGTCCGCCATGCCGGGCACGTGCCAGGAGGAAATTAGGAAGATTTAGTTTGGACTGAGCAGAAGCAGCTGCACCGGCCGCTCATGCAATCACTTAGGTTTCCAGTCTTGGCTTTTCACAATGGTGATTTGCCGCAATCTAATGTTCTGTGCTGCCAGATCCACCGAATTATTAACTCCTGCATCACTTAGCACTGGCTCCTATATACAAGGTAATGGAATTTAATTGCATTGACTCCTACGTTACTGAATTTATGGGTCTAATGGGAAATGATGAGACACATCGTGACGTCGATTGGAAATCATGAATATTTCTAACAAAACGCTGACAAATGAGTGCCATATAACATTCACTATGAAACCTTCCTCAATAAGTATAGAGACTGCCCAGATCGCGTGCCCTGCTAACCAAGGGACATGGAACCCCATCTAAGGCCCCAACACTTGTACACAATAAAACGCAAGTGTCATCCGTGCGCTGTCTGTGTCATCCGTGCGCTGTCTGTGTCATCCATGCGCTGTCTGTGTCATCCGTGCGCTGTCTGTGTCATCCGTGCGCTGTCTGTGTCATCCGTGCGCTGTCTGTGTCATCCGTGCGCTGTCTGTGTCATCCGTGCGCTGTCTGTGTCATCCGTGCGCTGTCTGTGTCATCCATGTGCCATCCCAGTGTGTCATCCGAGTGTACATGTGTGTCATCCATTTGACACATACTAGAAAAACAGACATGACACCGAAATTAATGGTTTGATTGTGTAAAAAGTGTGCAGAGATAGATAGATGGATAATAAATGGATAGATAGAGGGATAGATAGAGGGATAGATAGATAGATAGATAGATGGATAGATAGAGGGATAGATAGAGGGATAGATAGATAGATAGATAGATAGATAGAGGGATAGATAGATAGATAGAGGGATAGATAGATAGATAGAGGGATAGAGGGATAGATAGATAGATAGAGGGATAGATAGAGGGATAGATAGATAGATAGATAGAGGGATAGATAGATAGATAGAGGGATAGATAGAGGGATAGATAGATAGATAGAGGGATAGATAGATAGATAGATGGATAGATAGAGGGATAGATAGATAGAGGGATAGATAGATAGATAGATAGATAGAGGGATAGATAGATGGACAAATAGATAGATAGATAATAGATTGTGCAGCTATTTAGCCAAATAAATATTAAATGAAAGAAATACCATGGATTCTCCCTCATTTTTTATAACCAGCAAAGATAAAGCAGACAGCTGGGGGCTGGTATTATCAGGCTGGGAATATCCATGGTTATTTGGCCCTTCCCAACCTAAAAATAGCAGCTTACAAGTGGAGCATCCATTAGGCACTTTGTCTCAGCTCTTCCTGATTTCCTGGTGCGGTGGCAATTGGGGTAATGGCAGTTGGGGTTGATGACAGCTGTGCAGTGTCAGTTGGAATCAAGTGTTTTTTCAAAAAAGTATTCTTGTGTCTGTGTTTTTCCTTTTCATTATTGGGTTAGTAATGGGGGTGTCTGAGATGCGCCTCTCCATTATTAACCCCTCGGCTTGATGCCAAGCTGATACCACTGCACCAGGGAACACAGGAAGAACCGGAACCAGAGCATCTCATGAGATGCACCAATTCTGGGGGTGCCTGCGGGCTGATATTTTTAGGCTGGAAAGGGCCATATAACCATGGATCTTCTAATGGCCCTTGTTATCCGTGCTGATGCTAGAAAATGACATTTCCATGTGGATCACAGGGACACACGGTCCGTGTGAAAATCAACAAAGATGTTACTGAGTATGTGTGTCAATGTGTGTCCAGTACTTGTGAAAATGGACCCCACATTTACTGGAAACACTGATGTGGGAAGGGGACCAAAGATAACTCCTATACTTTTACTTTTGTTAAATATAATATTAGATGTTTATAATGTAGAATTTTTTCAATTTAACAGAAAATGATAGATATAATGAATTTAAACAGGATTATGGAGCACAAATATTAATGATCTCACTCTCAGAACTTTAGATAAGTCCCCATTATTGTTTACAAGGGCACAGCTCCATGTACTCAGCTGTGTCTGGTACTGCAGCTTTGTTCAATTCACAGCTCAAGGTACTCAGCTGTGCCTGGTACTGCAGCTTTGTTCAATTCACAGCTCCATGTACTCAGCTGTGCCTGGTACTGTAACTTAGTTGAATTTACTTGCATGTGTCTGAGCCATCGTGCTGGACACAACCACCGGAGCATCGAAGCAGCAGATTGGCAGGATTTCTCAATAGTCAGACCCCCATAATCTAATATTGATGGCCAATTTGAGGGTGGGCCATAATGAAGTCTTGGAAAACCCATTAAATAATACACTTAAAGTGGTTGTTCACTACTTTAAAATACAGGTCCTGACAGTCTCCTGAATTCTTCTGGTGGAGGCATCACGTGAACCCTGCAACATGCTGCTCGTGAGGTTTTTTGGCACATTTCTTTTCTTATTTCATGCTGCCCGTGGATCTGGTGGCATGAATGAGCAACGTCTGGATGAAGTCAAAGAAAATACATGGTCCCAGGTCCAGATTACGTGAATTAAATTTAAGTGACATAATAAAAAAAAGTCACAAATTCTGAAAATATTGTATAAATATGTAACATTAAAAACATATAAAGTATTCATCCACCAACATGAGACTCCTCAGACGTCCTGGAGATCCCGGCATCACTGTGCAAAGGGAATAATCACTCCATATATCACTGTGCAAAGGGAACAATGACTCCATATTACCGCACAACAGAAGAGATAATAAAAGAAAGTTGTAAGCGTCTTCTAACTTCATACCAGGGAGAAATTTACCGCAGACTGCTGACTACTAAAATTTACAACAAAGCAGCCTCGTTATCTAAAACACAGAAAATGTCACTGGACACGTGGCTGACCTTTCAGGCATTAAGCGCCGGTACCCTGCAGAGATTCGTACATTACATTGGGTTTTTTTATTGCATTTTTTTTTTTTTGCTTTATGTAATTTCATGGAAGAGAAATAGAAGAAATCCAGCACCGGCTCCAATATCCAGATTAGGATAACAGATCCATTTATTCAAAAAACTTTAAAAACACACATTAAAAACATGTAAAGTGCATGAGACCTTATACGTTTCAGACCTGTGTCGTTCATTAATCCTAGGTAACATAGCACATGCAAAAGGAGGATGAAGCCTGAACAACAGAGGATGTAGCCTGTACAACAGAGGATGGAGCCTGTACAACAGAGGATGGAGCCTGTACAGCAGAGGATGGAGCCTGTACAGCAGAGGATGGAGCCTGTACAGCAGAGGATGGAGCCTGTACAGCAGAGGATGGAGCCTGTACAGCAGAGGATGGAGCCTGTACAGCAGAGGATGGAACCTGTACAGCAGAGGATGGAACCTGTACAGCAGAGGATGGAGCCTGTACAGCAGAGGATGGAACCTGTACAGCAGAGAATGGAGCCTGCACAGCAGAGGATGGAGCCTGTACAGCAGAGAATGGAGCCTGTACAGCAGAGGATGGAGCCTGTACAGCAGAGGATGGAGCCTGTACAGCAGAGGATGGAGCCTGTACAGCAGAGGATGGAGCCTGTACAGCAGAGGATGGAGCCTGTACAGCAGAGGATGGAGCCTGTACAACAGAGGATGGAGCCTGTACAACAGAGGACGGAGCCTGTACAGCAGAGGATGGAGCCTGTACAGCAGAGGATGGAACCTGTACAGCAGAGGATGGAGCCTGTACAGCAGAGGATGCAGCCTGTACAGCAGAGGATGGAACCTGTACAGCAGAGGATGGAGCCTGTACAGCAGAGGATGGAGCCTGTACTGCAGAGGATGGAACCTGTACAGCAGAGGATGGAGCCTGTACAGCAGAGAATGGAGCCTGTACAACAGAGGATGGAGCCTGTACAACAGAGGACGGAGCCTGTACAGCAGAGGATGGAGCCTGTACAGCAGAGGATGGAGCCTGTACAGCAGAGGATGGAGCCTGTACAGCAGAAGATGGAGCTTGTACAACAGAGGATGGAGCCTGTACAGCAGAGGATGGAGCCTGTACAGCAGAGGATGGAACCTGTACAGCAGAGGATGGAGCCTGTACAGCAGAGGATGCAGCCTGTACAGCAGAGGATGGAACCTGTACAGCAGAGGATGGAGCCTGTACAGCAGAGGATGGAGCCTGTACAGCAGAGGATGGAACCTGTACAGCAGAGGATGGAACCTGTACAGCAGAGGATGGAGCCTGTACAGCAGAGGATGTAGCCTGTACAGCAGAGGATGGAGCCTGTACAGCAGAGGATGGAGCCTGTACAGCAGAGGATGGAACCTGTACAGCAGAGGATGGAACCTGTACAGCAGAGGATGGAGCCTGTACAGCAGAGGATGTAGCCTGTACAGCAGAGGATGCAGCCTGTACAGCAGAGGATGGAGCCTATACAGCAGAAGATGTAGCCTGTACAGCAGAGGATGGAACCTGTACAGCAGAGGATGGAGCCTGTACAGCAGAGAATGGAGCCTGTACAACAGAGGATGGAGCCTGTACAGCAGAGGATGGAACCTGTACAGCAGAGGATGGAGCCTATACAGCAGAAGATGTAGCCTGTACAGCAGAGGATGGAACCTGTACAGCAGAGGATGGAGCCTGTACAGCAGAGAATGGAGCCTGTACAACAGAGGATGGAGCCTGTACAGCAGAGGATGGAACCTGTACAGCAGAGGATGGAGCCTGTACAGCAGAGAATGGAGCCTGTACAGCAGAGGATGGAGCCTGTACAGCAGAGGATGGAGCCTGTACAGCAGAGGATGGAACCTGTACAGCAGAGGATGGAGCCTGTACAGCAGAGAATGGAGCCTGTACAGCAGAGGATAGAGCCTGTACAGCAGAGGATGGAGCCTGTACAGCAGAGGATGGAGCCTGTACAGCAGAGGATGGATCCTGTACAGCAGAGGATGGAACCTGTACAGCAGAGGATGCAGCCTGTACAGCAGAGAATGGAGCCTGTACAGCAGAGGATGGAGCCTGTACAGCAGAGAATGGAGCCTGTACAGCAGAGGATGGAGCCTGTACAAGAGAGAATGGAGCCTGTACAGCAGAGGATGGAGCCTGTACAGCAGAGGATGGAGCCTGTACAAGAGAGAATGGAGCCTGTACAGCAGAGGATGGAGCCTGTACAGCAGAGAATGGAGCCTGTACAACAGAGGATTGAGCCTGTACAGCAGAGGATGGAGCCTATACAGCAGAAGATGTAGCCTGTACAGCAGAGGATGGAGCCTGTTCAGCAGAAGATGTAGCCTGTACAGCAGAGAATGGAGCCTGTACAGCAGAGTATGGGGCCTGTACAGCAGAGGATGTAGCCTGTACAGCAGAAGATGTAGCCTGTACAGCAGAGAATGGAGCCTGTACAGCAGAGGATAGAGCCTGTTCAGCAGAAAATGTAGCCTGTACAGCAGAGAATGGAGCCTGTGCAGCAGAGGATGGAGCCTGTGCAACAGAGGATGGAGCCTGTACAACAGAGGATGGAGGATGAGGCCTGTGCAGCAGTGCATGGAGGATGGAGTCTGTGCAGCAGTGCATGGAGGATGAGGTCTGCACAGCACTAAATTGAGGATGAGGTCTCCACAGCAGTGCATGGAGGATGGAGCCTGTACAGCAGTGCATGGAGGATGAGGTCGGTGCAGCAGTGCATGGAGAATAGAGCCTGTACAGCAGTGCAAGGAGGATGAGGTCGGTGCAGCAGTGCATGTGTGATGCCCTGGACTAGCCAGGTAGTCACAGGCATGACACCGCCCACACCCCCTTCCCTAGACAGGTCCATCAGTCAAACTCAAATCCTTGTTGCCCCCCTCCAGGGGCTGATGTCCACACCAGGTGGGGTGGAGCCAGGCGGTTGGCCCCACCCACCGAGGAGTTCACAGTCCTGGAGGCGGGAAAAAGAGCAGTAGTTAGTCAGTGAGTGACAGTGAGAGAGGAGTGAAGTGAGGAGCCCAGGGTGGGCAGGAGTGAAGTGGAGTGAAGTAAAGAAGAGGTGAAGCTGCCGGTGTCTGGGAAGGAGCCCGGGCACGGAGAGCAAGGTCGGCAGACGGTGGTGGCCGTCTGCAGGAGTAGGTGCAGGTCGGTGAAACCGAAGGACCGGAGACGGGCGGTGACCCACCGGTACTGACCCGGGAAGCAGAACCTGCATCAGCACGAAAGGGCAGGGCCATCGGACCCCGACAAGGCTAGAAGCCGCCGGCAAAGGTCAAATCCGAGTGTGACCGGAACCCCCGAGGTTCCCTAACTACCAAGTCCCGTCAGAAGGCAACCGCCCAACCCGTCCGGATAGAGAGCCACCGCCAAGGGCTAGAGATCCAAAGGGCCAGCGCCTGCGGGCAACGAGAGCTCCTTAGGGCATATACACCAGGGAGTGGACTACCGTTGGGAAACCATCATAGTCAAGCCAGTTTCAGGGTGCAGGGAAAGACAGCCGCCACCACCTGTCCGGGGAGAGCACAGACGCAGCAGCCGGCTGCAGGACCCGTCCATCCAGCCGTTTGGTTTACCGAGGACTTTGTACATTCGTATCTGAGTGAGTACAACGGCGCCATCCGGCACCGCGCTGCGCTGCCCCTGAAACCCTGCACCCCCCGGCCATCCAGCCTCCCCATATCACAATCGGGCCCCGGGATCACCAATCCCTACCCACGGAGGGGGAATCGACATCCTAGCTGCTCCCCGCCATCCCCGTCATTAGCAGCGGTGCTGTCCATCATCACCACGACCCGTGGGTGGCGTCACGAACTATCCCCTAACAAACAAACCACCCATTTTCACTCACGGGCGAGGAGCGCTGCTCGAGTCCCCGGGTCCGGCCAAACCACTCGAGCCACCGAGCAGCAGCAGCCCCGGACCCGAGCGTAGCGAGCGCGGCCCCTACGCCCGCGACACATGGAGGATGGAGCCTGTACAGCAGTGCATGGAGGATGAGGTCGGTGCAGCAGTGCATGGAGGATGAGGTCGGTGAAGCAGTGCATGGAGGATGGAGCCTGAACAGCAGTGCATGGAGGATGAGGTCGGTGCAGCAGTGCATGGAGGATGGAGCCCTTTACACTTCTAAAGCCTGCTTTACACGCTTCAATTTCTCGTGCGATCGCATTTGCGATCGTACCCGCCCCCATCGTTTGTGCGTTATGGGCAATTTGTTGCCTGTGTCGCACAAACTCGGTAACCCCCATCACACGCACTTACCCTCCAAACGACCTCGCTGTGGGCGGCGAACATCCTCTTCCTGAAGGGGGAGGGACGTTCGGCATCACAGCGACGTCACACAATAGAAGCGGAGGGGCAGAGATGAGCGGGGCGTAAACATCCCGCCCACCTCCTTCCTTCCGCATTGCCGGCGGGACGCAGGTAAGCCGCAGTTCATCGTTCCCGGGGTGTCACACGGAGCGATGTGTGCTGCCTCAAAAACGATGAACAACCGGAGCACAGAAGGACGTTCAATTTTTAGAAAATGAGCGACGTGTCAACGAGCAACGATAACGTGAGTATTTTTGCTCGATCACCGTCGCTCGTAGCTGTCACACGCTACGATATGTCAAACGATGCCGGATGTGCGTCACTAACGACGTGACCCCGACGACATAACGTAAGATATATCATAGCGTGTAAAGGCCGCTTAAGACGCAGCTCTGCAGTCCTTCTTAGGCCATGTGCGCACGTTGCGTTTTATCCAGCGTTTTGGCTGCGTTTACAACTGCACTGTGCCATTGACAAAATGCATGCGTTCTGCTTCCCCAGCAAAGTCTATGAGAATCATGCAAAATCTGTGCGCACGATGCTTTTTGAAACGCAGCGTTTTGATTGTCAAAAATTTGACAAAATCTCTGTGTTTAGTGTTTAGAACAGCAGCATGTCAATTCTTTTGTCTCTTTGCACTGCATTTTTGTTGCGATCCGCATTTTTTTTTGACATAACAAAGGCAGGTCTTTCGGTCTCTCTCTCTCTGTCTCTATCTCTCTCTCTGTCGGTCGGTCTCTCTCTGTCGGTCTGTCGGTCGGTCTCTCTCTCTATGTCTCTATCTCTCTCTCTGTCCATGTTGGTCTCTCCCTCCCACCCCCTCTCTCATACTCACCGATCCATGATCACCGGCGCAGCGCTGCTCGGCGTTCACACTGTGGCGGCTTCTCCTCTTTGGAAAATACCGGCCACTCATTAATCCATCTCGTATTCACTGCTTCCCCCGCCCACCGGCGCCTATGATTGGTTGCAGTCAGACACGCCCCCACGCTGAGTGAGAGCTGTCTCACTGCAACCAATCACAGCCACCGGTGGGCGTGTCTATATTGAGCAGTACAAAAAAAAAAATAATTAAAAAAAAAAAAAAACGTGCGGTCCCCCCCAATTTGGATACCAGCCAGGGTAAAGCCACACGGCTGAAGGCTGGTATTCTCATGATGGGGAGCTCCACGTTATGGGGAGCCCCCCAGCCTAACAATATCAGCCAGCAGCCGCCCAGAATTGCTGCATCCATTAGAGATCCCGGGACTCTACCTGGCTCATCCTGAATTGCCCTGGTGCGCTGGTAAACGGGGTAATAAGGAGTTAATGGCAGCAGCCCATAGCTGCCACTAAGTCCTAGGTTAATCATGGCAGGCATCTCCCCGAGATACCTTCCATGATTAACCTGTAAGCTAAAGAAAATAAACACACACATCCAAAAAATCCTTTATTTGTAATGAAAGACAAAAAAACACCCTCTTTCACCACTTTATTAACCCCTCAAAAACACCTCCAGGTCCGACGTAATCCACGCAAATCCCACGACGCTTTCAGCTCTGCTACATCGGAAGCTGCCAGGAGCGGCAGTAGAACACCGCTGCTCCTGTAAGCTCTATGCAGCAGCTGAAGTGAGTCGCGCGATCAGCTGTGCTGTCACTGAGGTTACTCGCGGCCACCGCTCTCAGGTGGAGGACTGCTGCTGTGGCCACGAGTAACCTGAGTGAAAGCACAGCTGATCAAGCGGCGCAGTCACTCAGGGGATTTGCGGTCACAGGTGAGCCCTTCACGTGTGACCGCAAATCAAGCCACGGCACACGCACAGAGCCGCGCGATCACAATGAAGTCGGGTGAAGTTCATCCGAGTTTATTCTGATCGCGCGGCTCTGTCTCGTAGCCAGCCATGCTCTTTTTGACAGAGCGGTCCCACTCGGGTCTGCTGCAAGTCAATGGGGATGCTGCAGAGCCGAGTGGGACCGCACTGACAAAAATGTGTGTTCTGGAGGCTTCTTCCACTCTGTCTATGGCAGAGCAAGCATCCAGAACGCATGAATTCTCTCCAGGAATGTGCACGTGGCGTTCTGCCGAATGCGTCTCAGAACGCAGCTTTTTCGGCTGCATTCTAAGGCGCACATGCAGTGACTTACACACTGCGGAATAGAATGCAACGTGCGCACATAGCCTTATAGATTATTCACTAAGACACAGAACAAGAACATTTTCGTAAATAACTTTTTGTTGTAACAGTGTAAGTGGCTCCGTTGTTAATGAAGTTCTTTCAATGACGCCATTAAGTCGCCTCATCTTCTACTCTCCTCATCTTAAGATCCCCCTGTTCTTAACTGTATATACATTGTCACAAGCAGCAGCTGGTTCTTCTCTGCTAATATTTGGGCAATTTCATGGTTATTGACAAAATATAAGCTCAAGACGCTTTATGACAAAGAGGCTCGGCGCGTCTTATTGATTCAATCAGCGCGGTTAGAGGTGTTCGGGGAGAACACCTGGGCTTCATTAGTATGGAAATCACCGGCGAGGACTGTGCCGTACGGCACCAACACAATACCCAACTACGAGAGCCGGATCCAGCATTTCACTATTGCCATTGACCACTGGGGTAATTATGTTTCCAGTTACTCATAAACCTGCCTCCATTAAGATGAATTGTGGCAAATTACAAAGTAGCCGCTGCTTTACTTTGTACTCCAGATGGCCGACTCCATTGGACGCAGTAGTAAGTCTGATCCGCTCCTCCACAGCACCGGAAAGTTCGGGGGGCATCTCAAATACAAAAGTATAGGAACACCGATCTCAGAGAGGGAAGGAAGAAGCAGAAGGTGAATAATGATCAATAAATGGTGGGATCAAAGGTTTTCCTGGTTCTTATTGGAATGTGCACATTGTAGATTCAGACTGAGGGCAGCAAAACCACCAAGCGACACATGGGGCGTAAAGAAACAATTGTGAAACAAGCCAGAATACATGTTAAACCTTAGATTCCCCCTTTTACTCTGATGACAGCTTTATATATCGTTGCCATTCTCTCAAATAGCTTCATCAGGTTGTCTCCCGAAATGGCTTGCAATCAAGAGTCCAATTGCGGTTTCAACGTATTTCAGAAATGGTGTACTATCAGGTGTGTTCTGCAGAAGCAGGGATGGTACACAGTTCCACACAGGGCAAAACCCTAATCCCCAACTGTTCTAAGCCAGAATATGGCAAGAACCCATCAACTAAGGAAAGAGAAACAGCAATGCTTCATTACTTTAAGATATGAAAATCAATCGAGCTGGAAAATTGCTAGAACCTTGAAGGCATCCTCAAGTGCGGTAATGAAAAAAAATCAATTACTATGATGAATGCATCTCATGAGGAGCGCTACAGGAAAGGTAGGCAAAGAATGATCTTTGCTGCAGAGGATAAGTTCATTAGAGTTAAGCCTCAAAAACCACAAAAATAAAGCACCACAGATAACAGAATTCATCAATGATTAACAGGCCTCAAGTTATAAAATCAACTGTCGAGAGGAGGCTGTGAGAAGCAGGCTTTGATGATCAACTTTCTGCAGCTTTCCTTAGGACCACAAGCAAAAACAAACTTATTTCGGCAAAGCAACACAAGGACTGGACAGCAGATTGATGGAAATCTGTATTGTGGTCTAATAAGTCAAAATGTTAGATTTTTGTTACCAACTGATAAGGAATTACCTTTGCTGTAGAGGATAAGTTCATTAGAGTTGAGCCTCAAAAACCACAAATATACAGCACCACAGAAAACAGAATTCATCAATGATGAACAGGCCTCAAGTTGTAAAAACAATTGTCCAGAGGAGGCTGTTAGCAGCAGGCCTAAATCAATTTTCTACAGCTCTCCTTTAAGACCGCAAGAAAGAAAAAAACTTGTTTCGGCAAAGCAACACAAGGACTGGACAGCAGATTGATGGAAATCTGTATTGTGATCTAAGAAGTCAAAATGTTAGATTTTTGGTACCAACTGCCGGGTCTTTGTGATACAAAGAAATAGTAAGCGGATGGTTTCTACATGTGATGCAGAGGTTTCATGGTGCGGGGGGTGCTTGGTTGGTGACACTGTTGGTGAGTGATTCCAAATTCAAGGCACACTTACCCAGTATGGCTACCTCAGCCTTAGGCAATGACATGCCGACCCATATAGATTGCATTTACTGGGACTGTCATATATTTTTGCAAATTGACAATGACCCATGACACACCTCCCGACCAATGGAAGGTCTATGTGACCAAGGAGGGAGGGATGGAGGCTGCGTCAGATGACCTGACCTCCAGAATCACCCACCTCAACCCATGTGAGATGGTTTGGTATGAGCTGAACAAAGAGTGAAGGCAAAGAAGGCAAAAAGTGCTCTGCAGGTGAGGTCTTGATGACGTTCTTTGAGAGACACAAGGCTTATCTGAGTAAAAGGAATTATATGCGTAATCTGACGTTTAAAGAGTAAATTAACTTTTACATTTTTTTAAACATTTTATTTTGTCTAGCATTGAAAGTTATGAAACTGCAAATCCCTTTATTAGGGGTTTTTATTATTTACTTTTATTTAATATTTTAGAAAAATTAATTTAAGTCGCTTCCAAACCCCAGATTTTCCATTTGCTGCCTTTTTTTGCACTGATATTAGATCATACTCATTTGGAGTACAGATGATGGCAGTGATGGGTCAACTCCTGTGTCATCAACTTTGGGGAGAAGCTTCTGATAATCAGAACACTTAGAGGAGGAGTCAGGTGCTGACCCATCACTGCCATCATCTGTACTTCACATGTGTACATCCTGATATCAGAGGAGTAAACGGGAGTTGACCCATCACTGCCATCATTTGTGCTCCACATGAGTATGTTCTAAAATCAGAGGAGACAGGAGCTGACCCATTACTGCAATTATCTGTACTCCACATGAGTATGTACTGATATCACAGGAGACAAGAGCAGATCCATCACTGCCATCATCTGTACTCCACATGAGTACATTCTGATATCAGAAGTGGTGACAGGAGCTGACCCATCACTGCCATCATCTGTTCTCCACATGAGTATGTTCTGATATCAGAGGAGGAGACAGGAGCTGACCCATCATCTGTACTTCACATGATTACATTCTGATATTAAAGGAGACAGGTGCTGACCCATCACTGCCATCATCTGTAACCCACATGAGTACATTCTGATATCAAAAGAGGTGACAGGAGCTGACCCATCACTGCCATCATCTGTGCTCCACATGAGAACATTCTGATATCAGAGAAGTAGACAGGAGCTGATCCATCACTGCCATCATCTGTACTCCACATGAGTATGTTCTGATATCAGAGGAGGATACAGAAGCTGACCCATTACTGCCATCATCTGTACTCCACATGAATATGTTCCGATATCAGAGCAGGAGACAGGAGTTGACCCATCACTGCCATCATCTGTACTCCACACAAGTATGTTCTGATATCAGAGGAGACAGAAGCTGACCCATCACTGCCATCATCTGTACTCCACACAAGTATGTTCTGATATCAGAGGAGACAGAAGCTGACCCATCACTGTCATCATCTGTACTCCACACAAGTATGTTCTGATATCACAGGAAGAGACAGAAGCTGACCCATCACTGCCATCATCTGTACTCTACATAAGTACGTTCTGATATCAGAGGAGGAGACAGAAGCTGACCCATCACTGCCATCATCTGTGCCCCAAATATATGTAATTAAGATAGGCAAATAGACTTGGGAAAAGCAGACTTTTGGAAGCCACTGCCATTGTATATAGATAGTACATGTGAAAAGTTTGACCGCACCTGTTTCTGTTCTTATTGGAATGTGCACATTTTAGATTCAGACTGAAGGCAGCAAACTACAAAGGGTACAGTTTGTGCCTGAAAAGTGACTATACATTTGTCAGGCTGTATATTATATTATATTATCAGGCACAAACTGTACACTTTACATAATAATGTGAAAGATTGTCCATATTTAGAGAGGTGGTTACACATTGGCTAGCCTATGCCCTCCTCTTACGAGTTGCTCTTTACATCATTTCAGTATCAAATAATGATCACCTCCACCTCCGCCAAAAATTGGTTACAATAGTCACCCGCCATATGCCAAAGTCACCACTGTGGTCAGGTATTGGCGCCGTAGATCACGCCTTTACAGCATTACTGGAAAGAATGGCAGTAAATCATGAGACCGATGGTAATGGCGACTGTGCAGATCTTTATTTTAGTCCAGTTTGGAGACCAGTTTAGGTCGATGCCTCCTGGAAGGATCCGGGGAGCCACAGATTGCAGTAAGTGTAGGTCAGCGGGAGGTTTCGGGGAATGATAGTTACCCCATGCAGGGAAGAAATCGATGTTTTTTGTTTCCTTGTGCATATTAGACATAATCCACATTTTCCATTATCCCACATAGATTGCAGGACTCCCTCTAAAGATTGCTCCTGCACTCCACCTGCACAAGAGACTGTCACTTCTGGGGATAAAAAAAATTATAATTTCAAGTGCAAACCATCAATGAAGTATATTATTTTGCTTTTTTCTTCCAGTATTGAAACATATCTACCCCAAGTGCGAATTTTCCTGCAAACCATCAAGTAATCACAGTGTAAAAGATTTACAGTCCGCCCTTCCCCAGGCACTGCGAATGGATAATCCCTAAATTAGGTATTGTGCACCCAGCACAGTGTTCTGCAAATAATCCTCCTTCCTTATTTTATTTTTAACTAGGACAGTAAATCACTAAAAAATACACAAAGCAACATAACAATTTATTCTGAATAAAGGCAATTGTAACAGTGGGAATATCTACGTGTGTATGAGCAGTAAATGTAACAGAATTGTATAATGATTGCAAATCAGCGCCTTGGATAGTTCACATCAAGCCCCTCCGAAAGACGCGGGACCGGGCAAAGAGGAGCGTCGGGGGAAATACAGAAGAGGACACATCGTATTATGTCTAAATCATCAATTACAAATGTATCTAGGAACATGTATTAATGGAATTAAATTATATTTGGATTTTTTGTCCTTGATTATATCATAGTGTAAACTAATTCATTTCGGAATAATGATACAATAAAATATCACTTTTATATTTAGAAACATAGAGTGGAATCATCCATACTGGATAATGGTATTGTTACAAATGCAGACTATGCAATGATGAATTTTTTTACAGATTTTTTGCATCTTAAATATTTTCTACCAGTTTGCCGTTGTAGAGGTTGTGCAACTGCATCACATAGCCGGCTGTGCTGTTGCTTGTGGCATAAATATTGACATGACACTAATCTTCTTCTGGTTGTTGTCCACTTATATCTCTCTCTACTCAAAAGGTTTGTTTAATTGTTGCAACGAGTCCTTCTTTGATTTTACAGTGCTACCATTTTTCTAAATATTGTTAAAAGGAACCAAACATCAGCATTTTCCTATATAAGGTGCAGCCAGTGCAGTACTGGCACTATCAAGCACAGGCTGTACATACCATTAGTGGTCAGCTCGGATGTTTAGGCTGTGAAATCCAAGTTTATAAAGTTTGAAAATTCATCATGTTTTTGATTGACGTGTGCACCTCTGCTGATAATATCCGTGCGGGTTATGCACGCAGTACCTAGTATTGTGCATGAGAGGGCGGCGCATGCGCCCTCGCGTCTTCAGATCTCGTTGTGACCGCGGGAGCGCGCACGGTCACAACAGGACTGGAGAACAGCTGATCTTACCGATTAGCTGCAGCAGACGATATCGTAGCTGACATCTGCTCAGCTAATCGGGGTAAGATCAGCTGTTCTCCAGTCCTGTTGTGACCGCGCCGCCCTCTAATGGACAATACTAGGTACTGCAGGCTTCAGAAACATGGCGCCGGAGATGAGCGCTATGCGCAGGCGCTAATTACGACGCTGTGTAACTGAACATTAGAAATGTACATACAGCCAGAGAGAGGGAGGAACAGGCGGCGGGGAGGGGGGGCGGGAATCATGTGCATAACCCGCCCGGATATTATCAGCAGAGGTGCACACGTCAATCAAAAACATGATAAATTTTCAAACTTTATAAACTTGGATTTCACAGCCTAAACATCCGAGCTGACCACTAATGGTATGTACACACTGTGCCTGATAGTGCCAGTACTGCACTGGCTTTACCTTATATACCAAAATCCTGATGTTTGGTTCTTTTTAACCTCTGCTAGCTTACTTATTAGGCTCCTTCGATTACATGTTGTGAGGAAACCAATCACATCTGCTCCTCTCATATTTAAGCTGGATGAAATCTTCTAACCATGCCAGCTATAGGTTATACTGTGCTTGTGTTATGATGTCTAAGACTATCTTGAAAGTGTTGCTTTTTGCCTGGAGTGCTTGTGGAGTTTACCTGTCATCTTGTTGTTTCCTTCCTGCTCTTCTTTTCCTCCTTATTTTTTATTGTCTTATACCTTTGTGAGTGCATTCTTTGTGGTAGAGTTTTGGTTTCCCCTGTTTGTCTATTTTTATTACTCCTGTCCTGGTCACCACTGGGAGAGGGGGAATCAGATCAGGGTTGGTCAGGAGCAGGTCCAAGAAGATGGCTCAGGCATCCCCACATCTAGGAGTATCCCTGAGACTAAGGATAGCATATGGCCCCTAGCCTGAGGGTCAACTTAGGAGCCCCAGTTCCTGCTATCTCGAGAATCATCGTGACATTACCTGTCTCAAGTCATTAAGATTAAAGCTCCTTAAATTGTTTAAAGAAGATATTTGTCAAGCTACCACTAGGGGGCGCTGAAACTCAGGTAGAAAGAGAACTCCTAAATGCAGTTAGACAGAAGCCCACTAGAGGTCGCTGACACAAGAGCAGGGATAGTCGATCAGTCAGGGTCTATGCCGGGATGTCATGTCTATACCGAGGAGAAAACTATCCAAAGTCAAAGAACAGAGCCAAGGTCGAATACCGGAATAGCAAGGTAGCACAGTGGAGGGAGTGGAGGACACAGAACTGGATTGGAGTCCAGAGGACAGGGAGGAGTGGAGGTAAGGTCGGGAAGGAGGGATGGAAGCCTGGTCAAGTTGGGGGAACGGAGTTCTGGTCAGGTTGGGTAGGAGGGACGGAAGTTAGGTCGGGCAAGAGGAACAGAGGTCAGGACAAACAGTATCGGGTAGCAGGACAAGAAACAGACAACTTCTCTCAGGAGATAAGGACAAAGAGACAGAAATCAGAGTATATTGTATCAAAAAAATGTTTTAATAATATTCTTCAAAATATTTTTATAAAAACACTTTTTTATTTCAAATTGCTAAAATCATCACAAGGTCAAGAAAAAACATCACCAGAAAAAACAGAGGGGATCTCTGATCCAAAGGATTATTGGTGAAAGAGGCAGAGGATCATTTCATATCAAGAAATCTATATCATAAAAATATCACCCCTGTCCCTTCACCAACATCCATAGTACAGCACTAATACATATATTAATTGATAAATAATAAATATACAGATATATAAATATTATATCGATATATCAATAAATATACATTATATTTATTGATATATATATATATAGGATATATACAGATATATGATCTGCTATCATGTTTCTAACTTCTCTCAGGAGCAGCGTACGCAGCAGAGCCAGAAATATTACTGGCGGCATCCCAGAGGTTGTATCACCAATCTATGGTGGCGCGACCCCCAGAACAAGGCCAGAAAGAACAGACCCCCCCCAAGGGACATAAACTCCGGAGGCAAGATACATACACCGGCTCAAGAACGGGAGAGCCATGCAAGAATCATGACAATATTTTACTGGATTATTCTAATCTAAACCAAGCAAATCCTCTAATTGCTGCTGTTCCACTGATTCTAGAACAGTTTTTCTTTTTTTCCTGTGCCCCTCCATTCTAAAGTTATGCCCCCTGGTAACAAAGGTGCAAATTTCCCCTTCAACCAACTGGGAGTGGGTGTGGCAGTGTTTTGATTGGCCAGAAGAGAAAAGTAAACGCCCACAAGGAACTTATGCATTATAGGCAAGGTTTGTAGAAGGGACATAACTTTGGAACAGAAAGGCACTGAAAAAAAAGAAGAACTGTTCCAGAATCAGTGGAGCAACGGCAACTGGAGAAGGGGCTCAGGTTAAATTAAGAAAATATCCAGTAAATGGTCGTCGGTAAATACCGTACTATATGAAAGGAGTCATCTTTTCAGAGTTTTGTGACATTAAATGTTCCTGCACTTTTTTTTCATTCTGTTCCTCAATCTTGCAACAAACAGATTTACTAAAATACAGAAAGGACAGCTGTTCCGAAATTTACATGACAATTTTCCCATCACAATGCAGTTTTCACGCCGGGATCTTAGCAAAACTCATTTATGATCTGCATTCCGGGCAGGAATAATGATAAATCCGTCAGCGTGAGCCGTATGAGGCTCGTGTCTGCGACTCACAGATTTTCTCATGCTCAGTAATCTCCACTTCCAGAGTTAAATTGTCTGAGAAAATTGTCAGACTCCTATTTTTCATTAGACAAGTTACTCGCACATTCGCCTGTGGTGGACAGACACTTAATGGTGATTTCTGAGCTTGTTAATCAGGACTGTCAGGTCTGCGTTACCAGGACTGTGCATGACGGTGCGAAGCCGAAGGATCTGGGAAACTGCGAGGATTCAAAGTTACAAACATCTGCAAAACTTTGAGCTTTAAGCCACACTAAGGCCATGTGCACACGCTGCATTTTTGATGCATTTTTTGGTGCAGTTTTGTCACAAATCTTCCTGTCTATCCTTATGCCAGAAAAGTCAATGAGAATCCTGAAGTTTTGTGCACATGTTGCTTATTTTTTCCTTGCAGATTTGGTGCAGGAATTAATCTGCAGCATGTCAATTCTTGGTGCATTTTGGCAGCATTTTTCAGACTTTTCACCCTTTGACTCCATTATGAAAAATGCATCGAAAAACGACACCAAAAACGCACCAAAACCACACCAAAAATGCATCAAAATCACACCAAAAATGCACCAAAACCACAACAAAAACACACCAAAACCACACCAAAAACGTACCTAAACCACACCAAAAATGCATCAAAACCACACCAAAAATGCACCAAAACCACACCAAAAATGTTCCAAAACCACACCAAAAATGCCCCAAAACCACACCAAAAATGCACCAAAACCACACCAAACACGTACCTAAACCATACCAAAAATGCACCAAAACCACACCAAAAAAATGCACCAAAATCACACCAAAAATGCACCAAAACCACTCCAAAAATGTACCAAAACCACACTAAAAATGTACCAAAACCACAGCAAAAATGCATCAAAACCACACCAAAAATGCACCAAAACCACAACAAAAACACACCAAAACCACACCAAAAACGTACCTAAACCACACCAAAAATGCATCAAAACCACACCAAAAATGCATCAAAACCACACCAAAAATGCACCAAAACCACACCAAAAATGCATCAAAACCACACCAAAAATGCACCAAAACCACACCAAAAATGCATCAAAACCACACCAAAAACGTACCTAAACCACACCAAAAATGCATCAAAACCACACCAAAAATGCATCAAAACCACACCAAAAATGCACCAAAACCACACCAAAAATGCATCAAAACCACACCAAAAACGCACCAAAACCACACCAAAACTGCATCAAAACCACACCAAAAATGCACCAAAACCACAACAAAAACACACCAAAACCACACCAAAAACGTACCTAAACCACACCAAAAATGCATCAAAACCACACCAAAAATGCACCAAAACCACACCAAAAATGTACCAAAACCACACCAAAAATCCCCCAAAACCACACCAAAAATGCACCAAAACCACACCAAAAACGTACCTAAACCACACCAAAAATGCACCAAAACCACACCAAAAAATGCACCAAAATAACACCAAAAATGCACCAAAACCACTCCAAAAATGTACCAAAACCACACTAAAAATGTACCAAAACCACAGCAAAAATGCACCAAAAACACCAAAACCACACCAAAAACACACCAAAACCACACCAAAAATGCACCAAAACAACACCAAAAATGCATCAAAACCACACCAAAAATGCACCAAAACCACACCAAAAATGTACCAAAACCACACCAAAAATGTACCAAAACAACACCAAAATCACACCAAAAATGCACCAAAAAACGGCAAAAACGCACCACATTTTTGGTTTGTTTTTCTGACAGAAGATGCAGATTTGGTGCAGAAAATTTCACTAAAACTGTGGACTCTTTCTTTTATACAACCTGTTTTCTCTGGCCTTCCCTGAGACTGTAGGTGCTTTCTCCAAGCTCCACTATATGGAGATCTGTGTAAGACATATGTTTGAGACTGTCCCCATTTTATAATCCTACTGAACAGAAAAATAACAGTACATATCACGTTTTCTTGAAAATAAGACCTAGCAGGATTTTGAGGCCTTTTTGGAGTATGGTTATAATAGACACTGAGGAGCAAAAGGGTAACAATGTTTTGCACTTGTGACTTTTAGGCTCTATATCTCTCCATCTTCTACAGCTCTGAGCATGAGACAACCTTCATTTTATAGACAATCATCTTGGCTTCTCATACATAAGTGTGACTTGCAGATATTTAGCAGATGATTAGTTATGCAGATTCTCGTCAGGTCACTGCATTGTTACTGTTTTTCTCTTTTCCTTCCTGTATACTACAAATTACACCCTGTTCTCACATTCCATAATGGCTCCGTGTGATATTAGGTTGATTCCCAAGTGAAAGGTCACTGGTTCCAATGGAGGAGCAGCCATAAAGATTTCCCAAGAAAAGAGAAACGGCATCATCCAGTTCATCGATAGCGGTTTCTCGGCCAAGAAAATTGCCAAACTGCATCATGTGAGGCCATGACAGGTGGAAGAATAAGAAATGAAGTCCTTCCATTCAAAAGCCGAGAGGTGACGTCCAGGGAAAATATCGGAGTCAATAACTCGCTCATCACAAGGTCTATCGGTTCTGGTGACACCCGGCAGTGGAGGCGGCTCGTCTGCTCCATAATAGTGAGATCACAGACGGCCATACAAGAACCGAGCGACGCGCGTTTCACAAGTCTGGAATGGTGGCCCGAAAAAAGGTGAAGAAACCTCAACTACAATATCATCATCAGAAGCATTGGCAAAATGTACAAATATGGATAGTGGAAGATTGGAAACGGGGAATTGGGAGCGATGGGACGAAAGTCAGTAGAAAGCTCTGATGGGGGGAAATGGGTCTGAACAAATAAGGGAAAAAGGGGAGAATGGATCGAGGAACTGAAAAAAGTATTAAATTAGGTGGAGTACGCCTGATGATATTGGGGTGTTCACACCCAAAGGCGTTGGATACTAAGTTGACCAGGATTGATGGTGGTCTCAATGCTGAGATATATGTGAGGATCCTACAAGACGAGTTACTTCATACACTCGAGTATTATGGGAATGAAAAGGACAATGTGTTCCAGCAGGACAACGACCTGAAGAATACGCTGAGATTGGGAAAGAAATGGATCAATGACAATAAAGTAAAGGGTACTGCGATCGTTAGGCAGTAGTAAGTCTGACTGAATCACTGAGTTGGGTGGGAATATGGGTGGGGGAAGGGGTGAATATTCATTTCCAAATAATACACTTTCCAATCACTGATACCAGCACAGAGGAGGAGTGGGCGGAGAAGCGGGTGAATATTCATTTTCCTTAAACAGGCGACCCAATGACTGACGCTAATACAAAATATAAGACATCACCTGTTCTTCAGGGCCAAAGACACTTTTTTTAGCACTAGCTAATGTGCCGCCCCCATGTCATCAGCCAAGCTGCTCGGATCTGCATCCGCGGTGGCTCGAGGGGCGTCCGGACCCGGGGTCTTGCGGCCACTCGAATGAAGGGGAGTATTTACAGGGGGGTTGGTATATTGAGAGTTCATGACGCCACCCATGGTGTGTGGTAAGGTGGAGTACCACCGCTGCGGCTGGGAGTTCCCGGTGGCGATGGAGTGGGCAGCCAGGTGTTGAACCACTCCACGGGTAGGGGGATGACCTGGGACTCGGTGATGGTGACAGGGAGGTGCCGTTGGGGGGGGTAGGGGTCACTTATGTACTCACTCAGTCCAATAACGCTGACACTGACAACTTTAGTAAACCAAAGTTCTGGACACCACTGCCGCTGAGGGGGAGCACATTTGGGTTCCGTTTCTGCTGGACTGTTGCCTGTTGATCTGTGACCTTTCCGTTGGCACCTTGTTTCCTTCTAGTTGGTCCCTGTAGCTTGAAACTAGTCGGGTCCCGCTCCCTAGTATGGCTAACTGAAGGAGCTTGCTCTCAGGGTTCACGCTTGGGATTTCTTGGACCGTATTTGTGCAAAGTCCTATCCCCCTCGTTGCGCTAGTACCCCGATTTTGGAGCGGGTGGAGAGCGGATCTTGAAGGCTCCGTTCTCGTCGGGCGAATTGTCAGGTTGCCTGAAGCTACTCCCTGACCTAGGGTCCACGTACCCTGTCGTGCCCTGGTCCCAGCCCGGTGATGGTACTAGGCCGCCAGCTGTCCTCCACGACAATGCAGTGCCCATTGTCACGATCCCCTGCGACCGGGGGTCCAGCTCCTACCAGGCCCAGACCAACGTCTGCTACCTAGTACTTCCAAGGAGCCCAGCTCCTGACCTCCTCTCTCTTTCACCTCCAACACTACACTCGCCTTCTCCTGACACTCCTGACCTCCCTTTAACCAACCCCCCCAAGTGGGCGACCCTATTCCACTCAGGCTGTCCACTGGTGTGTCTGGTGGGTGTGGTGTAATGTGTTCCTAGGATTTTGATTAGCTGGTTTTGGCAACACCATTATTCAGGGACCCATAACCAAGGAGGAGGTGGATATTGCACAGAAGGGCAGATTGCACAATACCCTGTGACGACCTGATAGGCCAGGGCGTCACACTAATATTAAGGGGTCCCAAATGAAGAACCACCAGCCCCCTGTGATCTCTATATGCGATGCTTCTACACCCGCCATCCAAAGATCAATAAACCGCTACTCAGACGCAGGGTGATGGTTTCCAGGTAGAAGTTGGTTTTTCATTTCCATAAAGGTGTATGTCTTTATATTCCACAACTCAAATACCAAAATAACGTGTGCCCCTGCAAATAAATGTGCAATATGGACAAGGTGGAGTTGCTATGACTGCAGACAGGTAAAGTGGCGCTCAATGACCTTCCGCTGAGCCTTTGCCGAGCCCTACATGACACATTGTGTTGTTCTCTTTTGTTTGTCTTTTCTGCAATTTTCCTTTTGCTGTTATGAATCATTGCACTGAATGTAACGTTCTTTATGTGATTTTCAGTTTTTCCCAAAATTTACCTTTTTTAAACCCTTGGGAGATGCATCTTATACCGTATTTTAGATTTTGAGTAAGACACACTTTTCCTCCCAAAAATTTGTTGTTGCTTACAGGGGATGGTGGAGAGGGGTCACAGGAGCAATGCCGCAGGCGCTGTGCTGGAGCTGAGCTCTGCTGGGGCTACGCACCGAGGGCGCTTTGCTGTGCTGGCGCTGTGGGCGATGTGCTGAAGCTGCGCTATGCTGGGGCTTGAGGCTGAGGGCGCTGTGCTGTGCTGGAGCTGCAGACACTGTACTAGAGCTGCGCTGTGCTGGGGCTGTGCACCGAGGGCGCTTTGCTGTGCTGGAGCTGTGGGCGGTGTGCTGGAGCTGTGCTATGCTGGGGCTTGAGGCTGAGGGCACTGTGCTGTGCTAGAGCTGCAGACACTGTACTAGAGCTGCGCTGTGCTGGGGCTTCAGGCTGAGGGTGCTGCGCTGTGCTGGGGCTGTGCACCGAGGGCGCTTTGCTGTGCTGGAGCTGTGGGCGATGTGCTGGAGCTGTGCTGTGCTGGGGCTTGAGGCCAAGGGTGCTGTGCTGGAGCTGCAGACACTGTACTAGAGCTGCGCTGTGCTGGGGCTTCAGGCTGAGGGCACTGTGCTGTGCTGGGGCTTCAGGCTGAGGGCACTGTGCTGTGCTGGGGCTGTGGGCGATGTGCTGGAGCTGTGCTGTGCTGGGGCTTGAGGCTGAGGGCGCTGTGCTGTGCTGGAGCTGCAGACACTGTACTAGAGCTGCGCTGTACTGGGTCTGCAGGCTGAGGGCGCTGTGCTGTGCTGGAGCTTCAGGCTGAGGGCGCTGTGCTGTGCTGGGGCTTCAGGCTGAGGGCGCTGTGCTGTGCTGGGGCTGTGCACCGAGGGCGCTTTGCTGTGCTGGAGCTGTGGGCGATGTGCTGGAGCTGTGCTGTGCTGGGGCTTGAGGCCAAGGGTGCTGTGCTGGAGCTGCAGACACTGTACTAGAGCTGTGCTGTGCTGGGGCTTCAGGCTGAGGGCGCTGTGCTGTGCTGGGGCTGTGCACCGAGGGCGCTTTGCTGTGCTGGAGCTGTGGGCGATGTGCTGGAGCTGTGCTGTGCTGGGGCTTGAGGCCAAGGGTGCTGTGCTGGAGCTGCAGACACTGTACTAGAGCTGCGCTGTGCTGGGGCTGTGCACCGAGGGCGCTTTGCTGTGCTGGAGCTGTGGGCGGTGTGCTGGAGCTGCGCTGTGCTGGGGCTTCAGGCTGAGGGCACTGTGCTGTGCTGGGGCTTCAGGCTGAGGGCGCTGTGCTGTGCTGGGGCTTCAGGCTGAGGGCGCTGTGCTGTGTTGGGGATGTGGGCGCCATCCTGAATGCGTCAGCAATGTGGACTTCAAATAATGGTGTGCCGCCCCCGTGCCAGCAGCCGGGCTGCTCGGTTCCGGATCCGCGGTGGCTCGAGGGGTCTCCGGACCCGGGGGTCGTGCGGCCACTCAATAAAGGAGGGAATATGTACAGGGGGATTAGAAGTTCGTGCCGACACCTACGGTGCGTGGTAATGTGAGGGACCACCGCTGCCGTTGGGGAGCCCAGTGACGATGGTGTGGCAGCCTGATGTTTAACCCCTCCGTGGGTAGGGGGTTTTGTGTCCCGGGGGCCCGTTGGTGATGGATGGTGTTTGGGTGCCTTTGGGGAGGTAGCTGCAGGGGGTTTCCAAAGTACTCACTCAGTCCCAGAATAACCACATCGACAGCTTGTAAACCAAAGTTCTGAGCACCACCGTAGTCTGCAGAGAGCACGCCTGGATCCGTGCCATCGATGTTTTTGTTGGTCTGTGCCCTATCCCTGGCACTCTAGTCTCACTTGGACCCGTTGGTATGAAACTCTCTGGGTCCCGCTCACCCATATGGCTAACGGAGTGAGCTTGCTCTCAGGGTTTCTTTGCACTATAGTGGGAAAGTCCTATTCCATCGGTGCGCTAGTACCCCGATTTTGGAGTGGGTTGGGGATGACACTTGAAGTCTTCACCCCCGTCGGGTAAATTACCGGAACACGTAAAGCTACTTTCCGACCTGGGGTCCACGTACCCAGTCGTGCCCCGGCCCCTGCCCGGTGATAGCTCAAGGTCGCCGGCTGCCCTCCTCGGCAGTCCGTGCCCCTTGACACTGTCCCCTGTGACTGAGTTCCAGCTCCTACCAGGCCCAGACCAACATCTGCCATCTAGTATACAGGAACTCTCCTCCGTAGCCTCTCCTCACGAGAGCCACTTCACCTCCTCTCTCCTTCACTCTCGCCTCTCAACTCTCAACTGTCACTGTCCTCACTTTCTCCTCACCAACCCCCGATGTGGGTGGCCCTATTCCCTTCAGGCCCCCCAATGGCGTGTCTGGCAGGTTCAAGTGGGAAGTGTTCCTAGGATTTTTATTGAACTAGCTGTTAACAACACCAAAGGACCAGGATCCGTAACCAAGGAGGGTGGATACTGTGCAGAAGGGCAGATTGCACAATACCCTGTGACGACCTGATAGGCCAGGGCGTCACAATGGCGTGTGTGGAGATGGAGCTCTTGGCTCAAGATCTCATCTGCGCACACATCACCTCCGGCCCATTAATCTCCCAGCAGCGGACACAAGGAAAGTGGCACCCGGAGGTGGCGCGTGCGCAGATGAGATCTTGAGTCAAGGGCTTCATCTGCGCACACGTCAAGTCCGGGCGCCATTATTTTGAAGTCCACACCGCTGACATTTTCAGGATGGTGCTTGCAGCCACAGCACAGCACCCTCAGCCTGCAGCCCCAGCACAGCACAGCTCCAGCACAGCACAACACCCTCAGCCTGCAGCCCCAGCACAGCTCAGCTCCAGCACAGCACAACACCCTCAGCCTGCAGCCCCAGCACAGCTCAGCTCCAGCACAGCACAACACCCTCAGCCTGCAGCCCCAGCACAGCACAGCTCCAGCACAGCACAACACAACACCCTCAGCCTGCAGCCCCAGCACAGCTCAGCTCCAGCACAGCACAACACCCACAGCCTGCAGCCCCAGCACAGCACAGCTCCAGCACAGCACAACACCCTCAGCCTGCAGCCCCAGCACAGCACAGCTCCAGCACAGCACAACACCCTCAGCCTGCAGCCCCAGCACAGCACAGCTCCAGCACAGCACAACACCCTCAGCCTGCAGCCCCAGCACAGCACAGCTCCAGCACAGCACAACACCCTCAGCCTGCAGCCCCAGCACAGCTCAGCTACAGCACAACGCCAGCGGCATTTCTCCTGCGAGCCATCTCCACCATTCCCGGTAAGCAACATTCGATTTCTAAGATGCCTCCCTCATTTTTCTCCCAAACGTTTTGGAGGAAAAGGGTGTCTTTTAATATGAAAAATACAGTATTTGGTTGCAGAAAGTTCTGCACCTCTTAGTAGAAAAAACGCTATGCAAAAACCCATACTTTTGCTGAGTTTTTGATGCATTTTTTTCATATGTACCGCCCCCGTATTAGCGGCCGAGCCGCTCGGATCCGGAACCGCGGTGGCTCGAGGGATCTCCAGACCCAGGAGGGGGTTGCGCGGACACTGGAAGGGAAGAGGGGGGATATGTACAGGGGATAAGGAAGTTTGTGACACCACCCATTGTGCGTGGTAAGATGGAGTACCACCGCTGCTGTTGGGGAGCCCCGGTGGCGATGGTATGGCAGCAAGGTGTTTAACCCCTCCATGGGTAGGGGGTTGTGCCCCGGGGCCCGGTGGTGGTAGTGAAGGGGTGCCGTAGGAAAAGGAAAGGGTTTCTGCTTACTCACTCAGTCCAAGAATACTGACACCGACAGCTTGTAAACCAGACTTCTGAGCACCGCTGCAGCAAGGAGGGAGCACGCTTGGATCTGTGCCCTTGGTGTTGCTGTTACCCTGTGGCCTTTTCCGTGGCACCTTCTGCACTGTTAGACCCTATAGTGTGGAACTAATCGGGTCCCACTCACCCGTATGGCTAACAGAGTGAGCTTGCTCTCAGGGTTCACGCTTGGGATTTGATGGACTGTGTTTTGGGAAAAAGTCCTATCCCCTCATTGCGCTAGTACCCCAATTTTGGAGCGGGTGAGGGATGAATCTTGAAGACTTCACCCCCGTCGGGTAAATTATCAGGACACCTGAAGCTACTTCCCGGCCTAGGGTCCACGTACCCCGTCGTGCCCTGGCCCCTGCCCGGAGATGGCTCAAGGCCGCCGGCTGCCCTCTTCGGCAATCCGTGCCGCTTGACACGATCCCCTGCGACCAGGGTTCCAGCTCCTACCAGGCCCAGACCGTCTGCCACCTAGTAGTCCTCAGGAGCCCTGCTCCTCACCGGTGACCTCTCCCTCTGAGAGTCACTACTCCTCGATCCTACTCCTTCCACTCCTTTTTCGCTTCTCCTGTCACTTTTCACTTTCCCCTACCAACCCCCCAAGTGGGCGACCCTATTCCCATCCGGCCCCCCAATGGTGTGTCTGGTGGGTATGGTGTAAAGTGTTCCCAGGGTTTTGACTCTGGGACTTTGGCTCTGATCTTAGCAACACCAAAGGAACAGGGATCCGTAACCAAGGAGGGTGGATACTGTGCAGAAGGGCAGATTGCACAATACCCTGTGACGACCTGATAGGCCAGGGCGTCACACATACATTTTTCATTGCTTTCAATGGTGAAAAACGCTGCATAAACTCTTCAAGAATTGACGCTGCAGATTATTTTCTGCAAGGAAAAAACCTCGTCTGCACAAAATGTCAGGATTCTCATTGACTTTGCTGCATCAGGATTTGCTTGCAGTTTTGTGACAAATCTGCCCTAATTGTATAATACAATGCAATAAAAATGTAAAGTGTGTACACAGCCTTAGGCCCCCTTCACACGTCCGTTAAAAACACGTGCGTGTTTCACGGACCGTTTTTCATGTCCGTTGTCCGTTTTTTCATCCGTATTCTTGTTCCGTGTATCATCCGTGTTGCCTCCGTATGTCCGTATGATTCATCCGTTTGTCCGTTTTTAGAGTCCGTGTGTGATCCGTGTCACTAGCGTTTGCCATCCGTTTTTCAAGAACGTTTTTCTGTGGATCGTCATCACATTAATGATTTAATGTGTTGATGCTGGTGTTAATTAACATTTGCCAACTTAAATGAGCCACTAATCCGGATTTGGTTCATTTGGTGTGCTTCCATACTGGGTATTGTTGAGTTTTTCAAAATGTCCATATCAAATGAGGCTCTGTTGTTTCTCGCATGGATGATATCTCGAAGATTTGGGGTTAGGCGTTATATGATACCGTCTTCGGATATTGCTGATAGAAGAATGTGGGTGCATCCTATTGTCCTCATGCGTCCTACACATGGACATTTTCATTGTCTATTTTTCGAGTTAAGGCGTTATCCAGCAAAATTCCAGGCATATACTCGTTTATCAGTTGAACAGTTTGATTCAATTTTGGACATACTAAGGCCTCATATTCAGCTCCAGGACACAAGCATGCGCCTATGTATTCCTCCTGAAGAAAGATTGCTTGTTACTTTAAGGTATGGTGTCTTACATTAATATTTTGAAATTTTAAATGTTTAAATTAATATATTTTTTAAATTTGTTAAATTTAAAACACAATATCGATTATTACCTTTTTTATTAAATTTCTTTATCATATAGAAAGGATTTTAAAGTTTTTTAAAATAGAAATTTAATAAAAAATAAGGTAAACCATAATTATTACAAGATGTTTCCTATATGATGACTGTTTAACCTGTTTAGTCTTTAATATTATTAATAGTGTTTCTCTATTACACATTACATAGGTTTCTGGCAACAGGCATGTCTTATGGTGCGTTACATTTTGACTTCCTCCTTGGAACATCAACTATAAGTGTGATTATCAAGCAAACCTGTGATGCATTATGGGAACATCTCCGCAATCAAGTAATGCCTCAACCAACATGTGAGAAATGGCTCTCCATAGCCCATGGATTTCATGAACTGACAAAATTTCCACACTGTATTGGGGCTTTGGACGGGAAGCATATTAGGGTACGCAAGCCACCCAATTCTGGGTCACGATTTTTCAATTTTCACAAATATTTTTCCGTTGTCATATTAGCCTTAGTAGACACACATTATAATTTTACTTATGTTGATATTGGGGCATATGGTAGTGCATCAGATGCCAGAATATTTAGATCATCACGCTTGGCCCGACGTTTGGTTTCTCATGAGTTGAATTTACCTTCTCCATCACCACTGCCTGGTACTTCTACACCTCAAGTTCCTTTTGTTATGGTAGCAGATGAGGGTTTTGCTTTATCGACACATGTCATGAGACCTTTTCCAAGGCGTGGAATTGATGATTTAAAATCTAACTTTAATTCCCGTTTAAAGGGAGCACGCTCATATGTTGAATGCACATTTGGTATTCTCGCTTCAAGATGGCGCATATATTTAACAACCATACAACTCAGCCCAACAAATGTTACGTCTGTTGTTAAAGCTACAATAGTTTTACATAATTTTTGTAGAATGCATGAGGTAAACATTACGAGTGACACATCTACATCTCATTATATAAGTAATGTTCCACGTAATGAGAATTCCAGCACACAACCATGTTTGAATGCTTTACAAATTAGAAATAACTATATGCATTATTTTGTGAATAATTAATTTGTTTTTCCTTTTTTTATTTTTTTAAATGTAAAAATTGCTATGCTAGCAATGTCAACAGAAACCATTGTCATGGTTACAGCCTTTGTTTTTGTATACCAAACCTTTATGATTCTGTTAACTTCGTTACATCATCTAATCTGTCAGTATTGATTAATATTACAGTTATTATGCTCTGATAAAATAATTTATCATGATTGTCAAATATTTTTTTACCAATTAAACAAATAAAAAAATATTATTTGTTAAAAATTAAAAAATTTTGGTAAATATAGATTTTGATTTAAACATAACAATTAAATATCTTGTAAATAAATATGATGTTTATTAAAAAACTTGGATTCCAATTTTTGATTAAAAAAAAACATTTATTGTCATGGAACAAATGGAAACATTTATGACACTTGAAACAATCGAGCCATATTTGTCATAGTTAACGTTTCAAAAAACATCTATTCACCACAAACATTTAAAAAACATATGCCTGTCATTATGTTTATTTGCCAAAAAATCATGGGCCTAGAGGTTGATAAACGTTTCAACCAATTTTTGTTGATATTACCATTCTTTGTATGGTTCATAAACCAAAAAATAATATCCATACAAAATAAACAATTTGGATACATTGTAGCAGTTGAATGGCCATTGAAGAGTATATATTTTTTTAAAATATAGTTTTTACTTACATTTAAAGTACCATAAGTTTTTCCATTACAAACACACAGACAATTTTTTATATTGTGTGATATAATTTTAGAAAAATCTGGAAAAAATTTAAGAAAATCAGACTTTTGTAAATTTTCACTATTATGTTAAATTCGCCATGTTTGAGCAACATACCAGAAATTTTTTTATTAACCAAAAAAAAAATTTGAAAGAACAACACAAAAAATGAAAGAAGACTTATGTGTAACATAAGCACCTACTCAATTAAATCTTCTAGAGAAGCAACTGACTGTTGTGTTGAAGGGATATTATTTTCGGGGTCAGAGATTGTTTGTGAAACATAGGTTGATGTTTGCGTCTTATTCACGCATGTGGCAACATTTGAATCCTGAGAAGATGATGTTGGTAGCATGTGTGACGATGACGCATACATTGGTTGGCCCAGATTTTGTGAAAACATTATTGGGTTTTGAATGTGTGGTTGTTGTGTGTAAGATATATTTGATGGAAATTGTTGACCCTGTATGAATGAGTGTGTTGGAGTTTGTCCAAAAAACAATGACTGTTGGTATGATGGAATTTGACTTTGGATTTGTGTTGGTTGAATGTTAGTAGTATTTCTGTAATTTTGTGTTTGTAAAGGATGTTGTAGGTAATTTATTGGAACAATTGGATTAGTAGGTTGAGTCAATTGTGTCAACATATTGCTACTTTGGCCAGACATTAGAGTAGAAATCGATGGTATGGGTCTATTAATGATGTTTTGTACTTCGGTATTTTGGGCTGCTTGGTTGCCAAAGTTGGTTATAAGTGAAGTAGTTGGCTGGTTGGATTGAGTTTGTGGTATTAGTTGAGCAGAAACATCAGGGATATGTGAATTATAATTAGTGCGCCATTGCTCGATGGCTAATAGGACATGATTTGGTAGGGGATTGGTTTGGCATGCCGATATTAAGGTTAATATGGCAGCCCTTAAGCGTTCCTGGTTGTCCGAGTGTACTTTGGACAAATATGGTGCTAAGGAGCGACAAAATCTCTCAGTATCGTTTTCAGGCAAAAGCGAGTTCATTATTGACATGACTCTGGTGTCTATAATTTCTGGGAGGGATCGGAAATCCTCTGGTCGTCTAAGTCTTCTAGCACGATATGTTGATGTTTGTATGCGTGACCCTGAAATTTGAATAGAGGATGGAGGTATATTTGTTGTAGTGTCTTGTGGTGTGTTTGTTGCCTGATTTGTGGTGCTCTGGGGTCCTGCCTCACTTGAGATATTTTCTGTATTTTGATTTGCAGAGTTTTGGCTTTCTGGGTTGTTTGTATTTGTCTGTTCCACCTCTGAAGCGGAAGTTGCTGGTGCCGACTGTGCGGCGGATGGGTTTTCGTCGGAGTCGTCCAAATTGTCATCAGTTCTATTTTAGAAAAAAAAAAAAAAAAAATTAAATATTTTTAAATTTTTAGATATTCCATTTACAAGAAGCAACATCGCTGACGATCTTAAAAGTGATGTGACACCACCCAAAATCGTTGCAATCTGGGTTATGTTATCACTACCATGAGCGTAAGCGATGTTGCAGCGTGTAAATTGTCCTTTAGTTATGTTCATTTAATTTTTAAAAAGTGTTAATTGACATATATACTTACTGCGTGACCTCCATTATCGGTCGCAGAAACTCTAACTGTTCAAAATAAACATATCTTCGCTTGCGTGTGTTGGCGGAGGTTGAGGGAATGGGATTAAATTCCCGTCTGTACTGGTCCCGGGCAGATCTCCATCTCCTTCGCACTAATTCCACTTTATCCATGTTGTTAAATTGAATATTTGTCCCATAATGAAGTTTTTTTGGTTCAACAAACCAAAAGGACAATTGGATATGTTTGGGTGGAAAAAAAAAAAAAAAAAACCACATTAGTGCTATCACAGACTCCATGGTCGATTGTACTTGAGGATTTGTATTTTGCGCCAAATCCGCACCTTATTTTTAACGCTGATTATCAGCTAATCTGCAGCAGCGGCATGGTTTTTTTGAAATGCTGTGTCCATGCTGTGGATTTTTCCGTGGCTGATTTGAGGCGAATTTTGCTCTTGAAAAATCTGCAGCATGTAAATTATTGTTGCAGAATTTGGTGGGCCTTTTGGGTATATAATGGGGAACACGATATAAAAAATTCTGCATCAAATTCAGCCGCTAATCCTCGGAAAATCCGCAGCAGAAATAAGGTGCGGATTTGCCGCCAAACAAAAATCCACATTTACATTCAACCGTGTACACATAGCCTTACCAACTTTTAAACAATTGGCATCTGTAAGTGTAATTTTAGCTTTAAAAACAAAAATTAGGTTAAAACACCTAGAAAAATAAACTTACCAAATCGAGCTCTTTTACCAGGTGAGCAACGGTCCCATCCATTGTTTGGATAAAGCTCAGCTGCAACCGACTTCCAGGTTCGCTCTACAATTGCTCGGTCACGATAACCATCTGTGCGTGTATCCCATAAATCAGGGTGACCCTCAACTACCCCAATTATGCGTCCAGTATCCACGCGTGGAGCCATGTTTAGTTTTTCAAGCACTAAACCAAAAACAAGCTGGAGAAACGCTCAAATGAAGCCTCACACTCCTTCCTTAACCCCTTCACGACCGCGGGCAGTAAAATTACGTCCTATTTTAACGTGACTTAACGACCAGGGACGTAATTTTACTGCCTAAACTTCATTTGATTGCCGTGGCCATAGCAACGGCTTTCAAATGATGTCCCCTGCTGTTTCTTACAGCAGGGGACCTTTGCTTGACCCCAGGGGGGGCGGCATCGCCACCCCCTATCGACGATCGATGTGATTGGCTGTTCAAATCTGAACCGCCAACCACATCGATCGCACTAATTTCGGCAAAAATAATGCCCGAATTAGTGCGATCCTGTGAGATCCAGCTATGAGATGCCGCAGCTGCTGCAGCATATCATAGGTGGACCTCAAACATGTCTCCCCCAGCCCCTGCAGCACTGATTGGAGCGATCGTGCAATGACGCGCAATCGCTCCAATCAGTGTGCAGTGGGGCGGTGTGATTTGCCGGTGGCCGCCCTCCCCAGGCCTGTGCTGGCCTGCGAGCCCTCCCCCAACATGTCTGCAGCGTGCAGTGGCTGGTACTTGTGGTACCACGCCACCGCCGCTGCTGCCGCCGCCGCCGCCCTAGCTGTCACCGCTGCTGCACGTGAGTACTGTGCTCACTTTGCAGCCAGCCCGTGCGCGCTCCCGTGGTGCCCCTGCGCGCTCCCGTGGTGCCCCTGCGCGCTGCCATGGTAGCCCCTGCCGTGCCCCCCCCGCAATCTGCTCCCCCCAACCCCCCCCCCCCCGACATCCCGATCTGCTCCCCCCGCGATCTGACTGCCTCCCCCATTATCTCTGTTCTGCAGCTCCCTCTCCGGTCTCCCCCTCTGCTCTACCCCCTCCCCCTCTGCTCTCACCCCCCCCTCTGCTCTCACCCCCCCCTCTCCCCCTCTGCTCTCCCCCGACGTCCTCTTACCTGTCTTCACCGGCCTGATCACATCTGCGTCCATCGCTGGGTCCTTCCTGGGCATTCTGCTGATCTGCCTGCTGCTCCTGTAAAGCTGTCCATCTCTCTGCCATCTATTCCTCTGCAGCTCTTCTGGTCAGTGTTCCTCCTGCTAGTCCTCTGGGTACTGTGAGTATAACTTTTTTTTTTTTTTCCGTATCCCCTGTCCATTTTTACACCTCATCTGTCCGTGCGTCCCGCCAAGCGCTGATCAGGGATGCAGATAACGGATCGGCATCCCTGCTCAATTTTTGGCGTGACTTTTTTTTTTTTTTCCGTATCCCCGACGCTTTTTGTATCGCATCCGTCCGTGCGTCCCGCCAAGCGCTGAACAGGGATGCAGATAACGGATCGGCATCCCTGCTCAATTTTTGGCGTGACTTTTTTTTCCGTATCCCCGACGCTTTTTGTATCGCATCCGTCTGTGCGTCCCGCCAAGCGCTGATCAGGGATGCAGATAACGGATCGGCATCCCTGCTCAATTTTTGGCGTGACTTTTTTTTTTCCGCATCCCCGACGCTTTTTGTATCGCATCCGTCTGTGCGTCCCGCCAAGCGCTGATCAGGGATGCACATAACGGATCGGCATCCATGGTCAATTTTTGGCGTGACTTTTTTCCATATTTGCGACGCTTTTTGTATCGCATCCGTCCGTGCGTCCCACCAAGCGCTGATCAGGGATGCACATAACGGATCTGCATCCATGGTCAATTTTTGGCGTGACTTTTTTTTTTTTTACGTATCCCCGACGCTTTTTTTTATCGCATCCGACCGTGCGTCCTGCAGCGGCCGATCAGTGCACTGCGTCTGTGCGTTTGAAAAGTCAAATGGCGCTCCTTCTCTTCTGAGCCCCGCCATGCGCTCAAACAATTTATTTCCACCACATATGAGGTATCTGCGTACTCAGGAGAAAATGCACAATACATTTTATGGTGCATTTTTTCCTGATAGCCTTGTGAAAAAAAAAGCTACCTAGTTGAAGCAACCGTTTTGTGGTAAAAAAAATTTTTTTTCTTTTCACGGCTCAACGCTATAAACTTCTGTGAAGCCCCCAGGTGTTCAAAGTGCACATCAAACATCTAGAAAAATTATTTGAGGGCTCTAGTTTCCAAAATGGTGTCACTTGTGGGGGAGCTCCACTGTTTAGGCACCATAGGGGGACTCCAAACGTGACATGGCGTCCGCTAATGATTCCAACCAATTTTGCTGTCAAATGGCGCTCCTTCTCTTCTGAGCCCCGCCATGCGCCCAAACAATTACTTTCCACCACATATGAGGTATCTGCGTACTCAGGAGAAAATGCACAATACATTTTATGGTGCATTTTTTCCTGATAGCCTTGTGAAAAAAAAAGCTACCTAGTTGAAGCAACCGTTTTGTGGTAAAAAAAATTTTTTTTCTTTTCACGGCTCAACGCTATAAACTTCTGTGAAGCCCCCAAGTGTTCAAAGTGCTCACCAAACATCTAGAAAAATTATTTGAGGGCTCTAGTTTCCAAAATGGGGTGACTTGTGGGGGAGCTCCATTGTTTAGGCACCTCAGGGGGTCTTCATACCCCACATGGCGTCCGCTAATGAGTGCAGCTAATTTTGCATTCAAAAATTCAAATGGCGCTCCTTGCCTTCCGAGCACTGCCGTGTGTCCAAAGATTTGATTTCCACCACATATGAGGTATCTGCGTACTCAGGAGAAAATGCACAATACATTTTATGGTGCATTTTTTCCTGATAGCCTTGTGAAAAAAAAAGCTACCTAGTTGAAGCAACCGTTTTGTTGTAAAAAAAATTTTTTTTCTTTTCACGGCTCAACGCTATAAACTTCTGTGAAGCCCCCAGGTGTTCAAAGTGCTCACCAAACATCTAGAACAATTATTTGAGGGCTCTAGTTTCCAAAATGGGGTCACTTGTGGGGGAGCTCCATTGTTTAGGCACCTCAGGGGGTCTTCAAACCCGACATGGCGTCCGCTAACAGGTGCAGCTAATTTTGCACTCAAAAATTCAAATGGCGCTCCTTGCCTTCCGAGCACTGCTGTGTGTCCAAACATTTGATTTCCACCACATATGAGGTATCTGCGTACTCAGGAGAAAATGCACAATACATTTTATGGTGCATTTTTTCCTGTTACCCTTGTGAAAAAAAAAGCTACCTAGTTGAAGCAACCGTTTTGTGGTAAAAAAAATTTTTTTTCTTTTCACGGCTCAACGCTATAAACTTATGTGAAGCCCCCAGGGGTTCAAAGTGCTCACCAAACATCTAGAAAAATTATTTGAGGGCTCTAGTTTCCAAAATGGGGTCACTTGTGGGGGAGCTCCATTGGTTAGGCACCTCAGGGGGTCTTCAAACCCGACATGGCGTCTGCTAATGAGTGCAGCTAATTTTGCGTTCAAAAATTCAAATGGCGCTCCTTCCCTTCCGAGCTCTGCCGTGCGCCCAAACAATTGATTTTTACCACATATGGGGTATCAGCGTACTCAGGAGAACATGCACAATAAATTGTATTGTGTACTTTCTCTTTTCTCCCTTGTAAAAATGAAAATTTTATGGCTAAAGTAACATTTTTGTGTTAAAAAGTAAAATTTTCATTTTTTCCTTCCACATTGCTTTGGTTCCTGTGAAGCACCTAAAGGGTTAATAAACTTATTGGATGTGGTTTTGAGCAGTGTGAGGGGTGTAGTTTTTAGAATGGGGTCACTTTTGGGTATTTTCTGTCACCTAGGCCTCTCAAAGTCACCTCAAATGTAATGTGGTCCCTAAAAAAATTATTTTGTAAATTTTGTTGGAAAAATGAGAATTTGCTGATGACCTTTGACCCCTTCTAACTTCCTAACGGAAAAAAAATTTGTTTCGAAAATTGCGCTGATGTAAAGTAGACAAGTGGGAAATGTTATTTAGTAACTATTTTGTGTGACATATCTCACAGATTTATGGGCATAAATTTTCAAAGTTTGAAAATTGCGAAATTTTCAAAATTTTCGCCAAATTTCCTAAATTTTCACAAATAAACGCAAAAAATATCGGCCTAAATTTACCACTGACATGAAGCACAATATGTCACGAAAAAACAATCTCAGAATCGCCAGGATCCGTTGAAGCGTTCCAGAGTTATAACCTGTCAAAGTGACACTGGTCAGAATTGCAAAAAATGGCCCGGTCATTAGGGTGTTTTAGTGGCCGGGGGTGAAGGGGTTAATGCCTGCAGGCTGCAAAATGACATTAAATACAGCTCAAAGCAAATTGCAGACACCTGGCAATAAAGAGATACATTAATTACAAGAAAAGTTGAAAAAACGGACACGGACCACACGTAGATGCATCCGTGTCACGTACGTGTTTTCACGCACCCATAGACTATCATTGGATGCGCGTGTGCGTGTTCCGTGCCAAAAACGGACAAGCATCCGTGAGGCACGGATACACATACGTGTCACGCACACGGACACACGGAGCGTATGGAAAAACGTACGTGTATACACAGACATTGAATAACAATGGTCCACGTTTGTCCGTGTCTCTGGTACATACGGACACGGACCAAACACGCACGTGTTTCACGGACGTGTGAAGGGGGCCTTACAAGGATTATTTGCAGTAACATGATCAGTATGACCAATGTGTTTCCAATGTTATTTTTTGCTTTACTACTAGGATAAAAAACTGGGGAGAAAAAATAATTGGGAATAGTCTGTATATTCTGAGAGCCGGACTTTTTGGATTTTTCAGTGGATACATTTGTATGAGGACTTGTTTTTTTGTGGGATAAACTAATTTTTATTGATACCATTTTTGGGGTTCATGTGATTTTCTGATCTCTTTTTAATCCAGTTTTTTAGGGATTCGCAGTAACAAAAACACGTCTTTCCATTTTCATTTTCACGATAGGGAATAAATATTATAATATTTAATTGGTTTAGACAATTACACATGCAGGAATACCAAATATATAGGGGATAAAACCCAACTCCCACCCTTATCTGCAAGTGTTAATAGCAAAATCTAAAAATAATACGTATGTGGTATTACTGCATGCGCAATTATCCAAACGTATACAATAATTAATCATAATTAACAATTAAAATTTTCCCCATTCAAATGTTTTTAAATATAAAACCTAAATAAACTATATATATATATATATATATATATATATATATATATATATATTTAGGTTTTTTTTAGTTCCTTTTTTTTACAGCGGTAAGCTGTAAAGATCGAGCTCTCCTCTTGTGCCTGCTGCAAATGTACAGCAAATGACAGGGTGTGGGCGGCACGGTGGCTCAGTGGTTAGCACTGCAGTCTTGTGGTGGCTCAGTAGGTAGCACTGCAGTCTTGTGGTGGCTCAGTGGTTAGCACTGCAGTCTTGTGGTGGCTCAGTGGTTAGCACTGCAGTCTTGCAGCGCTGGGGTCCTGGGTTCAAATCCCACCAAGGACACCATCTGCAAGGAGTTTGTATGTTCTCCCTGTGTTTGCGTGGGTTTCCTCCGGGTTCTCCGGTTTCCTCCCACACTCCAAAGACATACAGATAGAGACTCTAGATTGTGAGCCCCAATGGGGACAGTGTTGCCAATGTATGTAAAGCGCTGTGGAATTAATAGCTCTATATAAATGAATAAAATTATTATTAATTAATTATTATATATGTTATAGAGCTATTATCAGCTATGTAGTTCTTGCAAATTATATTGAGATTTTGTCATGTGAGGTTCAGCTCTACACACAGCTGCTGGCACGGTGGCATCAGACTCTGTTCACACCACAGAGCCTGACAAGCAACCTGAGGCTTCTGGATTGTTCAGGCAGAGCCGGGCGTCGGCTGGTATTCATTCACTGGTCTTAAACGGAGTTAATTCCTGCAGACTGGTGAGCAGCAACTAAGGCTATGTCCGCACGTTGCGTCGGTGTACCTGCAGTTTATTCTGCACGTTTTCCTTCCCTTGGTTTTTGACCAAATGGCTTTTGACCATTTTTTAGCGCTAAAAACGCATGCGTTTTTACCGCGTTTTTAGTGCGTTTTTAGCGCTTTTTACCTGCGTTTTCACCTGCGTTTCTGCAGATGCGTTTTTGAGATCAAGACACTGAGAAATAAAGTTAAATTAGTCAAAAAGAATGAAAAAAGATAAAAAAAGTATAAAATTAACTTTTAATAAAATTATATGGGAAATTATCATTTTTAATGTAATAATAGTGGTTATGCACATTTTAACAGAAAAATAGCTAAAGTTTATTAATTTTTTACATTTAAATTTTCGGTTATTGTGTGTGTGTAAAGGAACATTAGAATCCATTAATTTTTGCCCAGAAAAGCATGCGTTTTTGGAGCCAAAAACGCAGTTGAAAAGCAGGTAAAAAGCATGAAAAACGCAGGAATTGTGATTTTGGTTGCGTTTTGCCATTTCTCATTGACTCCAATGTTAAGGAAACGCTGCAGAAATGGCAAAAACAACTGACATGCTGCTTCTTTTTCAGCATGGTTTTTGACCACAAATATGCAAATTAAACGCTGCAGAAAAAAAAGCAAAGTGCAGACAGGATTTCTGCTTTTCCCATAGACTTTGCTGGAAATCAAAAACGCATGCGTTTTTGCCCAAAAACGCTGCTGCCAAAAACGCTGCAGAAACGCGGTAAAAAACGCAACGTGCGAACATAGCCTAAGAGCTCAGGTTGCTAATTGCCATGTGCAGCTACATTATCTCCTCCCTATTTAAAGCACTGCTTCCTTCCTGTATGTGCTGATGATAGCTTCAGCTTTAGCTCCTCCAATCCCGGTCTTGGTGGTTATCCTGTTAATGGTGATCTGTGTTGCACTGGTGTGTGCCTTATAAGATGTTCATACAAAGTGAAAGGCATAGGTGCCAGGAAGGAAAACAGACCAACTCACAGAAGGAACTCAATTTTTGGTTACCCAAAGGTAAACCCGTAAGCTGAAGGGCTGGAACGCCTAGAAATAATTCCACCTAGAGGTATAGCCAGCAAGGAAGTACAGTGAAAGGTGAAGATATGAAACCCACCCCAGAATATATAGGGTAGACCAAAGCGGAAAATGGGAAACACCTGGAGAAGAATGAACCAAGAAGAGAGAACAGAGGCAATAAGAACCATCAGCATTTGGACCGGAAAGAAAAGGCAATAACCAGCAGAGAGAGGGACTGATCATGGAGCAACAAGTCACCAGGTGGAATCTCCAAACTTAGCCATGATAGCACCTATACATTGCACTTATACCAACGTGTACTTCCGCTCATTTATTTGGTCTTACCATGACTTTCAGCAGGCCGGACGTTCTAGAGGGCTGACTGTAAGGCTATGTTCGCACGTTGCGTTTTTTACCGCGTTTCTGCAGCGTTTTTGGCAGCAGCGTTTTTGCGCAAAAACGCATGCGTTTTTGATTTCCAGCAAAGTCTATGGGAAAAGCAGAAATCCTGTCTGCACATTGCTTTTTGTTCAGCAGCGTTTAATTTGCATATTTGTGGTCAAAAACCATGCTGAAAAAGAAGCAGCATGTCAGTTGTTTTTGCCATTTCTGCAGCGTTTCCTTAACATTGGAGTCAATGAGAAATGGCAAAAAGCAACCAAAATCACAATTCCTGCGTTTTTCATGCTTTTTACCTGCTTTTCAACTGCGTTTTTGGCTCCAAAAACGCATGCTTTTCTGGCCAAAAATTAATGGGTTCTAATGTTCCTTTACACACACACAATAACCGAAAATTTAAATGTTAAAAAATAATAAACTTTAGCTATTTTTCTGTTAAAATGTGCATAACCACTATTATTACATTAAAATTGATAATTTCCCATATAATTTTATTAAAAGATAATTTTATACTTTTTTTCTCTTTTTTCATTCTTTTTGACTAATTCAACTTTATTTCTCAGTGTCTTGATCTCAAAAACGCATCTGCAGAAACGCAGGTGAAAACGCAGGCAAAAAGCGCTAAAAACGCACTAAAAACGCGGTAAAAACGCATGCGTTTTTAGCGCTAAAAAATGGTCAAAAGCCATTTGGTCAAAAACCAAGGGAAGGAAAACGTGCAGAATAAACTGCAGGTACACCGACGCAACGTGCGGACATAGCCTTAGACGTCTATTTTTGATCAAAATTACGCATATAAGTCTATGGGTCCGTGGAAATCACTGACGGCACATGGATGGCAGCAGTGGACTGCCCGTGATTAACAGTGAAATCTATATTAAAAGCTTTACAAATCATTTATTTCACTGATGAAACGCTGACGGAAAAAACCTGACCAAACACTGATGAACAACGATCCATGTTTTACATACAAGAAAAATCAGTGATGTGTGAACGACGCCTGAGTCAGATTGTTATCAGCAGCGTGTGCAGGTAATAGGATTCACTCCAGAGGCGGCTGCAGAGTCATAAGAGGCAGCGAAGCAAAGAAGGAAAGCTACGTGAAAATCAAAGGAAACGCTGCAGATTGAAACGACACGTGACACAATCCCAAACCCAACACTTAATGCAGAAGACTTTCTAATTGCTCTTCTATCTACGGCAGAGTTCCTGGAGAATTAAGACGGATGCAGAACATTAACTGATGTATAACTGCGATTAATTAATTGAGCGCATGTTAATTCAGACAGAAACTGAATGGTAAATGAGGGAGAAAACAAATATCGTCTGATCCCGCAAACGAAATAATCCATTTGTGAATTCTCCATTTCATGCCATGATATAAAAACCAAGGGCTGGATTAATCCTTTGCATTTTATTTTAAATCACCTCTTCCACTGAATTCATCAAAATGGCTCTTGTATGTGTGATGCTAGACAATACAAGCAGTATGAATAGAAGGGTATTCAGACAAGCCGGGATCATAAGCCAGGAGGTAACGTATAAGATTCAGGGAGCAGACAAAAACATGGTCAGGAAGAGGTATGAGGTCAGAAGCCAGGAGGTAACGTATAAGGTTCAGGGAGCAGACAAAAACATGGTCAGGAAGAGGTGTGAGGTCAGAAGACAGGAGGTAACGTATAAGGTTCAGGGAGCAGACAGAGATGTAGTCAGGAAGAGATCTGAGGTCAGAAGACAGAAGGTAACATATAAGGTTCAGGGAACAAATAGAGATGTGCTCAGGAAAAGGTGTGAGGTCAAAAGCCAGGAGGTAACGTTTAAGGTTCAAGGAGCATACAGAGATGTGGTCAGGAAGAGGTCCGAGGTCAGAAGCCAGGAGGTAACATATAAGATTCAGTGAGCAGACAAAAACATGGTCAGGAAGAGGTGTGAGGTCAGAAGACGGGAGGTAACGTATAAGGTTCAGGGAGCAAATAGAAAAGTGGTCAGTAAGAGGTCTGAGGTCAAAAGCCAGGAGGTAACATATAAGGTTCAGGGAACAAATAGAGATGTGGTCATGAAGAGGTCTGAGGTCAGAAGCCGAGAGGTAATGTATAAGGTTCAGGGAGCAGACAGAGACGCGGTCAAGAAGAGGTCCGAGATCAAAAGCCGACATTACACGGGAGGGCAGATACAGATGAGGTCAAGGTACAAGCCGAATGTTAGCGTTCCAGGAAAGTACATACCAAAATACAGGAAGCAGACGTGGATGTGGTCAGGAGGAAATCCGAGGTTAGAAGCCGGGAAATCCCAACAGAAACAGGGGGGAACAGGCAGAGAAGGGTCAACAACAGTCCAGAGTTGAGAGGAGTCACGATCTGAACCCTGAGCACCACGGGAGCCAACAGCACAACTGTAACCAGGAAGTATGACTGGTGGCGTCCTGAGCTAATGTACCGCCCGGAGAGGGGCCCGGACGCTTCTCCACTTGCTCGGGCAGAGCCGCTCGAGGTCCGGGCTCGGGTTGTCGGTGGCACGAGCGCCTCCGGACCGGGGGCCACGTCGCTCTGTTAAGGGGAGAGGCAGTGGGATGGTGGTGGGACAAGGCGTGCAGTCGGGGAGGGCCGCGCTGTCGTCCAACGGGTCGTGACGCCACCCAAGGGTCGTGGTGACGGGATGCACCACTGCTGCGGCTGGAGTGAAGGTGGGCTCGTCCGGGATCGGTGTTGCGGCCACAGCCTAGATGTTAGCACCTCCGTGGGTAGGGGCGTTGTGTCTCAGGACCCGGTGGGAGAGGGGGGCGCTCGAGATACTGGAGCGTGGGTGTTGTTGTTGGGGTGCAGGGTGCCGTGCTGTGGTGCAGTGTCGTGCCCGGATGGCACTGGTGTACTCACGATTAATTCACACTCAGAGTCACTGGTAAACCAAAGTTCGGGTATGGTCGGGTCCCGCAGCTGGCTGCTCGTGTCCCCTGTGAGGTTGATGGTGGCCCCTTTCCCGTGCACCTCTGGTTGTGGTTTGTTCGGTTCCCCTGCCTGAGCAGTGGTAGCCCGCTCCCTGGCGTGGAGCTGCCGGAGAAGCCCTCAGTTGCCCGCAGGCGCTGGCCCGTCGGGTGTTTGGCCCTTGGCGGTGGCGCTCACCCGGTCTCGGTGGGCTTTTGCCTTCTTTCGGGACTTTGGGTGTGGATGAATCCATGAGGTCCAGCCAGCAATCAGTCAATTTGCCTAAACTCAGTGGCTTCTAAGCTAGGACGGGATCTGAGTACCCCGTTTCTGGTGCTCCGGTACATGGTTCACTCCCCAGTTCAGGGCCGGCGGGCTCCAACCCTGGCCCGGTCCCTACGGTTCCACCGGTTGCTGTACCGGTACTCCTGCAGGCGGCCACCACCGTCTGCCTGCCTGACGTTTTCCAAGGGGCCCAGGCTCCAACCCGGGTCATACTCTACACTAAACTGTTTGTACTTCCTGCCTCAGGACAGTAGTCTCCTCGGTGGGCGTGCCTTTCCGCCTGACTCCGCCCACCTAGTGTGCCCTACTGGCCTTGAGGGAGGCATCAGGTCTCCCTTTCGGGTGACTGGTGTGGGTTCTCACAGGGGAAGGGGGGTGTGTGTAAGTGGAAGGTGTTATTACCTGGGGTCCAGGGCATCACACTAACACGCTCCCTAATGAAGCAGAGCAATCACCAGGAACGTGAAGCATCTGCGAGAGCAGATCCCAGGACCAACGTGAAACCCAGTGCTGTGAAATCATTAGCAGAGCATTCATCCTGTAAAACGCTCTGCATGACAAGCAACATATTCCGGCTCTGCAGGAGAGCATGTCAGAACAGTACAGAATGTTCTGTACATAGGAATCGTGACACTTCTCTCCTTCAACATCATGTATCAGGGGAGAGTCATGAGACCCCCATACACATGAGGCTGATACCTGATCTCGCCGATATTGGTGGGTTTGGACGACGTTGGTGTATATATACTGTATATACTGTATGAACTCTCGAGATCAGACATAAATCTCGTTTTCTAGTTCAATGTGAACAGTGGCTGACAGGCTACACTTGGTCCATCGTGCTTCCTTTTCCAGTCTGTATCATGGAAAGTTCCGGACCGTTATCACCGCCTATTTTTGCAGCTGACAATCAGACTTACCCGTATAGAATATGTCCGTGTATCAGATCGCACAAAGTAGAATGAATAACTGATGATGAACCCGATGGCCGCCGTCATCTGCAGGAACAAAGCTTCTGCCATCACCAAGGCGTCTTAGACGGATGCTCATTCCCGTACGTTGCGTGTCAGGGAAGTTTAAACAGGCGGCACAGTGAAGTTGGTGTCTAATAGGATCCGTCTCTCGCGCTCATCCCGCCGCATATTGTTGGATTCTGACTTTCCGCTGACAGCTTTTGGAAATGTTTTTTCCTAATCCCTCACAGACAGCGTTGCACCAAGCCCTTGTCTCCGCTGACTTATTTTGCCTTTCTGTTTACAGCTCGGAACGCGCTCAAGACCTGATTAGTTTCTATTGATTCTGTCATAAAAAAAAATAAAGTCAATAGTTTTTTTCTTTGTGCTCCTCTTCATCCCGACCGTATAAATCCCGCTGTCGCATTCACAGTATAATTATCTGTATTTCAGCACAGCAGATGAGGTTTGGTAATACCTTTAACTTACGGCCTTCCCGGAGCTTCAACAATGTGCAACTATTTCTCATAAACAAGAAGGAAGAACTTTGTTGCTCAAGTTCTAAACACTTGTATCTTATATCACTAGGATTATTCCTCTACGTGTGGACGACCTGATTTGTCTTCCCAAGATCTCCATCGTAGGAAGGAAATAGACCCAAATGTGGCATCATCCTTACCAGGAATCTGTCAGCAGGGTTTCGGTGTTGTAGGAACTTAGACCCTGGTTCCATCAATGTGTTACTTAGTTTAGAGGGTGCAGTAGTTATGATACAATCAGAGGTTTTAGATGTAGCAATGCAGTAGAGCTCAGAAAGCTAACCCCGCCCACACCACAGCTCTCTGTATACATTGTCTATAGACAGTGAGCTGCTTATCATCAGAGGGGACGTGGTTGAGCCAGGAGGCACGAGACACCTAGTCCTAGTTTAGGTTCACAAAGTGAGACATACAAAATGTTTCATGATTTTTTATTTTTAAGGTTGAAAGAAGATGCAAACTAATCTATAGCCTAAAATGTTGGTCCAGTGGAAGACAAATATACCATGAGGAAGATGCTGATTGCTCAACAAGAGGGGAAAAATTCCTTCCCGACTCCACATATGATAATCAGATGAGTTACCTGGATCCACAACCCAGCTCAAAAATCTAGAACCCATAACTTGTAATATTACTTTTAATCACAAAAAGCGTCCAGGCCTCCTTGAAATTGTTTAGAGAATCAACCATTACATCATATCTGGCCTAGAATTGCATAGTGTCACTGCTCTGACAGTAAAGAATTCCATAGTCTCACTGCTCTGACACAGTAAATAATGCATAGTCTCACTGCTCCGACAGTAAAAAATCCATAGTCTCACTTCTCGGACAGTAAAGAATCCATAGTCTCACTGCTTAGACAGTAAATAATACATAGTCTCACTTCTCGGACAGTAAAGATTCCATAGTCTCACTTCTCAGACAGTGAAGAATCCATAGTTTCACTGCTCAGACAGTAAAGAATACATAGTCTCACTTCTCGGACAGTAAAGATTCCATAGTCTCACTTCTCGGACAGTAAAGAATCCATAGTTTCACTTCTCGGACAGTAAAGAATCCATAGTCTCATTTCTTGGACAGTATAGAATCCATAGTCTCACTTTTTGGACAGTAAAGAATCCATAGTCTCACTGCTCTTACAGTAAAGAATCCATAGTCTCACTGCTCAGACAGTAAAGAATCCATAGTCTCACTGCCCAGACAGTAAAAGAATCCATAATGTTGATGGAAATTACTCACAGCACCTTCAATAGTGGAACTGTTCCTAAAAGTAACCGGAGAAGCATGTCCACCAAGGGATCTTCTTGGAATAGTAGAACAACAGATATAGAAAAGGACAGCTCCTCCAGGGTGATTCAATGAAGAAACATCTTTACTTCATATGCAACATTTTGACCGGCGCAGCTTGAAAAAGACCGCTGCGCTGGTTGAAACGTCACATATTGAATAAAGATGTTTCTTCACTGAATCACCCTGAAAGAGCTGTTCTTTTCTATATCAGTAAAGAATCCATAGTCTCACTGCTCGGACAGTAAAGAATCCATAGTCTCACTGCTCGGACAGTAAAGAATCCATAGTCTCACTGCTCGGACAATAAAGAATCCAGAGTCTTACTGCTCTGACTGTACATAATCCATAATATCACTGCTCTGACAGTAAAGAATCCACTGTCTCACTGCTCTGACAGTAAAAAATCCATGTTCTCATTGCTCTAACAGTAAAGAATTCATAATATCACTGCTCTGACAGTAAAGAATCAATGTGATGATGATTAAACCTTCTTTCTTCTAGACGTAGTGGATGCCTCCTTGTCCCTAGATATATAAATATCATTAGAAAGGTCTCTGTGCTGTCCCTTCATATAATTATACATTGTAACAAGATCGCCGCTAATGCTTCGCTTTTCCAAACTGAATAACCCCAAGTTTGATAACCTATCTTAGTATTGCACAGTTCACCCATTTTTTTCAAAAGGGTTGTCTACTAGTTTTACATTGATAACCTCTCTTAAGGATAAGCCATTAATGTATGATCAGCTGGGATCTAACATTTGGCTTGTCCAGTGATCAGCTGTTAATGGTACCGGCAGTGGCAGCAGGTGGCCGGAAATGTTGAGTTCTGGAGCTGCCCCGTCTTATGATAGCGTCTGTGGCCGGGTACGACACACCGCCTCCTATTGACTTGAATAGGAGGCGGATGGGCAAGGTGGGCTCTGCAAACCTCCAAGAAATCAGGAGTCCGGATTATTGGGATTACCGGTGGGCAGACTCCCAGTGATCAGAAGGTTACCTCCTATGCTATAGATAAGGGATTGAGGAAAAACACCATAAGGATGTGGCTATATGATAACCATTGCAAAAAACTCCAACATTGGTATTTTTGCAATGTCTTCCATGATCTTGATTCTTGGATATTGAGGTTATTGATGACTTTTACCATGGCTTTTAGGTGTCCATTGTAAAGGCGGGTCCCAAACCTACAAATGTATGCTAGTTTCCGTAGATATGCCATACATGGATGAATGTTTACATAGAATATTTACATATAATGTGTACATAGAATGTGTACATAGAATGAGAATGTTTACATAGAATGTGTACATAGAATGTGTACATAGAATGAGAATGTGTACATAGAATGTGTACATAGAATGAGAATGTGTACATAGAATGAGAATGTGTACATAGAATGTGTACATAGAATGTACATAGAATGAGAATGTTTACATAGAATGGGCAAGCACGGTGGCTCAGTGGTTAGCACTGCAGCCTTGTGGTGGCTCAGTGGTTAGCACTTTAGTCTTGTGGTGGCTCAGTGGTTAGCACTGCAGTCTTGTGGTGGCTCAGTGGTTAGCACTGCAGTCTTGCAGCGCTGGGGTCCTGGGTTCAAATCCCACCAAGGACAACATCTGCAAGGAGTTTGTATGTTCTCCCTGTGTTTGCGTGGGTTACCTCCGCATTCTCCGGTTTCCTCCCACACTTCAAAAACATACTGATAGGGACCTTAGATTGTGAGCCCCAATGGGGACAGTGTTGCCAATGTATGTAAAGCGCTGTGGAATTAATAGCGCTATATAAATGAATAAATATTATATTATATTATTATACATGTTTATAATGGAATACCCCTTTAAGCACAGAGCACTAGTCAATACAGTGGGATTTCGCATCAAGGTATTTCCATTCCTATAATGTATTTTCCAGCCATTCTCTTCTTCGCACATTTCTGTATTGTCAGCACAGGACTTCTATGTACGAGCTGATATCATCGCCCCGGCTGGCCATTCTCCAACCTGCTGAAAAATGACGGTCTGCAGAATATAAGTCAATGGACAAGACGGCTCGACAAGGTGAAAATCACTCCCGACCTTGTGACCTTGACGTCTTAGAAATCCACCGGCTAATCTCTCTCCAACTGCTAAGAAAAGAAATCGAAAAAAAAGAAAAGTTGCAATTCTCCATCAGCAAAAGTATCAAATTGTAAAAATTGACAATTTTTGATGACAAGAACACAAACCCCCACAATCGCCCCTCATTTACCAGCGCGTCGTCCATCGCTCCTTTGTGTCTTTTCGGCATGTGAAGGTTCTCATTATGCTAATCCAGATTCCTTCAGGAAAAGTCAAGATAAAACCGGGAACTGACAGAACCGATTTGTGTCGGAGAAGCAGACGCCGTCCTCACATCTGAACCTCGCTGCATGTTAGTTCTGTAACCATAAAAAAAAAATCTCTTTCTTCCTAATCTTTTGAGCTCCTTCTTATTAAATATGCAAACCACGTCCGGCTATAATTTGCCCAGTTTGCAAAGACAAACAGAGAACTTCAGATTATTAGCAAAAAAAAAAAAAGAGAGAGAAGATATGGTCTCGGAAAAATAATTAAAACATTTGTCAGTTCGTTGCGCTGTTCCGACATATGGAAATGCCACCGCGATCTTATCACCCAAATAACATGTTCCCCCGGCGGTAATGACACATGTCCCGGAGTATATTATTTAATGATGAAGAGAGAATTACGGAACAATTACATTTAACCGGATATTGCAATTATTACAAGCAAAAAATAATAAAAACTATAGATTTGTTTCAGACAGTTCACCAGCTGAAGAAAGGCTCTAATGGAAACGCAGTGTCAATCATGTATCAATGACATTATTTATTTATTAAACATTACCAAATACTACAACCTGAATACTCCTAAAAAATTGCAACACTACAATATAAAAAAAACAAAAATGCACTGATTTAGAAACTTCTTGTAGCCATATTTTATTTATAACAATGTAGAGCACAGATCAGAAGGGGAACTTTGGACATTTTTCCATTACATTTAATAAAAAAGTTACTGATTTCAGAATTGATGGCAGCGACGTATCTCAAAAAGTTGGGGCAGGGTTATCAGCAAGCTGTAAAAGTAACTGACACTAAGGAAAAGCAGCTGGAGGGTCAATTTTCAACCAAATCACACAAGTGTGTCAGAGAGGCAGAGTCTCTCCAAAACAAAGATGGTCAGAGATCACCAATTTAAAAGTGTGTTCAAAAAATGTGAAGGAATTTAGAAAAAAATGTTGTAAAATTGAAAAATTTGGAATATTCCAAAATTTACAGTTAATGATATCATCAAAATATTTGAGATTCTGGAGAAATCCATGTGGACAAGGGACAAGGTCGACGGTCAATATTGGATACTAGTGATCTATTAGATTGTAAGGAGGTGGACTGGGTGTTATGCGCCCCTAAAGACACCAGTCATGTTTGTGTAATGTTTGTATTTCTGAAATGTTTTCCTGTGGGCTGCAGTACTAACCACCACCCACAGTGGTTGTGGGGTGTTTGTGGAGTTTACCCCTGTTGTTTTATAATGTGACGCTGTACAAAGGACTAGTAAGATGTAGTACAGCGTATTCCCCACTAGGTGGCAGCAGAGTAGGGAAGGAGAGTCAAAGTAACATTGTAACAGAAAGGCAGCTGAAGTACAGCAGAGTAACATCAGCAGGCAGTTCGCAGGCGAACCACCAGGGGTCAATAGAGTAGTCAAGCAGTCAGGGTCAAGCCAGGAAAGTCAAGTCACTGCAGAGGGAAGATCAAGATCAGGCCAGAAAACAGAATCAAAGTCGGATGCCGAAAGATCAGGTATGGAGAGGGAAACACAAAGGGCACAGGGAACAGAAGACAAGACTGAAGGGTGAGGAGACACAAACACGGGAAGGAGGATGAACCAGGATGGGTAAACAACTGACAGGAGTGGGAAGTCAGGGACTGGAACAGACTGCCGAACAGTGGTGGGTACAAGTCAGGGCACGGTAACAAGGAGTCAGATCACACAGGAAATCTCACCAGAGCCAGTCACAGGCTGCAGAGCAAAACTATAACCAGCACTGGAATGCAAGAGCAGCGACCAGATATAGTATCTCCTGAAACCAGAACGAGGCTGATGGGAGTTAACCCCTGACATGTCTAGGTCTGGAAAACTCTGGAGCGGGGAATACCAGTCCTGGATCATGACATATAGCTTCCATCCTGCTCTTGTTTTCCTCCTGAATATTTTATTGTCTTTACTTTTTTGTGTTTGTGTGCTGTTTGACACCTTTTTGGTTTTCCCTTTTCTGTCTTTATCTGTGGTTTTCCTCACACTCCTGTCCTGTTCCTCCCTGGGGAAGGGGGAATCAGATCAGGACTGATCCGGAGCAGAACCAGGAAGGAGACTCAGGCATCTCCACCATTAGGGGTGTCCCTGAGATTAGGAATAGTATAGTACCTCCCAGGCTGGAGGGACAGATTAGACAGTAAAATAGACAAATACAGAAAAGTTTAACTCTGAAGGTCATATCCATATGTTTATTTATGTTCTTTTTTTCTGTATTTGTCTTTTTTAGTGTCTGATGAAGACCTAAATACAGGGATCGAAATGTTCTAATTTTTCTAGACTGCCTGTATAATAAACTCCTTACATGCTTTTGGAGAGCCAAGTTCCTCTTTTATTGATGGAATATACAGTATATGGTCATGTGCCGCCCCCGTGCCAGCAGCCGGGCTGCTCGGGTCCGGATCCGCGGTTGCTCGAGGGGTCTCCGGACCCGGGGGTATCGCGGCCACTCAGAAAAAGGGGGAATATTTACAGGGGGATTGAAAGTCCGTGACACCACCCACGATGTGTGGTAATGTGAGAGACCACCGCTGCTGTTGGGGGAGCCCGGTGGCGATGGTGTAGCAGCAGGATGTTTAACCCCTCCGTGGGTAGGGGGTATGTGCCCCGGGGCCTGTTGGGGGATGGCGTTTGGGTGCCATTGAGTAGTGGAAAAGGGGCTTTTCTGCGTACTCACTCAGTCCAGGAATAATGACATGGACAGCTTGTAAGCCAGAATTCTGAGCACCACTGCAGCTTGGAGGGAGCACGCTAGGATCCTTGCCCTTGGTGTTGCTGTTAGCCTGTGGCCTTTTCCGTGGCACCTTCTCAAAGGTTGAACCCTAAAGCTTGAAACTATTTGGGTCCCGCTCACCCGTATGGCTAACGGAGTGAGCTTGCTCTCAGGGTTCACACGTAGGATTTCTTTGGACTGTATTTGGGAAAGTCCTATCCCATCAGTGCGCTAGTACCCCGATTTTGGAGCTGGTGAGGGATGAATCTTGAAGTCTTCACCCCCGTCGGGTAAATTACCAGGACGCGTGAAGCTACGTCCCAGCCTGGGGTCCACGTACCCCGTCGTGCCCTGGCCCCTGCCCGGTGATGGCTTAAGGTCGCCGGCCGCCCTCCTCAACAGTATGTGACCCTTGACGCAATCCCCTGTGACCGGGGTTCCAGCTCCTACCAGGCCCAGACCAACGTCTGCCACCTAGTAAACTCCAGGAGCCCAGCTCCCACCTGTGACCTCTCCCTCTCGGAGAGTCACTTTCCACCTCCTTCTCCTTTCACTCCTGTTTCACTTCTTCCTCACTTTCTCCACTTTCCCCCACCAACCCTCCATATGGGCGGCCCTATTCCCTTCAGGCCCCCCAATGGTGTGTCAGGTGGGTTCGGTGTATCGTGTTCCTAGGATTTTGACTGGCTAAGCTGTTAGCAACACCAAAGGACCAGGATCCGTAACCAAGGAGGAGTGGATACTGTGCAGAAGGGCAGATTGCACAATACCCTGTGACGACCTCATAGGCCAGGGCGTCACAGTCACAGCAGCCTTCATTAAATACAGCATGTGAAAGAACACAATAAAACACCCGTAATTTTCCCGAGGAGATCCTGGATGGTCCACCAGCACTGGACAGTAGCGAGTACCACAATCCCCAGCTGCATCACTCCAACTTAGGGTTGACAAACCGTCATGGCACTGCACAAACAAGAATTTCCTTTTTCTCAGGAACCACCCCAACGGGAACTACGGTAACCACACATAACGTGGGGTCAGCTTTCCTCTGGTGTAACCCCCACCCCATTATCTAAGGCCATCACTTACCTCCTTACCACTGACTGTTATTACATAACTAAACATAGCTCAAAATCCAACCCCCAACACTAAAGTTTAGTCATTGCCAAACATAAAGAAAGGCGGGTGGGCGGGATATTCATTGCTCCTGGATCTTGAGCGAAGACCACAAGTCCTCTCCTCTTAAGGTGACCTGGCATATCCCTCTCCTCCTCTTGACCAATACGTGTCATTCAGTGCTCAGCTTTGCACTTGCTGGGTGTCATGGCGGCGTCGGACTCTATTCACACCACAGAGTCAGACAAACAACCTGAGGTCTCTTAGTTGCTCAGTCTGACTCGGGCCTTGGCTGTTTTAGCGTCACTGCTCCCCAGTCCAGCAGGAGTTAATTCCCGCTGGCTTGTGAACTGCTGCTAGGAGCTCAGGCAGCTATGACCACTCACAGCCGTCTTCACGCTTTATAAAGTACTGGATCCAGTTGCCCATCGCCGAATATAGCTCAGCGTTGCTTCTGCGACATCGGTTACCAGAGCCTGATGATCTGTCTTGTGCTTTCCTGTGGGGTATGGAAATATTCCTGTTGTTAGTAATTTCCTCCCTGTGTATTATTTCTTCCTGGGCACATATCGTCTCTCCCTCATGTCTGATTGCAGTGTGCATGTGTTTTGGTTCTTCCCCTGTCTGTAGTATTTGTGGGGTTTGGTTCTCCGGTCCGGCCCTCCCCTGGGGTGGGGGAGAGGGGGTGTTAGATCAGGGTTCGGACAAGAGTTAGGGTCACGCTGGCGGTCCAGACCTGACTACCATCAAGCCTATCTCTGGGATAAGGGATAGCGCATTGACTTTAGTCTGAGGGCTAGTTTAGAAGTCTCTGCTCCAGTTACCCCGACACTCTCGTGACAATATGTGACCTGACAACTAGCATCTCTGGTGTATGTGCCAAACTAAAAGTTAACCCTTTGCTAGCCTATTACTTTCCAAACCCTGTCCACTAGCTGCACCCATTCCAGCCCTATCTTTAAAACCATATTCTGGAGATTGCAGGGGAGAAGGATGCAGCAGGGGCAAAATCAAATAGACAACCAATGTTTCGTGCTGCCTACGCTTCAACTGACCTGTGAACTAGGACTGATTAGGTGAACTTGATCTATTGAAGCACAGGTAGCATGAAAGGGCCATCATCTGTTCGATTGTGCCCCTGCTGCACCCCACTCCCGTGCAATCTCCAGAATATTGTGTTAATGTATTTGGACTGTTTTACTTCACACGGTGAGTGCCGCTATCCTCTTGCTACTTGGACAGGTTCTCTTTACGTTCCATATAAACACCAAAGTTGGCCGGACCTAACTTTTTTTTAGGGAACGGATGACCACGTAATAGTCGACAGTCGATGTCAGCGGAGATAAACTCCGGACAGTTGGAAATCAAAAGCCCAATTCTCCTTCTTGATACCTGACTTCCAAAAAACACATGAACGCTCAACCACGCTGAGCATTCATGTGTACGGGAGTGTCGGGAGAGGTAGCACGAGTTTGGCCAACAGCTTTGGTCGGCTTTAAGGATAAGAACCTTGTAAAGACAAATAAAACTGACTTTTGCTTCCTGTGGATCCGGCTTTGTTGATATTTCGAGTTTTCTTCCGCTTGTACTTTTTTGACTGGAAGACTAACATGATTAACAGCCTCCATTTGTCAGAATTCAAGTGGGTTATTTGTCATTACAAGTCTCCACTTCTAAACGGGTACAATGAAAAAGCAGCATATTTATCAAAGAGCAAATCATTTCTAGACACTCGGAAACCGCCACTGAATGGCAAAAATGTGCTGTGACCGCAGCCGGTATCGGTGCCTAAACTGCCCGCGTAACCGAAGAAGGGGGTCATGTGATAATCATATATACATTATCGTATACTGTGATTTGTGCATTGTGATATTCTCATCTATTACAGAGGTTCCGAATGAGCTGGACCTATAGATGAAGACTAATAAACTTACCTGCCCGAGACCATTTCCTCCGAACCATCATTAGGCTGGGTACTGGGCGTGGTGCACATGACGCTGCCGCCAAGCACCTCATGTTCTGCCAACCGAAACATGATCGAAGGCCTGGAACCAAAAATCAAGGGCTGTACACACTATAAAGCACCGGTGGTTAGTATACAATTAGGACAAGACCAGATGGTGCCACTGAATGCACCCGGCTAAACCACAGCCACAGGCACAGGTGAATGTGTGCACAATCTTGACTGCCATCCGTGTAGCCACTCACCATGACATGTGAACATGGTGCGGCCAGAGACACAAAGAGGCCCCATCTATTCCCAATCTGCACAAACTGCTCATCCTGCTGACACCCCAATACTCAACCACTGTATAATGGGCCCAAACCAGGGGTTCACACACTGTATAATGGCCCCACACTGTATAATAGCCACCACAGTAGAAATCACACTGTTTAATGGTCCCATAGTAGCCCCCACACTGTATAATGGCCTCCAAAATAGACCCCACAATTTATGACAGCCCCCACAGTACTTCCCACACTGTCTAATGCCCCCCACATTAGCTCCCACACTGTCTAATGCCCCCCACATTAGCTCCCACACTGTATAATGCCCCCCACATTAGCTCCCACACTGTATAATGCCCCCCACATTAGCTACCACACTGCATAATGCCCCCCACATTAACTCCCATACTGTATAATGCCCCCCACATTAGCTCCCACACTGTATAATGCCCCCCACATTAGCTCCCACACTGTATAATGCCCCCCACATTAGCTCCCACACTGTATAATGCCCCCCACATTAGCTCCCATACTGTATAATGCCCCCCCACATTAACTCCCATACTGTATAATGCCCCCCACATTAGCTCCCACACTGTATAATGCCCCCCACATTAGCTCCCACACTGTATAATGCCCCCCACATTATCTCCCACACTGTCTAATGCCCCCACATTAGCTCCCACACTGTATAATGCCCCCCACATTAGCTCCCACACTGTCTAATGCCCGCAACATTAGCTCCCATACTGTATAATGCCCCCAACATTAGCTCCCACACTGTATAATGCCCCCCACATTAGCTCCCATACTGTATAATGCCCCCAACATTAGCTCCCACACTGTATAATGCCCCCCACATTAGCTTCCACACTGTATAATGCCCCCCACATTAGCTCCCACACTGTATAATGCCCCCCACATTAGCTCCCGCACTGTATAATGCCCCCCATATTAGCTCCCGCACTGTATAATGCCCCCCATTACCTCCCACACTGTATAATGCCCCCCACATTACCTCCCACACTGTATAATGCCCCCCACATTAACTCCCACACTGTATAATGCCCCCCACATTAGCTCCCACACTGTATAATGCCCCCCACATTAGCTCCCGCACTGTATAATGCCCCCCATATTAGCTCCCGCACTGTATAATGCCCCCCATTACCTCCCACACTGTATAATGCCTCCCACATTACCTCCCACACTGTATAATGCCCCCCACATTAACTCCCACACTGTATAATGCCCCCCACATTAACTCCCACACTGTATAATGCCCCCCACATTAGCTCCCGCACTGTATAATGCCCCCCACATTAGCTCCCGCACTGTATAATGCCCCCCACATTAGCTCCCACATTGTATAATGGCCACCACATTAGTTGCCACACTGTATAATGCCCCCCACATTAGCTCCCACACTGTATAATGCCCCCCACATTAGCTCCCACACTGTATAATGCCCCCCACATTAGCTCCCGCACTGTATAATGCCCCCATTACCTCCCACACTGTTTAATGCCCCCCACATTAGCTCCCACACTGTATAATGCCCCCCATTACCTCCCACACTGTTTAATGCCCCCCACATTAGCTCCCACATTGTATAATGGCCACCACATTAGTTGCCACACTGTATAATGCCCCCCACATTAGCTCCCACACTGTATAATGCCCCCACATTAGCTCCCACACTGTATAATGCCCCCCACATTAGCTACCGCACTGTATAATGCCCCCCATTACCTCCCACACTGTTTAATGCCCCCCACATTAGCTCCCACACTGTATAATGCCCCCCATTACCTCCCACACTGTTTAATGCCCCCCACATTAGCTCCCACATTGTATAATGGCCACCACATTAGTTGCCACACTGTATAATGCCCCCCACATTAGCTCCCACACTGTATAATGCCCCCACATTAGCTCCCACACTGTATAATGCCCCCCACATTAGCTACCGCACTGTATAATGCCCCCCATTACCTCCCACACTGTTTAATGCCCCCCACATTAGCTCCCACATTGTATAATGGCCACCACATTAGTTGCCACACTGTCTAATGACCCCCACACTGTATACGGAACCCCACACCAGTGGAGTAACTAGAGTCTGATGGGCTTGGTTGCAAGATTTGGAGATGGGCCCCCCATCCCACCTTGCATGTTGGTCAGATGTATGGGCCCTTGTAGCTTTCTAAATACTATAAAGACATATGTGTTGCTCCACTTTAATATGTAGTAATGTCCTCCATCCTCTACTAATGTCCCTTATCCTTGGCTCCTTTCTTTTATATATACCCATCTTGGTATATATGTACCCATCTTGGTATATATGTACCCATCTTGGTATATATGACCTCATCTTGGTATATATGTCCCCATCTTGGTATATATGTCTCCATCTTGGTATATATGTTCCTCATTCTACATTAAATAAAAAAATCGGAACAATAATCATTATATCCGCACCGAATCCAGGATCCAAGGTCTTGATGGCTCCAGCATGGGCAGATCATCACACGCACAGCACATCAGTCCCAGCACTGTGAGATGACGTCACCACACTGCGACTCTGATGTGCTGCGCATGCGCCATCATCCTGCTGTTCTGTAGACCGCAGACTTAAAAAGTCCTGCAGTCTACAGACCAGAGAGCGGCCATGCAGGGAGATCGTGTCTGCCTATTCTACTGTAGAGATTAACTATATCTGCGCATTGCAAGTGTCGATATAGCTAACTGTGGCAGTTGCTCTGGGTGGGCCCCTGAGATTGGGGGGGCCCAGGGCGACCACCCCCTCTGGTAGCTACACTACTGGATGCACCATTTGATATCACCTTTAGGTGCTTGTTGTATCATTTGTGTTTTCATTGGTTTCATGAATTTCTTCAGTGTGTTTTCCTTTTTTCTTTTATACACACATGCATTTTTTTTAACTGGGGAGAAGAAGAAAACTTAGGAAAAAAACCATCATACGATATGTTGCATTACAAATTCCAAAAAGAAAATTCCAAAAAACCAGAAAGAGGCCCTGTTTGTGTTATGTTTCATTGTTCTCTATTAGGGGGTTCAAGAAAGTGGACCACAAATACTGTCAGGTTACATAGAAAAACTCTGGTGACAGATTCCATTTAAAGGGAACCAACCAGCAGTATTTTCCTATATAACGTATACTATACTGTAGCTCGGATGCTGGATGTGAGCAGAGCTTTTGTTTAGAGATTGGATGTTTTATTTCAGAAATATGTGCAAGTAAAGTTCCAGCAATGAACTGCTATTTGATTGACAGGTGCAACAGGAAGTGGATATGTGGGTTGGGTCTTGCTATCTATTCCCACCCCTGTCTGCCTGTGCCGGAATTAACATCTATGACATCGACAGGGGGAGGAAGGCCAGGCAGGCGGATAGGGATGGGAATGGATAGCAAGACCAGACCCACATATTTCCTTCCTGTTGCACCTGTCAATCAAACAACAGTGCATTGCTGGAACTTTACTTGCACATATTTCTGAAATAAAACCTCCAATCTCAGAACAAAAGGTATGGTTACATTCAGCATCCCACCAGTATGGTACTGGCTTTACTTTATATATCAAAATCCTAATGGTTGGTTCCCTTTAAGCACCGGGGCTTGGATGTGACTGATATCTCTGAACCCCGAAGTCATCCAAGACATAACTGCTCTAGAACCAGCTCTTCTGCTCCGATACAAGAGCCGCCAAAAGAAGCAGCAAAAAAACGAGTACAGTAAATTACAGTAAAGTTACTGAAACGCTTGCAAAAGAAATAAAACCCCAATAACGGTATCAGAAGATACCGACATAGCGATAACATGGAGCTCAGACTTGTTTGCGACCGTTTCTTTCCAGCGTCTCCTCCACTTAATGATTAATGAGCGGCGCAGGAATCCCATATCTACACAATAACCTTGACCAGAAAGAAAACATATAGTGCTTGTCGCTACATTTTCTGTCTGCAGCATAATGATACAAGCAATATTTCTGTCTAAAAGCATTTCAACTGAAAAGTACTAAGTAAGCAGCAGCCTGTGATCCCTGTCTCCACAATCATCTCCATCTGCCGGAGCAGCACTCGCTCCATCTCTCGCCTCCACAGCAGCGCTCATTGCACATGGCAGCGCTGGGGGCTGATCTATCTCACGTCAGGACAAACACAAAGGGGCTGAAAATTATCACTTAGCACAATGCCCGAGCTTCCATTTCCATCGCTGCGGCTTCAATGCTATCTAATAACTGATGGAATATTTTTTCTGCAGCTTCAGCACCGGGAATCGATGAAGAGAAATTAGTTGCAAGCCTGTCTGGCAATAAGGCACTTATTCAGTCTGATTCATTGCGTCCACATGCGAGAATTGCTGATGTTTATCACTCCTTATCTCCATTCCTCTGCATGCAAAGATTCTAACATTAGCATTATACATAGGCAGAGCCAGAAGGTATACATCGTAATACATGGGGAGATCAGAGTATATAACACCCATAAAGTCAAAATTAAATTTAGCTTTAAAGGGGACAAGTTACAGGGGGAAAAGAGGCAGCTTTGTGCCTTTATTTTATTCATGCTGCTTTTATGAGTATTTTATTTTTTGTTTTTATAAAATACTAGCTGTAGTACCCAGCGTTGCCCGGGATAGTAACTGTCTCGCTGTCCCTCTCACAGTCTCTGTCTGTCTCTCCCTGTCTATTTCTTTCCCTGTCTGTCTCTCTCTCTGTCTATCTCTTTCCCTGTCTATCGCTTTCCCTGTCTGTCTTTTTGCCGGTGTCTATTTGTGTCTGTCCCTTTGTCTCTGCCTATCTGTCTGTCTGTATAGTTTCCTTGTCTGTCTCTTTCCCTGTCTGTCTCTTTCCGTTTCTTTCCCTTTCTGTGCCTTTCCCTGTCTGTCTCTATCCCTGTCTGTTTGTCTATTTTCCTGTCTGTCTTTTTCCCCTGTCTCTCTTTGTCTGTCTTTGTCTGTCTATTTCCCTGTCTGTCTCTTTGTCTGTCTGTCTCTGTCTGTTAGTCTCTTTCCCTGTCTGTCTCTTTCCCTGTCTGTCTCTTTCTCTGTCTCTCTCTGTCTCTTTGTCTCTTTCCCTTGCTGCATTGTGACATGCCAACATTCTTCTGAAGTTCTGGCTGCATTGTGGCTTCCAGCTTCATTAACTTTAATGGAGGCAGGTTTCTTGGCGAATAACTGTAAAGCGTGGGGTTAAAATTTCCCCTCAAAACATAGTTTATGATAGTCCCCAAGTCAAATGAGGCGGCTGTGCAAAATTTCGTGATTGTAAATGCGACGGTGCAAATTCCTTTAGCAGACACACATACACACATACATACACACATACATACATACATACATACATACATACATAGATACACTCAGCTTTATATATTAGATACCATAAGGTTCCAGAGATATGGGTCTTTTTATTAAGGGCTATTTCTATGCTTTTTACAAGGGGGCAGAACTGTCATGAGTGTCTCTCGAGCTTGAGAGACTTGTGACAACTCTTTGATTTTAAATGTCTTTTGCTTTCTGTTAGTGCAGCAATGATTAATAACATTTTCCTTGCTAGTAGTTCCTGATTAGCTCACCTTATGGCCACTCCCATCTCCTTTAAATAGTCACATGATCCATCACCTGATGCCGGTAATATAATCTCATTCTGTTTCTGACCACTGTGGAGGAAGGAAGTCTCTTGGAGCTGCTGGAGCTTAGTTGTTGCTAAGAGGGTATGCTTTTGCTGTGGTCCTAAGGTCCATTATATTATATTGGGGATTGTTCATATATTCCGAAGCATGTAACATCTGATAAAAAGCCGCTTCCCCCAGGTCGTGTGGAGGGAGACGTCATGGGTGTGTATGTTTCCTCCATTACTCCTTCTTTCCAGGCCAAGGTGGCCAAACTGCTGCCGGAGAGAAAGAGCGATATCTTACCCTCTATACAGGTTAAAGCTAGGCCTCGGTGTCCCCCAAGGAGAGGTGTTTAAGGGGAGGTGGTCATTCCCATTGAGTGTCCTTTTCCTGAGGGCAAGGTTTGGATGGTACGAGGGGATACCTTTGTTGTCTGTCCTTCAATGGGTTCACCTTCTTCTAACAAGCACATGTATGGTAACAAAAATTCAGGTCCGGACCTGTGTGTGAATGACTTCATATGGTATTCCACTAAAAAGACCAGATGGAAGTGTGCACCTGGGGCTTGAGGTTTTTGGGTCCATATAGAGTAGCGGACATGACTAACCTTTCGGCCAGACCTACCCGCAGTATTGAGTAACCATAATGTTTTCCACAAGTCGTGTCTGTGGAGCCTACGTTATCACCATTCACTTGGCTGGCATTAGTAAATTGTGACAAATCTGTGCAGAAAAAAAAGCAACAAATGTGCACAGGCCCTAAGTGTCCAGCATGACAGATTCAGTGGCAGCATCAACAAGAGCAGAAGACGGAGGCCCATGTCCAGCGTCTTTAGCGGAGTGAAGCAGAGCAGCCGCCCCCCCCCACCCCCTCTGTCTGCAAAAGACTCAGGAAAGGCCCCTTCTTCTCCATTTACTTTTGATGCTGCTGCTGTATCTGTGGTTGACCAAGAAGGTATAGCAGTTGTTTGTGCCCCCTCCCCACCGGCGGTATGTCCTCCCCTGCCTGCTCCCCATTCACATCTGAAACCTTGTAACACTAATGAATCATATGACACAGAGGACAAAAATTGGCCACGATTTGGCCATTTTGACTTAGGGGTGTACTCACTTTTGTTGCCAGTGGTTTAGACATTAATGGCCGTGATGAGTTACGTACACTGTTATACAAGCTGCACACTGACACTGCACATTGTATCACAGGGTCAGATCTACAGCGTTGTCCCAGGCAAAGTTATATTAAAGTTATACTTTACTTTGTACTCCCTTTATTTATGACCAGTAATATAATCCATTACTATATAACTGTTTATTATTTTCTGTGCATGGAATATATTGAGGCCTGTGTTTCTACTATCAGGTATTATGTCCCGGACAATGCTCGAGGCCTTCATCGGCCGGGCAGGGAGTAAGACAATAGGAACTTTTTCTGTTGTCAGCGCCACAGTGAATATTGATTGATGTTCCTAAGGGGTTAAATAATTAGGGTCATAGTTTTCTCCAAGGATGTATGCATAAGTGGAAGAAATTTCTGCTGCTGAAAATCTATTTCATTCATTTGAATTGGGGGTTTTTTTCGGCAGAAAGCGCATGGATTTCCGCTATTCCTACTAAGATGAATGGCGCAATTGCAGTAGGTTGGTTGTGAGCTTTATTTCCGCACCTTTGTAAATATGCATTGTAGGCTGAAAACTCCTGCTCTTGTATTGTAGCACAAGAAAGTCGACAGACAGACCTCGAGGAGAAGACAGAAACAGTTTAGCAATAGCTACTTCTGTCTTCTTTTTTTTTTAACTGGGGCTTCTATGGATGCTGCTACCTTGTGACACTTGAACAGAATTTTATCATGTAATGGCAAATATTGAAATTCCCCTCAATTTGTCTCCAGCAAGCTGATTAATGAGTATATTAAAAGAAGAGGGCCCATTACCGACTCATGTTTACTGAAACCTAATCGGAGTGTGTTAATAACCACCCTCTGTTGTTTACCCAATTGCACATATTTCCCCGGTCCTATATTTGTCATTTTATGCACCAATCTATTATTTGGCTACCCATCAAATACCCTTGTTCTTCCAATACTCTTAGATTGGTTGCTGAACAAAACATCTACTTTGTTCATGGAAGACTTAGCTTGCCACACCACCAAAAAGACCAAGATATACAGGCAGAAAAGGACAACTGGACACTTTCATGGATCACTAAGCCACCTGACATGATTCCCATCAACAGGTCTGCGCTATGCTTGATTATTCAGTGAGATGACGTTCACAAAAACCTGCTTCCCTTAGACAGCTTTGAGATTGTTTGTATACTGAATGGACCAACATTGCAAAGGTCCAGATAGCAAAAGTCATTGATTCGCTGCCTGACCCCTGTATCCATAGATATTTGGTATATAAATAGTGTGTAGCTCCTGCGCGCGGTGCCCCCGCACACTGTGCTCTCATACCTCTGTGGGGGCGCCGATTTCCTCACCTGCCCATAGGGTCCATGCACCCCGTTCTGCCCCAGGGTCTGCTGCAGCCTCCTCCTGCTTCCAGGCCATATGCAGGCCTTCTGGGAGTGCCCGAAGGGTGTGTGCACGGCCACACCTCCTTTCTTAAAAGGCCAGCCTCCTATTACCCGGAAGTGACTTTTGAGGTCAGCAATCACACTGATGGTACTTAAGGCACTTCCCCCTTAGGGAGGTGACTGTGCAATGTGGTCTATTCAGGTCCCATACCTTTTACTGTGTCTATTCTTGCATCACATGTCCTAGTACCAGTTGCCTCTACCTGCTAATTTGTGTCTCTTCCTAGAGCCTGCTGCTACCACCTCCTCTGTGCTGCCCACGTCTGAGTTACCACCTCCGTGCTGCCCACGTCTGAGTTACCACCTCCGTGCTGCCACGTCTGAGTTACCACCTCCATGCTGCCACGTCTGAGTTACCACCTCCATGCTGCCACGTCTGAGCCACCACCTCACTGCCATGTCCAGGATACCACGTCCTGTTGGCATGTCTGTGATTTCTTGTCTGTGCCATTACATCTGTGCACATCCGGATTGGACTTCAGAGACTCTCCTGTCCGTAATAACCGATACCATTGGTCCTGGCAGTCATGCATTTAGGCCCTCGGGGGCTGCACCTGATAGTTTCTATGTAGGGGTTAGCTCGAGGTTAGCTCCTCCTGGGGAGTCCCGTGTACGGCCCTGTGGTTCCACTCCTGGACACTCGACACTCCTCGGCGACCATAACACAATGGATGGACACTGTCAGAGAGGGCTCCTGTATAAGAACAATATATGGACCTTTGTGCTGCAGTAGCTCAATGAACAATTACGCCAACTTGGGAGGTAGAATTGGGCCTTCTTACCTCTTGGGCCCCTGTGCGGCTGTGTTGGTTCCACCAATAGTATGTCCGCCCCTGATATAAAAAGGCCATTTCTTTTGGAGACTGACGAATCCTCCGTTTGACATCTGTTTCCACAAACCTTTTACAGATGAAGAGAACATTGCTCTTTTTTGCAAGGTTATATCTGAGTTATTGATCCTTGGTCTCTGTGATTTTTCCATCTTGTCGGTTTAGTTTCTTACAAGTACAATGTGTAACTACAAAATATGTGGTGATGTGACAAGAGGTGGAAAAAACTGTAGCATCGACTGGAAAATAAGTGATGGTTCTACAATCGACACTTACTAGAGATGAGCATAGCTTGGTTCAGCAGCCTTGTCAGTAGTCCGTGGCCACTGGACCAGGGCTTTGCGAACCTTCTCCTACCCACTGGCATCGCCGGTGCCTATTCTGATTAGAAGGCCCAATGCAACATTATTTATAACATAACAACGATGACATTGTGTCTGGCCTCCTAGTCAGAAGAGTCACTGAGCATGCTGGCAGGTGGGAATAAGTTTGTAGGGCTCTGGCCTAATGGCTATAGACTACCGACTTGGTAGCTAGTCATGGTGGCACAAATTGTTTTGTAAATCCTTAACATTCACCACATATCCAAAGAGCAAGTTGTAGTGGGAAAAGGGTGAACATACATTGCCCACTCTTTGCAAAAAGACAAAGGAAAAGCTGCTCGGTGTTTGTGTTTACTTCTTTTCACTTACAGATTAGTAGTAGGGTGGCCTCCCATTACTAATCTAGGGCTTAGTGGCAGCTGTGAGCTGTTATTAACCCATTATTACCTCGATTGCCACCACACCAGGGCAATCGGGATGAGCTGGATAAAGTTCTGGGATTGTCGCATCTAATGGATTTAACAATCCTGGGTGGCTGTAGGCTGCTATTTTTAGACTGAGGGGGCCCAATAAGCATGGGTCTCCCCAGCATGAGATTAGCAGCTCCCAGCTGTCGGCTTTATCATGGCTGGGTATAAAAATTGGTGGGGAACCGCACACCATTTTTTAAAATTATTTATTTAAATAATTAAATAAAAATAAAGCTGCATGGGGTCCACTTATTCGAATATACAGCTAAGATAAGAGCATGGCTTGAGAGTGCAGCAATATCATAATATAGGGGGACCCTATGCCAATTTTTTATTTATTTATTTTTACAGCAATAGAGACACACACACACAGCGTCTATGATTGTTGCAGTCAGACAAGCTGTCACACGGTTGGGGCGCATCAGACTGTAGCCAATCACAGATGTCAGGATTGCCGGTGGGTGGGGAAAACATTGAATATGTATGAAGGATAATGAGCGGCCCGGAAGTAGCATTAGAACCTTGCATAGACTTGGTAAATATACCGTGCCTGCTCCAATGTCTCTATCCCTTCTACCACCATTTTAAAGGGTCAGATTCTGGTCCCCACAGACTTTTATGGGGACCGGAGTCTAGGAAGATATCCGGGATAAATTCCGGGCCCAAACTGGGGTTTTTATAACTTGGTTGGACCTGCTGTATAAAACCCGATGTGATATGCTTGTCAAAAACAGACACAAAAGGAACATGAATGAAAATCACTCCATTTTTTCAGGCTGAAAATCTGATGATTTTTCGTTCGCTCGCCCGACCCAGCCATATTCAAGGTTTTGTGTGATTCTTTTTCCTTATTGTTCCATTTAACAACAATTCACTATACGGCCGCAGCCTTCCCGCCTTATAAATTACAAAAGAACCACTATTTCCAAAACTTATGCTGTGCATGTAAAACCAATTTAGAAAATAATTCAGTTTCAAGAAAAAAAATAACAAATATTGATCTGGAAAATGTCTTTACGCCATAGAAGCCGCAAATGGGAACGTTAAAGCCTTCACTTCATAGACAAACAGCTTCTTTGTTAGCAGTTTTTTATTTTCAAAGGCCAATTTTAGAGAACACTTTCCCTGTCAGCGCTGAGAACTTAATGTCGCCCGAAACAATTTCATGGTAAAAAATTAACCTGATTATATTCCATATATATAAAAAAAAGTGTATGGAACATCTGCAGAAATCTCCAACATTTGAATCACGGTGATTGGAATAATTTGTTATCCCTGTCACGGTGATAAATATTAATTTGCATTCTGAATATTTTGTTGTGTATCTATAATGAAGGCTGCGCTGTTAGCATGGCGGGGATGACAGCCTATCCTAATTATGATCAGTGCTTTTAGAAGCCCAGGCAGCTCATTGCAGGCGGCCAGATCCTTTTATGCTGCAGTTTAAAGGTAGTTCAGCTCTTAATTAATGAGGAATTTTGTAGCACATGTAGCATTTAGAGAGGAACATGTGCGCTAAGTGCATAAAGATCCGCTATAACCCAAGAATAGAAACGTGGCGGCTGACGGTTATTAGCATGAGGCTCGAGCACTGGATACGTACAGCTGTGATGGCGTTACAGGGGTTAAACAGAAAAGCTGCAGATAGTGGAGCCATGACATATATGCCCACAGAAAATCCATTGACTTTAATGGTCCATCAGTCAAAAACACCTAAACTACTTGTGACAAACTGAAGGGTTAAAAGTACCTAATCTGACGAAAAAACATAGTTAATAATAATAATGTCATGCGATGTTCGGCTCCGCACGCACTTGGTGGCATCAGACTCTGTTCACCCCACAGAGTCTGACAAGCAACCTGGGTGTCACGCTTTACTAGTGGGGGCACTGAAGCTAGCAGGAGACACAGCATCAGAATGTAGTAAGCAGACAAACCCACCAGAGGGCGAAAGAGTAGTCAGTAAGCTGGGTCAGTAACAGGATGTCTCGTCAATACCTTAGGAAGAAGCGAGTCGTGGTCAGGTGGAAGCCAAGGGTCAGAAGCCAGGAGGTCTCGTAAATGATAGAAGGGAGAAACGGAAGTCAAGAACAGTAATACAGGTCAGAAGCCGGGAGGTCAAAACTACATACAGGGCAGAAACTCACAGGACAGGACCGGGGTCAGACAAACAGGGCAGAGGACTCACTAGACAGAACCAGGAAGCCAGGGGAACAGGACGGACAAGCGGTACAGGGAGGACACAGGTCAGGATAAGGTAGCTGGGAGGCAGGACGGATCAGAGTACCACTCACAGGAGCCAGACATGCACGCTGCAGAGCAGGAACTACTACTGGTGGTGTTCTGGATACAGTAGAACAAAGATATAGTGGCGTGACCTCCGGAATGAGGCAGGATGTAAAGCCCCTCCCGTGACCGGTAACCCTGGATACATGCAATGGCTCTGCAGGGACTGAGACAAGCATAGATCATGACATTGGGGTGTCAGAATTGTTCAGCCAGAGCTGGGCGTCGGCTAATTTAGGTTCATTGATAATAATTTCTGCACACGGGTGAGCAGGAACAAGGAGCACAGGTTGCTGATTGCCTCATGCAGCTGCCTCCATCCTATTTAAGGCACGGTTTTCATTCAGTATGTGCCGATTATAGCTTCAGCATAGCTCCAGCGATCCCTGTCCTTTTGGTGAACCTGTTTATAGTTAATTATGTTGCAATTTTTGCGTGGTGTGGACGTTTTCCTGTTGTGCGGCTATTTCCTTCCCTTTTCTTTATTCCCCTGTACACATATTGTCTCTCTCTTTGTGTTTTAGTGCTGTGTATACGAGTTTCCACTCTCCCCTGTCTGTGTGGTTTCTGTAAAGTTTTTTTACTGTGTTTTCCGGCCCGCCCCAAGGGTGGGGGATAGGGGGAGTAAGATCAGGGCTTGGACAGGAGTCAGGGTCACGCTGGGGGCTCGGACCAGGCTACCATCAAGCCTACCTCTGAGATAAGGGACAGTGCAGGGTCTCGAGTCTGAGGGCCAGCCTAGGGGCCCCTGTCCTGTCATTACATACCCCATGACATATAAACTTATTTCTATAGCACCAACATATTCTGCAACACTTTACAATTGAGGGGGACATGTACAGACAATAAAGACTTTACCAGGTAACATTGTTCACCAGTTACGGGGACGTTACAATGTGTAAGGAAATAGCAGGACACGATAGGTTGAACGTGGTCATTATATACCGCCATCATCATAAAAAATTGGGAGTTTGATATAAAATTGCAGGAGTCGTCATCAGCGAGGATCTGTCTAAGGGAAGTTACCAAGTGCTACATGGAGAATATGAAGAAGGTTGAATAAGAGCGACCAGATTCAGAGGAACATTTTTAAGGGGGAACAGGGGAGAGTTAGGTTATAGAGGTGAGGTGATGTGGGGGCTAGAAATTAACCAGATTGTCTGGGGAAGTGCATTCCAGAAAACTGGTGCAGCACGAGAGACAAGAAAGTGGGAGATTCAGTTTATGTTAGTCTTATAACAGTTACAGAACGCAGAGAATAGATAGGAAGAAATACAGGGATGAAGGAGGAGATGTATGGTTGTGCAGAACTGTAGTTATAAGTTTGTATTGTATCCTGTATCAGATGGGTAACCAGTGCAATGACTGGTGCAAGGCGAAGGTATCAGTGTAGTGGCTGGACAGAAACACGACTATGGCTGCAACATTCAGGAAGGATTGGAGAGGAGAAAGTTTGATAAGAGGGAGACTTCTCAGTAGAGATTGAAGAAGTCTACACGAGAATGAATAAGAGCGACAGTAAGAATTTTACATTGTAACAAAATGCTTAGTATGCACCTGTTCACATTACAAAGTTAGGAAGTGCCATCAGTCTTTTTCTTAGTAAGAATTTTACAGTTTCAAAAGTGAGAAAAGGTCGGAGTCTGGAGTATTTTTGCGGAGCAGGTGACATAAGCGAGAAAGTGATCGGATATAGGGAATTTACAAAAATTTGAGGGGTGTACTCACTTTTGTGATATACTGTACCAGATAGAGATTGCATGATTGGCTTGTACAACACACAGATGCTGCTGCACCATCCTGAATTGCCCAGCAGAGGGCACAAGATGCTGGTATGGATTGGAGGGGAAGGAGATACAACATGGATGGGAAGTGTGTGCAGAGATCGGCAGATCCAGAGTCCAGACATCAGAGCAGCGGAGAACTGGAGCCACAAGATGAGGATCTATAGGGATGGTGCACAGTACTGGCATCAGAGTGTCAGGAGCAGACCAGGCCCAATTTATGTATTTGTGTGTGAATGATCTCCTACATCCTCTGCGGCACCGCACTCAAACGCTGCTGGAGAATGCGGCTCCCCACTATTTTACATGACTGTCACTGCGACTTGTGGTCTCACCCACACAAGGGAGTCTATGTATTCCTACAGGATCCTATTTATTGCATCCTGCTCTCTGCTGTGAGCTTCGACCGGAACCCACACCCTATTAAAACCCCCAGCAGCTTGCTTTTGGTGCCAGTTATAGGTTCCTATTTCCCTGGTCTGCTTCTTAGTTTAGCCTACTTCAGGTATGTCTTTGTATAGTGACCGACCTGATCCCTGACCCTGTCCTCCTGGGTTTGATCCGGCACCACCATCCTCATTCCAATTGCCAGCAGCTATTCGCGGGATGTAATTGGGCCCCGCATAAGTCCAGATCCCTGTATAAGAATGAAAGCCTCGGTTCCCCTGGGCACTGAAAAACGGAGTGTGTTGTGAATGTTGTCTGTGTGGGTGCTGTCCTGAAGCTCCCTCTGGTGGCCAGGAATGGTAGTAGAGCTACATCTGAGCCATTGACTCTTACAGGTGTCGGTGTTAATTGGGAATTGGGGAAGTCCTATTACAGATAAGTCTGATTTATGTAGGAGAGCACTTTCTGCCCGGTTGACGCCGGTTATAATTGTATTTTCCCTGTCTCTGTACCTGGCCAGGAGATTTGTCCTTCCCTGCATCCCTGAGCAAGACGTCTGCAGATAAGTGTTCAGATTTTGCCTTGCTTTCTGGTGTACACCTTAGGGTGTTGTTTTTTCCTTGTTTTGCTTTGCATCTGTTTTCTTGCAGGTGAAGTTTGGTTTCTCTTGTGCTGTGAGCATGGGGATTCCCCCTGTGCTAGCTCTCCTGCAGGAAAAGAGATTTAAATCCCTGTCTGATTTGATTATTTGCGTTTCCGTATTTTCTGTTCTTTTGGTATTTTGTTCTCCCAATATTTACAGGAGTACCTGATATAGTGGGAGTGAGGTTGTATGACCTCCAGGGCCAATTTTACTATCAGGAGTTTGGTATTTTCTATAGGGATTTTGCACTGACTACAATCAGTTTCCTTTTCTATTCTTTGTATCTAGTTAGTTGGGCCTCGCCTTTGCTAATTCTATTTTTCCTATCTGAGTATAGTGCTTTTCTATATCACTGCAATCTTTATATGTGGGGGCTACCTATTCCTTTGGGGACTATTCTGAGGCAAGATAGATTTCCTCATTTCATTCTGTGAGGCGTAGCTAGTTTCTCAGGCTGTGACGAAGCGTCTAGGATTTTAGGAACGCTCCACGGCTACTTCTAATGTGGTCTGATAGTCAGGGGATTGCGGTCAGCCCAGGTACAAACTACTCCTGTTTCTTGGTGTTTTTTCACCTATGGGAGTTTTTTGTAATCTTCCACGGTTACCGGATCATAACAGGAGTGGCTTTTGCAAAGCCCATTTATGGCAGTTCAGTCATAACTCACATACATGAAAAATGACATTTTGCATTCCAGCAATTTATATATGTGACCGAACATATAAAACATGGCCCCACCAGAACTGCCCCAATGACAACTCTTATTGGTGGCTCTCTGCTTTGATTGACCCCAAACTGTATCCTTATGACTTTCCTATATCATATTATATGTAATGGAGTAGCCTGCAGACACTGCTGATGACTTTAAAGGGGTTGTCCCCTGTTAGAAAACTTTTCCCTATATGCAAAGTTTGTTGTAAAAAAAAATCCAAACTGTGCTTTTCTTACCCTCCATGGGTCCAGCATTGTGTCTCCGCCACTGCCCCACTCTGTGCTGTTTGGCTGCAGACTGCAATCAGTGAGCTCAGCGGCTCCTGTCATCTACATCAGGAGAGATTAGCTGCAGCAATGTTGACATGATGTCATGGCTGCAGCCAAACAACAGAGACCAGGGCAGCAGAAGAGTCAAAACACTGGACCCAGGGAGGGTAAGTAAAGCACAGTTTGTTTTTTATCAATGATCTGTGCACAGAGGGTGAAGTTTTTTTAAATGAGACAACCCCTTTAATCCATTCTCATTTCAGTGAACTGTTTGCTTATAAAATACGCACAATCAATAATCATGTGCACTCGACAGACGCTTCCAAGACTAAAATATGGTGCTGACCATCCGGAAAATGCTGACTCCTGACTACACAACTTATATGGGAAGCTGCTGCCTCGGCATCATCACAAGAGAAGGACGATTCTGCTGCTCCACAAAGGTTATACACAAACTGAAGAGACGGTCTGCTGTCAACGGGAAGAAATCTCAACAGCAGGTGGATATTATATGTAAGGGGTATAAAAACAGAAGGTAAATCCTGCCAAATACAGATAGACGTCAGGCCCGCTCGTAGAGTAACTACACTTATATTTATTTATGTTTCATAACTCAACAGAGCAAGTGAAGAAAAGTAACTGTAATATGTATTATTAGAGGAAAAATGCTTCTTTATTCACTTATCAATCATCTCTGCTCAAATCTGTCTACAGTTCTGTCTTCAGTGAGGCACCAAATTACACTTGCTGCTTATAAAAGTCTATGGAGACTGGAGGGAGGGTGTCTGTGATGATAAAAGGGCAGAGCATGTAAGAGGAGGCTGCTGAAGCTTCTAGTTACTAGAAATTGCAGACTGAAAAAATGTCTTATCTTATTCTGCAAATGAATCTGAATTTGTACTTATGCTGTAAAGGGTAGGTATGCCACTACCTGTATATTAGAAAGTTCCTTTATGTACCTTTATTCTAAGGGACCCAAACCCACTAGATTAATGTCTGTCCAACCCACCAATTTAAACAGGACTGCCCAACCATCTAATGTCTATGGGAGCCTCCTGACTCTCGCTTGATGAAATATGTCATGGTCCCGAATGATCGAGGTTGCAGAATTACAATGTATGATGTTTATATTCATAACCAGATAAGTGGTGTTTTACATCAGCTTACTGCACACTCCCCATCGAAAACATATGCATGTTTGGTCACACTGAGCATGCATATGTATACGCGGTAATAGCCATTAGTCAACAATGTATGCAGCCGATGTGTATGGCCAACAAAACCCATATATAACTTCAAAGCACAGAGTAGAGGGATTTCCAGTCTGTGCTTTGCTGTGATGTAATTGGGGGCGTGGCTTGTGATCCTGATCAAGTTTATAGTGTCTGGAGAAGTGCACAGGGACCAAGACAATGGAGAGCACACTGCAGGCTCCACAAGAAACAAATCATCTTATCATCGTGTGACTTAAGGCAGAGGAGATGGAGCTGGCCTGTTCTGCACTGCTGGATTACACTAGAAGAAATGGCTACATTGTATAACTCATTCTTCTTTTACAATACACTGAACCTCAAACATTATTGTCTGTAACATTATTGGGAATCTCAAGATATCACCTGTTAGGTGAAGTGGAGAAATATTAGGAGGGAGAAAGTGAGACTGTATAGGAGGAGTCTCAGGACGGTGCTTTGTAGGTGGAGCAGGTGGGCACTGAGGGTGGGATTGTGCGAACCATGGGACAGCTCTGCTTCTTGGGAAATGTAGTCTGGAGGCACAGATACAGATATCTGGCAGGGAGGGAAGTTTGCAAATAATATCAAAGCACAAGGATGGTTCTAAGGGCCAAAGGGAAGCTAAAAATCTAATATAGAAAGCTGAGTGTATGTGTGTACGAGTGTATGTGTGTATGTATGTGTGTATGTACAGTGCTGGCCAAAAGTATTGGCACCCCTGCAATTCTGTCAGATAATACTCAGTTTCTTCCTGAAAATGATTGCAATCAAATTCTTTGGTATTATTATCTTCATTTATTTTGCTTGCAATGAAAAAACACAAAAGAGAATGAAACAAAAATCAAATCATTGATCATTTCACACAAAACTGCAAAAATGGGCCAGACAAAAGTATTGGCAGCCTTGGCCTAATACTTGGTTGCACAACCTTTAGCCAAAATAACTGCGAACAACCGCTTCCGGTAACCATCAATGAGTTCCTTACAATGCTCTGCAGGAATTTTAGACCATTCTTCTTTGGCAAACTGCTCCAGGTCCTGAGATTTGAAGGCTGCCTTCTCCAAACTGCCATTGTGAGATCTCTCCACAGGTCTTCTATGGGGTTCAGGTCTGGACTCATTGCTGGCCACTTTAGTAGTCTCCAGTGCTTTCTATCAAACCATTTTCTAGTGCTTTTTGAAGTACGTTTTGGGTCATTGTCCTGCTGGGAGACCCATGACCTCTGAGGGAGACCCAGCTTTCTCACACTGGGCCCTACATTATGCTGCAAAATTTGTTGGTAGTCTTCAGACTTCATAATGCCATGCACACGGTCAAGCAGTCCAGTGCCAGAGGCAGCAAAGCAACCCCAAAACATCAGGGAACCTCCACCATGTTTGACTGTAGGGACCGTGTTCTTTTCTTTGAATGCCTCTTTTTTTTCCCTGTAAACTCTATGTTGATGGCTTTTCCCAAAAATCTCTACTTTTGTCTCATCTGACCAGAGAACATTCTTCCAAAACGTTTTAGGCTTTCTCAGGTAAGTTTTGGCAAACTCCAGCCTGGCTTTTTTATGTCTCGGGGTAAGAAGTGGGGTCTTCCTGGGTATCCTACCATACAGACCCCTTTCATTCAGACGCCGACGGATAGTATGGGTTGATACTGTTGTACCCACGGACTGCAGGGCAGCTTGAACTTGTTTGGATGTTGGTCAAGGTTCTTTATCCACCATCCGCACAATCTTGCGTTGAAATCTCTCGTCAATTTTTCTTTTCCTTCCTTATCTAGGGAGGTTAGCCACAGTGCCATGGGCTTTACACTTCTTGGTGACACTGCGCACCGTAGACACAGGAACTTTCAGGTCTTTGGAGATGGACTTGTAGCCTTGAGATTGCTCATGCTCCTCACAATTTGGATTCTCAAGTCCTCAGACAGTTCTTTGGTCTTCTTTCTTTTCTCCGTGCTCAATGTGGTGCACACAAGGACACAGGACAGAGGTTGAGTCAACTTTACTCCATGTCACCTGCTGCAAGTGTGATTTATTATTGCCAGCACCTGTTAGGTGCCACAGGTAAGTTACAGGGGCTGTTAATTACACAAATCAGATAAGCATCACAGGATTTTTCAAACAGTGCCAATACTTTTGTCCACCCCCTTTTTTATGTTTGGTGTGGAATTATATCCAATTTGGCTTTATGACAATTAGTTTTGTTTTTTTTTTCATTGAAGACAAATTAAATGAAGATAATAATACCAAAGAATTTGTGATTGCAATCATTGTCAGGAAGAAACTGAGCATTCTCTGACAGAAATGCAGGGGTGCCAATACTTTTGGCCAGCACTGTATGTGTGTATGTGTGTGTGTATGTCCGCTAAAGGAATCCGCACCGTTGCATTTACAATCACGAAATTTTGCACAGACACCCCGTGTGAACCAGGGAATGTCATAGACTATGTTTGGGCAAGAAAATGTAACCCCATGCTTTACAGTTATTCTACAAAAATCCTGCATCCATTAAACTGAATGGAGCTGGGAGCTGCAGGCTATAAATAGCAACTGTCAGTGGTTGCTATAGCAACAAAATAAACTGTTAGTATAAGAAGCTTATGTGTGAGGTAAAAAGATGTCGGTGGTGAGACAGAGAGAGAGAGACAGAAAAAGACAGAGACACAGACGAGACAGCCGGGGAAAGAGACAACCGTGGAAAGAGATAGACAGGCAAAAAAACAGCCCTAGAAAGAGACAGCCCTGGAAAGAGACAGCCCGGGAAAGAGACAGACCTAGAAAGAGACAGACCTAGAAAGAGACAGCCCTGGAAAGAGACGGCCCGGGAAAGAGACGGCCCGGGAAAGAGACGGCCCGGGAAAGAGACGGCTCGGGAAAGAGACGGCCCGGGAAAGAGACGGCCCGGGAAAGAGACGGCCCGGGAAAGAGACGGCCCGGGAAAGAGACGGCCCGGGATAGAGACGGCCCGGGAAAGAGACGGCCCGGGAAAGAGACGGCCCGGGAAAGAGACGGCCCGGGAAAGAGACGGCCCGGGAAAGAGACGGCCCGGGAAAGAGACGGCCCGGGAAAGAGACGGCCCGGGAAAGAGACGGCCCGGGAAAGAGACGGCCCGGGAAAGAGACGGCCCGCGATAGAGACGGCCCGGGAAAGAGACGGCCCGGGAAAGAGACGGCCCGGGAAAGAGACGGCCCGGGAAAGAGACGGCCCGGGAAATAGAGAGACAGAAAGACACACACATAGAGTCAGACAGAGAGAGACAGACAGACAGACAGATACAGATACAGAGATTGAGACAGATAGACTGATGCAAATACAGACAGAGATAGAAACAGACAAGGAAAGAGACAGACAGCGACATTGGGAGAGAGACAGAGAGACAGTTACTATCCCGGTCAATGCCGGGTGCTACAGCTAATATAAAATAAAGGTAACAGGATGATCTGGGACGTATTACAGGGACAGCCACATTGTGTGTTTTGGGGGCAGGTTGGGTCTGGAAAACCCCTTTAAATTTTTTGCTATGGAACTTTCACAATAATTAGGGAAACGAGACAAGAGGATCAAGTAGAGAAAACCAGTCAATAAGATCAGTTTACTGCAGATCATTAGTTTTATTAGTCAATGTGGTGAAAGCTTCGGATGTGAGGAACACAACATAAAGCTCTTTCTCTCCCGGCGCTTTAGTTGGGGGCTGTTTTGCTGTTTGGGGGCCGCATCCACCGAGCGGCATCAGAGAGATTTGTTCCATTCAATCTGCATAACCAGTCACCATCTGTCTGATCCGAAATTCCATTTACTGTAGATATAAATCAAAAGGCCTCATATATCACTTACATCTGACAGCGCCGAACCCGAAGAAACACAACTGCGCTATCTTGTTTCCAAGAACTTGAAATAAGATCCTCAGAGGCGGATAATCCGGCGATAAGAGAAATCTGCGAAGGGATCGGCGGGTTATTGGGAGGTTTTATACTTTATCTTCTGCTTTTTGGGGGGATTGCGGGTGACCAGAATAAAATAGCTGAAGCTTTAAAAATGTTTTCTTTTCTTTTTTTTTCGTGTACAAATCTACTGAATGTTCTGATTTCAAAATATTAATAAATATTGGGCCGGGAGGGGCAGAGATATAGTCTATGCAATCTGTATAGGATTTGGGGAAGGGAGCATTTTCCAGCTAATACTATTAATGGGTCTTACTAGCAACTATTCTCTACCCTAGCCCACCAGGGATATTATTCACTCACTGCACTACACTACCAGGGATGTTACTACAATCCCTATCACTGCCCTAGCCCACCAGGGATGTTACTACAAACCCTATCACTGCCCTAGCCCACCAGGGATGTTACTACAATCCCTATCACTGCCCTAGCCCACCAGGGATGTTACTACAATCCCTATCACTGCCCTAGCCCACCAGGGATGTTACTACAATCCCTATCACTGCCCTAGCCCACCAGGGATGTTACTACAATCCCTATCACTGCCCTAGCCCACCAGGGATGTTACTACAATCCCTATCACTGCCCTAGCCCACCAGGGATGTTACTACAATCCCTATCACTGCCCTAGCCCACCAGGGATGTTACTACAATCCCTATCACTGCCCTAGCCCACCAGGGATGTTACTACAATCCCTATCACTGCCCTAGCCCACCAGGGATGTTGATACCATTGTCTTCATTACCCTACCCACTACAGATATGTTCCTTTCACTGACCTAGACTGCATAGCATAAAATCACTAACATTTTCACTACACTAGCCCACCAGAGTTGTCCATTCACTACCCTGTCTACTACGGATGTTGTTCAATATCTAACCTAGCTCACCAGTTCGAATATTCATTCATTGTATTAGATTACTAGGGATGTCAATACTATCCCTGTAGCTGCCCTAGCCCACCAGGGATGTTACCACTAATGTTTTCATTACCCTAGCCCACTGTGAATATTGTTTCTTCACTGACCTAGACTACTAAGGATGCTACTGTATTAATAGCCCTTTAACTGCCCTAGCCCACCAGGGATGTTGTCCAAAGTCAATGAGGGATGTTGTCCATTTAGTTCCCTAAAGTACCAAGGATGTTACTTATTGCATCTCTAGAAATGAAGACAACTTTTTTCAGAGGAAAAAATGCAAAAAAAATATTTTGACAGTGATTATTTTAAAGATGGCTAGATAGACAGACAGATAGATAGATAGAGGGATAGATAGATAGATAGATAGATAGATAGATAGATAGAGGGATAGATAGATAGAGGGATAGATAGATAGAGGGATAGATAGATAGATGGATAGATAGATAGATAGATAGAGGGATAGATAGATAGATAGATAGATAGAGGGATAGATAGATAGATAGATAGAGGGATAGATAGATAGATAGATAGATAGAGGGATAGATAGATAGAGGGATAGATAGATAGATAGATAGAGGGATAGATAGATAGATAGATAGATAGAGGGATAGATAGATAGATAGATAGATAGATAGATAGAGGGATATATAGATAGATAGATAGATAGATAGATAGATAGATAGAGGGATAGATAGATAGAGGGATAGATAGATAGATAGAGGGATAGATAGATAGATAGATAGATAGATAGATAGATAGATAGATAGATAGATAGATAGATAGAGGGATAGATAGATAGAGGGATAGATAGATAGATAGATAGATAGATAGATAGAGGGATAGATAGACAGATAGATAGATGATAGATAGATAGATAGATAGATAGAGGGACAGATAGATAGAGGGATAGATAGATAGAGGGATAGATAGATAGATAGATAGATAGATAGATAGATAGATAGATAGATAGAGGGATAGATAGATAGATAGAGGGATAGATAGATAGATAGAGGGATAGATAGATAGATGGATAGATAGATAGATAGATAGATAGATAGATAGATAGATAATAGATAGATAGAGGGATAGATAGATAGATAGATAGATAGAGAGAGGGATAGATAGATAGATAGATAGATAGATAGATAGATAGATAGAGGGATAGATAGAGGGATAGATAGATAGATAGATAGAGGGATAGATAGAGGGATAGATAGATAGATACATAGATAGATAGATAGATATAGGGATAGATAGATGGATAGATAGATAGATAGATAGATAGATAGAGGGATAGATAGAGGGATAGATAGATAGATAGATAGATAGATAGATAGATAGATAGATAGATACCTTGTTTCCCTAGAAATAAGCCCTAGTAGGATGTTTGCTGCTTTTGGAGTATGCTAAAAATATAAACCCTATCTCCAAAATAAGCCCTAGTTGTGGTTCCTTAATGAAGTGTTCAGGCAGCTAAGATAGTTAAAGAATACAGCAGGACTCTTCCTCCAAAAGAAAGCAGACATCCTCAAGAGAAAGCAGGTCCCTCACCGTTCCAGCTCCGTTGCACTGCAGCTCTCACACCAGTATCACGCTGCGCGAGTAATACTGCTTCCAGCCACCAGGGGGAGCCACCGCTGTAGAATGCAGGGGACCTGACAGCGAGGCAGATTTGTATGTGAGAGCCCATTCACTTGCCAACTCTAATTATTTGGGGTCTGGTAATTGCGGTTCTTTTAGGGTGGGTCTGCTTTCTTTTGAGAGCTAAATATAAAAATGGTTTGAAGAATTGGGTTAAATTTTGAGAGGTAAACTTAACAGTACATAGAGAATAATACATTTAAGCAGGTCATTTAACCCTTTGTTATTATGCTATGTAGCCAGCACTATAGGACTTCAGAGAGCGATTTGGAGCCTCTTCTTTAACTACAGGTCCCTTTGATGATTAGTAACGCCCTATTTGCAACAAATAGTTTTCTCTAATTTGCCCTTGCAGCTATAGAGCTAAAAAAATAATTCTGCTCCGTTTGTGCACTGTTATAGGTGAGCGCCTGACCGGTCCTTGTGAAGTTTATATAACTCATACTAATATTTGGATAAACGTCTGTTTGATATGATTATATTATACATTGTACATTGCATTCAAGATAAATATTGGAACTAGCACTAATCCGTTCCCGATGTAAATGAGGGATACGTGGAATTGACTTTACAAACTGTAAACTTTATCAATGACAAGTTAATTAACAAAATAATTGTTTTATAAATACTGCTGGTTAGACATTGTGTATGTAGACTGCCATCTGTTGGCCAAAGGCAGTAGTGCAATTTCCACTGTTTCTATTTCCCTTTTGAGGGTATGTGCGCACGTTGCTTTTTACCTGCTTTTTACCTGCTTTTTTGCTGCTTTTTCTTCTGCGCTGTTTAATGCCAAAATGGATGTGTTCTTCTATTCAAGCAAAGTCTATGGGAATTTGGGTTTCTTGTTCACACTATGTTGTTCAAAATGCTGCCTTTTTGTGGCAGAACTTTGGTCAAAAACTCAGCTTTGCAGTGCAAAACCCAAATGGCAAAAACAATTGACATGTTGCTTCTTTGAAAAGCTGAGTTTTTGACCAAAGTTCTGCCACAAAAAGGCAGCATTTTGAACAACATAGTGTGAACAAGAAACCCAAATTCCCATAGACTTTGCTTGAATAGAAGAACACATCCATTTTGGCATTAAACAGCGCAGAAGAAAAAGCAGCAAAAAAGCAGGTAAAAAGCAGGTAAAAAGCAACGTGCGCACATACCCTTATCTGGAGGTGCAGGTTTGCTTTATGCCTGATATACAGACCGGATAATAATGCATCACTGGTCAGTTCACTCTCAGGAGAAAGTCTATATACAATTATTCCTACTTTTCTAAAATTGTCACAAGACAACAAGTCGCAGACAAGTAGCAATTATATTTTTGGTCCCCGTCCAAGAAGGAAGAGGAAGGAAAAAAGAAATGGGAGATGATTGAAGGTGTCCATACACCCCACATTCCCACTGATCCCCTGAGACGTTTGTGCATGGATTTACAGAGAGAACAACATATTGCCTCATTTTACAACAATGGAGTGGACATGTTGAAATCCAATCTGCTTGATCCTTCATTTCCCCAATATTTTCTGAGTATCTCCCCATTACATGAGCTAGATCAGCTAAAATGAAGGGGGAGGGAGGAAAGGAAGAGGCAGGGATGAATAGGAAGGGAAATATTGGGGAATCCAAGAAGCAAGGATGGACAACCATAGAGGAGAAGGGGAAGGAAGGAAGGAAGGAAGGAAGGAAGAGAAGAGGGAAAGAAAGACGGAAAAATGAAGGATGGCTTGATGGACAAGGAAGGAAGAAAATTGACAAGAAAAAAGGTGGAAGGAAAGCTGGAAAGAAGGGAAGAAGGAAGGAAGGAAGGAAGGAAGGAAGGGGAGAGGGAAGGTGAGATGAAAGGGAAGATATAGGGAAGGTGAATGAGCGATAGACAATAAAAAAGTAGAAAAGATGGATGCACAAGGACAAAGGAAAGAAATAAGGATGGACAGGGACAAAGGAAGTAGGAAAATAGAAATGAAAGCAAGGAAGAAAGAGGGAGGAATGAATATGGAGGGAAACATTGGGGAATCCAAGAAGTAAGGATGGAAAAGCATAAAGGAGTAGGGGAGGGAAGGAAGGAAGGAATGAAGGGGAGGAAGAGAAGAGGGGAAAAAAGACAGAATAAAATGAAGGATGGCTTGCTGGACAAGGAAAGAAGGATAATTAAATTGACAAGGAAAAGGTGGAAGGAAAGCTGGAAAGGAAGGACGGAAGGTAGGAAAGAAGGGAAGAGAAAGGGAAGAAAGTAGAGGATGAGTAAAGGAAGGAATGGATGGATCAATAGACAATAAGAAAGTTGAAAAGAACGATGGGCAAGGACAAAGGAAAGAAGTAAGGACGGACAGTGACAAAGGAGGGAGGGAAATAGGAATGAAAGCAAGGAAGAAAGGAAGGATTTATAGACAAGGATAAGGAAGTAAGGCTGGAATGGATGGGCAAGGATAAAGGAGGAAGGATCATTCAACTAACAAGCTAAAGAAGGAAAGGAGGCAAGGAAGGAAGGAGAGAGGGAAGGTGGGAGGAAAGGAAGGAGAGGATGAGGAAAGGAAGGAATGGATGGATCGATAGACAATAAGAAAGTAAGAAAACGATGGACAGGAAGAAAGGAGGGAGAGAAGGAGGAATGAAAGCAAGGAAGAAAGGTGAGAAGAATTCATAGACAAAGAAGGAAGGATCAAATGGATTGACAAGGACTTAGGAGGAAGGAAAGAAAGAAGGAAAGAAAGAAGAAAAGACTGATGGACAAAGACAAAGGATGAAGGATTGAAGACTGGAAGACAGACCAATAGAAAGGAGGAAGGAATGGAATGTAGAAAGGAATTAGAAAGAGAGAGAGAAAAGAAGGAAGGTTGGGAGAGATGTAGGAAGCACCAAAGAAGGGAAGAATGGAAATGTAAATCTAGATTATGTTGGTAAGGCCGTTGGGTTTAAAGGGAACCTGTCACCAGATTTGGCGCCTATAAGCTACGGCCACCACCAGTGTGCTCTTATATACAGCATTCTAACATGCTGTATATAAGAGCCCAGGCCACTGTGTAGAACGTAAAAATCACTTTATCATTCTCACCTATGAGGCGGTGCGGTGCAGATGGTCAGATGGGTGTCTCCGTTCTCCGGTACCGGCGCCTCCTCTTTCAGCCATCTTTGTCCTCCTTCTTCTGAAGCTGGCATGCATGACGCGTCCTACGTCATTGCACACTCGCCGGCATTGAGGTCCCGCGCAGGCGCACTACAATACTTTGATCTGCCCTAGGCTTCAGAAGAAGGATGACAAAGATGGCCGAAAGAGGAGGCGCTGGACCCGGAGATCGGAGACACCCATCCGACCAGTCTGCACTGCACCGCCCCGTAGGTGAGTATTATAAAGTGATTTTTACGTTCTACACAGCGGCCTGGGCTCTTATATACAGAATGTATATATGCAGCCAGAACTGATGTCCCAGCTAGACTGACTGAGGATTTTGTAAGGTTGCTCTTACTTCTAACCCAAGTGGAACCCGCCCCCCAGGTGGTTGTCCTAGTGACCGGGAAAGTCCTGAGGTTCGCGTTGGCCACCCCCCTGTCTACCCTAGTCCAGCTCCCCAGGGAGAAGGCTCCTAAGCTGTATGTAAAGTGTGAATGCGGAACACCGGTGATTAGCCCCCTCCTTACCCGAGGCGAATACCGCACCTTAAATGAGGTGCAGTACTCTGTGGCGACTGGAGCCGCAGGGGCGCTACAAGAGCCCACTGGTGGTGGCCGCAGCTTATAGGCCCCAAATCTGATGATAGGTTCCCTTTAAAGAGAAACGATAAATAGCCAGGTTCTGCCTTATTTTACAAAAATGACTTGTAATACATTCACTATTTATTAGTTAAATCAGAGCCAGAGGTAAAGTACAGACCACAAATGCACAGAGCTGTCCGGAGACCGGCGGCCATGATGAAGACTCAAGAAGACTTCAGAGACGGAGATGTCACCAAGTCTGACCTGGAGTGAGATAGCATGGAAATCCTTATTAGACCCTGAGGAGCAGACAGGAGCCGCTCCCATACGGCTGGTGAAGCAGCACAGTATAGAGAAGCATAAAACATGTGAAGCTCCATATGCGGAGCGTCTACGGGAGGAGAGGGGAGCGGCTGCGGGAGGAGAGGGGAGCGGCTGCGGGAGGAGAGGGGAGCATCTATGGGAGGAGAGGGGAGCGTCTACGGGAGAAGTGGGGAGCGGCTGCGGGGGGAGAGGGAAGCGGCTGCGGGGGGAGAGGGGAGCGTCTATGGGAGGAGAGGGGAGCGTCTACGGGAGGAGAGGGGAGCGTCTATGGGAGGAGAGGGGAGCGTCTACGGGAGCAGCTGCGGGAGGAGATTGGAGCAGTTGCGGGAGGAGAGGGGAGCATCTACGGGAGGAGAGGGGAGCAGCTGCGGGAGGAGAGGGGAGCGTCTACGGGAGGAGAGGAGCGCGCCTGCGGGAGGAGAGGGGAGCGTCTACGGGAGGAGAGGGGAGCGTCTACGGGAGGAGAGGGGAGCGTCTACGGGAGGAGAGGGGAGCGGATGTGGAGGGAGAGGAGCGCGCCTGCAGGAGGAGAGGGGAGCGGCTGCAGGAGGAGAGGGGAGCATCTATGGGAGGAGAGGGGAGCGTCTACGGGAGGAGTGGGGAGCGGCTGCGGGGGGAGAGGGAAGCGGCTGCGGGGGGAGAGGGAAGCGGCTGCGGGGGGAGAGGGGAGCGGCTGCGGGGGGAGAGGGGAGCGTCTACGGGAGGAGAGGGGAGCGTCTATGGGAGGAGAGGGGAGCGTCTACGGGAGCAGCTGCGGGAGGAGATTGGAGCAGTTGCGGGAGGAGAGGGGAGCATCTACGGGAGGAGAGGGGAGCAGCTGCGGGAGGAGAGGGGAGCGTCTACGGGAGGAGAGGAGCGCGCCTGCGGGAGGAGAGGGGAGCGTCTACGGGAGGAGAGGGGAGCATCTACGGGAGGAGAGGGGAGCGTCTACGGGAGGAGAGGGGAGCGGATGTGGGGGGGGAGGAGCGCGCCTGCGGGAGGAGAGGGGAGCGGCTGCAGGAGGAGAGGGGAGCGGCTGCGGGAGGAGAGGGGAGCGGCTGCGGGAGGAGAGGGGAGCGGCAGGAGAGGGGAGCGGCTGCGAGAGGAGAGGGGAGCGGCTGCGGGGGGAGAGGAGAGCGCCTGCGGGGGGAGAGGAGAGCGGCTGTGGGGGGAGAGGAGAGCGGCTGCGGGAGGGGAGCGGCTGCGGGAGGAGATGGGAGCCGCAGGAGAGGGGAGCGGATGCGGGAGGAGAGGAGAGCGGCTGCGGAGGGAGAGGAGAGCGGCTGCGGGGGGAGAGGGGGAGCGGCTGCGTGAGGAGAGGGGGGCGGCTGCCGGAGGAGAGCAGCTGCGGGAGGATAGGGGAGCGGCGGCGGGGGGAGAGGGGGAGCGGCTGCTGGGGGAGAGGAGAGCGGCTGCGGGGGGAGAGGAGAGCGGCTGCGGGGGGAGAGGAGAGCGGCTGCGGGAGGAGAGGAGAGCGGATGCGGGGGGAGAGGAGAGCGGATGCGGGGGGAGAGGGGGAGCGGCTGCCGGAGGAGAGCAGCTGCGGGAGGATAGGGGAGCGGCGGCGGGGGGAGAGGGGGAGCGGCTGCGGGGGGAGAGGAGAGCGGCTGCGGGGGGAGAGGAGAGCGGCTGCGGGGGGAGAGGAGAGCGGCTGCGAGGGGAGAGGGGGAGCGGCTGCGTGAGGAGAGGGGGGCGGCTGCCGGAGGAGAGCAGCTGCGGGAGGATAGGGGAGCGGCGGCGGGGGGAGAGGGGGAGCGGCTGCGGGGGAAGAGGAGAGCGGCTGCGGGGGGAGAGGAGAGCGGCTGCGGGGGGAGAGGAGAGCGGCTGCGGGAGGAGAGGGCACAGGTCAGTGAATCCCATGTATTTACGCAGGTGATTTATATCTGCAGAAAAGAAAGTTCTCATGTGGACAGACAGTAAATCGAAGAATAATACAGAAAAGTTTTTTCCTGGCAAATGCTCAAAATCTGTGATTAGCCCATAGGAACTGGTGGAATTCTGTCTGTGGGTTTTCTTGAAGTTTTGGACCTTTTTAAAGTTTCCACCGACATGTCTGAAAGAAACAACTGTGATCCACATGTCAGGACTGAGAGTTACGGCGGATGGCTTTAATGAAGTATCTGCCATATATTGTCCCACCAACACCATAAATTCCAAGTCCCAGGATAGGATTGGGTGAAACGTTTGCCAAAACCGAACGCACCGGCGGGATTATGAGATGCACCGAGAGCATGCAGGTTTAATACTATAAATTATTCAATGAAAATCGACCTTATATAAACCATAAATGTGGGGATATTCGTAATTTAACTCTACAATGGATAAATGTGGGATTAATTATAAAAATAGTCATATGATAGTTTGAGCCATGTGCCATCGAGGAACACCAGGTCCCTGTGATCAAAAACTGTTACTTCAAAGCTGCCAGTAGGGGGAGCTCCCTATGTGCATCTCTAAACAGCTTAAAGGTAATCTGTCACAAAAAATTTTTCTACCTGATCTGAGAGCAGCATAGTGTAGTGGCAAAGATCCTGAATCTAATGATTTATTACTTAGTTTACTGGGTGTTGTCAGAGTTTTAGATGTCAGGGTGTGTAATGGATAGCCAGGGGACACAGGAAACCCTATGCAGACCCTAAGACTGGGGTCCCTGAGCTCACCCTCACACTAGGAGGTACCTTTAAAGGTAGGAAGGTCCGGGCCCCCAACCTGGCACTGCCTCCTGTCCTGGCCCTGATGACAAAGTTCCCACCACCCAGTGGACTGACCAGGACGGAAATTGCAAAATCCCTACCAAATATGAAAAACAGACAGGGGTAAATAAAACCTCAGACACACCTAAAACCTACACCAGGGAGCAACCAAAGGTATAAGGGTAGGGGTAACAAGGGAAAGTTAATGGTAATAACTAAAACAGACAATCGACAAAGCACAGAAGCCAGCAACAAGCACATCATCTCTCCTCCCTGGCTAGCTCCAAACTGAATAGAATAACCAGCAACTTCTCCAGGAAGCAGAGGGATTAAATACAGGCCGGAACTGCTGCACCACGAAACGGATTAACCCTAAAATGCCCAAAGGGAAAAAAAAGCGACATTTAAATCTGCATGGTCTCAGATGGTAATAGAGAAATCTGATCCTGAGCCTGTACTTATACATGTGAGATTAGATTTAGCAATACAGCAGAGCTGAGAAAACTGCCCCTACCCACATCAGGCTCTGTACATACACTGTTTATAGACAATGAGATGCTAATCACAGAAGGGGGCGTGCTGTACTAACTGACCTCTAGCTGATGTAGTCTGGCAATGATAACATCCTGAAGCTATAACATACATTGCAGATAAACAACAGCACACAGTGTGATAAGAGAATCTGAAATCTGTGTGTTAACCCTGATAGCAGATTACATAGCAAAAATCTGCTGACAGATTCCTTTTAACCTCTTCCTGCAAAAGCCAATTTTCACATTCCTGACCAGGGCAACTTTTTTAAATCTGACATGTGACTTTATGCTGGAAAAAAACAGAGTGATTCTTATAGATTTGTTTTCTTGACACATGAATATGTTAATTTACATTTATTTATTTAAAAATATAAAGTTTCTCCAGAAATCTGCAATATTTACAACTTTTACATTTTATGCCGTTAAACAGCTGCTTTACACCAGCATCACTTTATGAAACATCTTTGTTGTGTTATTATATTAGAAGGGTTAAAAGTTTAGCAGTAATTTTAATTTGTTTATGCAAAATTGACTCCAAAAATATTTTAGGGACCACTTTACTTTTGAAGTGACTTTGAGGGGCCTATTTGTCAGGAATCCTCCTAACAGTACCCCATTAAAAAAATGCACCTATTGAAGTATTTAAAACCTCAATAAAGAGTATCGAAGTCATAGGGTCCAATCCACTGTTGCATTTGTGTCTATTTGATGCCACATTTTTGGTGTTTTCCACTGTTTTTGTTTATATCATATTCATCTTTCCATTTGTGCCATTTTAAATTCACTTTTTTTGTTCGTCTGGGGATTTTTTACGTTGTCTATTGTGGACAGAGTTGAGGGTTTCCAGAACTTTTTACTTGATTCATCATTTGCAACTTTTTAAAAAGTTATAAAGTTTGTTGCAAATGTGTCCCAGTCCCTCTCTTGGAGTGTTTTTATGGACGCCGAAACATTTGGTGCACTTTTTGCCCCAACTTGTGAAATATTGACACGTGTACCACAAGGCAATGAAGAAAAGTGCCAAAAAATTGAATTATTGAATTGGGGATATAATTAGTGCTGAGCGTAGAGTTCTATGACTGTGAACAATGTATCTGTGATGCTAGCCACTACTTACAGGAAGAATGGACGGAGGAATAGTCACGAAAGCCGGGGTCTGGTAATGGGAGGACACATATAAGCACAAGGAGAAAACAGGGGCGTAGTCAGATCAATATCTGAGGGTCAGAAATAAGTTCAGGGAGTAAGCAGAGACGTGGTCAGGTAACGGTCTGATATCAAAAGGCAGGAGTTCACAACAGTAACAGATCAAACAAAGATCAGAATACTAGCAGAGACACAATCCAACAGCACAACTGCAGAATCAGAGAATACAACTGGCGATGTCCTGAGCGAGCATACTCAGTAAAGAAGCCTAAGTAAATACCAGGATGCCGAAACACCTGAGAGATCAGCACCAACATGGAATCCTGCGGTGTCAATCACACTGCTAGCTCAGGAACTCAGGAAAGCGCAGCAGAGCATCTACAAAGACAAGATGCTCGGCACAGAGGAATCGTTTCACTGCTATGTCAGTAATCCAGGAAAATGCAGCAGAACATCTCCAAAGACAAGATGCTCGGCACAGAGGAATCGTTTCACTGCTATGTCAGTAATCCAGGAAAATGCAGCAGAGCATCTCCAAAGACAAGATGCTCGGCACAGAGGAATCGTTTCACTGCTATGTCAGTAATCCAGGAAAATGCAGCAGAGCATCTCCAAAGACAAGATGCTCGGCACAGAGGAATAATTTCACTGCTATGTCAGTAATCCAGGAAAATGCAGCAGAGCATCTCCAAAGACAAGATGCTCGGCACAGAGGAATCGTTTCACTGCTATGTCAGTAATCCAGGAAAATGCAGCAGAGCATCTCCAAAGACAAGATGCTCGGCACAGAGGAATCATTTCACTGCTATGTCAGTAATCCAGGAAAATGCAGCAGAGCATCTCCAAAGACAAGATGCTCGGCACAGAGGAATCGTTTCACTGCTATGTCAGTAATCCAGGAAAATGCAGCAGAGCATCTCCAAAGACAAGATGCTCGGCACAGAGGAATAATTTCACTGCTATGTCAGTAATCCAGGAAAAAATGCAGCAGAGCATCTCCAAAGACAAGATGCTCGGCACAGAGGAATAATTTCACTGCTATGTCAGTAATCCAGGAAAAAATGCAGCAGAGCATCTCCAAAGACAAGATGCTCGGCACAGAGGAATAATTTCACTGCTATGTCAGTAATCCAGGAAAGCGCAGCAGAGCATCTCCAAAGACAAGATGCTCGGCACAGAGGAATAATTTCACTGCTATGTCAGTAATCCAGGAAAATGCAGCAGAGCATCTCCAAAGACAAGATGCTCGGCACAGAGGAATCGTTTCACTGCTATGTCAGTAATCCAGGAAAAAGCAGCAGAGCATCTCCAAAGACAAGATGCTCGGCACAGAGGAATCGTTTCACTGCTATGTCAGTAATCCAGGAAAATGCAGCAGAGCATCTCCAAAGACAAGATGCTCGGCACAGAGGAATAATTTCACTGCTATGTCAGTAATCCAGGAAAATGCAGCAGAGCATCTCCAAAGACAAGATGCTCGGCACAGAGGAATAATTTCACTGCTATGTTAGTAATCCAGGAAAATGCAGCAGAGCATCTCCAAAGACAAGATGCTCGGCACAGAGGAATAATTTCACTGCTATGTCAGTAATCCAGGAAAATGCAGCAGAGCATCTTCAAAGACAAGATGCTCGGCACAGAGGAATCGTTTCACTGCTATGTCAGTAATCCAGGAAAAAGCAGCAGAGCATCTCCAAAGACAAGATGCTCGGCACAGAGGAATAATTTCACTGCTATGTCAGTAATCCAGGAAAATGCAGCAGAGCATCTTCAGTCTGCAACATGCTCTGCATAGAGGCATCATGACAGTATCCGTCCCTTTTTTTCTAACCACAACTGTAAATTTTGGTGACTAAAAGACAATAGACCCGAACCATCAATTTCTAATTTTTTAAAGTCACTTTTAAGTTTGTCTTGTGTTATTCACTGATGGTGTTTAGCATAGATTCATTGAAACAGGTCACACCGGTTGTGAATTTTGTACAAAATCAAAATGTCTTTTATTATTGTTTTTAACATGTTTTTCTAATTTTTTTGTGCAAAAAGTTGTATTTTCCACTAAAATAATGCAAAATGTGTGCCAAATTATTAAATGTGCATAGAATTAATAAAGTATTTATTAATAAATATATTTATTTTTATTAATAAAATTAATAAAACTACATCTGGGAAATTGTGGCACATTTGCAACAAAATTTGCAAGTACTAAAAAGTCAAAAATAAAGTTGGTATGAATGGATTAGCGAGTTGTCTGCTGGACGCGGAGGTAAAGCCTCTCACCTGTCGGCCTCGTCAGCTCTTTTTTTGACATATCCAGCCTCTCTGGGGTGAAAAGCAGAGGCACGGATATCGTCTGGTAAGAAGCTAAACCCCACGCTCCCCTGCAGAAGTCACAGACCACCAATGCGGCCATTGATGGGCGTTGACCTGCCAATGAATTCGCACCAACTGAATCAGCCTAAAATGAATTGGAATTTCTAAATTTTACTCGCAATGGCAAAGTAGAAAAAATAAAATGAGAATTAAAAAAGATGCAGATATAAAAATAGCGCAAACAAAAAAAGGTGCAAAACACTAAAAACAGATGCAAATTCACTAATGAATCCGGCCTGATATGTGCGGATCTCATCTTTTATTGATTTTCTGCTCCTGTACTTGGTGCAGAGCGTACAGGATAATGATGGTAATACACAGCTGAATATACGCAGGCTGTGAAAAATTTCTTTTTCACGTTTAAAGCTTGTAAAGACTCGGCAACGCCCCAACTATTCTTTTGGAATCAAATTTTCCTTCTGCATATTGTGATTGATCCGCACAGGAGCGCGCCGCTTTCTGCAAGAACTAATCATCAAATCAAGTGGAAATACTGGGAATTTACCATGTAGTCTGGAGCCATCTACAGGCAGAGTATAGTAACTGCATGTTATAGAAAAATGGCTAAAATATCGATCATTTAGAACATGAAGAGTCCTTGAGGAGTCATGCCAATGCGGATTATTTTATCTGAATATATATCTGTACTCATATTAGGGTTGCCAACTTTTCCAACTAAAAACATCAGATAGGATGACATGTAATGACTGACAGTCTGCTCCCTGGATCTACATGTCTCACACTGGTAATGTCCCCAGTCATTTGCAATAATCTCTGGAGGCGGAGTCTCAGGGAGATCTATGTCCAGAGAACTTTACAGCTCATTTACATATTAAGAAGAATGTGAATTTCTGTGCAATAAGACCTTAGATTCGACATACCAATGTATCCTGGTACTCGTTCTACTGCTGCTGAGTCATATAGTTGTTGTGGGACAGTAGATCTGTTCCAGTGTGTTAGTGTTACTTTGTGCACTGTGAGTCAGGCAGTGTATAATGCATTGTGTTGTGCTGTGCAGACAGTGAGTATTGTGAATGTACTGTGCTGCCATCTACTGGTCAGTGTATACATATGAAACTTAGGTGTTCATTCTCTTCACAATAAGCTGCCATGGAAATGGCTGGGAGGAATCTCCACCTCAGTGCTGACACGTCCCGTAAACTGGAACAAACTGGTCTGGTCCAGTCAGAAGAGAGGGAGGAAGCATCCAGAATCTCTATCCCAGTCCATGCTGAGGGGACATCTTTCTCTCCATAAAATGGCCTCCACAAAGGAATGAAGCTTCCTACAGCCAGAAGAGATAAAGCTGAATATGTGCTCTCCTGTATACTGGTTTTCTATGTGCTTCTAGTCAGAACCAGTGTAACATGACTTCTGTGCCACAAACTCTGTCTACCCTACCCCCTGCAGCAGGGAACGGTCATATATTAGAGGAGGAGTGGAGTGACTCCTATAATAGAAGAGTGGAGTGACTACTATAATAGAAGAGTGGAGTGACTACTATAATAGAAGAGGAGTGGAGCAACTGATATAATAGAAGAGGAGTGGAGTGACTCATATAATAGAAGAGGAGTGGAGTGACTCATATAATAGAAGAGGAGTGGAGTGACTCATAATAGAAGAGAAGTGGAGTGACTCATATAATGGAAGAGGAGTGGAGTGACTCATATAATAGAAGAGGAGTGGAGTGACTCATAATAGAAGAGAAGTGGAGTGACTCCTATAATAGGAGTGTAGTGACTCATACAATAGAAGAGAAGTGGAGTGACTCATATAATAGAAGAGGAGTGGAGCAACTCCTATAATAGGAGTGGAGTGGCTCATAATAAAAGAGAAGTGGAGTGACTCCTATAATAGGAGTGTAGTGACTCATACAATAGAAGAGGAGTGGAGTGACTCCTATAATAGAAGAGGAGTGGAGCGACTCATATAACAGAAGAGAAGTGGAGTGACTCATAATAGAAGAGAAGTGGAGTGACTCATATAATAGAAGAGGAGTGGAGTGACTCCTATAATAGAAGAGGAGTGGAGCGACTCATATAATAGAAGAGGACAGGAGTGACTCATATAAAAGTTGAGGAGTGGAGTGACTCATATAATAGAAGGGGAGTGAAGGGACTCATAATAGAAGAGGAGTGGAGTGACTCATATAATAGAAGAGAAGTGGAGTGACTCATATAATAGAAGAGAAGTGGAGGGACTCATATAATAGAAGAGAAGTGGAGTGACTCATATAATAGAAGAGTAGTGGACTGACTCATATAATAGAAGAGAAGTGGAGTGACTCATATAATAGAAGAGAAGTGGAGTGACTCATATAATAGAAGAGAAGTGGAGTGACTCATATAATAGAAGAGTAGTGGAGTGACTCATATAATAGAAGAGAAGTGGAGTGACTCATATAATAGAAGAGAAGTGGAGTGACTCATATAATAGAAGAGTAGTGGAGTGACTCATATAATAGAAGATAAGTGGAGTGACTCATATAATAGAAGAGAAGTGGAGTGACTCATATAATAGAAGAGTAGTAGAGTGACTCATATAATAGAAGAGTAGTGGAGTGACTCATATAATAGAAGAGAAGTGGAGTGACTCATATAATAGAAGAGGAGTGGAGTGACTCATATAATAGAAGAGGAGTGGAGTGACTCATATAATAGAAGAGGAGTGGAGTGACTCATATAATAGAAGAGGAGTGGAGTGACTCATATAAATAGAAGAGGAGTAACTCATAATAGAAGAGGAGTGGAGTGACTCATATAGTAGAAGAGGAGTGGAGTGACTCATGGTAGGGAGCAGGCTCTAGGATGAGACAGAGGTTACACACATGAGACTGGTACTAGGACTAGACACAGTAACATACAGGGACTTGAGAACTAGCAAGACACTATAGGCAAGGTTGCTCAGGCGCCTCCTGTCAGGGGAGGTGATCTTAAATACCTTTAAGCTAACAGGTGACCTCAGGATTACCTTCTAGGTAATGTGACACCGACCCTTTAAGAAAGGGGCGTGGCCGTGCACAAACCCTATGGGCACTCACAGAAGCAGTGCGTGCGGTTTGGATGCAGGCGGAGGCCGCGGCAGACCTTGGGGCAGAAGAGGAGTGGATGGGGCAGGGGAGAGGGAGGGCGCCCCCGAGGCCTGGGAGCGGGGACCTGTGGGGATACCTTGCTGGGAGCGGGACCAGGTGCTACAGAGGGTTTGTAGAAAGCTATTCAGATTCATTTATTTACCTTCACAAAAAAAAAACCGTTTTAAATCCATGTTCTTGCTTCGTGCTATGAGAGCTGACAGATGGAGATTCGTTAGTAATCCTCATTAGCTGTTCAGGAGGTTTTCTGGGCTGTCAAGAAAATCATACAAGGAAAAGTGACGAGGATATCATACTGAAATAATTGTTTTTCTCATCATCTTTATTGAAAGACGCACAAAAAATGATCCTGACTGCGAGAAATATGGAGAAACTGACTCAACAACCACGATACACAATGTACGGTGAATATACAGGGAATACAACAGAGGAAAAAACACAAGTAACACAATAAGAAAAAAACAAATGAAAAGACAATGAGACAAAAGGCGAGCACTCCCGATACACCGATAAACTCTAACAATGAACACCGTCCCGCCATCATAAGCCGGACGCTGCTGTATACCCAAACCCCTTCTCAGCTGTCAGCACTTAATCACTTACATCCGGGACATAAGCCCTCTGCTTCCTGGGTATTGTGCTGGTTATTCTATCCAGTTAGGAGCTAGCCTGGGAGCAGAGAGGATGTGGTATTTGCTGCGGTGCTGTCTGCTGCAGATTGTGCACATTGAGCATTTTTTTTCTACCTCCATTCCCTTATTATTCCTCACCCATATTTCCTTGACTGTTCCTGGTGTAGGTTTTTGGTGTGTATGAAGTTTTTGTTACCCCCGTCTGTTGTTCTGTGTTGGTGGAATATGGGGCTCCGTTCGGGTCAATCCCCTGGGTGGTGAGGACACAGTTGTTAGGTCCTGGACTGGAGACAGTCACATTGGAGGCTCGACCCTGATTGCCACTAAAGCCTGCTTTACATGGTACGATCGATTGTGCGATTTCACAATCGATCGTACCCGCCCCCGTCCTTTCTGCGTCACGGGCAAATCGCTGCCCGTGTCGCACAAAGTCAGTAACCCCCATCACACATACTTACCTCTCGTGCGACCTCGCTGTGGGCGGCGAACGTCCACTTCCTGAAGTGGGAGGGACGTTCGGCGTCACAGCGACGTCACACGGCCGCCGGCCAATAGAAGCGGAGGGGCGGAGATGAGCAGGATGTAAACATCCCGCCCACCTCCTTCCTTCCACATAGAGCCGGCGGCGGCCGCGGGAGGCAGGTGAGCTGGTCATCGTTCCTGTGGTGTCACACGGAGCGGCGTGTGCTACCACGGAAACGATGATCAACCAAATTAAACGATATTATGGAACCTAGCGAGCAGTACCCGACTCACGATTTGTGAGCGATACTGCGTCGCTAGGAGGTGTCACACAGGCCGGCATCGCCAGCGATGCCGGATGTGCGTCACAAAAACCGTGACCCCGACGATCTATCGCACGATAGATTGTCTGGTGTAAAGCACCCTTTAGTCTACCATCGAGGTAAGGGACAGCTCAGGTTCTCTAGTCGTAGGGTCAGTCTAGGAGCTCAGTTGTAGTGTTTGGACTTGTACTGACAAACTCGAAACCTGCTTTCCATCCAGGGTGGCACACATGGCACCTTGACTTTTACAGTGAGTCGTTTAGCTGTCATACACGTAACGGTCCTATTGTCATGGAGTGCTAAGCTGGCCTAAGACTTTGGGCCCTACGCTCACCGTGACCCTGGAGATACCCTTGATGGTAGGGAGGTCCAGGTCACCACCATAGGCCCTGTCTCCTGTCTATCCCTGTCCTAATACCTCTCCCCGAACCACCAACCCCAGGATGGGCAGGACACCAAGTAACAACCTCCCAAAGCTACAGACGAGGGTGTGTAACTGAAACACACTCAAACCGCAAATAACCACAAAGGAGAGACAAAACGACACCGGAGGGAGTAAACCAAAAAGGGGTAGGAGTAATTCCCACCAGGAAACTATCAATCCAAGCAGACAACGATTCGCTGGTGACCAAATAGAGGAATGCCACGGACGCCGGGATATCGCAACTGCAAGCAGAGACTATACTCGGCAATAATACAGGAAACTCCCCAAACTTTAGAAGAAGACCAGCTGGAAATGGTGATTAGCAAACTGGGCTCACTGAGAAGCCAGGCACTGCTCCAGGAGGCATTGACTCCTAAAGTGCCAGAAGCAGAGGTAACTAAAACAACCGGTGCCCGACAGAACGGACGGAAATACTTTCAGAATCCAGGTTGCTTGTTGGAAGTGTGTACAGGTTCTAAACAAGTTGTGCTCCACAAACGTGGATTAGTGTTCACCAAGCGGTGCTATCCTTTGTTGGGCTAGCGCAGACCATAGTGTACATCGGATGAGTACTAGCCGATGTTTTATCTTATAGCCATTGCACCAATGCTATTCTGTGGGGCAGTGCAAATCTGTCTTTTTTTCTCATGGTGATTTGGCAAGAGAAAAAGAGGGCAGTGCAACCTAGATGGCGTGCAGCCATTCAAGTTTATGGGTACGTGGAAATCATCAGACTGCACTCAAACACCGGGTGCAAAACAGTAACAATGCAGTGACATGACAAGAATCTGCATAACTAATCATATGCTAAATATGAGGGGCTGCTGCTAAGTCTTTGGCTTTACCCAGAAAGATACGAGATAGGATGATGAAACTTTCCATTTATTCCAGGCATCCATAGCAGCCATGGCATCAGAAATGGTGTGAATTTTGGTACCTTGAGGTGTTTCTTCAGTTTGGAAACAGATGATAGTCGGAGAGAGCTAGATCTGGTGAATAAGGTGGGTGGTCGACTAGCTGGAAGCCCAGCTGTGCCAGTTTTTGCCGTGGCCACTTGTGCAGTGTGAGTGGAGGCATTGTCTGGCAGGAACAAGATTCCTTTGAACATTTGCTGCCCCTTTTCGCCTCCAGAGCTGCCTTCAATCGGTCCAAAAGTTCACTGTAATACCTTGCATTGATGGTGGAACACTTTTAAAGGTAGTCCACTAGCAGCACGGCCTCCTTATCCTAGGACACAGACACCATAACCTTAGTGGCTGATTTTTGCCCCCTGAACGTCTTTGGACGAGGAGAACCACTGTGTCTCCACTCTTTTGACTGCTCCTTGTTTTCAGGGTCATACAAATAAATCCAGGTCTCATCCATAGTGACCAGTCGCTCCAGGAAGTTCTTATCAGTCCGGAAACGCTGACAAATGGATCGGGAAGTTTTCAATCGCTGCTTCACTGATCTGTTGTCAGACATTTGGGGACCCACTTTGCAGGTCGCTTCATCATGTCCAAATGTTCATGGATAATGATAACGTTCAATGTCAATATACTTACTACACCCCTAAATGAATTAATTTAGGGTTGCAGTTTGTAAAATAGGGTCATTTATGGGGGTTCTGCTGTTCTGACACCTCCGCGGCTCTGCCAATGTGAAAAATCATAACAGAAAAATCTGAATTCCAATGTGGCGCTCCTTCCCTTTTTCATTCTGTACTGTGCCTCAAAAGTAGTTTTCAACCACATATGGGGTATTGGCACACTCAGCAGAAATTGCACAACAAATTTTACTTTTCGTTTTTTCCTATTATCCCTTTTGAACATTAAAAATTTGGAGCCAAAGCATGTTTTATTGGAACCCATGATAATTTTGCATTTATTAAGCCCAATGGTATACAATTTTCATAATCACCTCAGGGTTAAAAATGCTAAGTAACCTTTTAGATCCGAATTTGTTGCAGAACTCAATGATATCTTCAGGATGGAAGAACTAATAGGTCAGGCTACGGAGACTTTAGAGAAAGTTCTAGACGTGTGGACTCCCTGGGTTCTATTTAGGGACTGGGACTCTGGGATAAGTTAGATCGGTGTGGGGGTGGGGACGGGTCGGGGCACGGGCATCCTACGCACGCAGGACCTATTCTATCTTTCTTGGCTTATCTTACGTTCTTCTTTATCTTTTTATTTTCATACATTCTTACCTTCTAAGCTTTCTTCATTATTCCTCACTCTTTTGCATCCTCATGCTTCTTTTCCTCAAACAAGTATGTTTCAGTTTTATGTGCATTGGACACAAGAACTCTTGTACCACTTACAAATATTATATTTTTATTTTTTTTTTCCTTATGGTATGATTGTAATGACCCATAATTGTCCCTTGATACCTTGTCTTTAATAACTTCAATAAACTTTGTTTTGAAAAAAAAAAAAAGAAGCTAAGTAAACACCAAAATGAATTCCGCAGGAGGTGTAGTTTCCAAAATGGGGTCACTTGTGGGGGTTGCTACTGTTTTGGAATGTCAGGGGCTTGATATGTGACACAATGTTCACAATCGATAACAGCCAAAATGGAGCTCCAAAATTCAAATAGCGCTTCTTCCCTTTCGAGCCTAAACAGTAGCTTTTCACCACACATGGGTGGTCAGAATTGTGAAATTTGGCTCGGTCATGTCACGGGGTATGTAATGACAGGCAGGGGCCTCCTAGGCTGGCCCTCAGACTTGAGACCCTGCGCTGTCCCTTATCTCGGAGGTAGGCTTGATGGTAGAGAGGTCTGAGCCCCCAAACGTGACCCTAACTCCTGTCCGGGCCCTGATCTTACTGCCCCTCTCCCATTCCCTTGGGACGGGATGGAAAACACAATGGCAAAACCCCACAAAATGACACGGACAAGGGAGAATGGAAACTCTGACACACAGCACTCAAAACACACAGGAGAGACAATATGTGTACTGGGGAGCAACGAAAAAGGGAAGGGAGTAATGCACAACAGTGGAACGCTCACACCACTCAAAAGCACAACACGTATCACCATAAACACGATAACCACCAAGACCGGGATCGCTGGAGCTTATGCTGAAGCTATCATCGGCGCCTACAGGAAGGAAGCTGTGCTTTAAATAGGGAGGAGACAGCTGCATGAGGCAATCCGCAACCTGAGCTCCTAGTTCCTGCTCACCAGTCTGCAGGAATTAACTCCTGCAGGGCTGAAGACCAGTGAACCTGAACCAGCCGACGCCCGGCCCTGGCTGAACAATACAGAAGCCTCAGGTTGCTTGTCCGACTCTGTGGTGTGAACAGAGTCTGACGAACAGTGCCAGCAGGTGTGTGCAGAGCCAAACATCGCGTGACAGGTCATGAAGGTGAAAACTGGCTGGGGGTGAAGGGGTTAAAGGAGCTGCTTGACTGTGTCTGTCACTTCTTTTAAGATGTCCTATGCCATTAGAAATGATGCCGCACTATAGTGCTGTAATTAAACCTTTAGATGAGTTATCTGAACACTTCTCCAGCCGTTTCCGCAGAATATCGTGGATATATTCCGCTCTTTTATCACAGTTGACCATTTTTTGTATTATTCCTTCTGTCCGGCTTTGTGTTTGCTGATAATTTATAATGACTTGTATAATGTAATGCGTCGTCGGTGATGTATATTCAATCTGTGTGTTTTTTAATAAGCATAAAAATGGAATTTATAAACATTCGCCTAATATTCTATCGCTCAGCGTGTGCTTGAGTTATCCAGAAAACGAGGTGATTTCTAATGCAATTATACACTTGGCCGGCTTTCTCCAGATCATTTTTTATGCCGCGTCTTCAAACTCTCATTTCTTTTACCTCTAATTTCCATACTTTATTTTCTCCGTTTTTCTTTCTAAATGTTATATAAACTGAGCTCCGAGTTTTCCTTTATTCTGCAATATGGGAATTTTGATACCACAGATATGATCAGACGCATTGTTTGCAGCACTGAACTTACTATTTTTCTACATATTTTTCCATATTTGTTATTAGGGAATATGGAGATGACAAAAGGTGGGTCCATCACCCGAAGGTGGCCGCGGCCGGGTACTGCACATTCTAATCAATAGGGGGGGGGATGTGCAGTAACCGGCCGCAGTTCCGGACCTGAGCATTTCTAGCTTCCACCGGCACCAAGAACAGCTGATCGGCGGGGATGCGGGGTGTTGGGGTGGGCCAATCAGACACTGATGACCTATCCTAAGGATAGCAGGACAGCACATGGTCAGTGAGGACCAGTACAGCAGGGTATGCAGGGTGGCAGAAGGAGAAATGGAGCTAGAAGCACCAGATGCAGCTGAGTCAGTACAGAAACACCAGAGATATATATGCAAACTGGTATCTTGCTGGAAGAGTGCAGTTACAAACCATTACAACTGTTAACTTGCTTTCAGAAATGCAGTTACACACAGGAATAGCAGAGTGTCACAAGGAGGTTTTTACAAACATCAGTGACTGTCATGGTGGGGTCAGGATCTGTAGAGACTACAAATTCTAGCACTCTACCTGCTGATTTCTCTGCTGTATGTGATCAGCGCGGGCAGACTAAGGTGTCAACTCAGACTTGAAATTCAGAGGCAGGCTAGCAAGAGTTAATTTCTGTTGGTCTGCTTGCTAGTCTCCTTGGGTCACATGCTGTGGTGGAGCCAGTCACATTCACTATCCTCCTATATATGCTGGCTGGACTCATTCTTTAATGCCAGCTATAGCTTGACTATACTGACCTGGATAGGTGGATTTATTCAGGCTTACTGGTGGTTGTGAAATTATTGTTGTGTGCTGTTGTGGTATTAATCTTTGTTGCCCTTTTGTAGCTGCCTTATTTCTCTTGTTTTTCCCTTTAGTTTCTTACTGTGTATTCCTGTGAGTGTGCAGTGTGACTGACTTTCTGTTATCCCTGTCTGTCTCATCTGTGTTTCCATCACACTTCGGCCCCTTCCTTCCCTGAGGGTGGTGGGACGGGGAACAGATCAGCTATACTCAGGATTGTAGTAAGGCACGAGACTGAGGGGTAATCTGGATGTCAGGGATAGCCTACGGTCTCCTTGCATGTGGGACAGCATAGGAGTCCCTTGTCCCTTGATCTCCTATATATATATAATCAAATTGGTATCTTGATGTTTATGGTGCCGCTGGCAGCAGCAAATTCTCAGTTCTGGAACTGCCTCATCTTCTGATAGCGGCCACGGTCAGGTACTGCACAACTGCCTCCTATTCAAATCAATAGGAGATGGATGCGCAGCACCTGACCGCGACCACTATCAGTAAACGAGGCAGCTCCGAAACTGAGAATTTGCTGCTGGCACCAAGAACAGTTGAACCCCGGCCGATCAGACATGCAAGATCTATCCTAAGGGGTACTTTGCACACTGTGTCATCGCAACCCGATGCTGCGATACCGAGCGCGGTAGTCCCCGCCCACTTCGCAGCAGCGATATCATTGTGATAGCTGCCGTAGCGAATATTATCGCTACGGCAGCTTCACATGCACTCACCTGCCGTGCGACGTCGCTGTGGCCGGCGAACCGCCTCCTTATTAAGGGGGCGGGTCGTGCGGCGTCACTGCGACGTCACACGGCAGGCGGCCAATAGGAGCGGAGGGGCGGAGATGAGCGGGATGTAAACATCCTGCCCACCTCCTTCCTTCCGCATAGGCGACGGGAACCGCAGTGACGCCGGTAGGTGATGTTCCTCGCTCCTGCGACTTCACACACAGCGATGTGCGCTGCCGCAGGAGCGAGAAACAACATCGGACCGTCGCGTCAGCGTAATTATGGAATTCGCCGACGCTGCACCGATGATACGATTACGACGCTTTTGCGCTCATTAATCGTATCATCTAGGATTTACACACTACGATGTCGAGAGCGACGCAGGAGGTGTGTCACTTTTGACATGACCCCACCGACATCGCACCTGAGATGTCGTAGTGTGCAAAGTACCCCTAAGAATAGGTCATCAATGTTAAAGTAATGGACAACCCCTTTAAGGTCGTATGATATTGACTTCTTCAATAATTAGAGGTTTGAGTTGTTGCTCTGATCCGACCTCAAGCTCAGTGGTGTCACCATAGAGGGTACAAGGATTGCAATTGCACATGGGTGACATGGAAAAGTCTTGCCACGTAACTTTGGAAACAAAGACAAACCATAATTTCCGTTTGCATGCATCTGTTTCTGAGCTCTTGCATTCCCCATCGGTGCAAAATAGGAGACTGGTTGTCTGGGTGAGAGACCGGAACATGTAGCGAAGGTTTCCAATATGACGTATGAATAACTATGTAACACACAAGGGATTACAATGTAACTAAACCATTAGAATTCAAGGAAAAGAGACTGTTCCCTTTCTATAAAAACGTGATACATTTCGTATCCTCCCTTTAAAATAAATGATACTATTCTATAGTTTTATAAACATTTACTGACTATATTTTCACATTTAGAACCTCTTCATTGATAGAATATCCTACGTATATATTTTCCAGTGTATTTTTCGTCAGACTTTGATCTGAGGCATATCTGTGCATTTACTGATGTATCACTGGGGTAGAACATGTTCTTTGGGAGGTTTTGTATTTTACGAGTCATTTTACATTGTATTTTTCCGGTTTGGTTCCACATTTGGACACACTCGTGTCTCTTCGTAGCCGGTTTCCCGTCCGGACCGGCATGTGGGTCGGCAGGGCACTCCCCGACTATTATTTTCATAAAGGGATTTTATGCAGGTACTTTGCAGGAAAACCATGAAATAGAATGACCGAGGAGGCTTTGATGAACCATAAGTAGAACAACATCAAACAAGCGCTGTCTCTCAGCAAACACATGAAAGCACAAAGCCGGCCGACACCAGGAAATTGCAGAGCTGCTATTAATGACGGGCTCCGGGATCCCTCGCCGATGTGCTCGCTATTTTTGCTGGAGGTCAGGAAATTATGAAGGTCACAAGATAAGTGTTCATCTTCATTTAGACTGGAGAAGATAAATACTCGCTCACATCGGGAAGCTCGGATCTCACGCACAGAAAGGAGCCGCTGGAAATGTTCCTACTCCAAACATTAACACACTGTCATTGTGCGCTCCGCTGACAAATGGGAGGTGCTGGGACAGAAACCGAGCAAAAAAGCAAATTCTGCTTATGCAAAGACCTCATCAGAGGCAGCGACACAGCTACAATGCAAAATCTATCATTGGAAGCCCAACTGCCATGTGCCAGAGAGGCCACCGGGACCATCAGGCACCAGGGACAGTGGTTCCTGTGCTCCCCATACAGCCAGGTCTCTGTACACTATGGATCACAAAAAGGCAACTTAGTGTAAGTGCTAGTGATGGTCAAACCTGGATTGTAAAAGTCCGGATCTGCGCAGTTTCAAACTTAGCCAAATGCCAGGCCCAGGTGTTGATCCAGATCTGGCACTCACAAAATAAAAAAAAAAAGCAGAAATAAAGAAAAGAATGAAGCGAGCACTTCATACTTACCAAGGCTCGGCGTGGCAGTAACTATATTCAGTACAGACCAAAAGTTTGGACACACTTCCTCATTCAAAGAGTTTTCTTTATTTCCATGACTCTGAAAATTGTAGATTCACATTGAAGGCATCAAAACTATGAATTAACACATGTGGAATGAAATACTTAACAAAAAAGTGTGAAACAACTGAAAATATGTCTTATATTCTAGGTTCTTCACAGTAGCCACCTTTTGCTTTGATTACTGCTTTGCACACTCTTGGCATTCTCTTGATGAGCTTCAAGAGGTAGTCACCGGAAATGGTTTTCCAACAGTCTTGAAGGAGTTCCCAGAGATGCTTAGCACTTGCTGGCCTTTTTGCCTTCACTCTGTGGTCCAGCTCACCCCAAACCATCTCGATTGGGTTCAGGTCTGGTGACTGTGGAGACCAGGTCATCTGGCATATCACCTCATCACTCTTATTCTTCTTCCGGGGCCGCTCATTAATTTCATGCATATACACTGCTTTCCCCGCCCACTGGCAGTCCTGGTGTCTGTAATTGGTTGCGGTCAGACGTACCCCCCAGCCTGCGTGACACTGTCTGAATGCAACCAATCACAGGCACTGTCTGTGGGTCACTATTGTGGTATAAAAATAAATAATACAATTGGCATAGGGTCTCCACGTATTATGATACCCAGCCCAGCTGAAGCTCAACAGCTGGGGGCTGGTATTCTCAGACTGGGAAGGCCCATCTTTATTAGGCTGCCCCCAGCCTAAAAATAACAGCCTGCAGCTCCATGGGATTGTTGCATCCATTATATGTGACAAGCTTGGTGCTTTACACTGCTCTTCCCCATTGCCCTGGTGCAGTGGAAATCAAGGTAATGAGGAGTTAATAATAGTCCACAGCTGCCATTAAGCCCTAGATTAGAACCGGATTTTAAAAACCAGATAACCGGGACCTGCTAGTCCAGTTATCCGCGAGTCCGCTCATCACTTATCAGTACATTTATTTTGCATAATAATGATTAGGGATGATCGAATACCAAAATATCCGACTTTGCGAATATCCGACGAATAGGTCGCCCCTATTCGACTATTCGCGAATATTCGATGCGCAATGCAAGTCTATGGGAAACCCGAATAACTTGACGTTGGACCTAACGGCGAGCTGTGGTGACTGGGGAAAAGGCAGAAACAGTACGGGCAGAGCCTGTAGAAGGTTGGAAATCATGCCTGGTCTCTATCCCTCTCTCTCCTCCATACCGGGAGGCAATTTACTGGAAAACAGGCACCAGATACTGTTTTATTCGTTGGATACCGAATGGTGCGAATAGCCTGTTATCCGGCGGATACCAAATAGTGTCGTATACATTTGCTCATCCCTAATAATGATCCATTCATATTTGCATTTTACAATTTTTGTCAAAAGTTTGTGCTTTTTAAATGCAAGGATGCAGGTGAAAGTACTATTGTGTCATGAAAGTATAACTCTGATATTACTCAGATGCACATTAATATACAGTATTGTTTAGATGCCTATTTGTTATCCTGTCTTGTCTCAGCACTGCTGTTGCTGGTTGGCAGCCTTGCTCTCCTTCGCCAACCAAACCAACTCACTAACCTGCTTTCATCGGTTGCTCAGTAAGAACCCATACTCTATGTGCAGAGTACAGGGTACAGGACTTTCCCTGTCTGAGCCTCTCCGCTCCCTGCCCTTGTACTCAGACAGGGAAAGCCCATATCATCAATGGTTCAGATTGTTTGTAGGGTACGGATTCTTGCTGAGCAGCAGATAAAATCAAATCCTTAGGAAACTGGAACCGAGCAGTTTAAACACTGCAGCCTCGGAGAAAAGGAGGCAAAGATATATACATTTGCAAAGCCTGATCAATAATTAATCAAATTGCAAAAAACGTTTACTCATATTTGGAGAGTTTACTGTACCTTTTATATATATATCTGATGTCATGCACAGATACACACACACACATACATACCTGTAAGAGAATCCAATCTAACATATTTGTTTTCTGGAAAAGTCATGTAGAATCCAACAGAAAAAACATTTATAGCATGGAAGGAACACACAAGTGGCATCATAGCATTGCTTCTAGTGTAATAAACCTGTCTACATATAGCAGAGTACAGCAATGTATGGAGGCCGTGTGAGTTCCAAATAAGAAGCTATACTGCCTTTGTGCACTGTTGTATAGGCTCTGTGTACACGCTTAGGGGTTTAAAGGGGTTTTCCACTTTTAGGAAAGAAGACTGCAAACACTCTATAATATTTAAAGGGGTGTTCTCAAGTTGTTTCTTGAGCAGCTCAGATCTCTGCAGTCTCATCACTTCCTGGTTCCTGGCAGGGCGGGCTCTACTCCTTGAGTGACAGTTCTGTATTAGTAGGAGCTGAGCACAAGCTCTGCTGTAACACATTTAGCTGTCAGTTGTTTGTTCTGAGTCGACATATAGAGATAAGACACCATTTCAATAAGCCCAGAGCTATAGAAAAACTGCTCTGAAAGCTGCGGCGCTGGTAATTTTGCAGATTTTATAACAGCAACTTGTCAGGAGGTGAGAGGGAGGGGGAAGAATGTGAGCAGCAAACTGTTGTATAAAAATCAATGGGCTGGAGAGAGGTGCTGGGTATATTAGTAGTTAACCTCTTCCCCAGAATGTAGCTATTGTTAGCCATGGTCTTGGCAGGCACTAGTGGCCAAGCTTCATTGAAACCAGCTGTACACTATGAAAGATAAAAGCTCTCACTAGATTGACAGCAAATAGAAAAAGCAAGTGAATTGTAAACTTGCTTATTTTCATGCAAAGCAATTTAATAACTTGAGAGTACTCCTCAAAAACATTAGAGTAGGTACTCATCCTCAATGACCTCACTGCTTCACCACCGTGCGGAGCTGCCGCCCGGCCACCGTGCGGAGCTGCCGTCTGACCAGCCCACCGTGTGGAGCTGCCGCCCGACCACCGTGCAGAGCTGCCGCCCGACCACCGTGCGGAGCTGCCGCCCGACCACCGTGCGGAGCTGCCGCCCGACCACCGTGCTGATCTGCCGCCCAATCTACACCCCACCTACTGTCTCCTCCCCAAAATCCTATAGAATGTAAGCCCGCAAGGGCAGGGCCCTCTTCCCTCTGTACTAGTCTGTCTATTGTAACTTGTGTATGTATTCTGTATGTAACCCCTTCTAATGTACAGCACCATGGAATTAATGGTGCTCTATAAACAAATAATAATAATAATAATAATAATAATAATAAATAATAATAATCCTCCCCAGGTCCAACACCAGTTCCACGTTGCTGCATGGATCACAGTGTTTTGACTGCAGCAGTTATGTTTTAGGCATTATAGAGTGTTTGGGGTCCACTTCCATGAAAGTCACCTTTAATCTAAGGCTAAATTAATATGTCTCTTTCTCAGTTATTAATAAAATGTAGCAGCATGGTGCCGGAGGAATCTTGTGCTCAGCTCCTAGTAATAAGAATAGGAGCTGCGCCTAAAATTCTGCGCCCTGCCTCTCGCCCCATCCCAGTGTTTCTGGTGGTGGCGCTAATTCCAACCAAACTCATGCCCACAGCCAGTCCTGGGGGCACATGAAGAACCATTGCTCCCCCGGACGGCTGCAGTCACACCGCTACACTCTGCTCTGCTGCACTCTGGTCTGCTGCACTCTCCTCCGCTGCACTCTCCTCTGCTGCACTCTCTCCGCTGCACTCGCTCCTCTGTACTCACTCCGCTTCACTCTGATGCACTCTGCACTCACTCTGCTGCACTCTGTTCCACTGCACTCTGCTCCGCTGCACTCACTCCGCTGCACTCACTCCACTGCACTATGCTCCACTGCACTATGCTCCACTGCACTCACTCCACTGCACTCTGTTCCACTGCACTCTGCTCTGCTGCACTCACTCCACTGCACTCACTTCGCTGCACTCTGCTCTGCTGCACTCTGCTCTGCTGCACTCACTCCGCTGCACTCTGCTCCACTGCACTCGCTCCGCTGCACTCTGCTCCACTGCACTCACTCCGCTGCACTCTGTTTCACTGCACTCTGTTCCACTGCACTCTGCTCTGCTGCACTCACTCCACTGTACTCACTTCGCTGCACTCTGCTCGGCTGCACTCTGCTCTGCTGCACTCTGCTCTGCTGCACTCACTCCGCTGCACTCACTCCGCTGCACTCTGCTCCACTGCACTCTGCTCCGCTGCACTCTGCTCCACTGCACTCACTCCGCTGCACACCACCCCAGCTCACCCATGTAAATAACAGATGAATGATCTATTGATTTTGGCCCAGATTATTTGTCATACGATGGGACAGCAGAGGGTTATTAACCGCCATCATCCGGCGGGGCTGGGGGCCGGGGGCCGGGGGCTGGGGGCCGGGGGCTCGGACGGCCATGATCCATTTCTGCTGTAGACTAGAAATAGGGAATTTACTGTTATCTGCTTGTCATTAAAATCTATATTAATTATTTTTACTGTTTTGTGGAACAATTAAATGATCTCTGGCGGCTTCAATTACGCTGTAATAATCAGCGCATTGTTCAAATTAATTAGCCATTAAAAGCAGACGGGAAAAGTGAAACGGTTCAATGAGCAGCAGAGAATCTCGCCGTGCAGCAGCGGGCGGCGGTGACTTTATGGCCGTGTTTACACAGCGCTGTTTTTATGCAATTGTTGATAAATGTTCTATACCTATAAAATGAACTGAATTATCATTCTGTATTTGTGTATGTCTGTATTTGGAAGCCGAGCAGCTCCTCGAGACCCTTCGTAATCATCTGCAATTGATGGCAAATCCTGGCGGAAAGCGTTCAGTGTCCCTCAATAGCAGCACATGGAAAACTAAGCTCTACGCCCTGATACCCTATACTGGGAGCAGTACAGACAGAGACCCTGATTCCTGCTATGTGACACTTACTGAGCTGCTTGCTGTAGTTTTTATAAAATCAATGTTTTATCAGCAAGAGAGGACTGGTAAACCTGCTGCCTGTAGTCTCCTATGTTCATGAGCTCTGTATATGTCACGCTCCCCGGGTCCTCGGCTCCCCTTCCCGGGTCCTCTGTTCCGCTCTCCGGGTCCTCAGCCCCGCTCCCCGGCTCACCTGCCACGCTCCCCGCTCTCCAGCCTCCGGTGCCCGTCCTTCCCAGGCCCCCTGGTCTCCGATCCCGGCGCCCGACGGCTTCCCAGGCCCTGGCCGGCTCCCCTGCGTCCTCCTCTCAGCTTCCTTCCCTGGCTTCTGGCACCCGGGCCGCGCGCATGCGCATTAGGGCGCGCGCGCGGTCACTGACCCTTTCTTAAAGGGCCAGCGTCCATTAACAGGAAATGAGGCTAATCAGGTACAGGGTATAAAGGGGTTTATTGTCCAAGGGGGCGGGGCCTGATCTTCGTGTTTCCTAAGCTAGGAGTCAGGTCTCCTGGTGTTTTTGTGATATACTCACCTATCTCTCTTGTAGAGCCGTGCCTGCCTCGCCATCCAGTCCTGCCGTATCCTGAACCCCGAACGCTGTCCATCTGCCATCCTGACAGTCCGCACCATCCCGGATCCCTGCGGTGACTCGTCATCTCGCTCCAAAGGTTCCGGACCCCGCCTGACATCATCTCGGCTTCCGAACCTGAGCTGCGTCACCCGGACTACCACCCGTGACTCCGTGGTCCCAGGGACTTCTCCGCTATACTCGTGTGCACGGACTGTTCTGCTGTTTATAGTGTTCCAGCTACCGGACTCTTTACTACCATCTAGGAGTTCGGCCCAGTGGATCCACCTCCTGGGTCTGCCCATCCACCTGGCCGTGACAGTAAGATCAGGCCATGGATCCCGCTGCAGCACTAGCAGCCATACAGGAGGAACTCCAACGCCAGCGTGAGACTCAGACCCGCATGCTGCAATTTATGTCTTCTGTGGACGCCCGCCTGAACACGCTACAAGCGGCAGTCACGTCTTCAGCATCTCGGGCTTCCACTAGTCAATCCACGGATCCAGCTCCTGTGGCGACTTCTTCAGATACCACCAGACTTCGGTTGGCTTCACCACCCCGGTACGCCGGAGACCCCAAGACCTGCAGGGGATTCTTAAACCAATGCTCCCTCCATTTCACGCAGCTGCCGCATTTGTTTGCCTCCGACCAAGCCAAGGTCGCCTTCATCATGTCCCATCTAGAGGGTGAGGCACTGGCGTGGATGAACCCCTTGTGGGAGAAGGGGGATCCTGTGACCACGAACATCCAGGACTTCCTGCAGGCATTCCGTGGTACCTTTGATGAGCCCGGACGCTCCTCCGCGTCTGCTTCGTCTCTTCTCCGGTTACGTCAGGGGACTCTGACGGTGGGTCAATACGCGATCCGGTTTCGCACCCTGGCCTCAGAACTCGGGTGGAACAACGAGGCCCTAACCGCCGCCTTCTGGGAAGGACTCTCAGGGCGAATTAAAGACGAGCTGGCGGGTCGTGACGTACCGACCACCCTGGATGCCCTGATTGCCCTAGCGACTCGAGTGGACATTCGCTTTCAGGAGCGATCCAAGGAGGTGTCCCGTGAGAGACGTCCGGTACGGCATTCCTCTCCTCCGCAGAAACCCTCCGTACTTCAGTCATCGACAGCTGGGGCTCCCGTCCACGAGCCCATGCAGATCGACCGAGTGCGTCAGTCTGAACAACGTCGAGCAGAGCGGCTCGCCAAGGGTCTCTGCTTTTACTGCGGTGAGGGCACACACCTGCTACGCTCCTGTCCAGAGAGGCCGGGAAACTCCAAAGCCTAGGGTTGGTAGGAGAGGCCACCCTAGGTGCTGGGACTCTCTCTGACCCGGTTACATGGACAGTGCAAGTGACAACGGGAGAGACGCGGTTCACGGCTGATGCCTACCTCGATTCCGGGGCAGCAGGCAATTTCATCCAGCAGGCCACGGTGGACAAGTACCGGGTGCCTGTTATTCCACTCGACAAGCCCCTAGTGATTGCCTCGGTGGATGGGAGACCCCTCTCTGACACCATCTCCTGGATCACCAGGCCGGTCGAACTGCGTATCGGTGCCCTTCACACCGAGAACATCGCTTTCTACGTCCTCCCACACATGTCCCACCAGATCCTGCTGGGACTTCCATGGTTGCGGACACACGAACCATCAGTTACCTGGGGCACTGGCGAAATCACCCGATGGGGCTCTTCGTGTCATGAGAGGTGCCTAAAGTCCATACAACCCATCCGACGACCTCCGGTTCCAGGGAACCTACCGGGGCTGCCCTCGGCCTATTGGTCCTTTGCAGATGTCTTTGATAAAAAGGAATCCGAGGTACTGCCGCCGCATCGTCCATACGATTGTGCCATCGACCTGCTCCCAGGAACAACACCACCACGAGGACGGATATATCCTTTATCTCCAGCCGAAACAAGGGCCATGTCTGCTTACATCTCAGAGAGCCTGGCAAGGGGGTTCATTCGGAGATCCTCCTCTCCTGCTGGAGCAGGTTTCTTCTTTGTCAAGAAGAAAGAGGGCGACTTACGCCCATGCATAGACTACCGGGGTTTGAATCAAATCACCGTAAAAAACAAGTACCCTCTGCCGCTCATTCCCGAATTGTTTGACCGGCTTAGAGGAGCTCGTGTGTTCACCAAGCTGGATCTTCGGGGTGCTTACAATCTGGTACGCATCCGCTCTGGTGACGAATGGAAAACCGCGTTCAATACGCGCGATGGACATTATGAATACTGCGTGATGCCCTTCGGCCTGTGTAACGCTCCTGCCGTCTTTCAAGAACTGGTGAACGACGTGTTCCGGGACCTTCTCTACATCTGTGTGGTAGTGTATCTAGATGACATCCTTGTCTTCTCTCCGGACCTCCAAACCCACAGAGAAAACGTACAGCTGGTTCTACAAAGACTGAGAGAGAATCGTCTGTACGCAAAGTATGAGAAGTGTGTCTTTGAGCAGTCTTCTCTCCCCTTTCTGGGGTACATCATCTCTGATACTGGACTGCAGATGGATCCCAAGAAGGTCTCCGCCATTCTCAACTGGCCTCCTCCTTCTGGACTGAAGGCAATCCAACGCTTCCTGGGATTCGCCAACTACTACCGCCAGTTTATCCCTCACTTCTCTGCCTTGACTGCTCCTCTCTCCGCTTTGACTAAGAAGGAGGCTAATCCAAAGGACTGGTCACCTGCGGCTGACGCCGCGTTTGGCTCTCTGAAGCGGGCTTTTGCTTCCTCTCCTGTACTCCACCGTCCGGAGTTAAACCGCCAGTTCACCTTGGAGGTGGATGCCTCCTCCTCAGGAGCCGGAGCAGTGCTCATGCAAAAGTCCTCCTCCGGGAAGATGGTGACTTGCGGATTCTTCTCCAAGGGCTTCTCAGCGCCTGAACGCAACTACACCATCGGTGACCGAGAGCTCTTGGCAGTCAAACTGGCTTTGGAGGAATGGCGCTACCTCCTGGAAGGGGCAGTGTACCCCGTGATTATTTACACGGACCACAAGAACTTGGAATACCTACGGTCCGCTCAGCGTCTGAACCCACGGCAAGCCAGGTGGTCCCTATTCTTTGCCAGGTTTGATTTCCAGCTTCACTTCCGACCCGCGGACAAGAATGTACGCGCTGATGCCTTGTCCAGGTCTTTCATGCCCATGGAGCAGGAGGAAGAGACTACCCAACCCATCATTTGTCCTAGTAAAATCATTCCGGTGGCCCCTGTCACCCTGGCCCAGATACCGCCCGGGAAGACCTACGTCTCCGAGGTAGACAGGAAAAAAGTGTTACACTGGGGTCATGCCTCGAAAACAGCCGGTCATGCTGGTCAGAAAAAGACATGGGGTGCGATTGTACGCCATTACTGGTGGCCATCCCTTCGCACGGACGTCGCTGCTTTTGTCTCTGCCTGCTCCTCTTGTGCCAGGAACAAGACGCCCAAACACCTGCCATATGGCCGTCTTCTGCCTCTGCCGATACCTTCAGTTCCGTGGCAACACATAGCAATGGACTTTATTACGGACTTGCCATTGTCCTCCGGACACACAGTCATATGGGTCGTGGTGGACCGGTTCTCTAAAATGGCCCATTTCGTCCCTATGGCTGGACTGCCCTCTGCTCAGGAACTCGCGGACGCCTATATACAACACATCTTCCGCTTGCATGGCTTTCCATTACACATCGTGTCCGACAGAGGAACTCAGTTCACCTCCCCCTTCTGGAGGGCTCTCTGTACACATCTGGGAGTGACTCTGGACTTTTCATCTGCATACCATCCTCAGTCTAATGGCCAGGTAGAGAGGGTCAATCAAATCTTGACCTCTTTCTTACGTCACTATGTTAACGCCCATCACGACGACTGGTCCGCTCTTCTTCCTTGGGCTGAATTCTCCCATAACCACCACATCAGTGAGTCGTCCTCCAGCTCTCCCTTCCATGTCGTTTACGGACTTCAGCCTTCCATCCCATTGCCTGTATCTCCTTCTTCGGATGTCCCTGCTGCAGATACAGTAGCCCGTGACTTTGCAACCATTTGGGACTCTGTCAAAGCGTCCCTTGGGCGTGCTTCCCTGCGGATGAAAAGACACGCAGACAAGAAACGTCTGGATCCTCCGTGTTTCTCTCCTGGAGATCTCGTCTGGCTTGCTTCCCAGTACGTCCGCCTGAAGATACCATCATACAAGCTGGGTCCTCGCTACATTGGGCCGTTTAAAGTCCTCAACAAGATCAATGAGGTCTCCTACAAGCTACAGCTCCCGGCCACGATGAGGATACCCAACTCATTCCACGTCTCCCTGCTCAAGCCGGTTGTCCTTGGTCCCTTCTCCGCTGCTGCCAGTCCGGCTCCTCCACCTATTGCCGATGACGACATCTATGCGTAAGGGATATCGTGGCCATGAAGACCGTTCGAGGTCGACAGTTCTTCCTGGTGGACTGGGAAGGGTATGGTCCTGAGGATAGGTCCTGGGAGCCCAGGGAGAACGTGGGCACTCCTCTGATCCATGCCTTCATGTCCCGGTTGCGGGGAGGGGGGCGTGGGGGGGGGGGTACTGTCACGCTCCCCGGGTCCTCGGCTCCCCTTCCCGGGTCCTCTGTTCCGCTCTCCGGGTCCTCAGCCCCGCTCCCCGGCTCACCTGCCACGCTCCCCGCTCTCCAGCCTCCGGTGCCCGTCCTTCCCAGGCCCCCTGGTCTCCGATCCCGGCGCCCGACGGCTTCCCAGGCCCTGGCCGGCTCCCCTGCGTCCTCCTCTCAGCTTCCTTCCCTGGCTTCTGGCACCCGGGCCGCGCGCATGCGCATTAGGGCGCGCGCGCGGTCACTGACCCTTTCTTAAAGGGCCAGCGTCCATTAACAGGAAATGAGGCTAATCAGGTACAGGGTATAAAGGGGTTTATTGTCCAAGGGGGCGGGGCCTGATCTTCGTGTTTCCTAAGCTAGGAGTCAGGTCTCCTGGTGTTTTTGTGATATACTCACCTATCTCTCTTGTAGAGCCGTGCCTGCCTCGCCATCCAGTCCTGCCGTATCCTGAACCCCGAACGCTGTCCATCTGCCATCCTGACAGTCCGCACCATCCCGGATCCCTGCGGTGACTCGTCATCTCGCTCCAAAGGTTCCGGACCCCGCCTGACATCATCTCGGCTTCCGAACCTGAGCTGCGTCACCCGGACTACCACCCGTGACTCCGTGGTCCCAGGGACTTCTCCGCTATACTCGTGTGCACGGACTGTTCTGCTGTTTATAGTGTTCCAGCTACCGGACTCTTTACTACCATCTAGGAGTTCGGCCCAGTGGATCCACCTCCTGGGTCTGCCCGTCCACCTGGCCGTGACAGTATAACGCTGCCCCCACCAGTGACTGGTGGCTTTCTGCCTATGCACAGTGTACACAGAGCTGTCAATCAGTGGTGTAGACAGAAAGCAGCTAATCAATGTTGTGGGCTGGGATATACACAGAAACCTACCAATCAGTGGTGTGGGCGGGGTTATACAGAGAAAGCTGATAATCAGTACTGGGGTAGGGTTATACACAGAGCTGCTAATCAGTGGTGTGGGTGGGCTTATATACAATGCTGCCAAGCAATGGTGTGGGCAGTGTTATACACAGAAAGTTGCCAATCATTGTTGTGGGCTGGGATATAGACAGAAACCTACCAATAAGTGGTATGGGTGGGGTTATACACAGAAAGCTGCCAATCAGTGGTGTGGGTGTGGTTATACACAGAAAGCTGCCAATCAGTGGTGTGGGTGGGGTTATACACAGAAAGCTTCCAATTAGTGGTGTGGGTGGGGCTATACACAGAAAGCTGCCAATCAGTGGTGTGGGTGGGGTTATACATAGAAAAGCTGCCAATCATTGGTGTGGGTGGGATTAAATACAAAAAGCGGCCAATCAGTGGTGTGGGTGTGGTTATACATAGAACGCTGCTAATCAGTGGTGTGGGCGGGGTTATATACAGAAAGCTGCCAATCAGTGTTATAAGCAGGGTTATACAGAACTTAGCATTCAGAGAACTGTAGATCTGCAGCAGAGAAGACTGGGATTTTATCAAAACTGCAGCAAGCAACCCAGTAAGTGATACATCATTGGAATCAGGGTCTCAATTGGGTACCAAAAACTTGGTGGAAAACTCCTTTTGAGCCTATGGCCTGAATAAGGAACTAATTCTATAATCTAAATATACGGTGGTCCCAATTTATCAGTTTCAGTTTTTATTAAGTCCCTTTTCTTTCTTTGTCTTGTAGTATTCATTGACTCTTTTGCTCCAAATTTTTCAAAATGTCGCACTCACGATTTTTTTGTTTGTTTCTGTTGTTTTTTATCTTTTACTTCCAATTTTTAAGTACAATGAAAATGATCTAGATTTTTGTCTTCAACCTTTCCTTTTCAACCTCTTGGGTCAATAATGTGCAAACTTCGCAAATTGTCACATAAAATCAATCGTGGGGGGAGGGGGGGGGGCTGGAGTAAATGTGCACCAAAATATTGTGACTTTTTGAAAAGTCTGAAATGATAAGTCAGGCGACAATATCCGGAAAGCTTAAACGCCGACCACAATGGCGAATTTTAGAAAACGCATAAAGAAGGGAATTTACAAAAAGACATGAATGAAAACATGAATATGGAAAAATAGACGAGAAACACACAAAGCAAGACAAAATAAAGGCGGAAAGTAAAAATCTGAATTAATAATATCAGTTATTCTTCTCCTGATTTCTCACATTCTTTTTCTGAATTTACAAAAGTTGATACTTTGCAAGAAAAACAGAACATGAGCCGAAAAGGTTTAGAATAAAATATCCGCCCTGGAAGGCTCCTTGATGGTTCGTCTTAAGGGGGCTTTACACGTTGCGACATCGGTAACGATATATCGTCGGGGTCACGTCGTTAGTGACGCACATCCGGTGCCGGTAGCGTCATCGCAGCGTATGACACGAAGGATCGACGATCAACGATCGCAAAATTGTCCAAAAACGGTGATCGTTGACACGTCGCTCCTTTCCGTAATATCGTTACTGCTACAGGTACGATGTTGTTCGTCGTTCCTGCGGCAGCGCACATCGCTATGTATGACACCGCAGGAACGACAAACATCTCCTTACCTGCGTCCACCGGCAATGCGGACGGAAGGAGGTGGGCGGGATGTTACGTCCCGCTCATCTCCGCCCCTCCGCTTCTATTGGACGGCTGCCATGTGACGTCGCTGTGACGCCGCAAGAATCGCCCCCTTAGAAAGGAGGCTGGTCGCCGGCCACAGCGCGTCGCAGGGAAGGTAAGTAGTGTGACGGGTGTAAGCGATGTTGTGCAGCATGGGTAGCGATTTGACCGTGTTGCACATCCAACGGGGGCGGATACGCTTCTAATGAACTAAAGCGGGTTTTACACACAGCGACATCGCTAGTGATGTCACTGTTGAAAGCACCCGCCCGTGTCATTTGTGCGTCACGGGCAAATCGTTGCCTGTGGCGCACAATATCGTTAGGAACCATCACATGGACTTACCTTCCTAGCGACGTCGCTGTGACTGGCGAACCGCCTCCTTTCTAGGGGGGGGGCGGCTCGTGCGGCGTCACTAAGCGGCCTCCCAATAGAAGCAGAGGGGCGGAGATGAGCGGCCGTAACATCCCGCCCACCTCCTTCCTTCCTCATTGCCGGCGGCCGCAGGTAATCTGTAGGTCGTCGTTCCTGGGGTGTCACACGTAGCGATGTGTGCTGCTGCAGGAACGACGAACAACCTGCGTCCTCAACAATCAACGATTTTTTGAAAATGAACGACGTGTCAACGATGGACGATTTTGTGAGTATTTTCCATCGTTAACGGTCGTTCGTGCGTGTCACACGCAATGACGTCGCTAACGATGCCGGATGTGCGTCACGAAATCTGAGACCCCGGCGATATATCGTTAGATACGTCGTTGTGTGTTACGGGGTCTTTAAGTGAGCTTCACACACAGCGACATCGCTAACGAGATGTTGTAAGGTGTCACGGAATTCGTGACACACATCTGGCCTCGTTAGCGACGTGTTGCGTGTGAAACGCAGGAACGACCGTTAACGATCAAAATTACTTACCTAATCATTGATCGTTGACGCGTCGTTCCTTTCACGATTATTGTTGCTGTTGCAGGACGCAGGTTGTCCGTCGTTCTTGTGGCAGCGGACATCGCTACGTGTGACAGCGCAGGAACAAGGAACATCACCTTACCTGCGGACACCGGCAATGAGGAAGGAAGGAGGTGGGCGGGATGTTACGGCCGCTCATCTCCGCCCCTACGCTTCTATTGGGCGACCGCTTAGTGACACCGCTGTGAAACTGCACGACCTGCCCTCTTAGAAAGGAGGCAGTTCGCCGGCCACAGCAACGTCACTGGCAGATAAGTCCGTGTGATGGCTCCTAACGATATTGTGCGGCACGGACAGCGATTTGCCCGTGACGCACAACCGACGGCGGCGGGTGCTTTCACCAGCGATATCGCTAGCAATGTCGCTGTGTGTAAAGCCCGCTTTAGTTCATTAGAAAAACTTCCCCAACCTGAATTATTTCCATAATATATGGCAGGAACATATTGTCCCATATACCGTAAACTGCTTTCCATCCGTTTGTTATCCTCGTAGCGGAGCATAATCTATACAACACCTGTTCTTTACAATATGCAACTTATCTCTAAAAAGAGGTCAGCCCTTAAGGAAGGCGGAATCCATGCAGAGCTATGCCGGGGCGTGCGCCCTATATACAGCGCAGCTTAAATTGATATATACCCACATTAAAGACGCCCCGCAGCCAAGGACTGAGCTCTGGAAAGAATATGTAAACCACAAGTAAAAAAGAAACACTTAAAGGGGACCTGCCATCTATGTTCAGCATGTATGAAAAGCTGCACTGTTACTTTAAATACTGGCAAGCACTGGAGACAAATCAGATAGGCGGGTCCCCAGCGGCTTCTCCCCGCCCGCTGCCCTGGATTGACAGGTACTTTCCCTGTGTACGTATATAGGGAAAGACCTGTCAATCACTGGAAGCGGGCAGGGAGGAGACGCCCCCTGTCTGACTGGTCTCCCGTGCAGCTCCGTCCACGGTGGCTTTTAAACTTTTTAAACTATGAAGTGCTACAGATTTTCTGAATCATGCAGCCCGTATCTGATATATATATACAGTGCCTACAAGTAGTATTCAACCCCCTGCAGATTTAGCAGGTTTACACATTCGGAATAACTTGGCATTGTGACATTTGGGCTGTAGATCAGCCTGGAAGTGTGAAATGCAGCAAAAAAGAATGTTATTTCTTTTTTTAATTTTTTTTTAAATTGTGAAAAGTTTATTCAGAGGGTCATTTATTATTCAACCCCTCAAACCACAAGAATTCTGTTTGGTTCCCCTAAAGTATTAAGAAGTATTTCAGGCACAAAGAACAATGAGCTTCACATGTTTGGATTAATTATCTCTTTTTCCAGCCTTTTCTGACTAATTAAGACCCTCCCCAAACTTGTGAACAGCACTCATACTTGGTCAACATGGGAAAGACAAAGGAGCATTCCAAGGCCATCAGAGACAAGATCGTGGAGGGTCACAAAGCTGGCAAGGGGTACAAAACCCTTTCCAAGGAGTTAGGCCTACCTGTCTCCACTGTTGGGAGCATCATCCGGAAGTGGAAGGCTTATGGAACTACTGTTAGCCTTCCATGGCCTGGACAGCCTTTGAAAGTTTCCACCCGTGCCGAGGCCAGGCTTGTCCGAAGAGTCAAGGCTAACCCAAGGACAACAAGGAAGGAGCTCTGGGAAGATCTCATGGCAGTGGGGACATTGGTTTCAGTCAATACCATAAGTAACGTACTCCACCGCAATGGTCTCCGTTCCAGACGAGCCCGTAAGGTACCTTTACTTTCAAAGCGTCATGTCAAGGCTCGTCTCCAGTTTGCTCATGATCACTTGGAGGACTCTGAGACAGACTGGTTCAAGGTTCTCTGGTCTGATGAGACCAAGATCGAGATCTTTGGTGCAAACCACACACGTGATGTTTGGAGACTGGATGGCACTGCATACGACCCCAAGAATACCATCCCTACAGTCAAGCATGATGGTGGCAGCATCATGCTGTGGGGCTGTTTCTCAGCCAAGGGGCCTGGCCATGTGGTCCGCATCCATGGGAAGATGGATAACACGGCCTACCTGGAGATTTTGGCCAAGAACCTCCGCTCCTCCATCAAGGATCTTAAGATGGGTCGTCGTTTCATCTTCCAACAAGACAACGACCCAAAGCACACAGCCAAGAAAACCAAGGCCTGGTTCAAGAGGGAAAAAATCAAGGTGTTGCAGTGGCCTAGTCAGTTTCCTGACCTTAACCCAATTGAAAACTTGTGGAAGGAGCTCAAGATTAAAGTCCACATGAGACACCCAAAGAACCTAGATAACTTGGAGAAGATCTGCATGGAGGAGTGGGCCAAGATAACTCCAGAGACCTGTGCCGGCCTGATCAGGTCTTATAAAAGACGATTATTAGCTGTAATTGCAAACAAGGGTTATTCCACAAAATATTAAACCTAGGGGTTGAATAATAATTGACCCACACTTTTATGTTCAAAAATTTATTAAAATTTAACTGAGCAACATAACTTGTTGGTTTGTAAGATTTATGCATCTGTTAATAAATCCTGCTCTTGTTTGAAGTTTGCAGGCTCTAACTTATTTGCATCTTATCAAACCTGCTAAATCTGCAGGGGGTTGAATACTACTTGTAGGCACTGTATATATATATATATATATATATATATATATATATATAATATATAAAGCTGAATGTGTGTATGTGTGTGTGTATGTATGTCCGGGATTGGCATCTGCACCGTCGCAACTACAGCCACAAAATTTTGCACACTCACACGTCTGGACCCCGAGAGCGTCATAGGCTATGTTTTGAGGGGAAATGTTAACCTCGCGCTTTACAGTTATTTGCCAAAAAACCTGCCTCCATTAAAGCGAATGGAGCTGGGAGCCACAGTGCAGCCAGAACTTCAGAAGAATGCGCAGCCACGCCCTTTTATGGAATGTTGGCGTGTCACAATGCAGCCAGGGAAAGAGACAGACAGGGAAATAGGCAGACACAGACAGGGTAAGAAACAGACACAAAGAAACAGACACAGACAAAGAGACAGAGACAGACACAGGGAAACAGACAGACAGGGAAAGAAAGGAAAAGAGACAGACAGGGTAAGAGACAGACAAAGACAGGTAAAGAAACAGACAAAGAGACAGACACAGGGAAAGAGACAGAGGGAAAGAGACAGACAGGGAAAGTGACAGACATATAAACAGACAGGGAAAGAGATAGTTAGACAGACAGGAAAAGAGATAGATAGACAGGGAAAGAGATAGATAGACAGGGAAAGAGATAGATAGACAGGGAAAGAGATAGACAGACAGGGAAAGAGATTGAGACAGGCGGAGAAAGAGACAGAGACAGTCAGAGACAGACAGGGAAAGAGACAGACAAAGAGAGAGAGAGACAGAGAGATATATACAGAGGGGGAGACAGAGAATGGGAGAGAAACAGAGAGACAGTTACTATCCCGGGCGTTAATACACTCTATTTATACATTCTATCCCGGGAATGTTAATACATTCTATTTTGTGAACAACATTTATTAACCCGGGCGAAGCCGGGTAGTACAGCTAATATATATATATATATATATATATATATATATATATATATATATATTAAAAAAAAAAAAATTGTATGAAAAATACCCTGAATAATAATGAATAAAATGCAAGTGCTTAATAACAGGATACTTAGTATATACATTTTTGCAAAAATGTAAGAAGTCATCCCACCTCGTCATGGTGTACCCATCTGGGACGGTCCCTAACCAACTAAGGCTATGACCGCACTTTGCGTTTCAGCTGCTTTTTAGGTCCGTTTTGAACTGCAGCGTTTTCTTGCCAAAAGGCATGCGTTTTGCTTTTCCATAATAGTCTATGGAAAATGTGGATTTGCTGTCCGCACTTTGCGTTTTAAAACGCTGTGTTTAATTTGCATATTTTGTGGCAAAAGACATGCGTTCAAAGAAGCAGCATGTCAATTGTTTTTGCCATTTCTGCAGCGTTTCGCTAACATTGAAGTCAATGAGAAGTTGTAAAAAGCAACAAAGATTCCGGCGTTTTACCTGCTTTTTAGGTACAGAAATACTGTGTTTTTTACTTCAAAAACGCATGCTTTTCAGACATTAAAATAATGGAATCATATTTCCCTTTACACACACAAAGTCCGACAATTAAATTAATGAAAATTATGAGTTCATTGCTATTTTAGCAATAAATATTATAAAACCGCTATAATTTCATGAAATATAACTATTTTCTTTATTAATTCCAAAATTATGTATGTTTTGCTTTTTTTTCTCTTTTTTCATTCTGTTTGACTGTGTAAACTTTATTTAGCAGTGTCTTGATGTTCAAAACGCATCTGTAAAAACGCAGGTGAAAAATCATGTAAAAAGCGCTGAAAACGCATCTAAAACGCGATAAATGCGCATGCGTTTTTAGCGCTAAATTTCTGGAAAAGGCAACTTTGGCTAAATCAATTAAGGCAAAAACGTGCGTTTAGAACTGTAAGTAGGAGAACGCAAAGTGCGGTCATAGCCTAACGTTAAAACCATTATATATAACTGACTTGTGTCTATCAACACTGCAATGTGAATGGTAACAAGTGGTCAGCCGGGTCCCAGATTAAATACACAGCAAAGTGGAAAGCAGCCTTAGTTGTTCAGCCTCAATATAAGGAGGGCTGCACCCCCATCTTACAATAAAGCAAGATAGCAGACAAAAAACACCAAAAAACTGAGCTGTAACAGAAAAAACAGTAAACATGCAACATTACAAGCAAGTGAATGGCAGCCTCTAGACAAGAAAAAACCAAAGAGAAAAATTGTATGAAAAATACCCTGAATAATAATGAATAAACTGCAAGTGCTTAATAACAGGGTACTTAGTACATACATTTACTGCCATTTACATGCTTGTAATGTTGCATGTTTACTGGTTTTTCTGTTACAGCTCAATTTTTTGGTGTTTTTCGGATCTGATATATGCCTCCTCCAGATCGACCAGCATGTATCAACTGTCAGGTTTCTTTAAAGCACAACTAAACTTTTGTATTATACTTTGACCTTATTTTGCTTCCTTACCATCAAAACACTGTGTGGTAGTGCAATTTCAATGTTCATGCTCCTTTAGAAGCTACTTTTAGCTGCTGCTCGGCTCCCCCCAACGGTTCTTGGAGCTTGAGCTCACTGAAGGTTCCCCTGGTGTAATGATTGGAGACGTGGACTAGGAAGGGACCGTATATGATGTGAATTCTGGAATCAGTCTAGAAGTATAGTCCCTTATCAAAATGTTGAGGCATCGCTCGTCCATGATCAACATTACAAAATGAGCTGAAGAAATGGAAAGCTTCAGATAATTTGGCCCAACAACTTCCTTCTCATTGAGCATCTAATAATATGACTGAGATTCTGTAATATTCTATCATACCATTAGTTATACACTTTGTTACAGATGTATGACCTACGTAGTAAAGTAGTGACCATAGTGGCAACCAAACAAGCACAAAAAGTCCGTTCATAAGGCTCCGCCATGTGCTAAATGCCTTTACTACTATGGAAGGGATAACTCTCATAATTCCTACAAGAGTCCTAGTATTTCATTCCCATGAAGGTAAACACATGGGATCTAGAGAGAGTGTGCTTGCCTGGGGGAGGTTATAGAAGACAGTCAACCCAGGGAGCCAGGAACTCAGGACTCTTCAGATAACAAGACGGCGGCGCTTCCTATCCCAGACACTTAATCTTCCTTCACCGGTTATCCAGATCTGATGCTCCACAACACCTCTATAAGACTATGCATTGTCAAACTCGGATACCAAGTGCCCACCAGCACCACTGACTCTGGGGGCCAATTCTCAGCTACATGCAAATGTTGTTTTACCCCATTCACAAATTTAACAAAGCTTCTATATAATAATACACTGACCTTTACACCGTTCCATCCAACGCTCAGCATTGTGCTTGGTGATGTACGGATCGGCATTGTGCTTGGTGATGTACGACTCAGCATTGTGCTTGGTGATGTACGGATTGGCATTGTGCTTGGTGATGTACGGATCGGCATTGTGCTTGGTGATGTACGGCTCAGCATTGTGCTTGGTGATGTACGGCTCGGCATTGTGCTTGGTGATGTACGGCTCGGCATTGTGCTTGGTGATGTATGGCTCGGCATTGTGCTTGGTGATGTACGGCTCGGCATTGTGCTTGGTGATGTATGGCTCGGCATTGTGCTTGGTGATGTACGACTCAGCATTGTGCTTGGTGATGTTTGGCTCGGCATTGTGCTTGGTGATGTTTGGCTCGGCATTGTGCTTGGTGATGTACGGCTCGGCATTGTGCTTGGTGATGTTTGGCTCGGCATTGTGCTTGGTGATGTATGGCTCAGCATTGTGCTTGGTGATGTATGGCTCAGCATTGTGCTTGGTGATGTATGGCTCAGCATTGTGCTTGGTGATGTACGGCTCAGCATTGTGCTTGGTGATGTATGGCTTGGCATTGTGCTTGGTGATGTACGGCTCGGCATTGTGCTTGGTGATGTATGGCTCAGCATTGTGCTTGGTGATGTATGGCTCAGCATTGTGCTTGGTGATGTACGGCTCAGCATTGTGCTTGGTGATGTATGGCTCAGCATTGTGCTTGGTAATGTACGGCTCGGCATTGTGCTTGGTGATCTACGGCTCGGCATTGTGCTTAGTGATGTATGGCTCGGCATTGTGCTTGGTGATGTTTGGCTCAGCATTGTGCTTGGTGATGTACGGCTCAGCATTGAGCTTGGTGATGTATGGCTCAGCATTGTGCTTGGTAATGTACGGCTCGGCATTGTGCTTGGTGATCTACGGCTCGGCATTGTGCTTAGTGATGTATGGCTCGGCATTGTGCTTGGTGATGTTTGGCTCAGCATTGTGCTTGGTGATGTACGGCTCAGCATTGAGCTTGGTGATGTTTGTCTCGGCATTGTGCTTGGTGATGTACGGCTCGGCATTGTGCTTGGTGATGTATGGCTCGGCATTGTGCTTGGTGATGTACGGCTCGGCATTGTGCTTGGTGATGTACGGCTCGGCATTGTGCTTGGTGATGTACGGCTCGGCATTGTGCTTGGTGATGTATGGCTCGGCATTGTGCTTGGTGATGTACGGCTCGGCATTGTGCTTGGTGATGTACGGATCGGCATTGTGCTTGGTGATGTACAGCTCAGCATTGTGCTTGGTGATGTACGGCTCAGCATTGTGCTTGGTGATGTACGGCTCGGCATTGTGCTTGGTGATGTATGGCTCAGCATTGTGCTTGGTGATGTACGGCTCGGCATTGTGCTTGGTTATGTACGGCTCGGCATTGTGCTTGGTGATGTATGGCTCAGCATTGTGCTTGGTGATGTATGGCTCGGCATTGTGCTTGGTGATGTACGGCTTGGCATTGTGCTTGGTGATGTACGGCTCGGCATTGTGCTTGGTGATGTATGGCTCGGCATTGTGCTTGGTGATGTACGGCTCAGCATTGTGCTTGGTGATGTACGGCTCGGCATTGTGCTTGGTGATGTACGGCTCGGCATTGTGCTTGGTGATGTACGGCTCGGCATTGTGCTTGGTGATGTATGGTTGGAGCTGCTCGGCCATGAAGCCCCCAGTGGGCGCAGTGTTTGTGCTGATGTTACCAGAGGAGGTCTGGACTCTGCAGTTATGGGGTCAGCAGAGCGGTGGGGACTTTTCTGCCCTCTGCTCCTCAGCACTCGGCCCCCGCTCTGTAACATTACGGGGTCTCCACTTTGTGGCTGAGTTGCTGCGGTTCCTTCCACTTCTCAGTAATATCAGTCACAGGTGATAGAGAGGATTCAGGAGGAAAAAATGTCATGGACGGACTTCTTCCCCCGGAGGCTCCTATTACAGGATGCACTGGTATCACTGAGCTTTTTAGATGGAGCTATTCTTTCGCAAATGCTAATAATGGCCGACGTCCGGCGAGGGCTCAGATTCAGTCTTCTATGTCCTGTTTACCACAATAAACTTAGTGGAGAAGAGAAAAAATGATTCCTAGAAACTTCATTACATTCAGAATATTGATAGACGAGCGTGTTACTGACTCATTCATTTCCAATATTCCGTGTTTATGATACTTTACATAATCAATCCTGGAGGAGCGATGAGACAGGGACAAATCTTAAAATGCTTTACAGTAATTAAAAATATAATGAGAAAGTGGAATTACGTCAAATAATCCGGATCTGGGGATTGAAGTGTTTGATAATCTGTCATATCATTTGTGGATAATATCACCGAAGACTTTACATCTAATAAAGGCCTGAGAATAAGCCAGAGCTGGAGAAACGCCGAGGAAAGGAGCCGGCTCTGAATCCCACCAAATCAGCTCCTTCTCAAGGTGGAGATGGCTGAAGACCAGGTCCTACAGCCGATGATGAATGTCAGCGATGGGGCACCCGGAGCTGAGACGGTCCTCATGCCCAGGATCGGGTACACAATCTTAGCGATAATAATGGCCGTATTCTGTACTGCGGCTATAATCCTCAACGTCACAGTCATCATAGTGACAATTAAGTATCGGCATCTGCGGCACCCCATCAACTACTCCTTAGTCAACCTGGCAATAGCCGACCTGGGGGTGACGGTCCTGGGAAGTCTTCTGACGGTGGAAACCAACGCTGTCGGCTACTTCAACCTCGGAAGAATTGGCTGTGTTATAGAAGGGTTTGCTGTGGCATTTTTTGGTGAGTTATTTCCCCTTTTATATATGATATGGTACTTATATGTATATACCGTATTTTCAGTTTTGTAAGGTGCACTTTTTCCCTCCAAAACTGGGGGAAAATGGGAGTGCACCTTATAAACCACATATGGCTTACTGGAGCGGCAGTGGTAGCGCAGGGTCGGCGATACGGAGGTCTTGGAGGGGGTGTCACTGCAGTGGACCAGCTCAGGAGGGGTCAGTGTGTGGTATCGGAGGGTCGGCAATACTGCGGGCTCATAGAATGTCATTACAGAGGGCGCCATTGATCTGCCGGTGGGCTCAGAGGAGGGGGTGTCGCAGCTCAAGAGGGTCAGAATGCGGCAGCGCAGGGTCGGCGATACTGCGAGCTCATAGAGTGTCATTGCAGCGGGTGCTATTGATCTGCCGGCAGCTCGGAGGAGGAGGGGTCGCAGCTCAAGAGGGTCAGAGTGCGGCAGTGGAGGGTCGGCGATACTGCGGGCTCATAGAGTGTCATGGCAGCGGGCACCATTGATCTGCCGGCGGGCTCAGAGGAGGGGGTGTCGCAGCTCAAGAGGGTCAGAATGCGGCAGCGCAGGGTCGGCGATACTGCGAGCTCATAGAGTGTCATTGCAGCGGGTGCCATTGATCTGCCGGCAGCTCGGAGGAGGAGGGGTCGCAGCTCAAGAGGGTCAGAGTGCGGCAGTGGAGGATCGGTGATACTGCGGACTCGGGAGGTGTCACACCAGGGCAGCGGGCGCCACTGATCTGCCGGCGGGCTCAGAGGATGGGGTGTTGCAGCTCAAGAGGGTCAGAGTGCGGCAGTGGAGGGTCGGTGATACTGCAGGCTCTAGGGGTGTCACAGCGATGGGAGCCATTGATCTGCGGGCTGCTTTAAATTACCAGTGGTTGACAAAATAGCTGCGGAGGCCAATCTGCACACGCGCAACCTCTGCAGCTATGGTCTTGAAATCTATGAAGTCTATGGCTGGCCATTAAATGGAGCCCACAGGCCACGAGCATATAAATGGCGCCCACCGCCGCAACACCCCACAAGCCTGCAGTATCACCAACCCTCTACTGCCACATACTGACCCTCTTGAGCCGTGACACCCCCTCCTTCAAGCCCGCCAGCAGATCAATGGCGTCCACCGTCGTGACACCCCATGAGCCCACAGTATCGCCGACCCTGTTGAGCTGCGACACCCCCTCCTCCATGCCAACAGCATCGCCGACCTTCCTGAGCCACGACACTCCCTCCTCCTGCACCACAGCATCGCCGACACTTTTCATTCTGACTATATGCTGCAATAGGCATTCCAGATTACTTTGGGTCTATATACCGATTCTTAATTAGCCTTGTTATACACATGGGGTGATTCCCCTATTACATGGTCACCAAGTATTTTTGGTCTGTATACCAATTCTTGATTAGCCTTGCAACACACATGGGGTGATTCCCCTATTATATGGTCACCAAGTACAGTCCACAGACTTCCCTCTCCTGACGTGACCCATTTTCATATTTTTGCATTAACCTTATTGCATCCCTTTGATGCGAGCCCCTACATGGTACAGATTATGTCCATAATACTGCCCGTATAATTCCCTATCCTGACTGCATTCCGAATCACGGATTCTTTTTAGGTTTGTGCTGTGCTCATATCTTACATTATCTTTCACATATACTGTGTGTGCAGGACCCTTCCTTAAATACTATACGGCTTTGTCCCTGGTGAAGGCTCACATATGAGCCGAAACGTTGGACCTCGCCTTGCCTTTTTGCCACACATTGACTGTAATGAATTTTTTCACGAATAATAAAACACCAGCATATTAAAAGCAACTTTGACTGGATATTCTTTTCTCCAATTGTGTGCCGGGTTTTTCTAATATATTGGAACTACTTTTCAGCCGCGACACCCACTCTTTCGAGCCCGCAGCATTACTGACCCTGCCTCCTGTGACCTTCCTGAGCCGCTCCACCACCGCCGCTCCCCCCCAGTGAGCTAATATAAGAGGCATTTGGATTATAAGACGAACCCTCATTTTATCAGTAAAAATTTTTTCCTATTTTCCTCTTTCAAATTTGGGGTGCGTCTTAAAAAACTAAAAATACTGTAACTTACACTGCAGCTCAGAATCTTCCAAAACAGCAGCATAATTAGAGCACCAACTGGACAATAAAACTGCAACTAAACACTAAAAATCCAAATATGCACCATGAGTCAACATGAGCTGCCTCCACATACTGATGAATCTATTTAATGAATTTGGAATGAATCATAACTAATTTTTACAGAGTTACTGGATTTTCTACATTTTTTCATTGCTAATATCCCAACAATATCCACTTGTTCTGCCCCAGCAGCATCACCCTCAGACTACATGTACCATGCTTCATCTATGGGGAGGGCAGAGGCTCCGCAGACGTCTTCTGCCTCCAACAGAGTTCCCATGATGACGCCGCACGTTTTTGACGCCGCACGTTTTTGACGACGCACGTTTTTGCGTCCCAATAAAAAAATGAGATGAGAAGAATCCGTAGATTAAAAAAACGCCTATAATCCTCACCTGATCTTCTCAATAAAGTTTTATCAAAGCAAAGTAACAAAAACTTTCCAAAACAAAGCAGTTTTATTTTAAAACATGACGTGATAAAAATGCGTGTAAAAAAAGTGCACTCAAAAATACAATGAAAAAACTCGATTTAGCCAATTGATGCAGAAATGCTGCAACATCAAAAACAAAAAAAAATACTCATTGTGAGAGCGAAGTCAAAAGTGAAGACTCTGCACTTGATCCCCCCATGTCTGACCTCCCAAATCCACCAAATGCACCCACATCAGAGCGATGAAGGGTTTGGACGGGGGCAGTGGACGAGCGTGCGGCCGATCCATTCTATTGCTCATCTATATATATAATTGCCTTATTCTGTCTGTCTGTCATGCTCCAAAATTGTGTCACCGTGACATGTCCTTACGGTGACACAAAGCTTATTGGCCGCTGGGTTCGCCATGGCCCCGCCCCCCCACACGGATTGGCCAGCCGCTCGCCCAGGCTCTGCCCCCCCCCACAGATTGGCCTCTCGCCCCGGCACCCTGCAGGCATTGGCAACTCGCCCACGCCACGCCCCGCCCCCCTCACGCAATAGACGTTAGCTCTCGCTCCCCCCCCCCCCGCATTGCCCGAACTGACACGGTCACGGAGCCACGAATCCCAGGTGAGTACTGTACTCCCCCCCCTTTCCCCCCTCACCAACGGGAGCCCACATCAGCGTACGCCGCCGCCGTATGCTGGTGTTGGCTCCCGTGCGAGCAGGGGACGTGTTGCGCTGGTAACCATGCTTGCATAGTTACCAGTAAATCAAGGTCCTGCAGCGGCAGGACTTCCACACGCACAAACATAACAGCACACACACACGCATACACACACACATCAGATCGCACTCACTCTCACAAACACCTCACACACACCTCACACACACCTCACACACACCTCACACACACATCGCATTCACACACTCACGGCATCCGGCGATATCGCTTGCTTCTCGGCCTCGATACTGTGCTGTGAGCTTCCAGGACCTGCCGCAGGATCACATGGCCAGAAGCATGTGGTATGTCCGGATGTTGTGACTGTGAGCGCGTATGTGCGATATCGTCAGTGTCTGTGTGTGTGAGTGTATGCGATCGGTTGTGTGTGTGTGAGTGGATGCGATCGGGTGTGTGTGAGTGGATGCGATCGGTCGGGTGTGTGAGAGTGGATGCGATCGGGTGTGTGTGAGTGGATGCGATCGGGTGTGTGTGAGTGGATGCGATCGGGTGTGTGAGTGTCGGCAGAGGAGCACGGCGTGCTGGAGGAGGCTGGGAGCAGAGAGGCTGATCATGGGGAAGGCTGGGAACGGGAGGCTGATGCTGAGGGAGGCTGGAAGGACAGAAGCTGATGCTGGGGAGGCTGGAAGGAGAGAGGCTGATGCTGGTGGAGGCTGATGCTTGGGGAGGCTGATGCTGGGGGAGACTGGGAGCGGAAGGCTGATGCTGAGGGAGGCTGGGAGGGGGAGGCTGGGAGGAAGGAGGCTGGGAGGAGAGAGGCTGATCCTGGGGAAGGCTGGGAAAGGGAGGCTGATGCTGAGGGAGGCTGGAAGGAGAGAGGCTGATGCTGGGGGAGGCTGGAAGGAGAGAGGCTGAGGCTGGGAGGAGAGAGGCTGATGCTGGGGAAGGCTGATGCTGAGGGAGGCTGGGAGGGGAAAGCTGATGCTGGGGAAGGCTGGGAGGACGGAGGCTGGGAGGAGAGAGGCTGATCCTGGGGAAGGCTGGGAGAGGGAGGCTGATGCTGGCGGAGGCTGATGCTGGGGGAGGCTGGAAGGAGAGAGTCTGATGCTGGTGGAGGCTGATGCTTTGGGAGGCTGGGAGAGGGAGGCTGATGCTGAGGGAGGCTGGGAGGAGGGAGGCTGGGAGAGGTAGGCTGAGAGAAGAGAGGCTGATGCTGGGGGAGGCTGGTGCTGGGGGAGGCTGGGAGAGGGAGGCTGATGCTGGGGGACGGTGGGAGGACGGAGGCTGGGAGGAGAGAGGCTGATGCTGGGGAAGGCTGGGAGGAGAGAGGCTGATGCTGGGGACAGAGAGGAGAGGCTGATGCTGAGAGGAGAGAGGCTGATGCTAGGATGAGAGAGGCTGATGCTAGGATGAGAGAGGCTGATGCTGGGAGGAGAGAGGCTGATGCTGGGAGGAGAGAGGCTGATGCTGGGGGCAGAGAAGCTGATGCTGGGGGCAGAGAGGCTGATGCTGGTGCAGCATGGGGGATGGAGCACGATGGGGGGGTGCGCAGCATCGGGGATGGAGCATGATGGCGGGGTGCGCAGCATCGGGGATGGAGCACGATGGGGAGTTCACAGCATGGGGGATGGAGCACGTTTGGGAGTGCGCAGCATGGCGGGTGGAGCACGTTTGGGAGTGCGCAGCATGGGAGATGGAGCACGATGGGGGGTGCGCAGCATAGGGGATGGAGCACGATGAGGAGTGCGCTGCATGGGGGATAAGCACGATGGGGAGTGCGCTGCATGGGGGATGGAGCACGTTTGGGAGTGCGCACCTCCCCCCAAAACACACACACACACACACGCGCGCACTGCACAACACACCACACACCACACACCACACACACACACACACTGGGAACCACAAACAACTGCCCTACACAGACACCCACACATACAGACAACGCTGCGCACACACAGCACCCAACACACAAACACCGCGGCACACACAAATATACGCACATACCGCACAACACACACATTGCACAAAACATACCTCCCCCCAAAACACACCACACACACACAAACCGCGCAACACACACACAACGCTACAGACACACAGCGCTCCACAAACAACGCAACACACGCAACACACATACAACACCGCTCTCACCCCCCGTCACACCCAGACAACACCCACAACATGTACAGCCCCTACACAAACACTTGGTAACTACACACAACAACATCTATATATATATATATATATATATATATATATATATATATATAAAACAAAAATCATACATGAACTACACAATACGTAAATTCTAGAATACCCGATGCGTAGAATCGGGCCACCTTCTAGTCAATAATAAACACCTAATAGTGGAAGGAAACTACAGTAAAATCCCACGCTTTACTATGTACAATCAGCTCATATCAATAATCAAATCAATAAGTATACAGCAAGATGTCACCAAAAAAAAGCAGAAATCAGCCTGATTACAAGGGGAACACCTGGAGATGCAAATAATGTTCCCTAAAGTAACTCAGATGAATCACAACAGGAATAATGTAACAGATTCCGAACAAGTGTCAATAAATTAAGACAGTTGCAAAATAGATGCAAAATGAGTGGAACTCAGGAATGAAGGGCGATAGATATAAAGTATCTGCAAAAGCAGCAAAGTGCAGCCGGAATATTCCCTCCGCTCCAGACGGCCATTCAATATAAAGAGAATAAGAGAAATACAGAAATGTATCAAAGCGTCATCCAAGTGCGGAGGACAAATATCGCACACGATTCATACACGAATAATATTTACTGTAGGAATTTGAATTGTGTTATTCACTATCGAAGGTAGAAGTTCATACGAAAATAAAAGACGGTAAACACTTTTCAGAACAATTCTTTAATCTAAAATGCAAATATTTTGGGCTAATAAGTATATGTTCAATTGGGCTTCATTAAAAATTTTGCACAGTTTGACTTTTAAAGGCTTTTTCTACTTGTCTGCATATTGCTGGTATCACGAGTATCGGGCTGTGGGTGGGGCTATACACAGAAAGCTGTCAATCAGTGGTGTGGGTGGGGCTATGCACAGAAAGCTGCCAATCAGTGGTGTGGGTGGGGTTATACACAGAAAGATGCCAATCAGTGGTGTGGGCGGGGTTATACACAGAAAGCTGTCCATCAGTGGTGTGGGCGGGGTTATACACAGAAAGATGCCCATCAGTGGTGTGGGCGGGGTTATACACAGCAAGCTGTCCATCAGTGGTGTGGGTGGGGTTATACACAGAAAGCTGCCAATCAGTGGTGGGGGCAGGGTTATACACAGAAAGCTGAAAATCAGTGGTGTGAGTGGGGTTATACACAGAAAGATGCCAATCAGTGGTGTGGTCAGGGTTATACAGAAAGCTGACGATCAGGGGTGTGGGTGGGATTATACACAGGAAACTGTCAATCAGTGGTTGGGGTGGGGTTATACACAGAAAGCTGTCAATCAGTAGTGTGGGTGAGGTTATACACAGAAAACTGCCAATCATTGGTGTGGACGAGGTTATACACAGAAAGCTGTCAATCAGTGGTTGGGGTGGGGTTATACACCGAAAGCTGACAATCAGGGGTGTGGGTGGGGTTATACACAGAAAACTGCCAATCGTTGGTGTGGACGGGGTTATACACAGAAAGCTGTCAATCAGTGGTTGGGGTGGGGTTATACACAGAAAGCTGCCAATCAGGGGTGTGGGTGGGGTTATACACAGAAAGCTGCCAATCATTGGTGGGGGCACGACTATACACAGAAAGCTGCCAATCAGTGGTGGGGGCAGGGTTATACAGAACTCAGCATTCTGAGCACTGATAGATCTGCAGCAAAGAAAACTGTCATGGTAGCAAAACTGCAGCACGCAGCAAAGTAAGTGACACATCACTGGAATCAGGGTGTCTGCCCCTACATCATGTTGCTCACAGATTCCATAGTAAAAACCTGCTGACAGTTTTCTTTAATAAAATATACCAGCCAATCTAACGCCAGTCCTAGATATTAGTTTAATTTGTGGATCCTGAGGTATTAATTCATCTTGATATATTAATGACCCTGGAGGGTGGAATTCGGGCTTCACAGGTAATGCTAAACATACCGGTGAAGGTGGGTGACGGGGCCACCCTTCCCTCCCATGGAAGGTAACATAAGACATTGGAAGTACTGTAACTCTCGACCAGTCTGGTCACTTGATCTGTATTTCTTCTTCCTTGAAGGCGTCTTACAAATATTTGGACTTTTCCCTCTGTGTCTTGGAATATTCTGCATTTCTCTCATTTAATCGCCCTATTAATTCCCATTAGACGCTGCGTCCGCGGTTCCTTTATGGTAAACACAGATAGTGTTATTGAATCCGGCGTAATGTCGGCCATCGGCGCGGAGCTAATACGACGAGACCTTTCCAGACATTTGTTCTTTATACGGCCGGGAAGGAAAGTTAATTTGATTTTTCTCAGCTTAGTGTGACACATATCTTTCATTTTACAAGCCGTAAATTCATTTCATACCGCCATTACCTTTCCTTGTGGAAGTCCTGGTGGAATGCTGAGCAGCGGCTGCGGTGGGTTAGTATGCGGGAGCGCCGGCCGATCTTCCACCATAAATACGCTCCGGAGACCATTACACATAAACTGGAGGTGTAAAACTGCAAATGGCTACAAGAGGGCCGCTACTCCAGCTTCATGGCCGCCTCCATAAATCAAGGCTGATATGCGGAGCGATAAATCCAGGCAGCCGATGCGCTTAATATACCGTAAATACCATCTACACAGACATTAAAGGACATCATCCACAATGACAGTCACATAGCGCCCAGTCTCATCTTCATACATAGATATTGTAAAATCCAGCACTTTTGCAATTTACCGCTTATTAAAATTTGCAGCTGTTCTTGAGATATTAACACTTTTGTTTACAGCTCGTTGCCTAGGAGACCGACCACTGCTGCTGTCTGGCTTGTAAGCGCTGCACTGAAGCTGCCACTATTAGAAGCTTCGAAACCGCGCTTACAAGATCAATATGTCCCATGCTGCCTGGAATAAGGAGCTGGCCGCGCATGCGCAGCACTCTCCATTAACGTCTACGGGAGTCCCATGCTGCCTGGAATCAAGAGCTGGCGACGCATGCGCAGCGCTCTCCATTAATGTCTATGGGAGTCCCATGCTGTGTGGAATTAAGACCTGGCGACGCATGTGCAACACTATTCATTAACACCTATGGGAGTCCCATGCTGCCTGCAATCAGGAGCTGGCCGCGCAGGCGCAGTACTCTCCATTAACATATATGGGAGTACCATGCTGCCTGGAATCAGAACCTGGCGATGCATGCGCAGTGCTCTCCATTAACGTTTATAGGAGTCCCAGGCTGCCTGGAATCAGAACCTGGCAATGCATGCGCAGTGCTCTCCATTAACGTTTATAGGAGTCCCATGCTGCCTGAAATCAGGAGCTGGCCGCGCAGGCGCAGTACTCTCCATTAACATCTATGGGAGTACCATGCTGCCTGGAATCAGAAGCTGGACATACATGCACAGTGCTTTCCATTAACTTTTATAGGAGTCCCATGCTGCCTGGAATCAGGATCTGGCGGCGCATGCTCGGCGCTCTCCATTAATGTCTATGAGATTTCCAGAAATAGCCAAACAAGTGTTTTCAGAATTACCATAAAGGTGTTTGTCAATTTTTGGAACTCCCATAGAAGTGAATGGAGGGAGCTGCCTATGCATCACAATTTCTAAATTCCCTGTACCAATACTTTTGGCTCTGTTCTCAAGATTAATGGGATTCCCAAAAGTGAGACCCAAATCCTTGAAACATTTTTGGTATGTCCTATTGAGATGCAATAAATGTCCTACATGAGAGTACCTCCTCAATCTGCTAATGGAATCCAATCTGTTCACTCCACGATATATTATTATTATTTATTATTATAGCGCCATTTATTCCATGGCGCTTTACAAGTGAAAGAGGGTATACGTGCAACAATCATTAACAGTACAAACAGACTGGTATAGGAGGAGAGAGGACCCTGCCCGCGAGGGCTTACAGTCTACAGGAGGAGAGAGGACCCTGCCCGCGAGGGCTCACAGTCTACAGGAGGAGAGAGGACCCTGCCCGCGAGGGCTCACAGTCTACAGGAGGAGAGAGGACTCTGCCCGCGAGGGCTCACAGTCTACAGGAGGAGAGAGGACCCTGCCCGCGAGGGCTCACAGTCTACAGGAGGAGAGAGAACCCTGCCCGCGAGGGCTCAGTCTACAGGAGGAGAGAGAACCCTGCCCGCGAGGGCTCACAGTCTACAGGAGGAGAAAGGACCCTGCCCGCGAGGGCTCACACTCTACAGGAGGAGAGAGGACCCTGCCCGCGAGGGCTCACACTCTACAGGAGGAGAGAGGACCCTGCCCGCGAGGGCTCACAGTCTACAGGGAATGGGTGATGGTACAATAGGTGAGGACAGAGCTGGTTGCGCAGTGGTCTACTGGACTGAGGGCTATTGTAGGTTGTAGGCTTGTTGGAAGAGGTGGGTCTTGAGGTTCCTCTTGAGGCTTTCCACGGTAGGGGAGAGTCTGATGTGCTGAGGTAGAGCGTTCCAGAGTATGGGGGATGTACGGGCGAAATCTTGTACGCGATTGTGGGAAGAAGAGATAAGAGAGGAGCAGAGAAAGCGATCTTGTGAGGATCTGAGTTTGCGTGCAGGTAGGTGCCGGGAGACTAGGTTTACAGATGTAGGGAGGAGACAGGTTGTGCATGGCTTTGTAAGTCATGGTTAGCGTTTTGAACTGGAGTCGTTGGGTGATGGGAAGCCAGTGAAGGGATTGGCAGAGTAGCGAGGCTGGGGAATAGCGGGGGGAGAGGTGGATTAAGCGGGCTGCAGAGTTTAGGATAGATTGGAGGGGTGCAAGAGTGTTGGAAGGGATGCCAGAGAGCAGGAGGTTGCAGTAGTCGAGGCGGGAGATGATGAGGGCATGCACTAATGTTTTTGCTGATTCTTGGTTAAGGAAAGCACGGCTCCGGGAGATGTTTTTGAGGTGTAGTCGGCATGAGGTGAAGAGGGCTTGGATGTGTGGCTTGAAGGATAGAGCAGAGTCGAGGGTAACTCCAAGGCAACGAGTTTGTGAGACTGGGGAGAGCGAGCAGCCATCGAGTTTGATGGAAAGGCTTCTTGGAGGAGATTAGTGAGGAGGAGGAAAGACAATGAACTCTGTTTTGTTCATGTTAAGTTTTAGGAATCGCGCAGAGAAGAAGGATGAAATAGCAGACAGGCATTGTGGTATTTTGGTTAGTAGAGAGGTAATGTCAGGTCCAGAGAGGTAGATCTGTGTGTCATCGGCATAGAGATGATACTGGAAGCCGTGGACTCTATGAGCTGTCCCAGGCCGAAGGTGCAGATGGAGAACAGCAGGGGTCCAAGAACTGAGCCTTGGGGGACACCGACAGATAGGGGGCGAGATGAGGAAGTGGTGTGAGAATGGGAGACGCTGGAAGGTCGCTCAGTTAGGTATGAAGATATCCAAGATAGGGCCAAGTCTCTGATGCCCAGAGATGAGAGAATCTGTAGTAGGAGGGAATGGTCTACTGTGTCGAAGGCAGAGGACAGGTCCAGGAGGAGGAGGACAGAGTAGTATAGAGGGCAGAGGACAGGTCCAGGAGGAGGAGGACAGAGTAGTGTCGCTTGGCTTTGGTGGTTAGTAGGTCATTAGTGACTTTGGTTAGGGCAGTTTCAGTAGAATGATGTGGTCGGAAGCCAGATTGTAGCTGGTCAAAGGGAGCAGGAGGAGAGGTATGAGGACAATTCAAGATGGACATGCTGTTCTAGTAGTTTTGAGGCATAGGGGAGAAGGGATATGGGGCTATAGTTTGACACAGAGGATGGGTCAAGGGAGGGCTTTTTGAGGATGGGTGTAATAGAGGCATGTTTAAAGCATGAAGGGAATACACCAGTTGTTAGTGATAGGTTGAAGAGATGGGTTCAGGCTGGAATGAGGACTGCGGTGATGTGGGGGATGAGGTGGGATGGGAGCGGGTCCAGTGCACAGGTGGTTAGATGTGATCGTGAGAGTAGAGTGGGAAGATTGTTTTCTGTCATGGTGGAGAAGCTGGATTTGGAGGAAGAGGGCTGAGTAGCTATGATGAGGGACTGTGGTGATTGTGGGACAAAGCTTGCTCTGATGTTGTCAATCTGCTGCTTGAAGAAAGAGGCAAAGTCGGCGATATACCTTATGTAGCGCCAGTGTCTCTGCAAAAACACCAACTTACTCACTGCTCTGACCAGATTGCATTCTCCCCCACACTTCCATGGCCATCCACGTGTGCTGCCTCCTTCCCCTCCCCGGCCCTGTGCATGCCACACAGGATTCCCAGGAGTGCACCTAAGATGTACGTGTGCACCTAAGATGCACGCGTGCACACCAGCCCTCCTTTTAAAGGGCCAACGTGCTATTTCCAAGAAATGCCTCTCAACCAATGGCTGAGAAGCACAGTGTATTTAAGCTATCTTCCCATTAGGAGAGGCGCCTGCACAATGCATCTAGTTAGTTAGTCAGTCTCCAGTCTGCTACCTAGCTTGTTGTCAGGTCCTGAGCTCCTGTCTTTTTATCCCTATGTCCGTTTCCAGTACCTGCCTTCCCATACCTGTCTATCCCTGCTGTGCCCACCATTCTTGTCCAGCCCAGCCTGTCTCAGTCAGTCCACCTATACCTGTGTCCATCACCTGTCCTGGAGGTCAGCTGCCACAGTCCCAGTCACCATCCTGGCAGTTTTACCTGGCATCCCCCTTGTGGTGCGTGCTTAGTTAAGCCCCTCCTACTAAAGGGTAAGCCCGGGTCCCTCCTGTGGTCCACTAATTCCGCTCGCTGCCACTTCACTGGCCATGTGCGTTACACCTTATGCTCTTTGTATTCACACATTCGTTTTTCATGGTCCGTACTTGGACCCGTATGTACCCTTATGACCAGCTGCAAGTCTCCTGAATTTGTCAGCATTATCGGCATATATCAGGCGGCCGAGTTTGGGTCAGGAGACCTACGGCCAATCCGTGCATCTCATGCCGCCTTATCAGCTTTAGCCATATTTGTGTAGCGCCCTTGAAGCCATCAGGGAGCTACAAGGTACTGCATCCCCTCCAGGAAGCAGGGCCCACCCCCAGGGACCCAGAAGACCAGTGCCGGTAACAACCAAACATTCCAGTTAATCCCTGTTTTTCCCCAAATTCCCCAAGACTGGTGACAGACTAGGGTTGGACCCAATGAATGGCCACCCAGGCGTGGAGCCGATCCAGTCCACTAGACGATGACGTGAGGAAGCACTGACAGGAGGGTGACAGTGACCTGCGGGCCCAGGCGTGTGGTTGCCGGTGAAGTACGGTGGAGTATTCCGGAACCATTGCACAAACGGGGTACAGAATCCTAGGTCAGCCAAATGCTCCAGGCAGACCTGATAAAATCTTCACAGTGAGGGGACCATCAAGGACCTCACTGACCTTGAAGTTCGGGACACCGTAGAAACTGGAGAACCGGGGAACCGGACCAGAGAAACCGACCCCACAGGGTTCACGCTACCGTCATACAGACTACAATTGAGAGACTACCAGGAGGGGACCCCCAGACACTCCAAGCCACGGGGACCCACCAACCAGAGACAGGTGCAGGGGAAAGAAGCCACACCAGGTCACTACACCGGCACTGGGACCAAGGGGACCAGCGGTCAAGACCAGCCTTCCTCGGGTGAGCAGTTTCCAGCTCACTGTGAGTAAAGGAACCAGTTACACTGCAACCCCCTGTGTGGTCTACTTTCTTTCTGCGCTCATCAACATCACCTATCCTCTGGGGCCTGGCCATACTTGCGGAGGGCCCAACATCCAGGCTGCCACCAACACCAGCCCCAGAAGCGAGAACTGTGCAGCGGTGGCTCCACTAATTAGCCGCAACCCGCAAGTGGCGTCACGATTTAAACTTTCATCTAATCTCCCTTGTAAATATACCCCTTTTAAAAAGTGTCCCCAGGGTCACGGAACCGGGTAACGGCCACCCAGTGACATGTCCCCAGCAATACTCCGCCCGGGACCGAGTACCCCATAGCCCTGGGCGACACATTTGCATGTGAAGTGTTGTAAGAATATTGTCTGACTATTTCCTAATCATTATCTGTTTTTTGTTTTTGCAGGAATCACTGCCCTCTGCACAATCGCAGTCATAGCTGTGGATCGTGTGTTTGTAGTATGTAAACCGATGGGGACCCTGACGTTCACCCCCAGACAGGCATTGGTGGGCATAGCCGTCGCCTGGACGTGGTCCATCATATGGAATACCCCACCGCTCTTTGGCTGGGGCAGCTACGAGCTGGAAGGAGTGCAAACGTCCTGCGCCCCGAACTGGTACAGCACCGACCCGGTCAACATGTCCTACATCGTCAGCTTCTTCTGCTTTTGCTTTGCAATCCCATTCCTGATAATTCTGGTCTCTTATGGATACCTGATATGGACTCTGCGGCAGGTAATGTCACCCATCGCACCCCAGTATTAATCCCTCTGCAACGTATCTCATCTATTACCTTCTGAATACTGCAAAGTATAGGGTCGTGTTTGGCCAAGTTTCAATCTCACCATAACATCCTCAGTTCTGTAGAAGAAAATATCATATTGAGGCGATTAATCCACGTGCACCGTGCGAGTTATATGCGCGTCGCCCCCAACTGTGTGCCAGACCTGGCATAACTGAACAGCACGATACTAAGGGGCACTTTGTACACTACGACATCGCAGGTGCGATGTCAGTGGGGTCAAATCGAAAGTGACACACATCCGGCGTCGCTGTTGACATCGGAGTGTGTAAATCGTTTTTGATACGATTAACAAGCGCAAAAGCGTCGTAATCGTATCATCGGTGTAGTGTCGGGCATTTTCATTATTTCGCTGCAGCGACGGTCCGATGTTGTTCCTCGCTCCTGCGACAGCGCACATCGCTGTGTGAGAAGCCGCAGGAGCGAGGAACATCTCCTTACCTGCGTCCACCGGCTATGCGGAAGGAAGGAGGTGGGCGGGATGTTTACATCCCACTCATCTCCGCCCCTCCGCTTCTATTGGGCGCCTGCCATGTGACGTCGCTGTGACGCCGCACGACCCGCCCCCTTAGGAAGGAGGCGGGTCGCCGGCCAGAGCGACGTCGCAGGGCAGGTGAGTGCGTGTGAAGCTGCCGTAGCGATAATGTTCGCTACGGCAGCTATCACAAGATATCGTACCTGCGACGGGGGCGGGGACTATTGTGCTCGGCATCACTACATTGGCTTGCGATGTCGCAGCGTGCAACGTACCCCTTAGTATCAAAAGATCTGTAACCTGAATGCTCATCCACATTTATAGATGTGCCAAATTTCATCATCCATTTTCAAATACACTTTGGGTCCTGATTAATCATTCGCAGCTTTTTTGTTGTGGTCTTTTTTTGCACCAAATTCTTCAATATAGTGCGCATATATATATATGTACAGTCAGGGCCAGAAATATTTGGACAGTGACACAAGTTTTGTTATTTTAGCTGTTTACAAAAACATGTTCAGAAATACAATTCTATATATAATATGGGCTGAAAGTGCACACTCCCAGCTGCAATATGAGAGTTTTCACATCCAAATCGGAGAAAGGGTTTAGGAATCATAGCTCTGTAATGCATAGCCTCCTCTTTTTCAAGGGACCAAAAGTAATTGGACAAGGGACTCTAAGGGCTGCAATTAACTCTGAAGGCGTCTCCCTCGTTAACCTGTAATCAATGAAGTAGTTAAAAGGTCTGGGGTTGATTACAGGTGTGTGGTTTTGCATTTGGAAGCTATTGCTGTGACCAGACAACATGCGGTCTAAGGAACTCTCAATTGAGGTGAAGCAGAACATCCTGAGGCTGAAAAAAAAGAAAAAATCCATCAGAGAGATAGCAGACATGCTTGGAGTAGCAAAATCAACAGTCGGGTACATTCTGAGAAAAAAGGAATTGACTGGTGAGCTTGGGAACTCAAAAAGGCCTGGGCGTCCACGGATGACAACAGTGGTGGATGATCGCCGCATACTTTCTTTGGTGAAGAAGAACCCGTTCACAACATCAACTGAAGTCCAGAACACTCTCAGTGAAGTAGGTGTATCTGTCTCTAAGTCAACAGTAAAGAGAAGACTCCATGAAAGTAAATACAAAGGGTTCACATCTAGATGCAAACCATTCATCAATTCCAAAAATAGACAGGCCAGAGTTACATTTGCTGAAAAACACCTCATGAAGCCGGCTCAGTTCTGGAAAAGTATTCTATGGACAGATGAGACAAAGATCAACCTGTACCAGAATGATGGGAAGAAAAAAGTGTGGAGAAGAAAGGGAACGGCACATGATCCAAGGCACACCACATCCTCTGTAAAACATGGTGGAGGCAACGTGATGGCATGGGCATGCATGGCTTTCAATGGCACTGGGTCACTTGTGTTTATTGATGACATAACAGCAGACAAGAGTAGCCGGATGAATTCTGAAGTGTACCGGATATACTTTCAGCCCAGAATCAGCCAAATGCCGCAAAGTTGATCGGACGGCGCTTCATAGTACAGATGGACAATGACCCCAAGCATACAGCCAAAGCTACCCAGGAGTTCATGAGTGCAAAAAAGTGGAACATTCTGCAATGGCCAAGTCAATCACCAGATCTTAACCCAATTGAGCATGCATTTCACTTGCTCAAATCCAGACTTAAGACGGAAAGACCCACAAACAAGCAAGACCTGAAGGCTGCGGCTGTAAAGGCCTGGCAAAGCATTAAGAAGGAGGAAACCCAGCGTTTGGTGATGTCCATGGGTTCCAGACTTAAGGCAGTGATTGCCTCCAAAGGATTCGCAACAAAATATTGAAAATAAAAATATTTTGTTTGGGTTTGGTTTATTTGTCCAATTACTTTTGACCTCCTAAAATGTGGAGTGTTTGTAAAGAAATGTGACAATTCCTACAATTTCTATCAGATATTTTTGTTCAAACCTTCAAATTACACGTTACAATCTGCACTTGAATTCTGTTGTAGAGGTTTCATTTCAAATCCAATGTGGTGGCATGCAGAGCCCAACTCGCCAAAATTGTGTCACTGGCCAAAGATTTCTGGACCTAACTGTATATATACAGGGTGGTCCAAAAGTAGGTGGACAGTATGTGTACTAGGGTTATCAAACATGGTGTAAAGTGAAACTGACTCAGTTACCCTTAGCAACCAATCAGATTCCACCTTTCATTTTCCAAAGAGTCTGTGAAGAATGAAAAGTGGAATCTGATTGGTTGCTAAGGGTAACTGAGTCAGTTTCACTTTACACCATGTTTGATAACCCTAGTACACATACTGTCCACCTACTTTTGGACCACCCTGTATAAATAAATATATAATATATGTATATCTTTAGATGAAAAAGTTGCAGTAAATTTCAGGCGGTAATCTTAATTCCTTCATTCATTGTAACACCCGCTAATATACAGATTTTCTCAGGCGCTGTTCTCACGTCCAGTATCATCCATTAAAAATTCTGCAAACACAACTTTTTTGCCTATTTTTAGAAAACTGATTTCAGCTGGATCCGTTTTTTTTTAATATTACAGTCTATGGATAATGGATCCGTTAAATGGCCGTCCATTATCTATTTGAAACTGATCCAGTAATCAAATATCGGATCCTGTTCAAATGAAAGAAAAATGGATGGGTAATTATTGGATTCATTTTTTATAGACTTCAATATTAAAAAATAGACCCAGCTGAAATCAGTTTTTTTAAAAACAGACAAAGTTGTGTGTGCAGAACTGTTTGCCAATTGATCTCTGCAGCAGGATCTGTTCTAAGGGATGATTACTGGACAGAGCCTGATATGGGAGCATTCCTCCCAGTAATACATGCTGGATGTGAGGTCTTTGTGTCTTCTCTCATGTACCAGATAAATCACATAAGAAGGGGTCGAATTCTTTTCAGTGACTTTTATTTCTACGTGTTTAGGAGGAATCTTTCTCCTTCTTCAGGAGTAAAATCACATACTATGCTATATGCTTTAGTATGTGATTTTTCCTCTCCTGAAGAAGGAGAAATATTCCTTCGAAACACTGAAAAGAATCCTCTTGATTGTTCCTTACTTTAGCAGTGCGGCATTTGTCCCCTTCTTATGTGATTTACATGGTTCCACGTCAGGCTGCAGCAGTCGGTATGGCAGGTGTGACTCTCACAACCCCTCAAGGTGAGCACCCTCAGTGTTATTCTTCAATAACATCCCTCAGATAAGACCCTATTTACGCTCCTTTTGTCTTCCAGTTTATTTATAGGTTCTCTCCAGTACCAGCACAGCTTCATTCCTGTACCGACTTCCCCTCCAGGTGTTTTCCTTCATTTCTACATTTCATTTCTGCTTCCTCTGCCCTCCCTAAAAATGTTTCCTCACCGCACTACACTCTGATCTGAGTGAGGGCTTGAAGGGAATGGTGCCCAGAGTCAGCGCCTGCGCAGATTGAACTATCAGCTCAATGACATCCCATGAGCTCATCTGCACACGCAACACCTCTGGGCATCTTTTTCCTTACATCCACTGCCGGGAGATCAATGGGCCATAGGTGGCGCGTGCGCAGATGAGATCTTGAGCCAAGAGCTTCATCTGCACTTGTGCTGATTCCGGACGCCATTATTTGAAGCCCTCACCAACTTTTTCATGCTGGCCCCTGCCCCGCAGCCCCCCGCACTGGTAGCCACAGTCCGCTACAAGGCCCCTTCATCCTGCTACCCCTCTCCACCACCTACCAGTAAACTACATTCAGATTAAAAGATGCACCCCTCATTTTACTCCCAAATTTTGGGGAAGAAAAGTGCATCTTATAATTCAATTAATATGATATGTCATTTTGGAAATCCGACCAGCTATGTGAAGAGGTTAATCTAAAAGTCAATTTAAAAGTCTAAGGTAATTGTGAATGAGGAAGGTTTGTTTCACAATAACCGAGCAATCTAAACAGGCGGCCAATCAACAAGTGCAATGATCTTTTGTGCTGCAGAAGACATTGTTCTAGGCGGAACATCATGCTGTGTATACAATGTAAGGCGCACCTGTGCAATAAACAGTTCAGAAAAGGAATAGACCGCACACTCCAGATGAAAGCCAAACGATGTTCTTTATTAGAAATGTGCAGGTGCAGGATAAAATGCAGGAAGAGAACCAGGTGCAGAGGTGTCCGTCCATGCTACATGGACAGGCACCTCTGAGCCAGGATTGTGTAGTGCCTGAGCTGCATTCCACGCCAATGTGATACACTGCAAGGTTATGCTTTAGTGGTGCGGGACTGTTTCTTCTCTACATTTGTTGCACCTGTGCAATAATCCTGCTGTGGAATCAGCATCTTGATCTGCCGCACCTGTGAGGTGGATGAATTATGTCCGCAGAGGAGAAGTGATCACGAACAGATTTACACAAATTTGTGAATATTTGAGAGAAAAATATCTTGTGCCCATAAAAAGTCTAAGGGCGGCTTTGCACGTTGCGATATTGCACGTGCGATGTCGATGGGGTCAAATTGAAAGTGACGCACATCCGGCGTCGCAGTCGATATCGCAACGTGCAAATCCTTTTTGATACGATGAACGAGCGCAAAAGCGTCGTTATCGTATCATCGCTGCAGCCTCCGACATTTCCATAATGCCGGTGCAGCGACAGGTGCGATGTTGTTCCTCGCTCCTGCGGCAGCGCACATCGCTGTGTATGAAGCCGCAGGAGTGAGGAACATCACCTTACCTGCCGCCGGCTGCAATGAGAAGGACGGAGGTGGGCGGGATGTTTACATTCTGCTCATCTCCGCCCCTCCACTTCAATTGGCCGCCTGCCGTGTGACGTCACTGTGACGCCGCACGACCCGCCCCCTTAGGAAAGAGGCGCGTCGCCGGCCAGAGGGACGTCACACGGCATGTATGTGCGTGTGAAACTACCGTAGCGATAATAATCGCTACGGCAGCTTTCACTAGATATTGCACGTGCGACGGGGGCGGGACTATCGCTGCGTGCAAAGCCCGCCTTAGATCTTAGAGTTCAGCTCATGATAAATGGGAGCAAAATTAAGTTGCATTTATATTTTTGTTCAGTGTATATAAACTGCATGGTATAGACTGCATGGTATATTCTGCATGGTATATATTGCATGGTATATAATGAATGGTATATACTGCATGATATATACTGCGTGACCATTTGTATATAAAATTGCACGTGAATAGACATTAGACAGATGCTTGATGGTAAAGACAAAAACAAATGCAAAATCTATGCCAAGGTCCTCATTTATCATGTGCAATGTATTTACAGGTGGTGGAGGGTCTATAGGGAACGTTGGGCACCAGGGTGCGGGGTGAACCGGAAGCTCCGCACCCCCTTTAGTTCCAGCAATCCATTAGTTTAGCTGTTAGAGACTTCTCTTTTTCTGGCTGTGGAGGAGTTAAGAGTTGGATAATTTTAGCTAAAGAACAAGAAAGAATGAAAATAAAATTAACATAATGGGTGAACTGTGACAGAGAAAAAAACCTGACAGAATCTGGGTAAAAAGTTGAAAGGAAATGAAAGGTAATAATTACCGCAGAAGATAAAGAACGAGAAATCAGACCTCGGCGGTGTCTTTCCAATTCTAGTTCAATTTTTCAAATATGAAATATGCACAAAAAGTTTCAATATTCCTAACAACCCAGTATATATATATATATATATTAACACGCACATATCCACACATATATACCTGTGCATGTAGTCGCCTTCACTCCAAATTATTCAATCTACAGCTCTATTGCCAATTACGTTTGTTGGCTAATTACACCCATTTTCTACTTGCTGCAAACAAAACTAAGAAAGCAATTGATTTCTGCATTTTCCACACAAAATGCCACTTTTACTAACTGCTGGGGTCTCAGAATTATTCACCAGTGCTTTATTTAATTCATTCGGTGCAGGTAAAAATAGTGTGGAAAAAGCCGGGTGCAGGCCCCCAGTGGATGATGGCCGTTTCGCACCTCCTTGTGCTTCAATGGGTTCAATTGGACCCGTTGAAGCACAAGGAGGTGCGAAACGGCCGTCGTCCACTGGGGACCTGAGCTGCACAAGGAGGTGTGAAACTGCCGTCGTTCACTGGGTGCCTGCACCCGGCTCTTTCCCCGCTATTTTTACCTGCACCAAATGAATTAAATAAAGCACTTTGGAATATTGGATGGATTGTGCCGTGGCTTTCTTTATTTTTGGATTGGATTGGACTTTCTCCTACTCTGACCACGTGCACCAGTGACCATTTCCTTAAACGGATGACCTGGAGCTGACCTACCTCTTCCAGGTATAAAGGTATTGCGCAGTTGTTGCAAAACCGCTTCTGGGTATCACTTCAGAATTATTCACTCCTTCATGACAAGTGTCTTTAGTACTAAGTGGATCCCTTCTGGCTGTTATGACCTGATGTTTATCCGGACACCAGCTTCTAGCAGCTTTTCTGAGGAATCCTTGCCCATTCCTCACAGACAAAAGCCTCTAGTTGGATTTTCAGCTACAGCCACCTTCTTCAAATCCCCCCTAAAAACTTTTTATGACCTTAAAGTCAGGTGACTGTGACATTCCAGAATCTTCCAGAACTTCTTCTGAAACCTAGTTTTGGAGGACTGTGAGGTATGCTTGGGTTCACTATTCTGTGGGAAGATCCAACGGGAAGCTTCAGCTTCTTCACAGATGGTTCAATGCTTTTGCCTAGGATTCCCTGACACTTGATTGAATCCATCTTGTTCTGCAGTTTCCAATTCCAGAAGATGCAAAATAGCCACAGAGCATCACTGAGTCCTCACCATACTTCACTGTAGTCATCACCATGCCCCCGCCATATTTACCTGTAGTCATCAGCAAGCCCCTGCCATGCTTCACTGTAATCATCACTGAGCTCTCCCATTGTGCTTCACTGAAGGCATCACTGAGCCACCACCATGCTTTACTGTAGGAATCACTGAACCACCATCATGCTTCACTGTAGGAAGCACTGAACCACTACTATGCTTCACACCACCGTGCTTACTGTAGGAATCACTGAACAACCACCGTAATTCACTGTAGTCATGACAGAACCCCCCCCATGCTTCACTGTAGTCATCACCAAGCTACTCCATAGGATCACTGTAAGCATCACTGAGCCCCGGACATTCTACACTGAAGGCATCACCAAACGAACACCATGCTTCATTGTAGGAATCACTGAATTACCACCATGCTTCACTGAAGGCATCACAAAACCAACACCATGCTTCATTGTAGAAATCACTGAACTACCACCAAGTTTTACTGAAAGCATCACCGAACCACCATCATGCTTCACATCACCAAGCCACCACCATGCTTCACTGTGGGAATCACAGAACCACCACCATGCTTCACTGTTGAAATCAACTAACCACCACCATCCATCACCAAACCATCACCATGATTCTCTGTAGGAATCACCGAACTACCATGATCCTGAAGGCATCACTGAACCACCACCATGATTCCCATCACCAATTCTCCACCATGCTTCACTGTAGGAATCACCAAACTACCACCATGCTTCACTGTAGGAATCACCAAACCACCAACATGCTTCACTGTAGTAATCATCTAACCACCACCATGCTTCACTGACGGCATCACTGAGCTACCGAAATACTTCACTGTAGTTATCACTGAACCATGCTTAACTGTCGGCATTACCAAGTCATCGCTATGCTTCACTGTAGCAGTCACCAAACCACCATCATGCTTCACTGATGGCATCACCGAAATGCCACCATTTTTCATTGTAGGCACTGTAGACCACCACAATTCTTCACTATAGTCGTCATCGAACCATCACCATGCTTTATTCTAAGCACACTTGATGTAATTAATGACACCTCTCTCTATTCTGAAACTGCAGTCGTCAATAAAAGAAGTACTTTATAGTTGGATTTGCAGAAATCATCTGTAATATTAGTTGTGTTGCGCTATTTAAAATGTTTAAAATATGTAGACTTTGCTGTTGCAGTATAATCACCTTACGTATTGCTGCTTTGCTCTGTCTTACAACAGTGTATTATCTGTGACAGGGAACCTTCTTCCACAACCTCACCTTTGTGTAGAATTTGTCTGTTCCTCACCCAGTTTTAAGTCTCCTACACAGCTGTTTCGGTTTCAGTTAACAACTGTGTTTCAATCTACATATGATGAAATTGATGATCATTATCATGGTTTGGTATAATTGGGTAATCCTACAAAATCACTGGCTTTAGGAGGGCACCTAGTAGAATTGATGCTGTTTTAAAGGTAAAGGGCGATCAAACCAAATATTGATGCGATTTACATTTCTCTTTTGTTATTCACTTTGCATTTTGTTAATTGGTAAAAAATACACTTTTAATACTTCTATTTTAAAAAAATTTCTTACGTTGCAGTATTTTTCCCACACCTGCCTAACACTTTTGCACATGTATAATAGAAGGTAATATCAGCCGGTTTCCTCCCGCTGCACCCTCGAGTAGTCACCCGGATTCCCCGTGCACAGCAATATTTCATCTATCGCAGTCTCGCTGCAGCTGTGAAACACATTGAAGTTTTGCAAAGTTGTGTTTAATGCCTGTAATTACTACTATGGGTGCAATACAAACAACATTAAGATGAAGGAGCGAATAATGCTCATTATTTTCAACAACATGTTTCCCTGATAAATGGCTTTAAACTGCGAATGCACCATTTTAATTACCATCCCTATGTTTTTATATTGCAATGATTCCAAATCTCATAGCCGAACATTTATCCCGTTTTCCCATAAAAGACGCATTAATCCATGTCTCCTTCAGAAATGTAAATGAACGGTGGCTGATTTAATACACACCGGCGTTATGGAAGCACTTAGCCGGCGCCAGGGGTACGCTATCAGGGTTACACTTGTTAAAATGGCTTCTATTTAAACGTTCCCCGAGGTAAAACATAGCTCTGAACCTAAAATTCTTCTAATCTAATCCAATCATCCGGTTTTACTGGAGGAAACTCAATGTGAACTAATGACGACTGCGAGGAGGTAATTACTCTAAGACCATTAATTGTCTCTGGAACTAAAATATGTAAATGTTATATGGTGTGGAAAGTAATACATCTAATACGCAGGATACAGTCATTTCATATTCTTTAGCTGTTTTTCATGCATGTTACCAAAATGTTGTATATTTCAGATATTGTAAGGTTTCTTATTTTTTTTTTCTCAAAATATGATTTTTGGGCTGCTCGTTGATATTTGGAACGGCCTCCATCTTGCAATCCACTCTACCAAAGAGTAATAAATAGCTATGTAGCTTTTACAATAAAAATGTAAAAACAAACTGTAATGCTGCCACCAGGGGGAGCCAGAGCTCTGCAGCAGAAGACACTACACAGAGCAATGAGAACCAGGAAGTGAATACACAGCGTTCTCATACACTACCTCACAGCACAGCTGAGAAACAGAGCTGCAGGGCATGCGAGGAATAGTCAGGCAGGCTGGGTCAAACACCGTACGGGCAGAAGCAGGACCGGAGGAATGAGCAGAAGCGGAGTCAAAGTCAGGCCAAGGTCAGTACCGGAGGAAGCAACCGAGTGGGGAAATAGGAGAGGGGACAGAGGACAAGAGGGACAACCAAGGGACGGAACACAGACAAGGGCACGGGGGCACAGGAACAGACAGATCAGGATATCACTCCCAGGACCAGCAATCACAGGCAAAACAGTGCTAAGGTTATAGCTGGTGCTGGTTCACTGGAAATGTCAGCTTTTAAGGAATCCAGGGTCCGGAAGTGAGACTCGAGAGAAGGCTCCGCCCCCTAGCCATGTGGACGGTGAGGCAAACCATGACAAACTTTCAAGAACCACTAATAAGTCAGTAACAGGGTAGATATAGTATTCCTCCCCCATTAAAAACACCTCTTTAAGGAGGACCTATCACCAAGTTAAAATGGCCTAGTTATTGTCCTTATTTTATTCCCGCAGTTCCCCTGAGTATTCGGGTTTTTATTTTTTTAAAATCCGCCATTCGGGTCCAGAGATATGAGCTTTTACATTCAGTACTTATTTTTATGATCTCTACAAAGAGGGCGTGGCTCACAGGATTCTCTGGGGGCGTGTCTCTAGGCTGTTATGCAGAGTCTCCCTTTGAGCACCGCCCCTTTAGTGAAGACCATAAAAATTAGCACAAAACTAAAAGGCCCATATCTCTGGAACCGTATAGCGGATTATAAAGAAACAAAAAATGGATTACTCAGGGAAGCAACAGGAATAAAATAAGAGCAAAAGACGGACACTTTTGACTTGGTAAAAGATCCACTTTAAGAAGATCCCTCCTTATCAGACCAGATCCTTCCATATTTTATTTTTTGCATTTCAGTTTTTTTCCTTCCTGTCTTCAAAGAACAATAACTTATTTATCTGTCGACATGAGGACTTGTTTTTTGCCGGATGAGTTGTAGTTTTCAATGATTGCATAATGTTATGAAAAAAACAGAAATAAATTCCAAGTGCGGTGAAATGATGAGCAAATTGTTTTTTTTATTTCCCTTTTACGGCGGCTTTTGTGCGGTAAAAATGACTTGGCAACATGATGCTTCGGGTCAGAATGATTACGGCAATATTAATTATTATTATTAATAATCATTATTATTATTATTTATTTTTTATTATTATTTCTGGGGTGAAAATAAAAAGCAGAAATTAAAAAAAAATTAAATTTGGTTTGTGCCCCCGTTTTTAGAGACCACTATTTTTGTTATTATTCTGTCGGCTTGTTTATTGCAGATTGAACTGTTATTATTGGTAACAAAACAACATTTTGTTCACTTTTTACTGTATTTTTTGGGGATCTGCAGTGTCCAAAAATAATTCTGTGATTTCATGGTTTTTTTTACATTGTTTACTGTTTCGCTTAATTCAATTTATATGTTTATAGTAACGGCTTTTACAGACGTGCCGGTGCCAAATATGTTCCTTCTTTATTTCTTTATTTTTTAATTGGGAAAAGGGGATTATTTTAACATTTGCAAATACTTTTTATAATATTTTTTTTTTAGTCCCTCTAGGGACGTGTACTATCTACAGTATCATTATTGTATTGCCATAATTAGTTAAATTACCAATCTCCTATGAACTTAACTGAGTAGGAATACCACTATTTAGGTGGGTGGGTGCAAGCCTCACTACCTTTCCGGTCCGGTCTAGAACATGCCCAAATTTGCTGCCATTGTTTCTGAAAGTTTTGGACAGTTCTGGCAAATTTGAGACTGTTGGCGACTATGCGTCTATACACACCAGGAGTTTTAGGCAAAATCCGCCCGAAAAAACAACATCAGGAAGGCACATACCGGCACGAGCCTCAGCATAGATTGGATTTTTTTAATTCAGATTTGTTTATTCGGATTGTGGATTCTACTCTAACATCTGTGAAAAGAACATCATGTATTTAAGAATAAAAAGTGGCTACAATGGCCAACAAATGGATAAACCGTTGAAGCTTCCTTCATAGACATTTATCAGCCATAAAAGTTATATAATTTTTTAAGGCTTCATTCTGACGTCAGTGATTTTTCTCGTGTGCAAAAAAATGGAACGATTTTCATCAATGTTTTTGATCAGATTTTCCCAGTGTTTTTTCAATGTTTCAGTTTTGTCATTTTTGTGTATGAAGTGTTCTCAACGGAAATGAAAATTACACAACACACAGGTGGCCTCCGAGTGCTGGGCAGTTATTTCACGGAACCATAGCATTGGCGAGTTTGACCTGTGACTTGGTACCAGATAGAACATGTTTCCGTATCTCGGTACAAACCAGTTGGTTTGCAAAAAAAAAAGCCTCTGACATGTCAACAACCTCATAGACTTGCCATAAGTATCTCCTGTCATTAGGAGACTTATGATGGTACTGGGATCTGAGCTTCACATGAACTTGTGAGACTCTGGATTTTAAGTGTTATTGCTTTCTTTTGGTGTAACAAGGGTTAATGACATTTCCTTGCTGGTAGCTCCCGGTTAGTTCATCTCAGCTGAAGCCGGTTTGTCTCCACTCCCTTTCCCCTTAAATAATCAAATGAGCCATCACCTGATGCTGGTAATAGTCCTTCTATTCTGACCACCTTGGAGGGAGGAGGCTACTGGAGCCCTGTTGTCTGGAGCCCTGTTGTTGGAGTCCTGTTGTCTGCAGCCCTGTTGTCTGCAGCCCTGTTGTCTGCAGCCCTGTTGTTGGAGCCCTGTTGTTGGAGCCCTGTTGTTGGAGCCCTGTTGTTGGAGCCCTGTTGTTGGAGCTCTGTTGTTGGAGCTCTGTTGTATGCAGCCCTGTTGTCTGCAGCCCTGTTGTCTGCAGCCCTGTTGTTAGAGCCCTGTTGGCTGCAGCCCTGTTGGCTGCAGCCCTGGTGTTGGCTGCAGCAGTCTACTTTGTTTCATATCCTTTTGTCTATGTTCCCCTGTCTGTACTCATGGGCCTTGACACTAGACAGGGTGAGTAGAGGAACAGTTAGGGACTAGGCATGTGACGGTGACAAGGGGAAGGACTCATATAGGGACATTAGGAGAGCTCAAGGGCCAGACACTGTCTAGTGTCAGGAGGTGTACCATCCCCCAATCCCTATCATCAGGGTCTTCCTCTCCTTTTCCATCCCGTTGTACCCTCTGTGTTGCGTCATGCGCCGGACATCCCCTGGTCCGTGTGTGACAAGATTATAATGGATATAAGTTATATCAGTGAAAAACACTAATAGAAATTGTATGTGAAATAGAAGATTTTGGGAATTTCTTCAGCCTATCAGCTTGCACTAGGCTAAAATATATATAAAAAAGTCCTGCTACTCATCCTCCGCTGCTCAGGGCTTTGTTTACAGGCTGCAGCGGTGATGTCATGGCTATAGTGCACATGACCACTGCAGCCGATCACTGGGCTCATTGATTTTGCCAATGTAAATGGCACAAGCTGATTGTCTGCAGCGGTCATGTGCACTATGGCCTGTACATAGTCTGTAAATTACCAATACAGTAAGGCTGTGTGCACACGTCTGCGTGTTGCATACTTTTACGCTGCGTTTTGAACTGCCACGTAACTGCATGCGTCCTGCGTTCCCAGCACAATCTATGAAAGATTGTGCATAATCCATCCGCACGTTGCGTTTGAGAGCGCAGCGATTTGGATGCTGAAAATTTGATCCAAAACGCTGCGTTCTAAAGAGCAACATGTCACTTCTTTTGTGCGTTCCGGATGCTTTTCCCACTCTATGACAGAGCAAGCGTCCAGAGCGCATGAATTCTGCATTCAACAATGCATCCAGAACGCAGCTTTTTGGCTGTGTTCTGAAACGCACGAACGCTGCGGAAGATTTGGAACAGCAGAACACAACGTGCGCACATACCCTAACAGAGGATGAGTGACAGCAATTCCTCTGGGCTCATCGCTGGTGCCATGCACTGCAGCATACAGTGCCTACAAGTAGTATTCAACCCCCTGCAGATTTAGCAGGTTTACACATTCGGCATTAACTTGGCATTGTGACATTTGGACTGTAGATCAGCCTGGAAGTGTGAAATGCAGCAAAAAAGAATGTTATTTCTTTTTTTTTTTTTTTAAATTGTGAAAAGTTTATTCAGAGGGTCATTTATTATTCAACCCCTCAAACCACCAGAATTCTGTTTGGTTCCCCTAAAGTATTAAGAAGTATTTCAGGCACAAAGAACAATGAGCTTCACAGGTTTGGATTAATTATCTCTTTTTCCAGCCTTTTCTGACTAATTAAGACCCTCCCCAAACTTGTGAACAGCACTCATACTTGGTCAACATGGGAAAGACAAAGGAGCATTCCAAGGCCATCAGAGACAAGATCGTGGAGGGTCACAAGGCTGGCAAGGGGTACAAAAACCTTTCCAAGGAGTTGGGCCTACCTGTTTCCACTGTTGGGAGCATCATCCGGAAGTGGAAGGCTTATGGAACTACTGTTAGCCTTCCACGGCCTGGACAGCCTTTGAACGTTTCCACCCGTGCTGAGGCCAGGCTTGTCCGAAGAGTCAAGGCTAACCCAAGGACAACAAGGAAGGAGCTCCGGGAAGATCTCATGGCAGTGGGGATATTGGTTTCAGTCAATACCATAAGTAACGTACTCCACCGCAATGGTCTCCGTTCCAGACGAGCCTGTAAGGTACCTTTACTTTCAAAGCGTCATGTCAAGGCTCGTCTACAGTTTGTCTCAGAGTCCTCCAAGTGATCATGAGCAGACTGATTCAAGGTTCTCTGGTCTGATGAGACCAAGATCGAGCTCTTTGGTGCCAACCACACACGTGACGTTTGGAGACTGGATGGCACTGCATACAACCCCAAGAATACCATCCCTACAGTCAAGCATGGTGGTGGCAGCATCATGCTGTGGGGCTGTTTCTCAGCCAAGGGGCTTGGCCATCTGGTCCGCATCCATGGGAAGATGGCTAGCACGGCCTACCTGGAGATTTTGGCCAAGAACCTCCGCTCCTCCATCAAGGATCTTAAGATGGGTCGTCATTTCATCTTCCAACAAGACAACGACCCAAAGCACACAGCCAAGAAAACCAAGGCCTGGTTCAAGAGGGAAAAAATCAAGGTGTTGCAGTGGCCTAGTCAGTCTCCTGACCTTAACCCAATTGAAAACTTGTGGAAGGAGCTCAAGATTAAAGTCCACATGAGACACCCAAAGAAAAAAGATAACTTGTTGGTTTGTAAGATTTATGCATCTGTTAATAAATCCTGCTCTTGTTTGAAGTTTGCAGGCTCTAACTTATTTGCATCTTATCAAACCTGCTAAATCTGCAGGGGGTTGAAGACTACTTGTAGGCACTGTATATGAGATTTACAATGCATCTTATTACCAGTATAAAATATTGTGTTTCCTTTTAGGTGGCCAAACTGGGAGTAGCAGAAGGTGGAACGACCAGCAAAGCCGAGGTCCAGGTCTCCCGCATGGTCCTCGTCATGATCATGGCATTTCTCGTTTGTTGGCTCCCTTATGCAGCGTTTGCCATGATGGTTGTGGCAAATCCTGGCATGTATATTGACCCGGTAATCGCCACTGTGCCCATGTACCTGACCAAAACCAGCACGGTGTATAACCCGATTATATACATATTCATGAATAAGCAGGTGAGGTCCTTCATCAGGTGACGTAGCTTCATTTGTTGCCGGCTTTCCTATCAGGGAAGCATCATGTCTGATTCATTGTGTCGTACCTCTGTTACTCCTCCTGGAAATGTAGAAATAAATTGTCCATTGGGTGTTACCATTCGCCATATGAGAGTCTGACGTAATGTTTTTTTGTCCTTGCAGTTCCAGGATTGTGCGATACCTTTTCTTTGCTGCGGTAGAAATCCATGGGCCACTGAACCCTCTGTGTCCGGAGATCAGACGGCATCGGCCAACACCAGCAGCGGCAACTCAAGAAAAGCCCAAGTGTCTCCGGCGTGATGTGCGGGGTATATGGGGGGGGATTGTGGTGCAATCCTACTACATGTTCTGTATATGAGGATGGAAGGAAGGAATGTGGCCAAGTAGATACCAAGAACTATTTGTGAATGTTCACAATCATACTTCAACATAAATTATCCCAAATACTAATGATAAATCCTAAATATACATAATGGAGCGTGCATCCGTAAAGTGAGAGTTTGTCGACATCACCACAAAAAAACAAAGCGTGCTGTGTCTCTAAATGTATGGAAATGACGAAAAATAAATCAGTATTTTTAAAGGGAAATGTGACCTTTATATTTTGTGTGATTATTGTCGTATTTTTAAAGTCTAATTCACACTTCAGTATTTTTGCATCAGTTTTTCTTGCCAAAACCAGGAGTGGGTAATAAATACAGAAGTGGAGCTCGTGTTACTATTATATTTTTAATCTGATTGTTCTACTCCTGGTTTTATAAATACTGATATTAAATACTGACCAAATACTGAACGTGTGCACGAGGCTTAAATGTAGCAATAATAACTAAGTAACTTTTTGGCAAACTTTGAAAATATATTACGGTTAATATTAACAGGCCAGATGTTCTCAGCATCAAATGTTATATATATATATAGTTGCAATATAGTTACATATACATATTGCAATTATATATATATATAAATATATGTTATATATACATGTAACTAAGAAGAATGACAAAAAAATAAAGTTATTAAAATGCAAAACAACTGCCAGCTAAAATTGAGCAAAATAGATGATATATGCCCTGAGAATGGTATCAGTACAAGTAAACAAAAAAAAGCTGCAGCAGTCTCCAGATGAATTTCCCCTGTAGCTTCCTGAGCAAAGCTAAGGGCGCCCCCTAGTGGCACCAGCACTACACTGCCTGCTATACTTACATAATGAATACTTGTTTTTTTCACATTGCTTCTGTATCGCCGACATATTCCACAGTGCTGCACAAACATTGTCTCCATTTACAAAGGTTATTGTAGCCAATAGGCCCTTACAATCTCTCCTTATTTTAGACACTTGCAATAAAGGTCCAATTCATAAAAAGCAAATTGACTTTTCAATGATTCTATGGAGGAAATCCACACGAACACGGGGAAAGGTTTCAGACTCCAAGTAGATATTCCGATGATTCAAAGGATTGTGAAAAAACAATGATACATTGTATATGATATATGTAAACATAATAAAACATTGAGTCAAGTGCAACGAACCATAGTCACAATCGCAGTGGAAGTGTCTGCAAGCGGCCATGTCCCCTCACCAAGAGAAATGTATATATAGATATATATAGGATTATGTTTTAGATATGAAGAGGATTATCCACTGAGCAAAAATATAAACACAACACTTTTGTTTTTGTTCCCATTTTTCATGACCTGAACTCAAAGACCTGAGACTTTTTCTCTGGACACAAAAGACCTTTTTCTCTGAAATATTGGTCACAAATTTGTGTAATCTGTGTTAGTGATCCCTTCTCCTCTGCGGAGATAATCCTCCACCTCACAGGTGCGGCAGATCAAGATGCTGATTAGACACATGATTATTGCACAGGTGCGCCTTAGGCTGTTCACAATAAACTGTGCAGTTTTATCACAGCACAATGCCACAGATGTCACAGGTTGTGATGGAGCGTGCAGTTGGCTGCGGACTGCAGGAATGTCACCAGAGCTTTTGCCCGTAAATTGAATGTTCATTTCTCCACCATAAGTCGTCTCCAAAGGCGCTTCATGGAATTTGGCAGAACATCCAACCGACCTTATAACCGCAGACCACATTTAACCACACCATCCCTGGACCTCCACACCCGGCATCTTCACCTCCAAGATCACCTGAGACCGGACAGCGGCTGCAACAATCGGTGCAAAACAAAAGAATTTCTGCACAAACTGTCATAAATGTCTCAGGGAAGCTCATCTGCTGCTCCTCATCCTCATCGGGGTCTCCACCTGACTGCAGCTCGTCATCCTCATCGGGGTCTCCACCTGACTGCAGCTCGTCGTCCTCATCGGGGTCTCCACCTGACTGCAGACGGTCATCCTCATCGGGGTCTCCACCTGACTGCAGCTCGTCGTCCTCATTGGGGTCTCCACCTGACTGCAGCTCGTCGTCCTCATCGGGGTCTCCACCTGACTGAAGCTTGTCGCCCTCATCGGGGTCTCCACCTGACTGCAGACGGTCATCCTCATCGGGGTCTCCACCTGACTGCAGACGATCATCCTCATCGGGGTCTCCACCTGACTGCAGCTCGTCCTCCTCATCAGGGTCTGCACCTGATTGCAGCTCGTCATCCTCATCGGGGTGTCCACCTGACTGCAGCTTGTCATCATCGGGGTCTCCACCTGATTGCAGCTCGTCGTCCTCATCGGGGTCTCCACCTGACTGCAGCTCGTCGTCCTCATCGGGGTCTCCACCTGACTGCAGCTCGTCATCCTCATCGGGGTCTCCACCTGACTGCAGCTCGTCGTCCTCATCAGGGTCTCCACCTGACTGCAGCTCGTCGTCCTCATCGGGGTCTCCACCTGACTGCAGCTCGTCATCCTCATCGGGGTCTCCACCTGACTGCAGCTCGTCATCCTCATCGGGGTCTCCACCTGACTGCAGCTCGTCGTCCTCATCGGGGTCTCCACCTGACGGCAGTTCATCATCATAACCGTCTTGAGTGGATAAATGTTCACATGTGTTGGCGTCCGGCACATTGGAGAGGTTTCTCTTCATGGATGAATCCTGGTTTTCACTGTACAGGACAGAGGGCAGACTCGTGTACGGCGTTGTGTGGGTGAGCGGTTTGCTATTGTTACCGTTGTGAATAGAGCGGCCCATGGTAGCGATGGGGTTATGATATGGACCGGCGTATGTTATGGACAAAAAACACAGGTGCACTTTATTGAAGCCATTTAAAATGCACTGAGATGCAGAGACGAGATCCTGAGGTCATTGTTGCGCTGTTCATCCACGACCATCACCACTGATAATGCACGGCCCCACGTTGCAAGGATCTGTACATGTCTTACCAAGTCAAAGTGACAGGGCGGATGCGCCCTTACTTACGTAGCGCTCACTAATATACAAATTAGGCAGAGTGAATACAGTTTTATGGTTAAACAATAATGTAACAATCTATTGAGATTTCATCAGGATAACGTTTGATCATGGAATGGAAGAAGCAATATTACCCTGTTCTATTGATTTAATTAATGTAAATCATAGTATATAGAGAAATAAACATCAATACATTACCAGATATTGTAGCATCACTTCTCCACCGAAGGGACCTCAGTCAACAAGAAGGAACAATACTCTGGTTTTAACATCACAGAAGAAGTGCGTCCACTGTACCTTCTGGAACGTCCCTAATTCGTTGAGCAAAATCCCTCTGTTACGGAGGAACTGGCAGATTAGGACCAGGGGTATATATCCCAATTGCTAGTTGGGGCCCACCGTGCTCCAGATGGTAATGGAGCTGCTGGCACCCTGTGGGTTAGGCGGAGACTATAGAGCTGGATGGCTGTGAGATAACCCAGGGAACTGGTCACGTGTGTAGTGACACGTCAGACCAGACGACAACCCAGTTAGCGTTTCGGTGGAATTGGCGCAACCCCGACCACGTGTGCAGGGAACACATCAGGCCGGATGGTGACCAGGTAGCGTTGACCGAGAAGACCACTGCGACAGCGCCCTGTTGGCCACGTGTGTCAGATACGACAGGCCGAGCGGTCCTTCGATTAGCGTTTCTGGTCACTACACGAATGGCCACGTGTGTAGAGGACACGTCAGGCCAAGGGATTACACCAGTAGCGTTGACTGGGAAGCCAAGGAGGATAATAGGTTCACACACCCAATCCTGGAACACCCTGTTAACTCCACAGGGGTCCTGGGTTATGCTGTCCGTGCGCGTAGGAGGCACAACCGGACAGGTGGCGCAACAGGTGCGTTGTCCGTGTGCGTAGAGGGCACTCTCAGACAAGTGACGCAGCAGGTATGCTGTCCGTGTGCGTAGGAGGCACAACTGGACAGGTGACGCAGCAGCCGCAGCCCAGTTAACGCCACTGGACTGCTATAGCACAACAGGAACGGTAGCAAGGAAGCACGGCGCCTGACCCTCATGTGCTGAGCCACGAATCTTGGCGTGACAGGCACCGTTCGCCTAGCCCTACCTACCGCTTCCAACAAGGCTTATGCCACCAAGAACTCTAAATGAAGACTGCGCACCTCCATGTTGTCTCCAGCCCCTTTTATAACCTGGGTCCGCCCCAAACCCAGGGTGGAACCACCAAGGTTCAATTGCAGAGTGCCATGTCATCAGCGACGTCACATGCGGCCTATCCGGAACCGCCACGTCATTGATGACCTCATGGCAGCCCCAAACACTTCACCAGTCATCGTCTGACAACCAATGGTGAGGTGCCAGATCATAGGGGCGGGCCTCTGCGAGCCAGTCTGGAGTTGCCACGTCATCAGGACACCTGACACCCTCTGCCCTATCAGGGCCTGCCACCTCACGGACATGCTCAGTGAGGTCCTTACCGGACCTAGCCTCTGATGCACTAAGTGCCTGAGCATGTCAGTAGCCTGAACAACAGACTCAGAAATCAGACTATCAGTTTAAGCTTGCTCAGTAGGAACATCCCAGAACTTAGACACAGCACGAAGTCCAAGTACCTGTGCAAAGAGGCTCTTGGGATTAATAGTGGTAGCATGGTCAGTAGCCTGAACTGAGGACTTAAGGCTACTTTACACGCTGCGATATCGGTCCCGATATCGCTACCGTGGGTACCCGCCCCCATCTGTTGTGCGACACGGGCAAATCACTGCCCGTGCCGCACAACATCGCGCAGACCCGTCACACATACTTACCTGCCCGGCGACGTCGCTGTGACCGGCGAACCGCCTCCTTTCTAAGGGGGCGGTCCGTGCGGCGTCACAGTAATGTCACTGAGCGGCCGCCCAATAGAAGCGGAGGGGCGGAGATGAGTGGCCGGAACATCCCGCCCACCTCCTTCCTTCCTCATAGCGGCCGGGAGCAGGTAAGGAGAGGTTCCTCGTTCCTGCGGCGTCTCACATAGCGATGTGTGCTGCCGCAGGAGCGACGAACTACATCGTTACTGCTGCAGTAACGATAATCGAGAATGGACCCCCATGTCACCGATGAGCGATTTTGCACGTTTTTGCAACGATGCAAAATCGCTCATCGGTGTCACACGCAACGGCATCGCTAATGCGGCCGGATGTGCGTCACCAATTCAGTGACCCCAACGACTCCACATTAGCGATGTCGCAGCGTGTAAAGCCCCCTTTAGTCTCAAAAATGACACAATCAGGCTGAGCATGCTCACTAGGCAAAACACCGGGCTTAGACTCTGGCTGGGGTAAATCGGCGCGCGCAATCGCACTAGCCGCCTCTCCACACTTAGACATGGTGGAAGAAGCAGCCAACTGGACGATACGAGGCACGGCCAAGAACGACAGCCGGCGCCTGGGCGCAACCGGAACCGCAGCAGGCTGCTTGCGGCTATGGCGGCGCCGGTTCGTAACACCCTCCGTTTTCTACACAGCTCCCACATACTCCTCTCCATCGCAGCTGCGCAGTACGTTTTAGTGAAATCATCAGTATCTTGCAGCTGCGCAGTACGTTTTAGTGAAATCATCAGTATCTTGCAGCTGCGCAGTACGTTTTAGTGAAATCATCAGTATCTTGCAGCTGCGCAGTACGTTTTAGTGAAATCATCAGTATCTTGCAGCTGCGCAGTACGTTTTAGTGAAATCATCAGTATCTTGCAGCTGCGCAGTACGTTTTAGTGAAATCATCAGTATCTTGCAGCTGCGCAGTACGTTTTAGTGAAATCGTCAGTATCTTGCAGCTGCGCAGTACGTTTTAGTGAAATCGTCAGTATCTTGCAGCTGCGCAGTACGTTTTAGTGGAATCGTCAGTATCTTGCAGCTGCGCAGTACGTTTTAGTGGAATCGTCAGTATCTTGCAGCTGCACAGTACGTTTTAGTGAAATCATCAGTATCTTACAGCTGCGTAGTACGTTTTAGTGAAATCATCAGTATTTTGCAGCTGCGCAGTACGTTTTAGTGAAATCATCAGTATCTTGCAGCTGCGCAGTACGATTTAGTGAAATCATCAGTATCTTGCAGCTGCGCAGTACGTTTTGGTGAAATCATCAATATCTTGCAGCTGTGCAGTACGTTTTAGTGAAATCATCAGTATCTTGCAGCGGCACAGTACGTTTTAGTGAAATCATCAGTATCTTGCAGCTGCGCAGTACGTTTTAGTGAAATCATCAGTATCTTGCAGCTGCGCAGTACGTTTTAGTGAAATCAGTATCTTGCTGCTGCGCAGTACGTTTTAGTGAAATCATCAGTATCTTGCAGCTGCGCAGTACGTTTTGGTGAAATCATCAGTATGTTGCAGCTGCGCAGTACGTTTTAGTGAAATCATCAGTATCTTGCAGCTGCGCAGTACGTTTTAGTGAAATCATCAGTATCTTGCAGCTGCGCAGTACGTTTTAGTGAAATCATCAGTATCTTGCAGCTGCGCAGTACGTTTTAGTGAAATCATCAGTATCTTGCAGCTGCGCAGTACGTTTTAGTGAAATCGTCAGTATCTTGCAGCTGCGCAGTACGTTTTAGTGAAATCGTCAGTATCTTGCAGCTGCGCAGTACGTTTTAGTGAAATCGTCAGTATCTTGCAGCTGCGCAGTACATTTTAGTGAAATCATCAGTATCTTGCAGCTGCGCAGTACGTTTTAGTGAAATCATCAGTATCTTGCAGCTGCGCAGTACGTTTTAGTGAAATCATCAGTATCTTGCAGCTGCGCAGTACGTTTTAGTGAAATCATCAGTATCTTGCAGCTGCGCAGTACATTTTAGTGAAATCATCAGTATCTTGCAGCTGCGCAGTACATTTTAGTGAAATCATCAGTATCTTGCAGCTGCGCAGTACGTTTTAGTGAAATCATCAGTATCTTGCAGCTGCGCAGTACGTTTTAGTGAAATCATCAGTATCTTGCAGCTGCGCAGTACATTTTAGTGAAATCATCAGTATCTTGCAGCTGCGCAGTACATTTTAGTGAGACTGCCGAGACCCACCAACCGGTTCCCCCTCCCCACCGCGCAATGAATGAGACCACACATGGAATATCTTTCTTTTGTACTTTATTGAAGGTATCCACGTAACACCATTCAATGTTGATATAAAAGGGGGTTGCTTGTTATTTTGGCCACAGCTTTAACCACAGGCACAAATCCGCCTTAAACCTGAGGGAGGAGGCCCGATGCCTACGGCCGTCCGTGGCAGGTTGGCTCTCACCAAATCCCTCTTCCACCGGCTGTGACTTTGAAATTGAACCATAACCTTTTTCCGTAGGCACAAAACCGCCTTAAACCTGAGGGAGGAGGCCCGATGCCTACGGCCGTCCGTGGCAGGTAGGTTCTCCAAATCCCTCTTCCACCAGCTTTGACTTCCGAACTTGTAACAGAACCTTCTTAAGGGAGGGAGGGCGGGCGATGCTCACCCTGAGGGCAGATGTGGTAAGAGGAAGGAGGGACTCCGGCAGCTGTTTATATGCCCTGGAGGAGGTCCCAGCAGCGAAGGGGGGTCAGCGGGGGGCATTGCACAATGGGAAGGAGGGAGAGGTGACCATGGGGGACGTAGCGAGGGGCTCAGCAGTCAGGGGCAGCGGCATCGGCCGCAGTGCCCTGCAGACTGCCGAGACCCACCAACCGGTTCCCCCTCCCCACCGCGCAATGAATGAGACCACACATGGAATATCTTTCTTTTGTACTTTATTGAAGGTATCCACGTAACACCATTCAATGTTGATATAAAAGGGGGTTGCTTGTTATTTTGGCCACAGCTTTAACCACAGGCACAAATCCGCCTTAAACCTGAGGGAGGAGGCCCGATGCCTACGGCCGTCCGTGGCAGGTTGGCTCTCACCAAATCCCTCTTCCACCGGCCACGGAGTGGCGAAGGCCCAAGCCTGAGCTGCGACCCCCACACAGGGCCCTTATGGCCCGCTCAACCCCGTCCTTACTGTCCGACAGGAAATTGTCTAGGCCTATATCATTAAGGCTAAAACCATCCTCTAGCACCAAACTGCTGACCTCTGATTCCAGCATCTCGTGTCCAGGCACTATCCCTCTTCCTGACGCTATAAATTTGGCGATCTGCATATTAACGTGTTGCCTTGACCTTTCCACAGCTGCTATGTTCCTTGCCCCTGTACAACTCAATCTCGGTAATATACTGGACCGTACCCCCACTACGTTGCTAAAGAAGCTGCTGAACTTATCTAGGAAAGAAGCTGCTGAACTTATCTAGGAAAGAAGCTGCTGAACTTATCTAGGACCACTTGCATGACCGCAAGCAGATCCTGTATCCTCACATTTACCAGGTCATTTCCACCCGTGAATGACCAGCACTACTAGGCCAGTGGCTACTCTGGATATGCTCACTACCACGGGCAGGACCTGGGCCCAGGCCAGGCCCCGAACTCTTCTCCAGTGAAATTTCAGGTCACAAACTCCCAGCACGCTTCCACCCGGTCTCGACTCAGTCCGCCGTGCTGCCCAGAATATGTGTGAGTGACCTAGGATCCAGATGCTAGGTCTCGACAGATCTAAAAGAAAAACGGTTACCTCTCTTGTGTGCAAAACATTTTCCATCATCGTGTCAGTAAACATCATTGTATTAATGTTTCTTTAGGTTTGAAGGTGCTTAGATAAATAAATATATGTATATCATTTCGGTTAACAATTTATTTATTTATTTTTTTTTTTTTTTTTTTTTTTGTGTGTAATATATAAACCTGCCAAACAGTGGACAACTGGTGGCAGGGAACTACAGGACTGCACGGATAGGTATGAAGCTGGCCCTTGCTGCCTCGGTTGTCGTGTCGATGCGGAAGGAGTGCATGCCATAATCTCCTGGTTGTAGGTCCAGGTAGGAAATAGACATTTTGAGCAATGCCGAAAGTTGTGTCGCCATGAGCGGGATCACTCTGCGTGCTCCAAGAAGAATTTGTTGGGAACCCAAGACTCTAAGTGTCGCTGCAAGGTAAGGATGGGACATAGGATACCTGAAAACGGGAAAATAGGGAACCAAACTCCTCTACCGAGCTGATCTGTTTTGGAGCGCCTTATGCGAACCCGTACTCCACCATTGCAAACTATAACATTGTCGCGTAACAGACCACCGGTGCGACCTAGGGACCTGCTAACTAATTCGCTGACCATCAAAGCTCCGAAGAATGCTAGCGAGAAGGCGGCCGAGAACAAGAGGACCTCGCTGTCATTGGTGCAAACGTCACCTAGCTGGTTTATTATGCCGGAAAGGATGGCGAATGAATTGGCCTTCCTGTTCTCCGTGCACCAGCGCTTCCAGCCTTTAACGGCCTGTTTGAACAGAAAGGCCTTGGTGACATCGGTCCATCCACGAACCTGAAAGTGAGAGGCTATTCCTGCAACCCGCTACTACGCTACTGTGCCCGGCAAGCCACTGGTATGTAGATGCGTTATGTCTCGAGCAACGGAATTGCTAAGAAAAACCGCGGACACCTGGCTAGGCAGCGGTTGAACTATATTGAAATCATTCGTCCCAAGCCTTACCATACAAATGCCACGTTGATGGGATGCCTTAACCAGCGGAATCAACTGTCCACGGGGACCGTCCAGAGGGACTGTGGACACTTTTGGCCATTGTTGTCAGATTCTGGGTGCAATGCTCGAAACTTCTGAAAATCAAATGCAATAAGGCATCAGCGATAGTATTATCAATCCCCGGTATGTGGCTGGCCTTGACCCAGATATTATGTTCAAGGCACTTAAGAACTAAGTATCGTAGCAAGCTGATCACCGGTGGTGAGGAAGATGCGAGGTGGTTAACGGCGTGGACGACACTTATGTAGTCAGTCCTGAAGCGGGTCCGATTGTTCGCCAACTTTTCTGCCCAAAGACTTGTAGCTACTATTATAGGGAACAGCTCGAGTAAAGTTTTTTTTTTTTTTTTTTTTGTCCACCCAGACAGGTGCCATGTGTTGGGCCAGCGATTAGCGTACCAATTGGGACCAAGGTAAACGCCGAATCCGGTGGACCCGGCAGCATCCGAAAATAGATATATCAGCGCTGGAAACTTCCTGTTCCTGGAAACATGAACGCCCATTGTAAGTAGCTATGAAGGACCTCCATACACCGAGCTCCTCACGTAGAGCGCTGGTGATGCAAATCCTTTGATGGGAGGCAGTTATGCTCCTAGTGGCCTGGCAGAGCCTCAGGGAAAAGCCCCTTCCCATGGGCCTGACTCTAAAGGCGAAGGCGAGCAAGCCTAATAGAGATTGCATTTGCGCCAGGGTTACCTTACGAACCGCGCAGAACCCGTCAATGAGCGATGTGGTTTTTTCAACCTTTTCGAGTGGTAGCCGAAACATCATGATAATTGAGTCTATTTCGATTCTCAAATGAAAAGGCAGGTCACATGGCCAACTGTTTTTTCGGCCAACAGCGGAAACCCAAACTTGTCCGCTATGACCTGGACAGATTTTAACGCGGTTGAGCATGCTTTAGAGTTGGTGTGGGAAAACGAACAAGAAATCATCCAAATAATGGGTGACCAATTTATTCTTTGCCACGTCCTTAACCACCCATTCCAGGAAAGAGCTGAAGAGCTCGAAGTGTGAGCAGGATATGGAGCAACCCATGGTAATTCACATGTGGTACAGAATTTTTTGTTGAAATAGCACCCATTGCAGGTGGGACAATCGGGGTGCACTAGTAGCGGGCGAAAGGCAGATGCTATGTCCGATTTTGCCATTAGTGCTCCTTACCCTGCTTTTCGCACCAGTGCGACCGCTTTGTCAAAAATGCGTAGGAAACTGCTGAGTCCTCTGTGGGGATGCTGTCATTGACTGATCGCCCAGCCGGGAAGGACAAGTAGTGTATGAGGCGAAATTCACCCTTTTCTTTCTTAGGCACTATCCCTAGGGGTGAAACGCAAGGGTTTAAGAATGGTAAATCTATAAATGGGCCTGCTAGTCGGCCTAACGCCACTTCCTTCAGTAGTTTGTTCCCCAGGACCTGTGGGAGGTCCCGGGCCGATTTGCGGTTGGGGGCGAAGGTTAGTTCTGAGGAGAACATAAAGGGGGATAAAGAAACCGTGGTTGAAACCGTCCCTAATAGCGTTGGCCGCAGCCTTATTGGGGTAACGTTCTAGCAATGGCTCCACCACTGGACTGGAGTCTTTGGGACTTGGTGGTGCATTTTTAGTGTGATGCCAGTCTGGTTGCTTATCGCATTTGGAGGAGGTGTGATTGCCTCCGCACGATGAGCATTCGTGCTTGTATTTGCGGAGTCCTTGAAACCTGCGATGGCCTTCATTGAAAAGCCAACAGCGACCTGGTCTGCGGACATTTGCAGCTCCAGGTGTAGCGTGGTGAGAGGAAATGTTTGGTGGGCCTGGAAACGACTGGTGGGACTTTTGCGCCATCATAAGCCACGAATCGGTGGCCTTAACTTCCCAACGGTTGGAATGCCAAGCATCTTCTAAATTCTTCGTCGTACTTCCACCAATGAGAACCGACATGGGTTTTATAGGAGTTGAAAATGGTATTGCAGTATTTTGCGAATTGACTCTCTTTTCTTTGTTGACTGTGTTTTGGTCCACTGATATTAGGGATCAGATATCGACGTATTTGTTTGCGCGAATTTTTTATTTATTTATTTTAACTGTATCTGGTGTTAGGTGAGTTCCCAGCTGTGATACACAGCAGTAGAACACGTCCCTGTGTAAGTCGGGCGCTGCTGTGTTACATCCTGATGTTGTACAAACGCGGGGTTAACCAGAGCTACTCCTGATGGTGCTAAAAAGATCGCCCAATAAAAGTGGCGTACGTTTTGCGCCATTTTCCGAAACCCGTAGCGTTCTCATTTTGGGATCTATGGCGCAATGACTGCTTATTTTGCGTCTCGAGTTTACATTTTTTAATGGTACCATTTTGCGCAGATGCTACTTTTGATCGCCTGTTATTGGATGTTACGCAAAACATGCGGTGACCAAAAGCGTAATTTTGGGTGTTTGTGTTTTGTTTTTTTTTTTTTTTTGCTGCTACGAAATTTAACAATCAGATTAGGGACTCTAGATTGTGAGTTCCAATGGGGACAGCGTCGCCAATGCATACAAAGCGCCGTGGACAGCGCTACCCAAGTGAATAAAATTATTAGCATTATTATTCTTTAATTGATTTTATATTTTGATAGATCAAGCTTTTCTGAACGTGGCCGATACCAAATATGTGTATATATGTATACATATTTTTTTTTTTTTTTTTTTTTATTATTTTATTTATTTATTTTTATTTTATTATTTTTATTTTATTTATTTATTTATTTATTTTTAAACTTGTCCCTTTAGGGGGATGTATGGATGTGCTTGACTGCTGCAGACCACCACGTTCGCTTTGTAAAGAATGCGAACGCTGGGCAGGAAATGCAGTTATAAAGCATGTTTGTTTATGACTGCATTTCCCTTTAAATTTGCCGCTTTTACTTTTAATGACATCACTTCCGGTCCGGGGCCCGAAAACCGGAAGTACAGTATAGTCACATGGTTGCCGAGTCACAGGAAGTGACTCGGCTGCCATGGATACCGGATGTGACGCAGCCTCAGCATGGAGCGGTAAGCAACATGAGGAGCGCGTCATGCTGGGCGGTGCAGAGTGCCTGGGGGGAGGCGCTCTGCATTGTGGTGGCGAGCGTGATGCCAGGGTGGGGGCAGCATTCCTGAGGGGAGGGGGAGCATCGCTGCGCGGCATGGACGAACGCGATGCTCGGTGGGGGGCAGCATGCCTGGGTGACGGGGGTGCAGCGCTGCGAGATATATGTGAACGCGATGCTCGGTGGGGGGCAGCATGCCTGGGTGATGGGGGTGCAGCGCTGCGAGATATATGTGAACGCGATGCTCGGTGGGGGGCAGCATGCCTGGGTGACGGGGGTGCAGCGCTGCGCGATATTATTGTATTTATTGTATGCGACGCCCGATGGGGCAGGGGATAGGTGGCCGGGGGTGAGAGCGGACCGGACCTTCTGGACCGGGCCGCCCTGCGCCTGGGGTCTGTTGTGGGGCTTAGACGCTGCGGTGGACGGGAGGGTCTGGAAGACCTGCGCCCACCGCTGCTGGGAACCGGCAGGAGAGAGCTGGTGCCCACAAGGGAGGTAAGCCATTCGGCTCCCTCCCGTCCGATCCTTTCTCTTACCGCTGCTTCCAGGGGGTCCATCGGCGATGCTCACCCTGAGGGCAGATGTGGTAAGAGGAAGGAGGGACTCCGGCAGCTGTTTATATGCCCTGGAGGAGGTCCCAGCAGCGAAGGGGGGTCAGCGGGGGGCATTGCACAATGGGAAGGAGGGAGAGGTGACCATGGGGGACGTAGCGAGGGGCTCAGCAGTCAGGGGCAGCGGCATCGGCCGCAGTGCCCTGCAAATCATCAGTATCTTGCAGCTGCGCAGTACGTTTTAGTGAAATCATCAGTATCTTGCAGCTGCGCAGTACGTTTTAGTGAAATCATCAGTATCTTGCAGCTGCGCCGTACATTTTAGTGAAATCATCAGTATCTTGCAGCTGCGCAGTACGTTTTAGTGAAATCATCAGTATCTTGCAGCTGCGCAGTACGTTTTAGTGAAATCATCAGTATCTTGCAGCTGCGCAGTACATTTTAGTGAAATCATCAGTATCTTGCAACTGCGCAGTACGTTTTTTTAGTGAAATCATCAGTATCTTGCAGCTGCACAGTACGTTTAGTGAAATCATCAGTATCTTGCAGCTGCGCAGTACGTTTTAGTGAAATAATCAGTATCTTGCAGCTGCGCAGTACGTTTAGTGAAATCATCAGTATCTTGCAGCTGCGCAGTACGTTTTAGTGAAATCATCAGTATCTTGCAGCTGCGCAGTACGTTTAGTGAAATCATCAGTATCTTGCAGCTGCGCAGTACGTTTTAGTGAAATCATCAGTATCTTGCAGCTGCGCAGTACGTTTTAGTGAAATCATCAGTATCTTGCAGCTGCGCAGTACGTTTTAGTGAAATCATCAGTATCTTGCAGCTGCGCAGTACGTTTTAGTGAAATCATCAGTATCTTGCAGCTGCACAGTACGTTTAGTGAAATCATCAGTATCTTGCAGCTGCGCAGTACGTTTTAGTGAAATCGTCAGTATCTTGCAGCTGCGCAGTACGTTTAGTGAAATCATCAGTATCTTGCAGCTGCGCAGTACGTTTTAGTGAAATCATCAGTATCTTGCAGCTGCGCAGTACGTTTAGTGAAATCATCAGTATCTTGCAGCTGCGCAGTACGTTTTAGTGAAATCATCAGTATCTTGCAGCTGCGCAGTACGTTTTAGTGAAATCATCAGTATCTTGCAGCTGCGCAGTACGTTTTAGTGAAATCATCAGTATCTTGCAGCTGCGCAGTACGTTTTAGTGAAATCGTCAGTATCTTGCAGCTGCGCAGTACGTTTTAGTGAAATCGTCAGTATCTTGCAGCTGCGCAGTACGTTTTAGTGAAATCATCAGTATCTTGCAGCTGCGCAGTACGTTTTAGTGAAATCATCAGTATCTTGCAGCTGCGCAGTACGTTTTAGTGAAATCATCAGTATCTTGCAGCTGCGCAGTACGTTTTAGTGAAATCATCAGTATCTTGCAGCTGCGCAGTACGTTTTAGTGAAATCATCAGTATCTTGCAGCTGCGCAGTACGTTTAGTGAAATCATCAGTATCTTGCAGCTGCGCAGTACGTTTTAGTGAAATCATCAGTATCTTGCAGCTGCGCAGTACGTTTAGTGAAATCATCAGTATCTTGCAGCTGCGCAGTACGTTTTAGTGAAATCATCAGTATCTTGCAGCTGCGCAGTACGTTTTAGTGAAATCATCAGTATCTTGCAGCTGCGCAGTACGTTTTAGTGAAATCATCAGTATCTTGCAGCTGCGCAGTACGTTTTAGTGAAATCATCAGTATCTTGCAGCTGCGCAGTACGTTTTAGTGAAATCATCAGTATCTTGCAGCTGCGCAGTACATTTTAGTGAAATCATCAGTATCTTGCAGCTGCGCAGTACGTTTTAGTGAAATCATCAATATATTGCAGCTGCGCAGTACGTTTTAGTGAAATCGTCAGTATCTTGCAGCTGCGCAGTACGTTTTAGTGAAATCATCAATATATTGCAGCTGCGCAGTACGTTTTAGTGAAATCATCAGTATCTTGCAGCTGCGCAGTACGTTTAGTGAAATCATCAGTATCTTGCAGCTGCGCAGTACGTTTTAGTGAAATCATCAGTATCTTGCAGCTGCGCAGTACGTTTTAGTGAAATCATCAGTATCTTGCAGCTGCACAGTACGTTTTAGTGAAATCATCAGTATCTTGCAGCTGCGCAGTACGTTTTAGTGAAATCGTCAGTATCTTGCAGCTGCGCAGTACGTTTTAGTGAAATCATCAATATATTGCAGCTGCGCAGTACGTTTTAGTGAAATCATCAGTATCTTGCAGCTGCGCAGTACGTTTTAGTGAAATCATCAGTATCTTGCAGCTGCGCAGTACGTTTTAGTGGAATCATCAGTATCTTGCAGCTGCGCAGTACGTTTTAGTGAAATCATCAGTATCTTGCAGCTGCGCAGTACGTTTTAGTGAAATCATCAGTATCTTGCAGCTGCGCAGTACGTTTTAGTGAAATCATCAGTATCTTGCAGCTGCGCAGTACATTGTTTTTCTCAGTGAAAAACAATGACCACATTGCAAAATATGCTGTTTCTCTCAGTATAAACCTTCAAGGTTATCATAGGTATTTTACTCCGATGTTCCCAAATTGTTACTTTTTCACTAATTACAGCACAATACCTCAAGGTTGCTTGCCCCTGATTATCGCATAACAATTTCAAGTTTTCCAGTATATTGTTCTGTGTAAAGCTGAATCTTATGATCATCATATAATGCTCTAAGGATGTTTGGGATGCTCTGAATCAACGTATATGACAGGGTGGTCAAGCTCCTGCCAATATCCAGCAACTTCACAGCCATTGGAGGAGGAGTGGATCAACAATCCACAGCCACAATCACCAACCTGATCTACTGTATGAAAAAGGAGATCTGTGACAGCACATGAGGCAAATGGTGCTCACACTGAATGGCCGGATTGCCCCTACTGTAAAACTGCACATTTTAGAGAAGTATTTTATTGTCGCCAGCCTAAGGCGCACCTGTGCAATAATCCTGCTGTCTAATCAGCATCCTGATATCTCGCACCTCTGAGGTGGATGGATTATCTCCCCAGAAGTGATCACTAATACAGATTTACACAAATTTGTGAATAATATTTGAGAGAAAAAAGACTTTTTGTGTCCATAGAAAAAAAGTCTTAGGCTAAGTGTCCACGGTAGAATGTACCTGCGGATTTTTCTGCATGAAAATCCGCACCTTATTTTTGCCGCGGATTTACCGCGAATTTGCCGCGGATTTTGATGCGGATTTTTTTTTTTTTCCCCCATTCTATACCCAAAATCCGCACCAATAATTGACATGCTGCAGATTTTTCCGGATCAAAATCCGCGGCAAATCCGCCGCGGAAAAATCCGCAGCATGGACACAGCATTTCCAAAATGCCATTGAAATGGCTTGGAAGTGCCGCTGCTGCAGATTTTCGGAAAATCCACGGCAAATCCGCGGCAAAATCCATGGTAAATCCGCAGCGTGGGCACATAGCCTTAGATCTTGGAGTTCAACTCATGAAAAATGGGAACAAAAAACAAAAGTGTTGTGTTTATATTTTTGTTCAGCGTATATAAAATATGTAATATAAAATGCATTATATATAGAGAATTTAATGCATCGTTTATACTAATAATAACAAATGTATCTTAAAAGTAATTGTTAGAGTCCAATCGCCAGAACCTTCCTTAGGTTCAACCCTCCGGACCGTCACCATTTATGGTTCACACATGCGCGGCGCCCCCTCTGGTGCTGCAGTTCAGATGGGACACGCGCCACCTTTTTTATTAGATGATTACCAGGGGTTCCAGCTAATAAACCCCCAAAACTCAGGAAAGCTGCAGAACACTAAGAGGATGGACCTATTAGTAGCACAATTCCCTACTGAACACTAAAAATGGAAATAGCCGCCAAGTCCCAGCAGAGAATCCCGCACTCCTCCGGACCGCCGGGCCGACGAAGAGGAATAGCATGGCGCTCAGAGACGAAAATAGTATCTGCATTTCACAAATACTAATTTTATGAAAAAGAGGAAAATAATCCACTTATGAAGCTGAAGGAAAAATGCCTTTATCTTTCATAGAAACATTCACATCCGAAATTAATTGCATTACTTTCATGATTAAACGCTGGGAAGGGATTATAGTAATAACGGCATTGTAAGTCCAGATGACCTAGATCTCAATATAGATCAATGTGATCATAGTTTAAAGTAAATCAGCCGGAGAGCCTAGTGTATATACTGTATCTATATATATATATACAGTACAAACCAAAAGTTTGGACACACTTCCTCATTCAAAGAGTTTTCTTTATTTTCATGACTAAAAATTGCAGATTCACATTGAAGGCATCAAAACTATGAATTATCACACGTGGAATGAAATACTTAACAAAAAAGTGTGATACAACTGAAAATCTGTCTTATATTCTAGGTTCTTCACAGTAGCCACCTTTTGCTTTGATTACTGCTTTGCACACTCTTGGCATTCTCTTGATGAGCTTCAAGAGGTAGTCACCGGAAATGGTCTTCCAACAGTCTTGAAGGAGTTCCCAGAGATGCTTAGCTCTTGTTGGCCCTTTTGCTTTCACTCTGCGGTCCAGCTCACCCCAAACCATCTCCATTGGGTTCAGGTCTGGTGACTGTGGAGGCCAGGTCATCTGGCGTAGCACCCCATCATTCTCCTTCTTAGTCAAATAGCCCTTACACAGCCTGGAGGTGTGTTTTGGGTCATTGTCCTGTTGAAAAATAAATGATGGTCCAACTAAACGCAAACCGGATGGAATAGCACGCCGCTGCAAGATGCTGTGGTAGCCATGCTGGTTCTGTATGGCTTCAATTGTGAATAAATCCCCAACAGTGTCACCAGCAAAGCCCCCCCACACCATCACACCTCCTCCTCCATGCTTCACGGTGGGAACCAGCCATGTAGAGCCCATCCATTCACCTTTTCTACAAAGACACGGTGGTTGGATCCAAAGATCTCAAATTTGGACTCATCAGACCAAAGCACAGATTTCCACTGGTCTAATGCCCATTCCTTGTGTTCTTTAGCCCAAACAAGTCTCTTCTGCTCGTTGCCTGTCCTTAGCAGGGGTCTCCTAGCAGCTATTTTACCATGAAGGCTGCTGCACAAAGTCTCCTCTTAACAGTTGTTCTAGAGATGAGAAGGTGTGTCCAAACTTTTGGTCTGTACTGTGTATATATATATATATATATATATATATATACATACATACATACATACATACACACACAGCGGGAGAAATAAGTATTGAACACAACAACAATTTTCTAACTGAATATAGTTCTATAGGAGCTTTTAATATTAATTTCTCACCAGATGTTACCACACCCAATCCACATAGGCAAGGAAATAAAACCATAGATGTCCATAAATAATGTGTAATAATGAGAAATGACACAGAAAAAAGTATTGAACACATGAAGATAGAAAGGAGAAAAAAGCTATGGAGAGTCCAGACATCAACTGAAATTTACCAGTAATTAGAAAGTAATCTTGACACTTAGTGAAAAATAATATCAGCTGGTTCAACTAATGGACAATAAAAAGGTGTCTAATTAGAAAAGTACCCCACAAGAAACATCTCATGATGGGTAAAACCAGTGAGCTGTCTCCAGACCTTCACAACTATATTGTGGCGAAACATACAGATATCATTGGTTACAGAAGAATTCCTAATCTACTGAAGGTTCCAGTGAGCAGTGTTAGGACCATAACTTGGAAATGGAAAGAAAATCATTTCACCACAAACCGTCCACAAACAGGTTCTCCCCGCAAGATTTCAGGCAAGGAGTGAAAAGAATTATCAGAAGAGTTGTCCTAAGAGCCAAGGACACCTGTGGAGAGCTACACAATGACCTGGAATCAGCAGGTACAACAGTTTGAAAGAAAACAATAAGTAATGCACTCCCCCTCCATGCCTATATTCACACTCCTGTATGTACGCTCAGCACGCAAGACTCCATTACTGAACAAAAAACAGGATCAAGAACCTTTAAAGTTTACTCAACAACATTTAGACAAGTCTGTGAAATACTGGAGAATATAGTCTGGTCAGATGAGACCAAAATGCAACTGTTGCTTTTGCTGCTGTGAGGCTCCCTCTTGTGGCCAGGAATGGTTTGGTCAGAGACAAGGTGTGTTGAGCAATGGGCATTTCCATTGCTAACTCTCTGCCTATTTAAACCCTGGTCTGCTAGCAGGCTATGTCGGATGTCAATTGTTCTTTGTTCACCAGCCTGCTTCATCCTGCTCCAGACCACTTCTACCCCAGATAAGTGCTTTGCTCTTTATTTGTTGTTTGGTTCTTTTTGTTCTTATCTGAGTTTGTCATTTACTGTAGTTATTGTCAGTTTATTTGCATGCAGGGATCTTCCCTCTCAGTTGCTTAGCTGGGAATCTCCCTGCAGCTATATTTGGAGTATTGCTCCTATACGTCCATGTGTTTGTTTCTTCTTGAATTTGTAATGGTTCCTGCTTTCTGTTCATTGGTATGACAAGAGCGCCTCGTATAGGACGGAGTTCAGATCTAGCGATCTGAGGGCTTTTTTGTACTATCAGGTATTTGGATTTTTTTAGGGTTTTTCTCTGGCCACCATCAGTCCCTTTCCTATCCTGTCCTATTTAAGTCAGTAGGGCCTCACCTTGTGCTAATCCTATCATCTATCTGTGTATTGTGTTTTCCTATGTCACCGCAGTCTTTTAATGTGGAGGGCTAGCTATTCTTGTCTATTTTCTGAAGCAGAGAGTTATTCATCTTTCCTTCCTTTAGGATAGCTAGTTCTCCGGCTGGGTTCGCGGTGCACAGGATGTTAGTTCACCCCTCGGCTACTTCTAGTTGTGATGGTTAGTAAGGGGATGGCGGCCAGATTAGTTGCCAATGCTCGTCACCTTTTACCAATGATTTATGGTGGTCTTCCATGGTTCCGGATCATAACACGCAACTCTTTGAAGGCCATAATATGCACTGTGTTTGGAGGGCAAAAGGCAAATTACCTCAAAAAATACCAGCACCAGTGAAGTGTGAACATCATGGGGTGGGACTGGTTTTCAGCAGACGGCACTGGCAAACTTCATATAATTGAAGGAAGGACGAATGGACAAATGTACTGAGACATTGCTGATAAAACTCTGCTGCATCTACCAGGATGTTGAAGATGAAACGAGAGAGGACATTTCAGCAAGACAATAATCCCAAACACACGGCCAAGGAAACGCTAAACTGGTTTCTGAGAAAGAAAATCAATCTTCTAGAATGGCCGAGCCGATCACCGGAGCTGAATCCAATAGAAAATGTCTGGAAGGAACTAAAGCTCAGAGTTCATAGAAGGAGTCGGGACCTGCAGGATGTGAGGAGTGTGCGCGGAAGAATGGGCCAAAATCCACCTGAGCAATGCAGGCGACTAGTGTCTCCATACAGGATGTGAGGAGTGTGTGCAGAAGAATGGGCCAAAATCCACCTGAGCAATGCAGGTGACTAGTGTCTCCATACAGGATGTGAGGAGTGTGTGCAGAAGAATGGGCCAAAATCCACCTGAGCAATGCAGGCGACTAGTGTCTCCATACAGGATGTGAGGAGTGTGTGCAGAAGAATGGGCCAAAATCCACCTGAGCAATGCAGGTGACTAGTGTCCCCATACAGGATGTGAGGAGTGTGTGCGGAAGAATGGGCCAAAATCCACCTGAGCAATGCAGGTGACTAGTGTCTCCATACAGGATGTGAGGAGTGTGTGCGGAAGAATGGGCCAAAATCCACCTGAGCAATGCAGGTGACTAGTGTCTCCATACAGGATGTGAGGAGTGTGTGTGGAAGAATGGGCCAAAATCCACCTGAGCAATGCAGGCGACTAGTGTCTCCATACAGGATGTGAGGAGTGTGTGCAGAAGAATGGGCCAAAATCCACCTGAGCAATGCAGGTGACCAGTGTCTCTATATAGGATGTGTGGAGAGTGTGTGTGTGTGTGTGTGTGTGTGTGTGTGTGTGTCAATAGACCAAAATCCACCTGAGCAATGCAGGTGACCAGTGTCTCTATATAGGATGTGTGTGTGTGTGTGTGTGTGTGTGTGTGTGTGTGTGTGTGTGTAAGAATGGACCAAAATCCACCTGAGCAATGCAGGCGACCAGTGTCTCTATACAGGATGTGCGGAGTGTGTGTGTGTGTGTGTGTGTGTGTTTTTGTGTGTGTGTGTGTGTGTGTGTGTGTGTGAGAGAGAGAAAGAATGGACCAAAATCCACCTGTGCAATGCAGATGACCAGTGTCTTTATACAGGGTGTGTGTGTGTGTGTGTGTGTGTGTGTGTGTGTGTGTGTGTGTGTGTGTAATAATGGACCAAAATCCACCTGAGCAATGCAGGTGACCAGTGTCTTTATACAGGGTGTGTGTGTGTGTGTGTGTGTGTGTAATAATGGACCAAAATCCACCTGAGCAATGCAGGTGACCAGTGTCTTTATACAGGGTGTGTGTGTGTGTGTGTGTGTGTGTGTGTGTGTGTGTGTGTGTGTGTGTGTGTGTGTGTGTGTGTGTGTAATAATGGACCAAAATCCACCTGAGCAATGCAGGTGACTAGCGTCTCCATACAGGAAGCATCTGGGAGCTACATCATCAACAAAGGCTTTCGTTTCTAAGTATTAAATACATTTCAGTAAGCATGATCAATACTTTGCCCCTGAGTCATTTCTCTTTACACCTATCCAGTTGAGAGTGTGTCCTTATCGCAGACAGTCCGGCTGTGCAGACTCCCAATTTATTCATAAAGTTCTAGGAGGAAAAATGGAGGAACAGCAGAACACAAAGTTGTAAGAAAGGATTCTTTACGACTATTTTATGTAAATAAATAAATGAATGTATTTAGTAAAACAGTTATATCTGGAATATGCTGCATCATCCACTTGCAGAAACATAAATTGTCATTTTTTATTGTGCGCGGATGACAGGCACGTAGAGGTTTGTGTGTGGACGGATGAATGTCCACCCCAACGATGGAGCGTTAAAAGGCCTGAGATTGCATTTGCTTTTCTTCTGCAGCTTATTGGCTTGTAAGCGAGATCACAGGACTCGGAACAAGCAGCTGCCACCAAACTGCTGCCTCTGCTTTCTGCACTTGTAAAGCGCGCACTCGGAGGAAAGCGCCGGACCCCCTCATCTAATTACAGGCTCACTGAAATTCTCCTTGAATAAACACGTTTAAGGACGTCGGGACAGACTTTTCCGATTAAAGCGCATAAAGTATTTCATTTCACACTTCTTCATAGAATGTAGAACAGTGTGTCCCGAGAAGATAGTGCTATCCTCCATGTGTTAATCTGCAGGAAACACGTCCGGCCTGGCACGGCCCCGGTGCTGCGGCGGTACGGCACAGCAACGTGCGAGGCTTTGTGTGTTACTGCAGCAGAGAGCTCACCAGATAATCTCCATTATCTGGACACTATAAAATGCATAGAAGCAGTTTTCATAATTGAGGCTCAAAACAGATCAGTAGAAATATTCCGATATCTGCTGGGATGGACACAACGAAGCTTTCCTTTTCCCCGGGTGTTTGTCTATCCTGCGCCACTACAGATGGGGTCTCTGGCTTCACGAACGACCTTAGCAATGGTTCAAGGTTCCTTAAGTACAATGTATCAGCAAAAAAAGCATCATTTAGGTTACATTTTTACTATAAGCCTAGATTAAATGCAACCTAAATAATGCCTTTTTTTGATCATATTGTTTTTAAAGAACTATGAACCATTGCTAAGGTCGTTCGAAGTCAGAGACCCCATCTGTAGTGGCGCGTGATAGGGTAACAAACTCCTAAATATATATATATATTTTTGTTTTTCCATAAGACTTTTTTTGTTGCTTTATTCACAAAAACCTAAAGCTAAAGTAAAACTTTCCACTTTTAAAAAAGTAACCCCCAAACATTAGTATTGATGTAAAACAACAATATCACAGTACTCATCCTTCTAAATCCATTCTTAAAGCGCACCAATCACCAGGATTTTCCTATATAAGCTAAAGCCAGTGCTATACTGGCACTATCAGGCTGATTCTATATATACAGTGCTATACTGGCACTATCAGGCTGATTCTATACATACAGTGCTATACTGGCACTATCAGGCTGATTCTATACATACAGTGCTATACTGGCGCTATCAGGCTGATTCTATACATACAGTGCTATACTGGCACTATCAGGCTGATTCTATACATACAGTGCTATACTGGCGCTATCAGGCTGATTCTATACATACAGTGCTATACTGGCGCTATCAGGCTGATTCTATACATACAGTGCTATACTAGCACTATCAGGCTGATTCTATACATACAGTGCTATACTGGCACTATCAGGCTGATTCTATACATACAGTGCTATACTGGCGCTATCAGGCTAATTCTATACATACAGTGCTATACTGGCACTATCAGGCTGATTCTATACATACAGTGCTATACTGGCGCTATCAGGCTGATTCTATACATACAGTGCTATACTGGCGCTATCAGGCTGATTCTATACATACAGTGCTATACTGGCGCTATTAGGCTGATTCTATACATACAGTGCTATACTGGCACTATCAGGCTGATTCTATACATACAATGCTATACTGGCGCTATCAGGCTGATTCTATACATACAGTGCTATACTGGCACTATCAGGCTGATTCTATACATACAGTGCTATACTGGCGCTATCAGGCTGATTCGCTACATACAGTGCTATACTGGCACTATCAGGCTGATTCTGTACATACCTTTAGGTGTCAGCTCGGATGTATAGATTTTGAAACACAAGCAAGTAAAGTTTGTAAAATCAGCAGCTTTTTGATTGGCAGCAACTGCCGATCAGCTGATAGCTTGGGTGGGGGTTTGATAGCGATTTCTGCCCCCCCTGCATCTCCTCCTATCTTTTATTTATGCTAATTCCATTATAGAAGCGTTTTACTAATAGTTGTGGCTGTAAATCATGATGGCTAGAAGGACCTGTGCTGATGACATACCCATGTGACCAGAAGGGGTGGGCCTCAGCCAACATAGCTGATACCAGGAAGCAACATTATTTTTCTGTTTTTAAAAATCTGAGAAAAATAAAAACATGAAAAGTTCAAATCACCATCCTTTTGCCCCATTGAAAATAAAACAATAAAAAAAAATTACAAAGTACACATGTGCACTCAGAAATGACCAAAGTATCAAAATATAAGAAACTAATCTGATCAGTAAATGTTATAACAAAAAAATACAAACTGCCGAAATTACGTTTTTTGGCTGCCGCAATATTGCAATAAACTACTATAAGAGGCGATCAAAACATCACATCTACATCTATCCAAAAAGTGTATCAGAAAAAAATGTCAGTTCAGGATGCAAAACAAAAAAAAATAAAAAAAATCATCCCTTAGCCCCAGATCCCCAAAAAATAAAACGTCATACTTCTTGGAAAATGGTGACAAATTTCAGAATTTTTTTTTCACCACTTAAATAAAAAAAAACAAAAAAACCCACAAAAACGACACGTTTGGTATGTAAAAACTCACATTGACCTGGGGAGTCATACTGCCAGGTCAGGTTTTCCATAGAGGGGACATTGTAAATAAAAAGAAAAAAAAAAAAATCAGGAATTGCAGTTTTTTTTTTTTTTGCAATTTTCCCACACTTGGGTTTTTTCTCTACACTATATGATAATGTGAATGCGTAATTCAAAAGTACAACTTGTCCTGAAAAAATCAAGCCCTTATACAGGTATATTGACAGAAAAATAATAATAAAAAAAAAAAGTTATGGTTCTTAGAAGAAAGATAAAAAAAAAACAAAAAAAAAAAAAAAACAGAAAATGGGCAAATATTTACAAAACGGTGAAAGTATCGCAAAGAAATTTTCACTGTATCACAAATATTTATTTACACTTCTAAAAATATATGAAAGACACAATTACATCAGATCATCAAAAAGGACAAATCTATTTTGCCAACGAATATACGGCTGTCCCACGATATGATCAATGCTTAATCTGCAATGAAGCCGGCCATGCGTACAGTCTATGTATGACGTATTTACACGGCTACAGTATAAAGATGCGGTATACTTATATCGGCACCTATAGAAAAAGCACAGAATATAGAGAGAAAATCTCTACTACAAGAAAGAAACAAATATCGACTGACTGTGAGCTGACGCAATATCAGAAGCAAATAAATGCTGATGATGCCTGCAGAAGAAAGAACGATATGTAACAAGAACATAAATTATATGACATGCAAAAACAAAAAAAAAAAAACAAAAAAAAAGAAAAAAAAAGGCATTGTGCTGTTGACGGATTCCAGAGTCATGTTCGGAAAAGACTTCAGGTTTTGCAGAAGATGGAGGTCACACGGCTGTCGTCACCACTCCCATGTTATAATATTCAGATAAGACACATCGTACTACATGTACATGTCCACTTATACCGATGCTTCATCAGTCATACTGGATCCTGGGTGAGGATTGCCCGGTACAACGTCATCCATCTGCACAGCTGCAGAGCATCGCACATCTAGAGAAAAACACGAACGGCCTAATATCCCCTTTCCTTTTCTCCTTTTACCCCTTCATGTTCTTCTCTATTTGCCTGCCTCCAGGAGCAGGCGTTTACCTGAAAAAGGGAGAAAAGAAAATAACATTCTATTAAAAAGGGAATTTTTCAGTAGGTTTTAGCCATGAAATATGACATCATAAGGTAGAGACATAAAGCACATAAACTATAATAAAAAGTTTTCAAAATTGTTAAAAGTTTAAAATCAGCCCCTTTTTACCAATCTAAAAAATAGGTATTTATTAATCTGTTCATAAAAGTCTAAATAGAATATAAAAAATAAATATTCAATAAAGTTGTGTTCGTAAAAGTCTAAAATATATATATATATATATATATATATATATATATATATATATATATATATATATATACATACACACACACACACACACATATATACACACACACACATTATATATTATATACACTGTATATCTATATATCTCTATTATATAAAAAAAAGAATTTTGTTTACTTACCGTAAATTCTTTTTCTTATAGTTCCGTATTGGGAGACCCAGACCATGGGTGTTTAGCTTCTACCTCCGGAGGACACACAAAGTACTACACTTAAAAGTGTAGCTCCTCCCCCTGAGCTTATACACCCCCTGGTGAGCAGACCCAGCCAGTTTAGTGCAAAAGCTGAAGGAGATAGCCACCCACAAGTAGAACAGAGCAAGAACCGGAACAACCGGAGACTCTGTCCACGACAACAGCCGGTGATAACACGCGGAATAAGAAAATTGCCAACAGGCAACAGGGAGGGTGCTGGGTCTCCCAATACGGAACTATAAGAAAAAGAATTTACGGTAAGTAAACAAAATTCTCTTTTTCTTTATCGTTCCTTTGGGAGACCCAGACCATGGGACGTTCCAAAGCAGTCCCTGGGTGGGAAATAAACCGAAAAAAGGCCAGAAGTAGGCAGAACCTAACTTCACAAATGGGCGACAGCCGCCTGAAGGATGCGTCTGCCCAAGCTCGCATCTGCCGAAGCATGAGCATGCACTTGGTAGTGCTTCGAAAAGGTATGCAGGCTAGTCCAAGTGGCAGCCTGACAGACTTGTTGAGCCGTAGCCTGGTGCCTGAAAGCCCAAGAGACACCAACAGCTCTGGTCGAATGTGCCTTGATCCCCGGCGGGGGAGGCACCTGAGAACTCTGGTAGGCGTCCGAAATGGTCGATCTAATCCAACGGGCCAAGGTCGGCTTAGAAGCAGAGAGGCCCTTGCACCGACCTGTGGTTAGCACAAAAAGAGAAGTGCACCGCCTAAGAGCAGCGGTGCCAGACACATAGATCCGGAGTGCACACACCAGATCCAGAGTATGCAGCGCTTTTTCAAAGCGATGAACAGGAGCCGGACAAAAGGAAGGTAGGGTAATGTCCTGGTTAAGGTGGAAAGGAGAGACCACCTTAGGAAGAAAATCCGGAGTCGGACGGAGAACCACCTTGTCTTGATGAAAAACTAAAAAAGGTGACTCCGAAGAGAGCGCGGCCAAATCAGAGACTCTCCTGAGGGAAGTTATGGCCACCAGAAAAACCACTTTCTGTGAAAGATGATGCAAAGAGACCTCCCTAAGAGGCTCAAAGGGGGGGTTTCTGCAAAACCGTGAGAACTAAATTAAGGTCCCAGGGATCCAAGGGCCACCGGTAAGGCGTAATGATGTGAGACGCGCCTTGCATGAAGGTGCGGACCTGAGCCAGCCGAGCGAGACGCCGCTGGAACAGAACTGACAGAGCTGAGACTTGTCCCTTGAGAGAGTTGAGGGACAGTCCTAGCTGCAGACCGGACTGTAGAAAAGACAGAAGGGTTGGCAAGGAGAATGGCCAAGGAGGATGGTCAGTAGAGCGACACCAGGACAGGAAAATTTTCCAAGTCCTGTGATAGATCTTAGCGGAGGAAGACTTACGGGCCCGAGTCATAGCGGAGATGACTTCAGGAGGGGGTATCCAGAAGCCGTCAAGATCCAGGACTCAAGAGCCACGCCGTCAATTTGAGAGCCGCAGAATTCAGGCGGAAAAACGGACCTTGTGAGAGTAGGTCTGGACGGTCCGGGAGATGCCACGGCATCTCTACGACAGATGGAGCAGGCCTGGATACCAAGCTCGCCTGGGCCAGTCCGGTGCAATGAGGATGACTCGACAGCCCTCCGTTCTGATCTTGCGCAGAACCCTGGGCAAGAGAGCTAGAGGGGGAAACACGTAGGACAGACGAAACTGGGACCAGTCTTGAACCAGTGCGTCCGCGGCGAATGCCTGAGGGTCGTGGGAGCGAGCCACGTAAACGGGAACCTTGTTGTTGTGACGGGATGCCATTAGGTCCACGTCCGAAGTGCCCCATTTGCGGCAGATTGACTGAAACACTGCCGGGTGCAGGGACCACTCGCCACCGTCCACGGTTTGACGGCTGAGATAATCTGCCTCCCAGTTTTCGACGCCTGGGATGTGGACTTTGGATATGGTGGACTTGGAGTCCTCCGCCCATTGAAGGATGCGTTGCACTTCCAACATCACCAGGCGGCTGCGTGTCCCGCCTTGGTGATTGATGTAGGCAACCGCTGTCGCGTTGTCGGACTGGACTCGAATGTGCCTGCCCGCCAACAGGTGGTGAAAAGCTAGGAGAGCTAGAAGCACGGCTCTGGTTTCCAGCACATTGATTGAAAGGGCTGACTCGGACGGAGTCCAAGTGCCCTGCGCTCTGTGGTGGAGACATACCGCTCCCCAGCTGGATAGACTGGCATCCGTGGTGAGAATCACCCAGGACGGGGCCAGGAAGGAGCGTCCCTGAGACAGAGAGAGGGGCCGAAGCCACCACTGAAGAGAGCTCCTGGTCTGTGGCGACAGAGCCACCAACCTGTGCAAGGAGGAAGGCCGCTTGTCCCAACAGCGGAGAATGTCCAGCTGCAGGGGGCGCAGATGGAACTGGGCAAAGGGAACAGCCTCCATGGACGCCACCATTAGACCCAGCACCTGCATCAGACGCCTGAGGGTATAACGGCGGGGCCTCAGCAGAGAGCGCACCGCTAGCTGGAGGGACTGCTGTTTGACTAAGGGCAACTTCACAAGTGCCGTCAAGGTCTCGAACTGCATCCCTAGGTACGTGAGACTCTGGGTCGGAGTCAGAGTGGATTTGGGCAGATTGACCAGCCACCCGAATTGAGCTAGAGTGGAGAGAGTGAGCGAGACACTCCGCTGACAGTCTGCGCTGGATGAAGCCTTGACTAGAAGGTCGTCCAGGTAAGGAATCACTGCCAACCCCTGGAGGTGCAGAACTGCAATCACTGCTGCCACGACCTTGGTGAATACCCAAGGGGCCGTGGCCAACCCGAAGGGGAGAGCCACGAATTGGAAGTGATCTTCTCCTACTGCAAAACGTAGCCAACGCTGGTGTGACACTGCAATTGGCACATGCAGATAGGCATCTCTGATGTCGATGGATGCCAGGAAATCCCCTTGGGACATAGAGGCAATGACTGATCGCAGAGACTCCATGCGAAAGCGCCGCACCTGAACATGCTTGTTGAGAAGCTTCAGATCCAGGATGGGCCGGAAGGTACCGTCCTTTTTGGGAACTAGGAAGAGATTTGAGTAGAAACCTCTGAACCGTTCCCGGGCGGGAACCGGTACAATTCCTCCATTGGCCTGTAAGGCTGCCACGGCCTGTGAGAAGGCCTTGGAGCAGGGGGGAGTTGAGAGAAAAAATCTGTTTGGCGGGCTGGAAGAGAATTCTATCCTGTAGCCGTGGGAGATGATATCCCGCACCCACTGATCGGAGACGTGTTGAAACCAAGCGTCGCCAAAGTGGGAGAGCCTGCCACCGACTAAGGACATTGCTGGAGCGGGCAGATAGTCACGAGGAGGCTGCCTTAGTGGCAGCAGCTCCTGCGGTCTTCTGTGGACGCGCTTTTGTGCGCCAGTTGGATTTCTGGTCCTTGGCTGAGTTAGCGGACGAGGCCGAGGGCTTAGAGGACGACCAGTTGGAGGAACGAAAGGAGCAAAAACCTCGACCGATTCCTACCCTGGACAGGTTTCCTGGCTTTAGTTTGAGGCATGGAAGTACTCTTCCCGCCAGTAGCTTCTTTAATAATTTCATCCAGCTGTTCTCCGAACAGCCGGGACCCAGCAAAAGGGAGTCCAGCAAGGAACGTCTTCGAGGAAGCATCTGCCTTCCACTCTCGAAGCCACAAGATTCTGCGGATAGCGAGGGAATTAGCCGAAGCCACCGCAGTGCGGTGAGAAGCCTCCAGCATGGCAGACATGGCATAGGATGAAAAGGCCGAAGCTTGGGAAGTTAAGGCATCCATTTCGGGCATAGATTCCCTGGTGAGGGAATGCATCTCCTCTAGAGAAGCAGAGATGGCCTTGAGAGCCCACACTGCTGCAAAAGTCGGAGAATACGCGGCCCCCGCCGCTTCATACACGGATTTGGCCAGAAGGTCAATCTGGCGGTCAGTGGAATCCTTAAGGGAAGTGCCATCAGCCACCGACACAACGGTCCGGGCTGCGAGCCTAGACACCGGAGGGTCTACCTTTGGGGACTGAGCCCACTCCTTGACCACCTCAGGTGGAAAGGGAAAACGGTCATCAGAACCACGCTTTGGGAAGCATTTGTCAGGACAGGCCCTAGGTTTGGTCACAGCGGCCTGAAAACTGGAGTGGTTAAAGAACACACTCTTTGCTCTCTTAGGCGAGGTAAACTGGTGCTTTTCTGCCAGAGAGGGTTATTCCTCTGATACTGGCGGATTGAGATCCAGTACAGAATTAATGGAAGCAATCAAATCACTAACATCTGAGTCACTTTCGGACAGATCAATGGGGCACATGGAGTTAGCCTCCGAGCCCCCTGTATAGGCATCCTCCTCATCCAGCGAGTCAGCTCTGGAATCAGAGCCACGGGAGGAGGGAGAGGGAACCCTGCGTCTCTTCTTAGGAGGACGGGGGTCTGGGCCCTGATGATGAATCCTCTGTGAGCTCCGGTCCTGAGGGACCCCTAGCAGCAGAGGCACCCTGTGAAGGGGGCTGATGCATATTCATCAACGTCCTGGACAGAAGTCCCATGGACTCAGCAAAAGACTGGGAGATAGACCTAGAAAAGGATTCTACCCAAGCCGGGGGTTCAGCCACAGGAGCAGGAGCAGCCTGAGAAACCACTGGGGGTGAGACTCCAGGCTGTGGCACCGCCAAGTTAGAGCAGGCATCACAATGTGGGAAGGTGCTCGGTTCAGGCAGCAGGAGCTTACATGCAGCGCATACAGCATAAAGCTTTGGGGCCTTGCTCCTCGTGTGAGACATGCTGCTGGAGTAGGGGCTCTGCCAGAGAATGAACCCCAGAGAGTATATACAGAGGTCCACAACCGGAGACCGGTTGTGGCTTACCAGACCGCTGGAGCGGTGTTGTGTGCCCTCCAGATCCCGAAGCCCGGACCCCCAAGCACAGCACCTCAGCAGAGATGCTGCAGACCAGCGCTGCAATGACTGATCGCAGAGAGAACGCTGAGAAAATGGCCGCCGGAGCGAAGAGAGGGGGCGGGACTTGCTTGAGGAGCGGGAACTGGAGGGCCATAGAGACCTACAGGGGAGGGGACACACACTGCAGTGGGGAGTGTCCCTCCCCTGTACAGAACGGCCGCTGGGAGGAGCCGTGCCTGTCCCTCTGCATGAGTGACATGCGAGGGCAGTGAAACAGAAACTAGGCCTCCGGCGAAGCCGGGGCCTAAATTTGAGCGGCGCGGCCGACGCGCAGGCACCATCGGCGCGGTTCTCAGGCGACAGCTAGAGAACCCGCCGGAAATGTCAGTAAACACAATAAGCACACTCTCCCCCAACAATAAAGTACAGGGACCCCGAAATCTAAACGTCTCAGGTACTTAGCTTGCTGAGACGCAGGGCCAAGTCCCTGGGGATGAGTGCTCCGGTCCAGCAGGGTCCTGAAGGGCTGCGGATGGAGACCGGTCTCCTGCCAAGCATGGAGAACCGTGCTGGCTCCCACTTCAAGCCAGAGCCCAGGAGGGATGGTGAAGGAGCACGGCATGTAAAGGCTCCAGCCTAGGAAATCAACCTTACAACACCGCCGACACAGTGGGGTGAGAAGGGACATGCCGGGGGTCCAGACATGGACCCCACTCTTCAATCTCGTTCCAAAAGGAAAAAATCATGAGAATGCATGTGTGGATGTATGCCTCCTGAACACAAAGCGATAAACTGGCTGGGTCTGCTCACCAGGGGGTGTATAAGCTCAGGGGGAGGAGCTACACTTTTAAGTGTAGTACTTTGTGTGTCCTCCGGAGGTAGAAGCTAAACACCCATGGTGTGGGTCTCCCAAAGGAACGGTAAAGAAATAATAAATATTGTCCTTATAAAAGTGTACACAAAATATAAAGAAAGAAGGGAATTTTGTTTACTTTCCGTAAATTCCTTTTCTTCTAGCTCTAATTGGGAGACCCAGACAATTGGGTGTATAGGCTATGCCTCCGGAGGCCGCACAAAGTACTACACTTAAAAGTGTTAGGCCCCTCCCCTTCTGCCTATACACCCCCGTGCTCCCACGGGCTGCTCAGTTTTGGTGCAAAAGCAAGAAGGAGGAAAAAATAATTATAAACTGGTTTAACTTCAATCCGAAGGAAACTCGGAGAACTGAAACCATTCAACATGAACAACATGTGTACACAAAAAAAACAGGGGCGGGTGCTGGGTCTCCCAATTAGAGCTAGAAGAAAAGGAATTTACGGTAAGTAAACAAAATTCCCTTCTTTTTCGCTCTATTGGGAGACCCAGACAATTGGGACGTCCAAAAGCAGTCCCTGGGTGGGTAAAATAATACCTCGTAAGAGAGCCGTAAAACGGCCCTTTCCTACAGGTGGGCAACCGCCGCCTGAAGGACTCGTCCACCTAGGCTGGCATCCGCCGCAGCATAGGTATGCACCTGATAGTGCTTCGTGAAAGTGTGCAGGCTCGACCAGGTAGCCGCCTGACACACCTGTTGAGCCGCAGCCTGGTGCCTCAAAGCCCAGGACGCTCCCACGGCTCTGGTAGAATGGGCCTTCAGCCCTGAGGGAACCGGAAGCCCAGCCGAACGGTAAGCTTCGATAATTGGCTCCTTGATCCACCGAGCCAGGGTTGATTTGGAAGCCTGTGATCCTTTACGCTGGCCAGCGACAAGGACAAAGAGTGCATCCGAGCGGCGCAGGGGCGCCGTACGAGAAATGTAGAGTCTGAGTGCTCTCACCAGATCTAACAAGTGCAAATCCTTTTCACATTGGTGAACTGGATGAGGATAAATAGAGGGTAAGGAAATATCCTGATTGAGATGAAAGGGGGGTACAACCTTAGGGAGAAACTTCGGAACCGGACGTAGAACCACCTTGTCCTGGTGAAAAAAACAGAAAAGGGGCTTTGCACGACAACGCTGCTAGCTCAGACACTCTCCGAAGTGAAGTGACTGCTACCAGAAAAACCACTTTCTGCGAAAGGCGTGAGAGAGAAATATCTCTCATAGGCTCGAATGGTGGTTTCTGAAGAACCATCAGCACCCTGTTTAGATCCCAGGGTTCTAACGGCCGCTTGTAAGGCGGAACGATGTGACAAACACCCTGCAGGAACGTGCGTACCTGTGGAAGTCTAGCTAGGCGGTTCTGGGAAAACACAGAGAGCGCTGAAATTTGTCCCTTAAGGGAACCGAGCGACAAACCCTTTTCCCGTCCAGATTGAAGGAAGGACAGAAAAGTAGGTAATGCAAATGGCCAGGGAGAAAAACCCTGAGCAGAGCACCACGACAGGAAAATTTTCCACGTCCTGTGATAAATCTTGGCGGATGTTGGTTTCCTAGCCTGTCTCATAGTGGCAATGACTTCTTGAGATAACCCTGAAGACGCTAGGATCCAGGACTCAATGGCCACACAGTCAGGTTGAGGGCCGCAGAATTCAGATGGAAAAACGGCCCTTGAGACAGCAAGTCTGGTCGGTCTGGTAGTGCCCACGGTTGGCCGACCGTGAGATGCCACAGATCCGGGTACCACGACCTCCTCGGCCAGTCTGGAGCGACGAGGATGGCGCGGCGGCAGTCGGCCCTGATCTTGCGTAACACTCTGGGCAACAGTGCCAGCGGAGGAAACACATAAGGGAGCTGAAACTGCGACCAATCCTGAACTAAGGCGTCTGCCGCCAGAGCTCTGGGATCTTGAGACCGTGCCATGAACGTTGGTACCTTGTTGTTGTGCCGGGACGCCATGAGGTCGACGTCCGGCACCCCCCAGCGGCAACAGATCTCCTGAAACACGTCCGGGTGAAGGGACCATTCCCCTGCGTCCATGCCCTGGCGACTGAGATAATCTGCTTCCCAGTTTTCCACGCCTGGGATGTGAACTGCGGATATGGTGGAGGCCGTGGCTTCCACCCACATCAAAATCCGCCGGACTTCCTGGAAGGCTTGTCGACTGCGTGTGCCGCCTCGGTGGTTGATGTATGCCACCGCTGTAGAATTGTCCGACTGAATTCGGATCTGCTTGCCTTCCAGCCACTGCTGGAACGCTTTCAGGGCAAGATACACTGCCCGAATTTCCAGAACATTGATCTGAAGCGAGGACTCATGCCGGGTCCACGTACCCTGAGTCCTGTGGTGGAGAAAAAACCGCTCCCCACCCTGACAGACTTGCGTCCGTCGTGACTACTTCCCAGGATGGGGGTAGGAAGGATTTCCCCTTCGACAATGAAGTGGGAAGAAGCCACCACCGAAGGGAAGCTTTGGTCACCTGAGAGAGGGAGACGGTCCTGTCGAGGGACGTCGGCTTCCTGTCCCATTTGCGTAGGATGTCCCATTGAAGAGGACGCAGGTGAAACTGCGCGAAAGGGACTGCTTCCATTGCTGCCACCATCTTCCCCAGGAAGCGCATGAGGCGCCTCAAGGGGTGTGACTGGCCTTGAAGGAGAGATTGTACCCCTGTCTGTAGTGACCGCTGCTTGATCAGCGGAAGCTTCACTATCGCTGAGAGGGTATGAAACTCCATGCCAAGGTATGTGAGCGATTGGGCCGGTGTCAGATTTGACTTTGGAAAATTGATGATCCACCCGAAACTCTGGAGAGTCTCCAGGGTAGCGTCGAGGCTGTGTTGGCATGCCTCTAGAGAGGGTGCCTTGATCAACAGATCGTCCAAGTACGGGATCACCGAGTGACCCTGAGAATGGAGGACCGCTACTACAGTAGCCATAACCTTGGTGAAAACCCGTGGGGCTGTTGCCAGGCCGAATGGCAGTGCCACGAACTGCAGGTGTTCGTTTCCTATGGCGAAGCGCAAGAAGCGCTGGTGCTCTGGGGCAATCGGAACGTGGAGATAAGCATCTTTGATACCGATCGATGCAAGGAAATCTCCTTGGGACATTGAGGCGATGACGGAGCGAAGGGATTCCATCCGGAACCGCCTGGTCTTTACGTGTTTGTTGAGAAGTTTCAGGTCTAGGACAGGACGGAAAGACCCGTCCTTCTTTGGGACCACAAACAAGTTGGAGTAAAAACCGTGGCCCTGTTGATGAAGAGGAACAGGGACCACCACTCCTTCTGCCTTCAGAGTGCCCAGCGCCTGCAGAAGAGCCTCGGCTCTCTCGGGAGGCGGAGAAGACCTGAAGAATCGAGTCGGGGGACGAGAGATGAACTCTATCTTGTAACCGTGAGACAGAATGTCTCTCACCCAGCGGTCTTTTATTTGTGGCAGCCAGGTGTCGCAAAAGCGGGAGAGCCTGCCACCGACCGAGGATGCTACTAGAGGAGGTAGAAGTCATGAGGCAGCCGCTTTGTTAGCGGTGCTCCCAATGGCCTTTTTAGGACGTGACTTAGACCGCCATGCATCAGAGTTCCTTTGTTCTTTCTGAGACCTTTTGGACGAGGAGAATTGGGACCTGCCCGCGCCCCGAAAGGACCGAACCTCGACTGCCCTCTCCTCTGTTGGGAGAGGTTCTGCTTGGGCTGGGGTAAGGATGTATCCTTTCCCTTGGATTGTTTGATGATTTCATCCAGGCGCTCGCCAAAGAGCCTGTCGCCAGAAATTGGCAAACCGGTTAAACGCTTTTTTGGAAGCGGAATCTGCCTTCCACTCCCGGAGCCACAAGGCCCTGCGGACTACTACCGAATTGGCGGTCGCAACTGCCGTACGGCTCACAGAGTCCAGGACAGCATTCATAGCGTAAGACGCAATCGCCGAGGTCTGGGAGGTAATGGAAGCCACTTGTGGCGCGGCCGCTTCAATTTTCGCTTGACCTGCTGATATAGCTTGTAGCGCCCATACGGCTGCGAATGCTGGGGCAAAAGAAGCTCCGATAGCTTCATAGATGGATTTCATCCAGAGCTCCATCTGCCTGTCAGTGGCATCTTTAAGCAAGGCCCCATCTTCCACTGCAAGTATGGATCTAGCCGCCAGTCTGGAGATTGGAGGATCCACTTTGGGACAGTGAATCCAACCTTTAACCACTTCCGGGGGAAAAGGATAACGTGTATCCTTAAGGCGCTTAGAGAAACGCTTATCCGGACAAGCATGGTGATTCTGGATTGCCTCTCTGAAATCAGAGTGGTCTAGAAACATACTCTGTGTACGCTTGGGGGACCTGAAGCGAAATTTCTCCTGCTGAGAATCAGACTCCTCCGCCGGAGGGGCTGAGGGAAGAATATCCAGCAACTGATGAATGGATGCAATAAGATCATTCACTATGGCGTCCCCGTCTGGAGAATTAAGATTGAGAGCGCTCCCAGGATCAGAATCCTGATCAGCTGTTTCCGCATCATCAACCAGAGAATCCCCCCACTGAGACCCTAAACAATATGATGTCGAGGGAAATTCTAAGCGGGCTCGCTTAGACGATCTGGGGCTAGGTTCTAAGTCCGAACCCTCCGTCTGGGATGTATGAGATACCCCGTGAGGACATTGTTGGTCCAACTGAGGGGGATCAGGGAACAATGATTCAACAGAGTCCCTTTGCTGAGATACCGGTCTGGACTGCAAGGCTTCTAGTATCTTAGCCATAGTCTCAGAGAGTTGATCCTTAAAGGCTGCAAACTCAGTCCCCGTCACCTGGACAGTGTCAACAGGTGGCTCCCCCTGGGCCCCTCTTAGCAGAGGATCCGGCTGAGGAAGTGTCACAGGGGTCGAACACTGTACACAATGAGGGTCAGTGGAACCTGCCTGTAGCTGGGTCTTACAAGCGGCGCAGGCAGCATAATAAGCCTGTGTTTTGGCACCCCTGCCTTTTGTGGGCGCCATGCTATAGTTTTCCCTGAGTAACACAATAGGGTATATAGCCAGAAAGAACTGTGCTCATACAGTGTAAATTATATACAGTACACAAATAATGTACCCATACAATACAGCACCATGGGGCTAGCACCACATGTGCTGTTTACCAGCCGCCTAAGCGGTTGTGAGGCCACCAGAGACCGTGTCTGGGTCTCCCATGAATATGTCCCTCTCTGCAGCGTCGGTGGAGCTGACAGGAATGGCTGCGGCGTCCTGACGAGCTGAGGAAGCTGTGGGCGTGGCCTAGAAAGAGCGCGAAACGGGCGCTCATACTGTGTACAGTGAGGGGAGTGGAGCATGTAAATCATACTCCAGCCCTCATTGCTGCTCGCTCCGTGCAGCGTCCCGCCCTTCCCCTGCCTGTCAGGGCTGAGGGCGGGAGAAAAAAAGGGAAACTAGGCCGCAATGAAGCCGGGGACTGTAGTAATAAACGCGGCCGCCGTAAAAGCGCGGTCGCGTGAAAGTCCCCGGCGAACTACAAGTCCCAGCCGCGCCGCAGTGTCCCGTGGCAACGGCGGTCAGTGCGGTAGCCCTTACATATAAACACACTCAGCGACGCTGAGTGTGTAATGGCACATATAGACCCGGTCAGCGCCGCGGTCCCCGGTGCACTAGCACACCCAGCAAAGCTGAGGTGATGCCGTGCGCGGTCCCCATAGGGATACAGAGTACCTTTAAGATGCAGGGCCATGTCCCTGAACGGTATCGGCTCCTATCCATCAGGCTCCACAGGAGTTGTGGATGAAGCCCGGTCTCAGTGCCTGGAGACCGATAAGATCCCACTTCACCCAGAGCCCTAAGGGGGATGGGGAAGGAAAAACAGCATGTGGGCTCCAGCCGCCGTACCCGCAATGGATACCTCAACCTTAACAACACCGCCGACAAAAGTGGGGTGAGAAGGGAGCATGCTGGGGGCCCTATATGGGCCCACTTTTCTTCCATCCGACCTAGTCAGCAGCTGCTGCTGACTAATCTGTGGAGCTGTGCTGTGCGTGTCTGACCTCCTTCGCACAAAGCAAAAAACTGAGCAGCCCGTGGGAGCACGGGGGGTGTATTGGCAGAAGGGGAGGGGCCTAACACTTTTAAGTGTAGTACTTTGTGCGGCCTCCGGAGGCATAGCCTATACACCCAATTGTCTGGGTCTCCCAATAGAGCGAAAAAGAAATATTAAATATTGTGCTTGTAAGACTAAATAGAAAAAAATAAATATTTTGTTTGTAAAACTACACAATATAAAAAAAAATATTGAATATTGTCTTTGTAAACGTTTAAACAAAACAAAAATATTGAATATTGACATTGTAAAAGTCTAAAGAAAATATACAAAAAGAATATTAAAAATATTGTGCTTGTAAAACTAAACATAATAAAAAATAAAGTGTTTATAAAAGTCTACACAAAATATAAAAAAAAAAAATTAAATATTGTGCTTGTAAAAGTCTAAACATAATATAACATTATTCAACCAATATCCACAAAAGAGAAAAACACTTAAAATTACAATGTCCTTAGTAAATACACCCCCCCCCCCCCAAAAAAAAAACAAAAAACTAAAAACAAATGCAAATTTTTATTTGTGGGGCTTTTGTTTGCTGTTTTTACAAAGTTTGCATTTTTATTTATTTTTTAAAAACTGATATCATAAACAAAAACACAAAACCACAACTTGTAAATTTACAGAATGATGTTGCCAGGTAATTTTCAACACCAAATTAACTTTGTAACAATAATTGCAAGTTTTCTTTCTTCACCATTTCACCTCACTTGTGATACTTTCAGTTTTCCAAAAGATTCACTGCTAAAATAATTGTCATTCAAAACTACAAATCTTCAAGCAAAAAAAACAAACAAAAAAACAAAAACCTCTCATACGTGTGTCATCAGGACAATAAATAAAACAAAAAAGTCCCGGCTCTTGGATAAGGAGAGAAAACAGAAACAAAAACAAACTACGGCGCCTTCGAGGCACAAATTACAGTTATGTGCAATTTTGGTTCATCAATTTTTTTCAAATCCAACGACTGATTCTTATGTTTCCTTCTGCCCTGATTTCAAGAAATACTTCTATGTTTAATCATTTATGGATTTTGCACAAAACGAGCGTGAAATTACACACAAGCGAGATGAACAAGAGAAATCTTTGTTGTAGCCAACAATGTGCACAATATTATATATATAAATTTATTGAACATTCATCTACAACGTTATTGGATAATTCTTGCGTCTTTTCCTTTTCTTATACAAGGCTGCGGATCTTCTCCGTGAAGCCTCCTGCAGTCGTCCTCAATCATCTTCATCTTCTTCGGTATCGTCATTCAATCTTCTTATTATCCTGATGAAGACTTTCTCCTCGCTCTTCGTTGTCAGCTCCGAGGTTTTCAGGAAAGTCGTTCAAATGGGAATGTAAACAATGTAACTTCAAATTCATCAGACGACACAAGGCTTGGAACCGTTTCATCATCTTCTCCACGATGGACTTAAAAATGTTGTTACCCAGAAATTTTTTCACAACTTTTTTAAAAGAATCCCAAACCATTTCCTCAACAGTTTTCATTTTTGTTTTGTAAACTTCGTCCTTCATTAGTTTCCAAATATCCGGCCCCGTGTCCTCCCTCAGTTTTGCTTTGTACAGTTTCTGAAACTTGGTACACACATACTTAAGTCTCTCCTTATTTTGGTAGAGCTTTCACAAATGGCTTCATCAGTCCAAGCTTAATGTGGAGCGGTGGAGGAGGACTTTACTGGGATCAAGAAAACTTTCCGCAATGAAGGGAATTTTGTTTACTTACCGTAAATTCCTTTTCTTCTAGCTCCAATTGGGAGACCCAGACAGTGGGTGTATAGCTACTGCCCTCTGGAGGCCGCACAAAGAACTACACTTAAAAGTGTAAGGCCCCTCCCCTTCTGGCTATACACCCTCCCGTAGGAGTACAGATTCCTCAGTTTTAGTACCAAAGCAAGAAGGAGGAAAGCCAATAACAGTTTCAAAAACAAATTCAATCCGATAACATGATCGGAGAACTTAAGAAACAACATGAACAACATGTGCACCCGAAAAACGAAACCCTAAGAACAAATAGGGCGGGTGCTGGGTCTCCCAATTGGAGCTAGAAGAAAAGGAATTTACGGTAAGTAAACAAAATTCCCTTCTTCTTTTTCGCTCCTAATTGGGAGACCCAGACAGTGGGACGTCCAAAAGCAGTCCCTGGGTGGGTAAAAAGATACCACATGAACGGGCTGTCAGACAGCCTCTTCCTACAGGTGGGCCACCGCCGCCTGAAGGACCTGTCTACCTAGGCTGGCATCTGCCGAAGCGTAGGTATGCACTTGATAGTGTTTGGTAAACGTGTGCAGACTCGACCAGGTAGCCGCTTGGCACACTTGCTGAGCCGTAGCCTGATGCCGCAATGCCCAGGACGCACCCACGGCTCTGGTAGAATGGGCCTTCAGTCCAGATGGAATCGGAAGCCCAGCAGAACGGTATGTGTGAAGAATTGGTTCCTTGATCCACCGCGCCAGGGTGGATTTGGAAGCTTGCGATCCCTTATGCTGACCAGCGACTAGGACAAAGAGCGCATCAGAACGGCGTAGAGCCGCCGTGCGAGAAATGTAAATCCTGAGTGCTCTCACCAGGTCCAACAGATGTAAACCCTTTTCAAATTGGTGAACTGGATGCGGACACAAAGATGGTAAAGTGATATCCTGATTGAGATGAAAGGAAGAAACCACCTTGGGAGAAAACTCTGGAATTGGACGCAGTACTACCTTGTCTTGGTGAAACACCAGGAAGGGAGATTTGCAAGATAACGCCGCTAGCTCGGACACTCTTCGAAGAGACGTGACCGCCACAAGAAAAACTACCTTTTGTGAAAGCTGAGAAAGGGGAACCTCTTTCAAAGGCTCGAAAGGCGGCTTCTGGAGAGCAATGAGAACCTTGTTCAGATCCCAGGGTTCCAATGGCCGTCTGTAAGGAGGAACGATATGACAAACTCCTTGGAGAAACGTGCGTACTTTAGAAAGCTGTGCCAAGCGCTTCTGAAAGAATACGGATAGCGCGGAGACTTGACCCTTAAGAGAGCTAAGCGACAAGCCTTTTTCCAACCCAGACTGCAGGAAGGAAAGAAAAGTTGGCAATGCAAATGGCCAGGGAGAAAACCCTTGAGCCACGCACCACGCTAAGAATATCTTCCACGTTCTGTGATAGATCTTAGCTGAGGATGGTTTTCTAGCCTGTCTCATTGTGGCAACAACTTCATGAGATAAACCTGAGGCCGCTAGGATCCAGGACTCAATGGCCACACAGTCAGGTTCAGGGCCGCAGAATTCAGATGGAAAAACGGCCCTTGAGACAGCAAATCTGGACGGTCTGGTAGTGTCCACGGTTGGCCTACGGTGAGATGCCACAGATCCGGGTACCACGACCTTCTTGGCCAATCTGGAGCGACGAGTATGGCTCGATGGCAGTCGGACCTGATTTTCCGGAGAACTCTGGGTAACAATGCTAGAGGTGGGAACACATAGGGGAGTCGGAATTGCGACCAATCCTGAACCAAGGCGTCTGCCGCCAGTGCTCGGTGATCGTGAGACCGTGCCATGAAAACTGGGACCTTGTTGTTGTGTCGTGACGCCATCAGATCGACGTCCGGCGTCCCCCAGCGGCAACAGATCTGCTGAAACACGTCCGGGTGAAGGGACCATTCTCCTGCGTCCATGCCCTGGCGACTGAGAAAGTCTGCTTCCCAGTTTTCCACGCCTGGGATGTGAACTGCGGATATGGTGGACGCTCTGCTTTCCACCCACGTCAAAATCCGTTGGACTTCTTGAAAAGCTTGGCGACTGCGTGTTCCCCCTTGGTGGTTGATGTACGCCACCGCCGTGGAATTGTCCGACTGAATCCGAATCTGTTTGCCTTCCAGCCATTGTTGGAAGGCTCGCAGGGCAAGATAGATTGCTCTGATTTCCAGAACATTGATCTGCAGGGTGGACTCTTCCAGAGTCCACATCCCCTGAGCCCTGTGGTGGAGATACACCGCTCCCCACCCTGATAGGCTCGCATCCGTCGTGACCACTGCCCAGGACGGGGGAAGGAACGACTTTCCCTGTGACAATGAGGTGGGGAGAAGCCACCAACGCAGAGAGTCCTTGGCAGTCTGAGAGAGGGAGACAGTCCTGTCGAGGGACGTCGATCTCCCGTCCCATTGGCGTAGAATGTCCCATTGTAGAGGGCGCAGATGAAACTGCGCGAACGGGACTGCCTCCATTGCTGCTACCATCTTTCCTAGGAAATGCATGAGGCGCCTCAGTGAGTGCGACTGGCTCTGAAGGAGAGATTGCACTCCAGTCCGTAGCGAGCACTGCTTGTCCAGTGGAAGCTTCACTATCGCTGAGAGAGTATGAAACTCCATGCCAAGATAAGTCAGAGATTGGGTCGGGGTTAGATGAGACTTTGGAAAGTTGATAATCCACCCGAAACTCTGGAGAGTGTCTAGTGCCACCTTCAGACTGTGTTGGCATGCCTCTTGAGAGGGTGCCTTTATAAGCAGGTCGTCTAGATACGGGATGACCGAGTGACCCTGCGAGTGCAGAACAGCTACTACTGCTGCCATGACCTTGGTGAAGACCCGGGGGGCTGTTGCCAGACAGAAAGGTAACGCTACGAACTGCAGGTGTTCGTCGTGTATGACGAAGCGTAGGAAACGCTGATGCTCTGGTGCGATCGGCACGTGGAGATACGCATCTTTGATATCTATTGATGCTAGAAAATCTCCTTGAGACATTGAGGCTATGACGGAGCGTAGGGATTCCATCCGGAACCTCCTGACTTTTACGTGTCTGTTGAGCAACTTTAGATCCAGGACGGGCCGATACGATCCGTCCTTTTTTGGGACCACAAACAGATTGGAGTAAAAACCGTGACCTTGTTCCTGAAGAGGGACGGAGGTCACCACTCCTTCCGCTTTTAGAGCGGCCACCGCCTGCAACAGAGCATCGGCTCGGTCTGGTGGGGGAGAAGTTCTGAAGAAACGAGTTGGCGGACGAGAACTGAACTCTATCCTGTACCCGTGAGACAGAATATCCCTCACCCAACGGTCTTTGACGTGTGACAGCCAGATGTCGCCAAAGTGGGAAAGCCTCCCACCGACCGCGGGTGTGGGAATCGGAGACCGCAAGTCAGGAGGACGCCGTTTTGGCAACGGTTCCTCCGGCTGCCCTTTTTGGGCGTGACTGAGACCTCCAAGAATCTGAGCGTCTCTGGTCTTTTTGAGTCTTTTTTGACGAGGCGAATTGGGACCTGCCCGGTCCTCGAAAGGACCGATAACCAGACTGACCCTTCCTCTGTTGGGGTCTGTTTTGTCTGTGTTGCGGTAAGGATGAGTCCTTACCCTTGGAGTGTTTGATGATTTCATCCAAACGCTCTCCAAACAATCGGTCACGAGAAAAAGGCAAATTGGTTAAGCACTTCTTGGAATGAGAATCTGCTTTCCAATGTCTCAACCACAGGGCCCTACGCAAAACAACGGAGTTGGCTGACGCCACTGCCGTGCGGCTTGTAGCGTCAAGAACAGCATTAATCGCGTACGACGCGAATGCCGCCATTTGCGAGGTCAATGGTGCTACCTGCGGGGCAAATGCACGTGTGACGGAGTCAACTCGCGCAAGCCCGGCTGAGATAGCTTGGAGTGCCCATACGGCTGCAAAAGAAGGCGCTAATGACGCTCCAATCGCTTCATAGATGGATTTCAGCCAGAGCTCCATCTGCCTGTCAGTGGCATCTTTAAGTGCCGCTCCATCTTCAACTGCAACCAAGGATCTAGCTGCAAGCCTGGAAATTGGAGGATCCACTTTTGGACACTGGGTCCAACCCTTGACCACCTCAGGGGGAAAAGGATAGCGTGTATCTTTAAGCCGTTTAGGAAAACGCCTTTCAGGATAAGCGTGGGGTTTCTGGATTGCGTCTCTAAAGTCAGCGTGGTCCAGAAAAGTGCTTAAAGTACGCTTAGGGTATCTGAAATGGATTCTCTCGTGCTGCGAAGCTGACTCCTCCACAAGAGGAGCTGGTGGGGAAATATTTAACATCTTATTGATGTTAAATATAAGATCATTAACTATGGCGTCACCATCTGGTGTATCTAGATTGAGAGCGGTCCCAGGATCAGAATCCTGATCAGTTACGTCCGCCTCATCACCCATAGATTCATCTCGCTGGGATCCTGACCATTGAGATGAATGTGAAGGCCCGTCATAGCGAGCCCGCTTAGGCTGCCCGGGGCCATCGTCCGAGTCAGAGTCTTCACCCTGAGGTGTATATGCCCGTCCCGGAGCTTGGAGCTGAGGGGGACCAGGGGGCAATGATTGCACAGTGTCCGTGGCCTGAAGTACAGGCCTAGCTCGCAATGTGTCAAGAATTTGTGACATAGTGAGAGACATTCTGTCAGCAAAAGCTGCAAACTCAGTGCCTGTCACCTGGACAGCATTCACAGGTGGTACACCCTGGGTCACGTCCAGCAGAGGTCCCGACTGTGCAAGCGCCGCAGGGGCCGAGCACTGCACACAATGGGGGTCCGTGGAGCCTGCCGGTAGAAAAGTCCCACATGCGGTGCAGGAAGCATATAATGTCTGTGCCTTGGCACCCTTGCGTTTTGCGGACGACATGCTGCTGGCTCTCTGAATGTGAGAGAGTCTATAGCCAAAGGGCGACCAGCGCTATGCAATACAAAGTATTTGTAGCAACAAAATACTAAGAATACTACTGGCACAAGAGGGGGTGAGCCCTGAGGGCTGCTTACCGCCCGCTGAATAGCGGGTAAGAGGCTGCAGAATTCCTTGTCTGGGTCTCCCCGGCTCCCCTCTGCAGCTCAGCGTGTCAGCAGGAATGGCTGCCGGCGTCTGTGGAGAGGGGCGGTCCGTGGGAGTTCCCAAACAAAAGTGCGGGAAACAGTGTCCCCTCTGTGCCGATTGTGAGGGCTGGAGTATGTAAAAACGACTCCAGCCCTCAGCGCTGATGCACTGGCCAGCGTCCCGCCCCTCTCCTGACTGGCAGGTCTGGGGGCGGGAACGAACGGGAGCAGGCCGCAAAAGCCGGGGACTCGAGTTATCAGCGCGGCCGCCGTAAAAGCGCGGGCCGCGCTGAAGTCCCCGGCGCACCACAAGTGCCAGCCGCGCCGCAGTCCCAGCGGCCGGCATGACCGATTTCTAGACGTGGCCAGCGTCCCGCCCCTCTCCTGACTGGCAGGTCCGGGGGCGGGAACGAACGGAAGCAGGCCGCAAAAGCCGGGGACTCGAGTTATCAGCGCGGCCGCCGTAAAAGCGCGGGCCGCGCTGAAGTCCCCGGCGCACCACAAGTGCCAGCCGCGCCGCAGTCCCAGCGGCCGGCGCGACCGATTCCTGGAAGTGTGCCTGCTTCAGCTAAGCTGAATGAGGCCATGGCACAAGCGCCGTAGCGCTGATGTCCCCCGGCGCACTACAACACCCAGCATGCTGCGGTGTGAGCGCCAAATGCACGGGGACACAGAGTACCTTGAGGATGCAGGGCCATGTCCCTGATGTACTCCGCTCCATCCAGCATCTTCTCCAGGGGCTGTAGATGGAGCCCGGTCTCAGTGCCTGGAGACCGGTAAATCCCACTTCACCCAGAGCCCTGTAAAAAGGGATGGGGAAGGAATCAGCATGTGGGCTCCTGCCGCCGTACCCGCAATGGGTACCTCAACCTTACAAACACCTCCGACATACAGTGGGGTGAGAAGGGAGCATGCTGGGAGCCCTGTTTATGGGCCCTCTTTTCTTCCATCCGACATAGTCAGCAGCTACTGCTGACTAAAAACAATGGAGCTATGCGTGCGTGTCTGACCTCCTTGCGCACAAAGCTAAAACTGAGGAATCTGTACTCCTACGGGAGGGTGTATAGCCAGAAGGGGAGGGGCCTTACACTTTTAAGTGTAGTTCTTTGTGCGGCCTCCAGAGGGCAGTAGCTATACACCCACTGTCTGGGTCTCCCAATTAGGAGCGAAAAAGAAAAACTTCTTGACTCCAAGTTGCACAGATGTTCTCGTTGGCTCCAGTGATGAGTCCTATCCCGGCTGTCCCATTCACACAAAAAGTATGGGGACTTCGTGTATCCTCCTCGCTGCCTAAGGCTATGTGCCCACGCTGCGGAAAATGCGCGGAATTTGCGGCGGATTTTTCGCGGAAATTCAGCGAATTTTTCAAACACCTGCAGCACAGCTACTCCCCAGCCATTTTTATGGCATTTGGGAACTGTTATGCCCACGCTGCGTTTTTTTCCGCAGCGGAAATAATGTGGATTTCCCTGCGGAAAAATCAGCAGCATGGTAATTATTCCTGCGGACTTCTCCGCAGGGTCCCATATACTTACCTGCCTTGATAGAAGACAACGATGTCACTTTCTCTGTCCGGTGCACAGGAGCGCGGTCGACCCAGGTACAGGAAGGAAGAGGTGGGTGGGCCTGCACGAGCTTCGGTCATGTGACAGCCGGAGCTAGTGCAGGCCCGCCCACCTCCAGCACAGTGCACCAGACGCTGACAGAGTGACCCGGCCGCCGGAGAGCGAGGTGCTGCGTGATGGAGGTAAGTATGAACGCCCCGATCACTGCAGCACTTGTTCTGCATTGAGGATGCAGTGCCGAAGCCATGGTACTGTATCCTCAATGCAGAATGACAGCACCATATCCGCAGGACATTCCGCTGTATATCCGCAGCTTGGAAACAGACAGACGTTTTGCTGTGGATTTCTGGGAGCACCTGCGGAATGTCTTGTGGATATAACCGCAGGACACTGTCCCCGTGGGCACATAGCCTTAAGAGCAAAGTGAGAACTTTCAGATCACCACATATTGACCATTCTTGATCCTCGTAGTGAAGGTTCCTGATAATGAAGTCTAAACTCCCATAGTTTCCCCTCCAGGCACTGAAGCCTACTGTACTCACTGCATTGTGCATTCGCAGCTTTCAGACATTTTTCAGGATGAATTGTTTCCACTTGCTCTCAGGAACATCCCTGCAATACACTAGAGCACCGTCTTCAGAAAAATAATTCCTTTTTTCTGCTCTATACCATGAAAATCAGGTACCAGGAGCGAGGCAGGTTCTTTTTCCTTTAGTCTGGAGCCTGAAAGTCTTGCAGAAGGTTTAGGAAGGTCCAAGTCTCCGGAATAAAGCTTTTAATTTGAGATGTGAAAAATTTCTAAGCAATCTAATGACACCAAAATCATCCACCAAAAGGTCCCGCAAAGAGGTCAATGAAAAGAAAAAGCCCATGGAGGCAGTGTTTGTGGAACAACTGTACGTGATGGAAGTTTTTTTATATTTTCATAGATTGAAAGTATTTAAAAATCCCCTCTTACTTTTTACACGTCATCTTGCAGACCTGTTACCTTTCCCTACATAGATGTGTGTGGGCAGGTGCAAAACTTTGTAGACCCATATCAAACTCTGGCCGCTGGCTGCTTTTATTTGGTCCACGATGTTATTCTGTATGGAGGGCAATGGGGGAGGGGGGCATTATTCTGTATGGAGGGCTATGTGGGGGCCATTATTCTGTATGGAGGGCTATGTGGGGCCATTATTCTGTATGGAGGGCTATGTGGGGCCATTATTCTGTATGGAGGGCTATGTGGGGCCATTATTCTGTATGGAGGGCTATGTGGGGCACATTATTCTGTATGGAGGGCTATGTGCGGCCCATTATTCTGTATGGAGGGCTATGTGAGGCCCATTATTCTGTATGGAGGGCTACGTGGAGCCCATTATTCTGTATGGAGGGCTACGTGGGGCCCATTATTCTGTATGGAGGGCTACGTGGGGCCCATTATTCTGTATGGAGGGCTATGTGGGGACATTATTCTGTATGGAGGACTATGTGGGGCCCATTATTCTGTATGGAGGGCTATGTGGGGCCCATTATTCTGTATGGAGGGCTATGTGGGCCCATTATTCTGTATGGAGGGCTTCTTGGGGCCCATTCTGTATGGAGGGCTATGTGGGGCACATGATTCTGTATGGAGGGCTATGTGGGGCACATTATTCTGTATGGAGGGCTATGTGGGGCCCATTATTCTGTATGGAGGACTATGTGGGGCCCATTATTCTGTATGGAGGGCTATGTGGGGCCTATTATTCTGTATGGAGGGCTATGTGGGGCACATTATTCTGCATGGAGGGCTATGTGGGGCACATTATTCTGTATGGAGGGCTATGTGGGGCCCATTATTCTGCATGGAGGGCTATGTGGGGCCCATTCTGTATGGAGGACTATGTGGGGCCCATTATTCTGTATGGAGGACTATGTGGGGCACATTATTCTGCATGGAGGACTATATGGGGCCCATTATTTTGTATGGAGGGCTATGTGGGGCCCATTATTCTGCATGGAGGGCTATGTGGGGCACATTATTCTGCATGGAGGACTATATGGGGCCCATTATTCTGCATGGAGGGCTATGTGGGGCACATTATTCTGCATGGAGGACTATATGGGGCCCATTATTTTGTATGGAGGACTATATGGGGCCCATTATTCTGTATGTAAGGCTATGTGGGGCCCATTATTCTGTATGGAGGACTATATGGGGCCCACAACTAGGTTTGCCCATGACGTTGTCTATGTTTTTAATTTTGGCCCAGTAAGGAATCAGCTCTGGTAGGCAATAGCAGGGACACAGTATAGAGGCACACACAGGTGTTTTATTCACACTGATCACAAAGATCTTAATTCAGACATGTATGTAAAGCACAAGTCCAGCCTGTTAACAGCACAGCACAGGTCCTGGAGGTGCCAGTTCATTCAGGTATATAGTTCCCACAGACCCTGCTTCAGCTATCCATCCCACCACCCGCATAGAGGTTCTGGCTGCCTATTTATGCTGTGCTAATCCTGCAGCTGTGCACCTCTTGAGCTTTGCCTCATAAACATGAAAGGGCAGAGAAGATCCAGGCCGGGGTTTGACCTCTTCCCTGCTGCTCCCCAGTGCAATACGTACATGCTGTGAGGACTATAACTCCCATCTACCACCATACCCTTCACTGCCTCACAGCCCAATGACAGGGAAACTGTAAAACTGGCAGTTATCAATGATAATCATGGAGCCCAGGAGTCTGTCAGACAAAGCTGAGGTAACTATATATTGATCCGCGCCCCTTCATCACTGCTGTCCTGTGGGAAGTCGTCATTACTGTAAGGCTACTTTCACACATCAGTTTTTTCCCATCAGGTACAATCCGGAAAAAAACGGGTAAACCGGATCCGGTATCGCATCCGGTTTATCCCCATAGACTTGCATTGTAACCGGATTGTACCTGAAGGCTTTGCGGTGCATCCGGTTTTTTCCGGATGCGGCAAAATAAATAAATGCGGCGGCCGGATAGAACGTTCCCTGCAACGTTTTTTGCTCCGGCAAAAAGAACGGAATTTTGTTTACTTACCGTAAATTCCTTTTCTTCTAGCTCTAATTGGGAGACCCAGACAATTGGGTGTATAGGCTATGCCTCCGGAGGCAGCACAAAGTATTACACTCAAAAGTGTTAAGCCCCTCCCCTTCTGCCTATACACCCCCCGTGCTCCCACGGGCTCCTCAGTTTTGGTGCAAAAGCAAGAAGGAGGAAATATAATTACAAACTGGTTTAAAGTAACTTCAATCCGAAGGAACATCGGAGAACTGAAACCATTCAACATGAACAACATGTGTACACAAAAAAACAGGGGCGGGTGCTGGGTCTCCCAATTAGAGCTAGAAGAAAAGGAATTTACGGTAAGTAAACAAAATTCCGTTCTTCTTTTTCGCTCTATTGGGAGACCCAGACAATTGGGACGTCCAAAAGCAGTCCCTGGGTGGGTAAAATAATACCTCGTAAGGGAGCCGTAAAACGGCCCTTTCCTACAGGTGGGCAACCGCCGCCTGAAGGACTCGTCTACCTAGGCTGGCATCCGCCGCAGCATAGGTATGCACCTGATAGTGTTTCGTGAAAGTGTGCAGGCTCGACCAGGTAGCCGCCTGACACACTTGCTGAGCCGTAGCCTGGTGCCTCAAAGCCCAGGACGCGCCCACGGCTCTGGTAGAATGGACCTTCAGCCCTGAGGGAACCGGAAGCCCAGCCGAACGGTAAGCTTCGATAATTGGCTCCTTGATCCACCGAGCCAGGGTTGATTTGGAAGCCTGTGACCCTTTACGCTGGCCAGCGACAAGGACAAAGAGTGCATCCGAGCGGCGCAGGGGCGCCGTACGAGAAATGTAGAATCTGAGTGCTCTCACCAGATCTAACAAGTGCAAATCCTTTTCACATTGGTGAACTGGATGAGGATAAAAAGAAGGTAAGGAGATATCCTGATTGAGATGAAAGGGGGATACAACCTTAGGGAGAAATTCCGGAACCGGACGTAGAACCACCTTGTCCTGGTGAAACACCAGAAAAGGGGCTTTGCATGACAACGCTGCTAGCTCAGACACTCTCCGAAGAGAGGTGACTGCTACTAGGAAGACCACCTTCTGCGAAAGGCGTGAGAGAGAGATATCTCTCATTGGCTCGAATGGTGGTTTCTGAAGAACCATCAGCACCCTGTTCAGATCCCAGGGTTCTAACGGCCGCTTGTAAGGTGGAACGATGTGACAAACTCCCTGCAGGAACGTGCGTACCTGTGGAAGTCTAGCTAGGCGCTTCTGGAAAAACACCGAGAGTGCAGAAACTTGTCCCTTAAGGGAGCCAAGCGACAAACCCTTTTCCAGTCCAGATTGAAGGAAGGACAGAAAAGTAGGTAATGCAAATGGCCAGGGAGAAAAACCCTGAGCAGAGCACCATGACAGAAAAATTTTCCACGTCCTGTGATAGATCTTGGCGGACGTTGGTTTCCTAGCCTGTCTCATAGTGGCAATGACATCCTGAGATAATCCTGAAGACGCTAGGATCCAGGACTCAATGGCCACGCAGTCAGGTTGAGGGCCGCAGAATTCAGATGGAAAAACGGCCCTTGAGACAGCAAGTCTGTTCGGTCTGGTAGTGCCCACGGTTGGCCGACCGTGAGATGCCACAGATCCGGGTACCACGACCTCCTCGGCCAGTCTGGAGCGACGAGGATGGCGCGGCGGCAGTCGGCCCTGATCTTGCGTAACACTCTGGGCAACAGTGCCAGCGGAGGAAACACATACGGGAGCTGAAACTGCGACCAATCCTGAACTAAGGCGTCTGCCGCCAGAGCTCTGGGGTCTTGAGACCGTGCCATGAACATTGGTACCTTGTTGTTGTGCCGGGACGCCATGAGGTCGACGTCCGGCACCCCCCAGCGGCAACAGATCTCCTGAAACACGTCCGGGTGAAGGGACCATTCCCCTGCGTCCATGCCCTGGCGACTGAGATAATCTGCTTCCCAGTTTTCCACGCCTGGGATGTGAACTGCGGATATGGTGGAGGACGTGGCTTCCACCCACATCAAGATCCGCCGGACTTCCTGGAAGGCTTGACGACTGCGTGTGCCGCCTTGGTGATTGATGTATGCCACCGCTGTGGAATTGTCCGACTGAATTCGGATCTGCTTGCCTGCCAGCCACTGCTGGAACGCTTTCAGGGCAAGATACACTGCCCGAATTTCCAGAACATTGATCTGAAGCGAGGACTCTTGCCGGGTCCACGTACCCTGAGTCCTGTGGTGGAGAAAAACCGCTCCCCATCCTGACAGACTCGCGTCTGTCGTGACTACTTCCCAGGATGGGGGAAGGAAGGATTTCCCCTTCGATAATGAAGTGGGAAGAAGCCACCACCGAAGGGAGGCTTTGGTCGCCTGAGAGAGGGAGACGGTCCTGTCGAGGGACGTCGGCTTCCTGTCCCATTTGCGTAGGATGTCCCATTGAAGGGGACGCAGGTGAAACTGCGCGAAAGGGACTGCTTCCATTGCTGCCACCATCTTCCCCAAGAAGTGCATGAGGCGCCTCAAGGGGTGTGACTGGCCTTGAAGGAGAGACTGTACCCCTTTCTGTAGTGACTGCTGTTTGATCAGCGGAAGCTTCACTATCGCTGAGAGGGTATGAAACTCCATGCCAAGGTACGTCAGCGATTGGGCCGGTGTCAGATTTGACTTTGGAAAATTGATGATCCACCCGAAACTCTGGAGAGTCTCCAGGGTAACGTCGAGGCTGTGTTGGCATGCCTCTTGAGAGGGTGCCTTGATCAACAGATCGTCCAAGTACGGGATCACAGAATGACCCTGAGAATGGAGGACCGCTACTACAGTAGCCATAACCTTGGTGAAAACCCGTGGGGCTGTTGCCAGGCCGAATGGAAGTGCCACGAACTGCAGGTGTTCGTTTTCCATGGCGAAGCGCAAGAAGCGTTGGTGCTCTGGGGCAATCGGAACGTGGAGATAAGCATCTTTGATATCGATCGATGCAAGGAAATCTCCCTGGGACATTGAGGCGATGACGGAACGGAGGGATTCCATCCGGAACCGCCTGGTCTTTACGTGTTTGTTGAGAAGTTTCAGGTCCAGGACAGGACGGAAGGACCCGTCCTTCTTTGGGACCACAAACAAGTTGGAGTAAAAACCGTGGCCCTGTTGCTGAAGAGGAACAGGGACCACCACTCCTTCTGCCTTCAGGGTGCCCAGCGCCTGCCGAAGAGCCTCGGCTCGCTCGGGAGGCGGAGAGGACCGGAAGAATCGAGTCGGGGGACGAGAGATGAACTCTATCTTGTAACCGTGAGAGAGAATGTCTCTCACCCAGCGGTCTTTTATTTGTGGCAGCCAGGTGTCGCAAAAGCGGGAGAGCCTGCCACCGACCGAGGATGCTACTAGAGGAGGTAGAAAGTCATGAGGCAGCCGCTTTGTTAGCGGTGCTCCCAATGGCCTTTTTAGGACGTGACCTAGACCGCCATGCATCAGAGTTCCTTTGTTCTTTCTGAGACCTTTTGGACGAGGAGAATTGGGACCTGCCCGCGCCCCGAAAGGACCGAAACCTCGACTGCCCTCTCCTCTGTTGGGAGAGGTTCTGCTTGGGCTGGGGTAAGGATATATCCTTTCCCTTGGATTGTTTGATGATTTCATCCAGGCGCTCGCCAAAGAGCCTGTCGCCAGAAATTGGCAAACCGGTTAAACGCTTTTTGGAAGCGGAATCTGCCTTCCACTCCCGTAGCCACAAGGCCCTGCGGACTACTACCGAATTGGCGGTCGCAACTGCCGTACGGCTCACAGAGTCCCGGACAGCATTAATAGCGTAAGACGCAATTGCCGAGGTCTGGGAGGTAATGGAAGCCACTTGTGGCGCGGCCGCTTCAATTTTCGCTTGACCTGCTGATATAGCTTGTAGCGCCCATACGGCTGCGAATGCTGGGGCAAAAGAAGCTCCGATAGCTTCATAGATGGATTTCATCCAGAGCTCCATCTGCCTGTCAGTGGCATCTTTAAGCGAGGCCCCATCTTCCACTGCAAGTATGGATCTAGCCGCCAGTCTGGAGATTGGAGGATCCACTTTGGGACATTGAATCCAACCTTTAACCACTTCCGGGGGAAAAGGATAACGTGTATCCTTAAGGCGCTTAGAGAAACGCTTATCCGGACAAGCATGGTGATTCTGGATTGCCTCTCTGAAATCAGAGTGGTCTAGAAACATACTCTGTGTTCGCTTGGGGAACCTGAAGCGAAATTTCTCCTGCTGAGAATCTGACTCCTCCGCCGGAGGGGCTGAGGGAAGAATATCCAGCAACTGATGAATGGATGCAATAAGATCATTCACTATGGCGTCCCCGTCTGGAGAATTAAGATTGAGAGCGCTCCCAGGATCAGAATCCTGATCAGCTGTCTCCGCATCATCAACCAGAGAATCCCCCCGCTGAGACCCTAAACAATATGATGTCGAGGGAAATTCTAAGCGGGCCCGCTTAGACGATCTGGGGCTAGGTTCTAAATCCGAACCCTCCGTCTGGGATGTATGAGATACCCCGTGAGGACATTGTTGGTCCAACTGAGGGGGGTCAGGGAACAATGATTCAACAGAGTCCCTTTGCTGAGATACCGGTCTGGACTGCAAGGCTTCTAGTATCTTAGCCATAGTCTCAGAGAGTTGATCCTTAAAGGCTGCAAACTCAGTCCCCGTCACCTGGACAGTGTCAACAGGTGGCTCCCCCTGGGCCCCTCTTAGCAGAGGCTCCGGCTGAGTAAGTGTCACAGGGGTCGAACACTGTACACAATGAGGGTCAGTGGAACCTGCCGGTAGCTGGGTCTTACATGCGGCGCATGCAACATAATAAGCCTGTGTTTTGGCACCCCTGCCTTTTGTGGGCGCCATGCTATAGTTTTCCCTGAGTAACACAATAGGGTATATAGCCAGAAAGAACTGTGCTCATACAGTGTAAATTATATACAGTACACAAATAATGTACCAATACAATACAGCACCATGGGGCTAGCACCACATGTGCTGCTTACCAGCCGCCTAAGCGGTTGTGAGGCCACCAGAGACCGTGTCTGGGTCTCCCATGAATATGTCCCTCTCTGCAGCGTCGGTGGAGCTGACAGGAATGGCTGCGGCGTCCTGACGAGCTGAGGAAGCTGTGGGCGTGGCCTAGAAAGAGCGCGAAACGGGCGCTCACACTGTGCACAGTGAGGGGAGTGGAGCATGTAAATCATACTCCAGCCCTCATTGCTGCTCGCTCCGTGCAGCGTCCCGCCCTTCCCCTGCCTGTCAGGGCTGAGGGCGGGAGAAAAAAAAAGGGAAACTAGGCCGCAATGAAGCCGGGGACTGTAGTAATAAACGCGGCCGCCGTAAAAGCGCGGTCGCGTGAAAGTCCCCGGCGAACTACAAGTCCCAGCCGCGCCGCAGTGTCCCGTGGCAACGGCGGTCAGTGCGGTAGCCCTTACATATAAACACACTCAGCGACGCTGAGTGTGTAATGGCACATATAGACCCGGTCAGCGCCGCGGACCCCGGTGCACTAGCACACCCAGCAAAGCTGAGGTGATGCCGTGCGCGGTCCCCATAGGGATACAGAGTACCTCTAAGATGCAGGGCCATGTCCCTGAACGGTATCGGCTCCTATCCATCAGGCTCCACAGGAGTTGTGGATGAAGCCCGGTCTCAGTGCCTGGAGACCGATAAGATCCCACTTCACCCAGAGCCCTAAGGGGGATGGGGAAGGAAAACAGCATGTGGGCTCCAGCCTCCGTACCCGCAATGGATACCTCAACCTTAACAACACCGCCGACAAGAGTGGGGTGAGAAGGGAGCATGCTGGGGGCCCTATATGGGCCCACTTTTCTTCCATCCGACCTAGTCAGCAGCTGCTGCTGACTAATCTGTGGAGCTGTGCTTGCATGTCTGCCTCCTTCGCACAAAGCATAAAAACTGAGGAGCCCGTGGGAGCACGGGGGGTGTATAGGCAGAAGGGGAGGGGCTTAACACTTTTGAGTGTAATACTTTGTGCTGCCTCCGGAGGCATAGCCTATACACCCAATTGTCTGGGTCTCCCAATAGAGCGAAAAAGAAAAACCGCATCGCGCCGCATCCGGCCGCTGCGGCGCATTTTCAATGCATGCCTATGGATGCCGGATGCGGCGCGATGCGGAAAAAACCGCATCCGGCCGCCGCATGCAGTTTTTTCCACTGAGCATGCTTAGTAGCGTGCCGCAACCAGAAAAAAACGGACCGGCCGCATGTAAAAACTTATGCAAAGGATGCGGTGTTTTCACCGCATCCGTTGCATAGGTTTCACAGCCGGATTGAGCCGCACGGCTCAAACCGGATGTGTGAAAGTAGCCTAAGATTAGGTGACACTGATGGAGTCCATGTCGGTTGCTATGGCAGCACAGGCTTCAGCTGAGGCCTAGTAGAAGACATCAGCACAACTGGAAGCAGATTTGGCGTTTGCCTAGAGGTCACGTTTAAGTAACATACATGGGGTTAATTGCTTTACGCCAGTACTTTGAGCCAAAAACGTAGGCCGCATTTCAGTCCTTGGCCATTTCCCACTAGGCCAAGTGTCTTTATAGGGTAAAGTGAAGGCTATTAGAGCTGGGACCAGCACCTGTCGGACCCGGGCAAGTACAGAGCCCACGTTTCTGCCTCGGTTTCAAATTTTCATACACAGATAAACAAGGACATATACAGGACAATGGAGGCGCCGACTGTTATATCCCAGCACTCGAGTCTAACGTCTAGAGAACAGAAAGGCAGGGTTAAACATCTTAGATGCTGGTGTCAATCATGACCGCGGCATTTAAGCGGTTAGAAATAGAGAAAGATGTCACTTCCTGCCCCCACAAGTCCCCTGAAAAATGAAGGGGAGGGGGTGACCCAAACGAAGAACCCTTCCCTAGAGTTTGTCAAGCACAGCAGCAAAACATGTCTGATTATTCCTCCAGGACAAAGCTGGAGACATGATCTACTTGCAATCACACTTAATACACTCTTGTGCCGCCATACCTTCCTCATCCCCCTCCCGCCATCGGTGGAGGGCTGGGACCAGCTCCGTGATTGATACGTCCCATTCTACGACGTGGATATCCTGGAGGGCTGCAATATAGAATAAAGAGAATTTTGTTTACTTACCGTAAATTCTTTTTCTTATAGTTCCGTCATGGGAGACCCAGACCATGGGTGTATAGCTACTGCCTCCGGAGGACACACAAAGTTACTACACTCAAAACGTGTAGCTCCTCCCTCCCAGTATATACACCCCCTGCTAGCCAGTCCTAGCCAGTTTAGTGCAAAAGCTGAAGGAGGACATCCACCCACAAGAAGAGACAGAGTAAAAACCGGAAGAACCGGAACCTCTGTCTACAACAATAACAGCCGGTGAAGACACCGGAACAAGAAACCTGCCAACAGGCAATAGGGAGGGTGCTGGGTCTCCCATGACGGAACTATAAGAAAAAGAATTTACGGTAAGTAACAAAATTCTCTTTTTCTTTATCGTTCCTATGGGAGACCCAGACCATGGGACGTTCCAAAGCAGTCCATGGGTGGGAATAAACAGACAACTGAGAAGCAGGCAAAACCTAACTTCACAAATGGGCGACAGACGCCTGAAAGATGCGTCTGCCTAAGCCCGCGTCTGCCAAAGCATAAGCATGCCTTGGATAGAGCTTCGAAAAAGTATGCAGACTAATTCGAGCTGCCGTCTGACAGACCTACTGAGCCGTAGCCTGAAAGCCGAAAAGGCACCGACAGGTCTGATCAAATGTGCTCTGATCCCCAGCGGGGAAGGCACTTGAGTACACTTGTAGGCCTCGGAAATGGCCGACCTAAGCTAACGAACAAGGGTCGGCTTAGATGCCGAGAGACCGCTACGCTGACTAGCAGTCAGCACCAGAGAGAGGTGCACTGCCTAATAACGGCGGTGCAAGACACATAGATCCGGAGCGCCCGCACCAGATCCAGGATATGCAACGCTTTCTCAAGCGATGAACAGGAGCCGGACAAAAGGAAGGCAGGAAAATTGCCCCGGATAAGGTGGAAGCAGTAACCACCTCAGGGAAAAAAGTCCGGAGTCGGACGGAGACCACCTTGTCTTGATGCAAAAGGCCAAGAAGGGGGTGACTCCGAGAGAGTACAGCCAGAACTCTCTGGCGGGAAATTATAGCCACTAGAAGACTACTTTCTGTGAAAGATGAAACAAAGAAACCTCCCTAAGAGGCGCAAGGGGGGTTTCCAGGAACCGAGAGGACCGGATTAAGGTCCCAGGGCTCCATAGGCCGCAGGAAAGGCGGAATAATGTGAGATGCGCCCTGAAAGGAGCGCACCGGAGCCAGCCGGACGATACGCCGCTGGCACATACTGACAGAGCCGAGACCTGTCCCTTAATGAGGGATAGTCCTAGCTGTAAACCGGACTGTGAAAGAGACAGGAGGGTCGGCAAAGCTAAAAAGGTCAAAGGACACTTTGAAGCTCGAGTCATAGCGGAGATGACTTCAGGAAGGATACCAGAAGTCGCCAAGATCCAGGACTCAAGAGCTACGCCGTCAATCTGAGAATCCAGAATTCTGACGGAAAAAACGGACCCTTTTGAGAAAAGGTCTGAACGGTCCGGAAGATGCCATGGCAACCCAACGGACAGAAGGAGCAGGTCAGGGTACCAAGCCTGCCTGGGTCAGTCTGGAGAATGAGAATGACCCGACGGCCCCCTTAACTGATCTTGCGCAGGACTCTGGGCAAGAGGTAGAGACGAAGCTGGGATCAAACATGAACCAGTGTGCCTACCGCAAAACCTGAGGATTGTGGGCCACGGTTGGACAGCTGAAATAGTCTGTCTCGCAGTTTTCACATCTAGGATGTGGGCTGCGGATATGGTGGACTAGGAGTCCCTTGTCCACTGAAGAATGATGAGCCGCCAAGATTGCCAGACGGCTGAATGTCCCGCCCTGGAAGTTGATGTAGGAAAACGCTGTCACGTTGTCCGACTGGACTCGAATGTGCCTAGCCGCCAACAGATGGTGAAGGCTTAGAGAGCTAGAAATACAGCTCTGATTTCCAGCACATTGAACCAGAGGGCTGATTCGGACAGAGTCCAAGCGCCCTGCGCTCCACGGTGGAGATATACTGCTCCCAAGGCGGAAAGACCAGCACCCTGGTGAGGATCACCCGGGACGGGGCCAGGAAGGGGCATCCCTGAGACAGAGTGGCCGAAACCACCACTGCAACGAGCCCCTGGTCAGTGGCGAAGCCACCACTCCGAGAAGGAGGGAGGTCGCGTGTACAGCGGAAACCCTCCAGTCTCAGAGGACGCAGGAGAAACTGGGCAAGGAATCGCTTCCATTGACGCCACCGTCTGACCAGCACCTTATTTGGTGTAGAACGACGTCGACCGCCAGCGGAGGGACTACTGATCGACTAAGAGCAGCTTCACAAGTGCCGACAGAGTCTCGAATTGCGTCCCTGAAAACCTCTGGTGCGAAGTCAGAGTGGACCTGGACAGAATGACAAGCCACCCGAATAGATTAGAGTGGCGAGAGTAAGCGAAGTACTCTACTAAGAGTCTGCACTGGATGAAACCCCGAGAAGAAAACCGTCCAGGGCAAACGATCACTGCCAATCCCTAGGGGTGCAGGACCCTAATCACAGCAGCCCCAAGGAGAATACTCGAGGGGCCGTGGCTAACCCCAAGGGAAGAGCCACGAATTGGACTACTCCGATGGCAAAACGTAGTCAACGCTGGTGTGAAACTGCGATTGACCCTTGCCGAAAGGCATCCCTGATGCCGATGGCTGCTAGGGAATCTCCTTGGGTTCTTGATTGATCCGGTGAAAAACACACGGAACAAGACCGAGACTCCATGTGAAAACGCCACACCTGACCATGCTTGAAAAGCTAAAGATCCAGGTCGGAAGGCACCGCCCTCTTCGGGGACTAGAAATAGATTTAAGCAAAAATCTCAGAACCGTTCCCAGTCGGGAACCGGAACAATTACTCCGTTGGCCTGCAAGAAATGCCACGGCCTGTGAGAAGGCGGCGGCCTTGGAGCCGGGAGGAGTTGACAGAAAAAATCTGTTTGGCGGGTGGACAGAATTCCATCCTGTAGCCATGGGAGATATAAACTCGCCCCCACTGAACGGAGACGTGGTAGAACCATACGTCGCCAAGTGGAGAGAGCCTGCCACCGACCAAGGAGGTGGTTGGCGTGGCCAGATAGCTCGGAGGAAGCTGACTCCGTGGTAGCATCTCCTGCGGTCTTCTGAAGACGCAGCTTCAAGCCATTTGGTTCTATGAACTAAGGCCGAGCTAGAGGACGATCAGAAGGAGGAACGGAAACCACCGAAACCTCAACTGATTCCTGTCCTGGTTTAGGTTTGTGGCAAGGAAGAACTCTCGTCGCCGAGAGCTTCCTAAATTTCATCTAGTTGGTTCCGAAGAGACTGGTCCCACCAAAGGGGAGCCCAGCAAGGAACCTCTATAGAGGCATCTGCCTTCCATTGCCGAAGCCACACCTGCGGATAGCGAGGAAAGTAGCCAAAACCACCGCTGTGCGGTGTCCAGCATGGCAGACTTGGCAGAGGATGGAAAGACTGAAGTCTGGAAGTTCAGGCAACCGTCTTGGGCATAGAGTCCCTGTGAGGGAATGCATCTCCTCTGAGGAGCCATCAGCCACTGACATAACGGTCCGGGCTGAGAAAAAGTTGATTGTTTTTTGTATTTTCCATGTCATCATCCATGGCCTGCTGCAGCTGCTGTGCAGGGGCTAATCAATCATATGCTAATCATCTTGTGTGTAGGCTCTGCCACTGAGCATATGTGCTGCCGAAGCTAGCACCCACCTGAGGTGAATGAGCCCACCTCTTGACCATCATTGGTGGACGGGGGAAACCCAGTCCTCAGAATCACGCTTCATGGGAAGCGACTGTCAGAGCGGACCCTGGGCTGATCACAGGGGCCTGAAAACTGGAGTGGTTAAGGAACACACATTGTGTTCACCTAGATAAGGTAACTCCGGCGGATTGAGGTCCAGTACAAAATTAATGTACCGTGGGATCCTTATAGAGGTGCCGTCAGCCACTGATACAACTATCCGGGCTGAAAGTCTGGACACCGGAGTGGCCACGCTTGGCGAATGAGGACACTCCTTGACCACCTCTGATGGGAGGGGGAGACAGGCAGCAGAACCCCGCTGTGGGATCTGCAGGACAGGCTGCGGGCTTGGACGCAGCGGGCTGAAAACTGGAGTGGTTACCAGCGGGGAATACTCCCCTGATACAGGCGGATGGAGGTCCAATACAAGTATAATGGACGCAATCTAATCATTCGCATCCCCGTCATCTACGGACGGATCAAAGTACGTAAAGCAGCGTCCGAGCCCCTGATAGAGACATCCACCTCGTCCAGTGAGTCAGCTCGTATCGGAGCTGCGGGACGGGGAGGACAGGGGACCCTGCGTCTCCCTGTCAGAAGGACGAGGTCTGTGAGCTTTGCTGAGCAAGCAGAAAACGCCCTGAGAAGGGGGTTGCATGCTCAGCGGATGCCGGGACAGCCGACCCCTGGAAAAAGAGATTCCCCCAGGGGTCAGCCACCGAACCCGGAGCAGCTGAAGGGACCATGCATGAGCCTCCAAGCTGAGGGGCCACAGCGGTTATGAGCTCGGTACAGCCGTATGAGACTACCAGCAGTGGATAATAAAAAACAGCCTGCAGCCTCGCTCTGTGAGACATGCTGCAGAGGTGGGGGGCTCTGTCTAGAATGTCTAGAAAACACAAGACAGGGGTTCAGCCTGGGGAGACTCCAGGCTGAGGCACCACCACCTAAGAACCATTACAGTATGGGTCTGTGCCGGTTCAGGCAATATGAGCCTACATGCAGAACATGTAGTGTACAGCCTTGGAGCTTTGCTCCTAGTGAGACATGCTGCTGAGGAGGAGGTTCTATAATAAAGAATTAACTCCTTCACAATGCCCTGATAGTATATAAAAGTGCACAACCAGAGGTTGTGACTTGTCAGGCCGCTATTGTGAGTGCCCCCCCAGGTTCCAAGCCTGGACCCCCAGCCAGATATTCACTCCCTCTGCACTGCAGAGCAGCCAGCGCCGATCAGCGTACTAAGAACGCTGAGAAAATGGCGCTAGAGTGAGGGGGGAGGGCGGGGGTTAACCCAGGAGCGGGAATCGGAGGGCTAAGAAATGTACAGGGGAGGGAATCATCTCCTCAACAAGGAGTGTCCTCCCCTGTGCAGAGCGGCCGGCGGGCGGTGCTGCAGCGTCCCCCTGCATGACTGACATGCAGGGGAACGAGACGAAACTAGGCCGCGGCTGAAGCCGGGGCCTAGAGTTAAACATGCGGCCGAAAATCAGGCATCATCGGCGCGGTACACAGAAAAAAACAGTGGAACCGGCCGGAAACACAGTAAAAGCAGCATTATCAAAGTCAAACACTGTCCCCCTAATAAAGTGCCCCACATTGCAGAAGGACCCTCTGAATAACGTCTCTATACTTAGCTTTGAGACGCAGGGTCCAGTCCCTGGGTGGGGTGGGGGTCCAGTGCTCCGTCCAGCAGGGTCCTGCCAAAGGGCTGCGGATGGAGGCCGGTCTCCTGCAAAGCAGTGAGAACCGTGTTGGCTCCCACTTCAAGCCAGAGCCCCAGCATGGGATGGTGAAGGAGCGCGGCATGAAGGGCTCTTGCCCTGAATCAACCTTACAGCACCGCCGCCAGGGGGGTGTGAAGGGACATGCCGGGAGTCCAGTGGACCCGCTTTTCTTCCAAATCTGTAGAAAAAATGAAATCAAAAAAGGATGCATGTGTGTGTGTGATCTCTCCTGACACAAAGCAAAAAACTGGCTAGGACTGGCTAGCAGGGGGTGTATATACTGGGAGGGAGGAGCTACACGTTTTGAGTGTAGTAACTTTGTGTGTCCTCCGGAGGCAGTAGCTATACACCCATGGTCTGGGTCTCCCATAGGAACGATAAAGAAATACAGTATAAAGCTAATTTAAAGACATCCTGGTGACTTACAGATAAAAAGCCAATGGGGTTGCCACAGCTCAGGGATTAGTGTAAAGAGTAAAGGCCGCTTTACACGCTGCGATATTGGTACCGATATCGCCATCGTGCGTACCCGCCCCCATCGGTTGTGCGACTCGTGCGGCACGGGCAGCGATTTGTCCAACATCGCGCGGACCCGTCACACGTACTTACCTGCCCGGCGACGTTGCTGTGACCGGCGAACCGCCTCCTTTCTAAGGGGCGGTTCGTTCAGCGTCACAACTGCGTCACTGAACCGCCGCCCAATAGAAGCGGAGGGGCGGAGATGAGCGGGACGAACATCCCGCCCACCTCCTTCCTTCCTCATAGCGGCCGGGAGTCAGGTAAGGAGAGGTTCCTCGTTCCTGTGGTGTCACACATAGCGATGTGTGCTGCCGCAGGAGCGAGGAACAACTTCGTTACTGCTGCAGTAACGATATTTGAGAATGGACCCCCATGTCACCGATGAGCGATTTTGCACGTTTTTGCGACGATGCAAAATCGCTCATAGGTGTCACACGCAACGGCATCGCTAATGCGGCCGGATGTGCGTCACCAATTCCGTGACCCCAACGACTTCGCATTAGCGATGTCGCAGCGTGTAAAGACCCCTTTAGTCTGATCTATAGGGGTCCAGCATTAAACCAATGACTAAAATCAGGGTCCGGGAGTGTTCAAAATAAGCAATGTACACCCCTCCTCCGAGACTGAAAATGGGATAGTAGACATTCGGCCCCTTCATCTTAGTCATCAGTGGGGGTCTCAGGACCAGCTGCCAATCAAAACTTCTGAAAGTGGAGTTACTTTTTGACTTGTTAAGAACCAAAAACAAATGTTCTTTGCATTTCACTGAAGAAGCAGAAGTCATCTTGAACTGAAGCCGCCCCCTTGGTCATCTGATCAGCTGGGGTTCCAGGAGCTGGACCCCTGGGAAACTAGGAAAGCCCATTGATACTGTACCCCTCCCGAAAGGAATCGCTCTATTAGACCATCTAAGTCATATTACGGCATAAGCCCGTCCTAGAGGTGGGTCGCCTACTTAAAGAGAATTTGTCACCAGGTTCTTGCAACCTAATCAGAGAGTAGCATAAAGTAGGTACAGAGATTCTGATTCCAGCAATGTGTCACTTACTGGGCTGCTTAATATAGTTTTGATAAAATCGCTGATTAATCAGCAGTAGATCATCATTACAGGACTACATGGCGTGCTGCAGGTAGTCCAGCATATTCATGTGTTCTGTATAACTCCTAAATCTGTAGCAGAGAAAACAGTGATTTTATCAAACTGACAAGAAACAGCTCAGTAAGTGCCACATTGCTGAAATCAGGGTCTCTGTCTCTACATCATGCTGCTCTCAGACGGGGGAGTAAAAACCTGGTGATAGATTCCCTTTATGACCACGTCTAATACATAGTGTAAAGACTGCAGAAACCTGATATTTTACCTGCCATGCCCCAAACTATGCATTACATTATTACATATAGATTACATATTGAATGGGCACCAAGTAATTTTACATTTTTCCTAGAGCGACCAGTGTGGGGGAAATGTGGGGTTTCTTTAGCTGGACCCAAAACAATCATTTGAATTGTTCATTTTTACCTGGACTACATAAAAAAAGTCACAGGTAGTGATGAGCGGGCACTACCATGCTCAGGTCTCCTAACCAGCATTTAATGCTCGGATGGGTGCGACTTGAGTACACGAGTATAATGGAAATCAATGGAGAGATTCAGCATTCTTTTGGAAAATCTTCTGGAAAAATGCTTGTGTTCCCCATTGATTTCTATTATACTCAGGTACTTGAATCATACCCATTCAGGCATTAACTGCTCGTTAGGAGACCCGAGCATGGTAGTGCCCGCTCATCACTAGTTACCAGTACACAGCACCTGAGCATGGTAGTGCCCGGTCATCACTAGTTACCAGTACTGAGCACCCGAGCATGGTAGTGCCCGCTCATCACTAGTTACCAGTACTGAGCACCCGAGCATGGTAGTGCCCGCTCATCACTAGTTACCAGTACTGAGCACCCGAGCATGGTAGTGCCCGCTCATCACTAGTTACTAGTACAGAGCACCTGAGCATGGTAGTGCCCGCTCATCACTAGTTACCAGTACTGAGCACCCGAGCATGGTAGTGCCCGCTCATCACTAGTTACCAGTACTGAGCACCTGAGCATGGTAGTGCCCGCTCATCACTAGTTACCAGTACTGAGCACCTGAGCATGGTAGTGCCCGCTCATCACTAGTTACCAGTACTGAGCATGGTAGTGCTCACTCATCACTAGTTACCAGTACTGAGCACCCGAGCATGGTAGTGCCCGCTAATCACTAGTTACGAGTACCTGAGCATGGTAGTGCCTGCTCATCACTAGTTATGAGTACCGAGCACCCGAGCATGGTAGTGGCCGCACATCACTACTTACCAGTACTGAGCACATGAGCATGGTAGTGCCCGCTCATCACTAGTTACCAGTACTGAGCACCCGAGCATGGTAGTGCCCGCTCATCACTAGTTACCAGTACTGAGCACCCGAGCATGGTAGTGCCCGCTCATCACTAGTTACCAGTACTGAGCACCTGAGCATGGTAGTGCCCGCTCATCACTAGTTACCAGTACAGAGCACCCGAGCATGGTAGTGCCCGCTCATCACTAGTTACCAGTACTGAGCACCCGAGCATGGTAGTGCCCGCTCATCACTAGTTACAAGTACTGAGCACCTGAGCATGGTAGTGCCCGCTCATCACTAGTTACCAGTACAGAGCACCCGAGCATGGTAGTGCCCACTCATCACTAGTTACGAGTACCTGAGCATGGTAGTGCCTGCTCATCACTAGTTATGAGTACCGAGCACCCGAGCATGGTAGTGGCCGCTCATCACTACTTACCAGTACTGAGCACATGAGCATGGTAGTGCCCGCTCCTCACTAGTTACCAGTACTGAGCACCTGAGCATGGTAGTGCCCGCTCATCACTAGTTACCAGTACAGAGCACCCGAGCATGGTAGTGCCCGCTCATCACTAGTTACCAGTACTGAGCACCCGAGCATGGTAGTGCCCGCTCATCACTAGTTACAAGTACTGAGCACCTGAGCATGGTAGTGCCCGCTCATCACTAGTTACCAGTACAGAGCACCCGAGCATGGTAGTGCCCACTCATCACTAGTTACGAGTACCTGAGCATGGTAGTGCCTGCTCATCACTAGTTATGAGTACCGAGCACCCGAGCATGGTAGTGGCCACTCATCACTAGTTACCAGTACTGAGCACCCGAGCATGGTAGTGCCCGCTCATCACTAGTTACCAGCACTGAGCACCCGAGCATGGTAGTGCTCGCTCATCACCAGTTACGAGTTCTGAGCACCCGAGCATGGTAGTGTCCGCTCATCACTAGTTACGAGTACAGAGCACCTGAGCATGGTAGTGCTCACTCATCACTAGTTACCAGTACTGAGCACCCGAGCATGGTAGTGTCCGCTCATCACTAGTTACCAGTACTGAGCACCCGAGCATGGTAGTGCCCGCTCATCACTAGTTACCAGTACTGAGCACCCGAGCATGGTAGTGCCCGCTCATCACTAGTTACCAGTACAAAGCACCCGAGCATGGTAGTGCCCGCTCATCACTAGTTACCAGTACTGAGCACCCGAGCATGGTAGTGCCCGCTCATCACTAGTTACCAGTACTGAGCACCCGAGCATGGTAGTGCCCGCTCATCACTAGTTACCAGTACTGAGCACCCGAGCATGGTAGTGCCCGCTCATCACTAGTTACCAGTACTGAGCACCCGAGCATGGTAGTGCCCGCTCATCACTAGTTACCAGTACTGAGCACCCGAGCATGGTAGTGCCTGCTCATCACTAGTCACAGCTAAACCGTGTATATGTCCCATGCAGAGTAATGTTGTAACCACGGAGCACTTTACCCTCTGCCATCATCATATCCTGATCTGGATGAAGAATTTGAACACCCTCTTCTTGTTAGGTCGGGCCGAATCATACTCTGAAAGCTAAAGATGAAAAAACAAAAATAAATAGTTAGGACACAGTTTATTTTTACCAGTCTGCATCATGTTTGTGCTGATTACTCGTTTGCAAATATATTTCTGCAGGGACATGGACATTTTTTGTCAGAGAGGGGGAGATATCAATTTTTATAATTCAGCGCAGTATTTCATTCCTCCCCCACATACACACAGTGACCGCTCTCCCAGCAAAGGAGAGTTTTGTCGCGGTCACTCGGCCCTAATCCCTTCCATGGGGCTCAGCTGCAGTTCCGAGCACAGACTGCAGAGGCGCTGTGCGGAGAAGTGCTGACGGCCCGGGTCACTTTCATCTTCAGATTATTGGGGGTTTCTGTGGTTAGACCACTACTGAGCAGCAATATATAGTACACCCCAAGAGCTGACCATCACTCGCTAAGACGCCTTACACATAACACATCTAAACGGGCGGATACTCACAACAAGACAATAAAGTCTGTGATCCCCCAGAACATGTCTGTGATGAAGGACAGCCTCCATGGAGATCTCTGCTGGCCGTCCAACACTTGCCCTAAGAAGACAAACACGATTTAAGATTCATTCTCAAGACAAATATCTGCTGAAAAAACATATAAAATAATCACAGCTGCAAAAAATGAAATCAAAAGTTTTAAAAAGTCTCATTTTCAGAGCGGCTGGATCTGCGCAATACAGAACTGTCTATTGTGAAGTTAAAGGGGGATGTCCATGTTTGGCTGCAGACTTGTGAGTCGTCACAGCGCGCACCGTACACACTGTCAGGATTCTCCACACCAGCGGCAAGACAAGTACGCGATATGCAATCTGACTACATGTGCGCGGCCTCGCTCAATCCACTTGTATCGAGTAGATGCGTCTAGTCAGAATGTAAGTGCGGTCAGACGGCCATATAACATGGACGACGATCACATCGCAACGCTCAGACCGGCTGCTGGCACCCAGAGAGCACGCACACATTATATATATATATATACACACACAAAGCGCCGCCATACACCTATATATATATATATATATATATATATATATATATATATATATATATATACACGGAGCGCCGCCATACACTCATAGATATACACGGAGCGCCGCCATACACTCATAGATATACACGGAGCGCCGCCATACACTCATAGATATACACGGAGCGTCGCCATACACTCATAGATATACACGGAGCGCCGCCATACACTCATAGATATACACGGAGCGACGCCATACACTCATAGATATACACGGAGCGCCGCCATACACTCATAGATATACACGGAGCGCCGCCATACACTCATAGATATACACGGAGCGACGCCATACACTCATATATATATATACACGGAGCGCCTCCATACACTCATATACAGTTAGGTCCAGAAATCTTTGGACAGTGACACAATTTTGGCGAGTTGGGCTCTGCATGCCACCACATTGGATTTGAAATGAAACCTCTACAACAGAATTCAAGTGCAGATTGTAACGTTTAATTTGAAGGTTTGAACAAAAATATCTGATAGAAATTGTAGGAATTGTCACATTTCTTTACAAACACTCCACATTTTAGGAGGTCAAAAGTAATTGGACAAATAAACCAAACCCAAACAAAATATTTTTATTTTCAATATTTTGTTGCGAATCCTTTGGAGGCAATCACTGCCTTAAGTCTGGAACCCATGGACATCACCAAACGCTGGGTTTCCTCCTTCTTAATGCTTTGCCAGGCCTTTACAGCCGCAGCCTTCAGGTCTTGCTTGTTTGTGGGTCTTTCCGTCTTAAGTCTGGATTTGAGCAAGTGAAATGCATGCTCAATTGGGTTAAGATCTGGTGATTGACTTGGCCATTGCAGAATGTTCCACTTTTTTGCACTCATGAACTCCTGGGTAGCTTTGGCTGTATGCTTGGGGTCATTGTCCATCTGTACTATGAAGCGCCGTCCGATCAACTTTGCGGCATTTGGCTGAATCTGGGCTGAAAGTATATCCCGGTACACTTCAGAATTCATCCGGCTACTCTTGTCTGCTGTTATGTCATCAATAAACACAAGTGACCCAGTGCCATTGAAAGCCATGCATGCCCATGCCATCACGTTGCCTCCACCATGTTTTACAGAGGATGTGATGTGCCTTGGATCATGTGCCGTTCCCTTTCTTCTCCACACTTTTTTCTTCCCATCATTCTGGTACAGGTTGATCTTGGTCTCATCTGTCCATAGAATACTTTTCCAGAACTGAGCTGGCTTCATGAGGTGTTTTTCAGCAAATGTAACTCTGGCCTGTCTATTTTTGGAATTGATGAATGGTTTGCATCTAGATGTGAACCCTTTGTATTTACTTTCATGGAGTCTTCTCTTTACTGGTGACTTAGAGACAGATACACCTACTTCACTGAGAGTGTTCTGGACTTCAGTTGATGTTGTGAACGGGTTCTTCTTCACCAAAGATAGTATGCGGCGATCATCCACCACTGTTGTCATCCATGCACGCCCAGGCCTTTTTGAGTTCCCAAGCTCACCAGTCAATTCCTTTTTTCTCAGAATGTACCCGACTGTTGATTTTGCTACTCCAAGTATGTCTGATATACACACGGAGCGCCGCCATACACTCATATATATATATACACGGAGCGCCGCCATACACTCATATATATATATATACACGGAGCGCCGCCATACACTCATATATATATATATATACACGGAGCGCCACCATACACTCATATATATATATATACACGGAGCGCCGCCATACACTCATATATATATATACACGGAGCGCCGCCATACACTCATATATATATATATACACGGAGCGCCACCATACACTCATATATATATATACACGGAGCGCCGCCATACACTCATATATATATATACACGGAGCGCCGCCATACACTCATATATATATATACACGGAGCGCCGCCATACACTCATATATATATATACACGGAGCGCCGCCATACACTCATATATATATATACACGGAGCGCCGCCATACACTCATATATATATATATACACGGAGCGCCGCCATACACTCATATATATATATACACGGAGCGCCGCCATACACTCATATATATATATATATACACGGAGCGCCGCCATACACTCATATATATATATACACGGAGCGCCGCCATACACTCATATATATATATATACACGGAGCGCCACCATACACTCATATATATATATATACACGGAGCGCCACCATACACTCATATATATATATACACGGAGCGCCGCCATACACTCATATATATATATACACGGAGCGCCGCCATACACTCATATATATATATACACGGAGCGCCGCCATACACTCATATATATATATACACGGAGCGCCACCATACACTCATATATATATATATATACACGGAGCGCCACCATACACTCATATATATATATATACACGGAGCGCCGCCATACACTCATATATATATATATATACACGGAGCGCCACCATACACTCATATATATATATACACGGAGCGCCGCCATACACTCATATATATATATACACGGAGCGCCGCCATACACTCATATATATATATATATACACGGAGCGCCACCATACACTCATATATATATATACACGGAGCGCCACCATACACTCATATATATATATATATATACACGGAGCGCCGCCATACACTCATATATATATATACACGGAGCGCCACCATACACTCATATATATATATATATATACACGGAGCGCCGCCATACACTCATATATATATATATACACGGAGCGCCACCATACACTCATATGTAAAGTGCTATGGAATTAATAGCGCTATATAAATGAATAAAATTATTATTATTATTATTATATATATATATATATATATATATATATACACGGAGCGCCGCCATACACTCATATATATATATATATATATACACGGAGCGCCGCCATACACTCATATATATATATACACGGAGCGCCGCCATACACTCATATATATATATATATATATATAGACCGCGTGCGCGCACACACACACAATATTACAATATTATATATATATATATATATATATATATATATATATATATATATATATATATATATATACACACACAGTGCGCACACCTACATTTGTATATGTACATATACGCACAGAGTATATATACACTCACGCTCTCTGCACACAGTATATACACACACTGTACACAGCACACACAGTATATACACGCTCTCTGCACACAGTATATACACACACTGTACACAGCACACACAGTATATACATACAGTATATACACGCTCTCAGCACACAGTATATACACACACTGTACACAGCACACACAGTATATACACACAGTATATACACGCTCTCTGCACACAGTATACACACGCTCTCTGCACACAGTATATACACACACTGTACACAGCACACACAGTATATACACACAGTATATACACGCTCTCTGCACACAGTATATACACACACTGTACACAGCACACACAGTATATACACACAGTATATACACGCTCTCTGCACACAGTATATACACGCTCTCTGCACACAGTATATACACACACTGTACACAGCACACACAGTATATATACACTCACGCTCTCTGCACACAGTATATACACACTGTACACAGCACACACAGTATATACACGCTCTCTGCACACAGTATATACACACTGTACACAGCACACACAGTATATACTCGCTCTCTGTACACAGTATATACACACACTGTACACAGTATATACACACTGTACACAGTATATACTCGCTCTCTGCACACAGTATACATACACACTCTGTACACAGTATATACACACTGTACACAGTATATACTCGCTCTCTGCACACAGTATACATACACACACACTGTGCACAGTATATACACAGTATATACACAGTATATACACAGTATATACACACACTGTGCACAGTATATACACAGTATACACACATACTGTGCACAGTATACATACACACAGTATACATACACACACTGCACAGTATACACTCGCTCTCTGCACACAGTATACATACACACAGTATACATACACACACTGTGCACAGTATACACTCGCTCTCACCGTTCGCTATATACACACACTGTACACAGTATTCACACACTGTACAGTATACACACACTGTACACAGTATACATACACACAGTATACATACACACAGTATATACACACACTGTACACAGTATACACAGTATATACACACACACTGTACACAGTATACATACACACACTGTACACAGTATACATACACACACTGTACACAGTATACACTCGCTCTCTGTACACAGTATACATACACACACTGTACACAGTATACATACACACACTGCACAGTATACACTCGCTCTCTGTACACAGTATACATACACACACTGTACACGGTATACATACACACAGTATACATACACATACTGTACACAGTATACATACACACAGTATATACACACACTGTACACAGTATACACACAGTATACACACACTGTACACAGTATACACACACTGTACACAGTATACACACAGTATACACACACTGTGCACAGTATACACTCGCTCTCTGTACACAGTATACATACACACTGTACACAGTATACACAGTATATACACACACACTGTACACAGTATACATACACACACTGTACACAGTATACATACACACACTGTGCACAGTATACATACACACACTGTGCACAGTATACACTCGCTCTCTGTACACAGTATACATACACACACTGTACACAGTATACATACACACAGTATACATACACACACTGTACACAGTATACATACACACAGTATATACACACACTGTACACAGTATACACACAGTATACACACACTGTACACAGTATACACACACTGTGCACAGTATACACACAGTATATACACACACTGTGCACAGTATACACACAGTATATACACACACTGTGCACAGTATACACACAGTATATACACACACTGTGCACAGTATACACACAGTATATACACACACTGTGCACAGTATACACACAGTATATACACACACTGTGCACAGTATACACACAGTATATACACACACTGTGCACAGTATACACACAGTATATACACACACTGTGCACAGTATACACACAGTATATACACACACTGTGCACAGTATACACACAGTATATACACACACTGTGCACAGTATACATACACACAGTATACACTCGCTCTCACCGTTCGCTATATACACCATGTCTCGTCTTCTCTGGACGGTGACTCAGTCTCAGGCTCCGGCTCGAGGATATCCTGGTCACGTGACCAGTGAGTTGGAGGGCGCTGATTGGCTGAAACGTATCTTCCTGTAACAACGTTGGGCCGTCACCCAGGAATTAGCTGCCTCTTGTCCGCTCTCCCAGGGATAGCGCTGGTTGTCCCTCTTACTGGCACTCAGGAGGAGGAGGGGTGTGAGGGCAAAGTAAGTGGCTACGCGCATGCGCGGCAGGAATTCGGTGGCCGCTATGACCCAGGCTGAAAAGGGGGAACCGGAGAACGGCAGAGAGAAGGAGAAGGAGCAGCGGGGGGTGAAGCGGCCGGTGGTGCCAGCAGCCATCCCGGAGCCCCTGCAGGAGGTGACTGTCTGGTGGATGGAGGTCATATGTATTATATGGGGTGAAGTGCTCCTGGGTAACAGGTTCACACGTGTGTATGACAACGCCGCCGATTTGTTGTCTCTGTCCCCTCCTGTCCTGTGATAGAAGATGCGCAGCCTTCCCCTAGACCCGTCCCCCGAGCGTGGCCTCTAACCCCCCCCCCAAACCGTCCCCGGAGCAGCCTCCCCCTTACATACCTGTCCCTGGAGCAGCCCTCCCCCCCCTAGACCCGTCCCCGGAGCAGCCTCCCCCTTACATACCTGTCCCTGGAGCAGCCCTCCCCCCCTAGACCCGTCCCCGGAGCAGCCTCCCCCTTACATACCTGTCCCTGGAGCAGCCCTCCCCCCCTAGACCCGTCCCCGGAGCAGCCTCCCCCTTACATACCTGTCCCTGGAGCAGCCCTCCCCCCCCCTAGACCCGTCCCCGGAGCAGCCTCCCCCTTACATACCTGTCCCTGGAGCAGCCCTCCCCCCCCTAGACCCGTCCCCGGAGCAGCCTCCCCCTTACATACCTGTCCCTGGAGCAGCCCTCCCCCCCTAGACCCGTCCCCGGAGCAGCCTCCCCCTTCCTTACATACCTGTCCCTGGAGCAGCCCTCCCCCCCTAGACCCGTCCCCGGAGCAGCCTCCCCCTTCCTTACATACCTGTCCCTGGAGCAGCCCTCCCCCCCTAGACCCGTGCCCGGAGCACAGCCCCCCAGACCCATCCCCAGAGCAGCCCTCCCCCAACCCCCCAGACCTGTCCCCTGAGCACTGCCCCCCCATCCCGTCCCTGGAGCGCAGCCGCCACCCCCCTGCCCCCCCCCCCCCCCCCAACTTGTCCCCGGAGCGGCCCCACCACAGCCGTGCTCACAGATGAGGAGCCGTGCACTTCTCATCCTGCAAAGAATTCTTACATCTTTTTTCATCATACGTGGGATTTAATGATCATTATCCTCATATGCGGCCCCCTGTGTGTGGACATCGCCCCCGTCTCCTCCTCCCCGGGCTCCTCCTCTGGTGTGTATGTATGTGTATATATAATATGTCTCTGTATCACCATAATACCGTAATCCCTGTGCTTCTTTTCTGGCAGCATATACAGAGTGACTACGTTGTGGTCGTGCACCCCGGATCCAACACCTTGCGCATCGGCAGAGCCACCGACAGCCACCCGGCAGCCATCCCCCATGTAATCGGCAGAAGACGCAGGCAGCCCGGGCAGCCGGCCTCCTCCTGTGACAAGTGGCTGCTCAGAGAGGGGCTGAATGTAAGTGTGGGGTAATGCAGGGCCCTCCGCAGCCCGTAGGTCCCCATTCACATGGATTTCACGTCTGCACGTGGCCGGCTCTGAATGTGACGTTAGTAGCAGTAATCAGAACTCTGAGAAGCGCCTCTTGTGTGACGGACGCCTGATTAGCCGGGGACAACATCATGGTAGCGGTGTCACGTATATGTGACATCACACCAGGCCGGCCAATCAGACGGCCGCCACAGCACAGGCGGTTCTCGGAGTTCTCCATCACCGGCCATAGATGATAGACGCAACCAATGGACCCGGCCTGTGAATCGGTTCCCTGCTCTCCTGGGCCCCCTAATGCTGGAATATGCACCAATCTTACCTAAAGAGGAGCAGGTCAACGTTTTGTGGGCCATATTTTTTTTTTCTTCGGCGCTCCATTGGGAGACCCAGACGATTGGGTGTATAGCTACTGCCTCCGGAGGCCACACAAAGCATTACACTAAAAAGTGTAAGGCCCCTCCCCTTCTGGCTATACACCCCCCGTGGGATCACGGGATGCTCAGTTTTCAAGCTTTGTGCGAAGGAGGCACACATCCATGCACAGCTCCACTGTTTAGTCAGCAGTAGCTGCTGACTATATCGGATGGAAGAAAAGAGGGCCCATATAGGGTCCCCAGCATGCTCCCTTCTCACCCCACTTGCGGTTTGTAAGGTTGAGGTACCCATTGCGGGTACGGAGGCTGGAGCCCACATGCTGCTTTCCTTCCCCATCCCCCTGAGGGGCTCTGTGGAAGTGGGATCTTACCGGCCCCCAAACCCTGAGGCCGGGCTCCATCCACAGACCCAGAGACCCTGCTGGAGGAGCTGAGTACCGTCAGGGACAAGGCCCTGCAACATTCAGGTACTCTGTGTCCCCGCACAGAAGGCCACGCACACTCCAGACTTGCTGGGTGTGCTAGTGCGCCGGGGGCAGTAGCGCTGCGCGCTCGGGTTAGAGTCACTGCAGCTTAGCTGAGTGATTTTATGGTTGGGAACTACCGCGCCGGCCGCTCCGGGAGCGGCGGCGCGGCTGGGACTTGTAGTGCGCCGGGGACTCGCGCTGACCGCGCTTTTACGGCGGCAGCGCTCATAAATCTAGTCCCCGGCTTTTGCGGCCTAGCTCTGCTTCGTTCCCGCCCCCACCCTGTCAGTCAGGGAAAGGGAGAGACGCTGTTCTATAGTCAGCGCCGAGGGCTGGAGTCTTATTTACATACTCCAGCCCTCTCACTGGGCACAGTGGGGACGCAAGTTTCCCGCTCTTGGTCTCAACACGCCCAGGGCCCGCCCCTCTCCACAGGACGCCGGCAGCCATTCCTGCATGCAGTCTGGCTGGAGAACGGACACAGGCTCTGGGGGACTCAGACAAGGGGCTCTGGCGACCACACACCCGCGTTTATGCGGGCGGTAAGCTGCACATAAGTGCTGGCCCCACTAGTGCCACAGTGTTATTTGGTGCACTTTTTCCCTGTACCATATATATTTATATTGCACTGTACAGTCGCTTCTTGGCTTATACCCTTATTGCTCTGAGGAGACAACAACATGTCATCCGCAAAACGCAAGGGTGCCAAGGCACAGGCGGTATGCACTGCTTGTGCCGCATGTGGGGCTAATCTACCGGCAGGTTCCAATGACCCCCATTGTGTGCAATGTTCAATCCCTGTGCCACTTCGGCAGCCAGAGTCTATGGTAGTAGTGGCCCAGGCAGAGACGCCTGTGAACCCTGCCCCGGTGACGGGGACAGAATTTGCAGCTTTTGCTGATAAGATGTCTGTGACTATGACAAAAATCCTGGAGACCTTGCAGTCCAGGCCAGTTACTCAGTCCATGGACAATGCTGTGTCTATGCTCCCCGGTCCCCCTCAGTTGGAACTAATCCGTACTTCAAGGGGGTCCCAGGCATCACAGGCTGAAGACTCTGACTCGGATGACAGTCCCAGGCAGCCTAAGGGGCGCGCTGGGAAAGACCCTCGACGTCATCACACTGGTCAGGGTCTCAGCGAGAAGAGTCTCTGTATGAGGGGACAGAGGTGGGTGATCAGGAATCTAATCCTGACACCGCTCTCAATCTAGATACCCCTGATGGTGACGCTATGGTAAATGACCTTATAGCGGCCATCAATAGACTGTTGGATATTTCTCCCCCAGCCCCTTCAGCAGAGGAGGCAGCTGCACGGCAGGAGAAGTTCCATTTCCGGTATCCCAAGCGTAAATTGAGTACTTTTCTGGACCACTCTGACTTCAGAGAATCAGTCCAGAAACATCATGCTTATCCAGACAAGCGTTTCTCCAAACGTCTTAAGGATACACGTTATCCCTTTCCCCCTGACGTGGTCAAACGCTGGACCCAGTGTCCAAAGGTGGATCCCCCAATATCCAGGCTTGCGGCTAGATCCATAGTCGCAGTAGAGGATGGCGCTTCACTTAAAGATGCCAACGACAGACAGATGGACCTTTGGTTAAAATCTGTCTATGAAGCTATCGGCGCGTCGTTTGCTCCAGCATTCGCGGCCGTGTGGGCACTCCAAGCTATTTCCGCTGGTCTGGCACAGGTGGACTCTATCATACGTCCAGCAGTGCCGCGAGTGGCGTCCTTAACTACGCAAATGTCTGCGTTTGCGACCTACGCTATCAATGCGGTACTGGACTCTACGAGCCGTACCTCAATGGCGTCCGCCAACTCTGTGGTTTTGCGCACAGCCTTGTGGTTAAAGGAATGGAAAGCAGATTCTGCTTCGAAGAAATGTTTAACCAGCTTGCCACTTTCTGGAGACAGACTGTTTGGTGAGCAATTGGCTGAAATCATTAAACAGTCCAAGGGTAAGGACTCCTCCTTACCCCAGCCCAGATCAAGCAAACCTCAACAGAAGAAGTGGCAGTCGAGGTTTCGGTCCTTTCGAGGCTCGGGCAAGCCCCAATTCTCCTCGTCCAAAGGGACTCAGAAGGAGCAAAGGAGCTCAGATGCCTGGCGGGCTCACTCACGCCCCAAGAAAGCAACCGGAGGAACCGCTTCCAAGCCGGCTGCCTCATGACTTTCGGCCTCCTCTCTCCGCATCCTCGGTTGGGGGCAGGCTCTCCCGCTTTTGCGACATTTGGCTGCCACAGGTCAAGGACCGGTGGGTAACAGACATTTTGTCTCACGGGTACAGGATAGAGTTCAGTTCTCGTCCTCCGCCTCGGTTCTTCAGAACTTCCCCACATCCCGACCGAGCAGATGCCCTTCTGCAGGCGGTGGGCTCTTTAAGAGCAGAAGGAGTGGTGATCCCTGTTCCTCTTCAGGAACAAGGGCACGGTTTTTACTCCAATCTCTTTGTGGTGCCAAAAAAGGACGGCTCATTCCGTCCTGTTCTGGACCTAAAACTGCTCAACAAGCATGTGAACGCCAGGCGGTTCCGGATGGAATCCCTCCGCTCCGTCATTGCCTCAATGTCTCAAGGAGACTTCCTTGCATCGATAGACATCAAAGATGCTTATCTCCACGTACCGATTGCTACAGAGCACCAACGCTTTCTACGTTTCGTGATAGGAGACGACCATCTTCAATTCGTAGCTCTGCCATTTGGTCTGGCGACAGCCCCACGGGTTTTCACCAAGGTCATGGCGGCAGTGGTAGCAATCTTGCACTCTCAGGGACACTCGGTGATCCCTTACTTAGACGATCTGCTTGTAAAAGCACCCTCTCAAGAGGCATGCCAACACAGCCTGAATGTTGCCCTGGAGACTCTCCAGACTTTCGGGTGGATCATCAACTTTTCAAAGTCCAATCTGTCACCGACCCAATCACTAACGTATCTTGGCATGGAGTTTCATACTCTCTCAGCGATAGTGAAGCTTCCGCTGGACAAGCAGCGGTCACTACAAACAGGGGTGCAGTCTCTCCTTCAAGGTCAGTCGCACCCCTTAAGGCGCCTCATGCACTTCCTAGGGAAGATGGTGGCAGCAATGGAGGCAGTCCCGTTTGCGCAGTTTTATCTGCGCCCACTTCAGTGGGACATTCTCCGCCAATGGGACGGAAAGTCAACATCCCTGAACAGGGAAGTCTCCCTTTCCCAGACGGCCAAGGACTCTCTGCAGTGGTGGCTTCTTCCCACCTCATTATCACAAGGAAGGTCCTTCCTACCCCCATCCTGGGCGGTGGTCACGACAGACGCGAGTCTGTCAGGGTGGGGAGCAGTTTTTCTCCACCACAGGGCTCAGGGTACGTGGACTCAGCAGGAGTCCACCCTTCAGATCAATGTTCTGGAAATCAGGGCAGTGTATCTGGCCCTACTAGCCTTCCAGCAGTGGCTGGAAGGAAAGCAGATCCGAATTCAGTCGGACAACTCCACAGCGGTGGCATACATCAACCACCAAGGAGGGACACGCAGCCGGCAAGCCTTCCAGGAAGTCCGGCGGATTCTGACGTGGGTGGAGGACAGAGCATCCACCATATCCGCGGTTCACATCCCGGGCGTGGAAAACTGGGAAGCGGACTTCCTCAGTCGCCAGGGTATGGACGCAGGGGAGTGGTCCCTTCACCCGGACGTGTTTCAGGAAATCTGTTGCCGCTGGGGGGTGCCGGACGTCGACTTAATGGCGTCTCGGCACAACAACAAGGTCCCGACCTTCATGGCGCGGTCTCGCGATCAAAGTGCTCTGGCGGTAGACGCCTTGGTGCAAGATTGGTCGCAGTTCCGGCTCCCTTATGTGTTTCCACCTCTGGCACTCCTGCCCAGAGTGCTACGCAAGATCAGATCCGATTGCAGCCGCGTCATACTCGTCGCTCCAGACTGGCCGAGGAGGTCGTGGTACCCGGATCTGTGGCATCTCACGGTCGGCCAACCGTGGGCACTACCAGACCGACCAGACTTACTGTCCCAAGGGCCGTTTTTCCATCGGAATTCTGCGGCCCTGAACCTGACTGTGTGGCCATTGAGTCCTGGATCCTAGCGTCTTCAGGATTATCCCAAGGGGTCGTTGCCACCATGAGACAGGCTAGGAAGCACACGTCTGCTAAGATCTACCACAGAACGTGGAAGATATTCTTATCCTGGTGCTCTGCTCAGGGAGTGTCCCCCTGGCCATTTGCATTGCCTACTTTTCTTTCTTTCCTGCAATCTGGGTTAGAAAAAGGTTTGTCGCTCGGCTCCCTTAAAGGGCAAGTCTCGGCGCTATCCGTCTTTTTTCAGAAGCGTCTAGCACGACTTTCTAAGGTGCGCACGTTCCTGCAGGGGGTTTGTCATATCGTACCCCCGTACAAGCGGCCGTTAGATCCATGGGATCTGAACAGAGTACTAGTTGCCCTCCAGAAGCCGCCCTTCGAGCCTCTGAGGGATGTTTCACTTTCTCGACTATCACAGAAAGTGGTTTTTCTGGTAGCGGTCACGTCTCTTCGGAGGGTATCCGAGCTGGCAGCGCTGTCATCCAAGGCTCCTTTCCTGGTCTTCCACCAGGACAAGGTAGTGCTGCGCCCCATTCAGGAGTTTCTCCCTAAGGTGGTATCCTCTTTTCATCTAAATCAGGATATCTCTTTGCCTTCCTTTTGTCCTCATGCAGTTCATCGGTATGAGAAGGATTTACATTTGTTAGATCTGGTGAGAGCACTCAGAATCTACATTTCCCGCACGGCGCCACTGCGCCGCTCCGATGCACTCTTTGTCCTTGTCGCTGGTAAGCGCAAAGGGTCGCAGGCTTCCAAAGCCACCCTGGCTCGATGGATCAAAGAACCAATTCTTGAAGCCTACCGTTCTGCTGGGCTTCCGGTTCCATCAGGGCTAAAGGCCCACTCAACCAGAGCCGTGGGTGCGTCCTGGGCATTACGACACCAGGCTACGGCTCAACAGGTGTGCCAGGCAGCTACCTGGTCGAGTCTGCACACTTTCACCAAACATTATCAGGTGCATACCTATGCTTCGGCGGACGCCAGCCTAGGTAGAAGAGTCCTGCAGGCGGCAGTTGCCTCCCCATAGGGTAGGGCTGTCTTGCAGCTCTAACATGAGGTATTTCTTTACCCACCCAGGGACTGCTTTTGGACGTCCCAATCGTCTGGGTCTCCCAATGGAGCGCCGAAGAAGAAGGGAATTTTGTTACTTACCGTAAATTCCTTTTCTTCTAGCTCCTATTGGGAGACCCAGCACCCGCCCTGTTGTCCTTCGGGATTTTTGGGTTTTTTTGGATACACATGTTGTTCATGTTGAACGGTTTTCAGTTCTCCGATGTTACTTCGGAGTGAATTTGTTTAAACCAGTTATTGGCTTTCCTCCTTCTTGCTTTAGCACTAAAACTGAGCATCCCGTGATCCCACGGGGGGTGTATAGCCAGAAGGGGAGGGGTTACACTTTTTAGTGTAATGCTTTGTGTGGCCTCCGGAGGCAGAAGCTATACACCCAATCGTCTGGGTCTCCCAATAGGAGCTAGAAGAAAAGGAATTTACGGTAAGTAACAAAATTCCCTTCTTTATTTACTGCGGCTATTATGCTAATTATTTATGGTCTGAACAAGGGGGCGGTGCTTACAGGGTAATAATGCAGAACAGGCTAAAGACACGCCCCTGAGGATCCTCTCAGCCACACCCCCTCAGTGAGCACCGAGCTGCAGTGGTCAGATTTGCCCCCCGGCACATTATACAGGTCGTTATAAAGGACCAATGTCACATATCGTTTAAGCCTCGTACACAGAACTTACCCACTGATCCGCCTCCCGCTTTATGTTTATATTGACTATGAAGAAGTCATTACATTATTGTTATTTATTTAATCATTTTTATCTTTTGTTTTTCAGAAGCCGGAAAGCAATGAACAAAGACACAATGGCCTCAAAATGGTGGATCAAGCGATCTGGTCCAAAAAGCTGTCTAACGGGACCAGGCGGATCCCTGTGGTGCCAGAGCAGGTGGGTGATCAGCAGCGGAGCCGCAGCCTAGGGCTTTATACACATTACATGAGCGTCCGGCCAGAGCCGCACCTGTTAAATCCTGCTGTCAATCTCTGATAACGGGATTTAACACTCGCCGGTGGAGAGTGCGTAGTACCCCACCCCCATCGGTGGCCTTGTGATGTGATCGCAGAGTGCCGATAGGTTCTCATGACATCTGGGGCTCATCTGATGACACTCCGGCAGAGCGCCGCCATCCACAGGAGAGCAGCACTTCTGCTGAACAGATCAGCGCTGATGCTGAAGTATCGCCCTATACAGCAGAAGTGATGGGAGAATATCCGCTTCATCTCCCCCTAATGGGACTATTTACAACAGGAAAAAGAGTAACAAAAAAGTTTTTCAAAGTATTAAGTAATAAAAAAACAAAAGTTCAAATCACCCCCTTTTGCCCCATTGAAAATAAAACCGTTAAAAAAAAAAAAAAAAAATACACTTTCGGTATTGCCGCGTTCAGAAATACCCGATCTATCAAATATAATAAATGGATCTGATCGGTAAAGGCGTCAGAATTATTTTTTTTTTTTTTTTTTGCTCACAGCAACATTGCAATAAAAGGTGATCAAAACATTGCATCTTCCCAAAAATGGTAGAACTAAAAATGCCTGCTCCTGACCCCAAAAAATAAGCCATTACTGAGCCCCAGATCCTGAAAAATCAGAACTCCGCAGAGCTCGGAAAATGGCGCTAAAAGGGCAATTCCTTTTACTGCTTAAAAAACAAACAAACCAAAACCCCAACCTATACATGTCTATACCTATACATGTTTGGTATCTATGAGCTCGTACTGACACTGCCACATCAGTTTTATCTTATAGTGAAAATGGTAAATAAAGAAACAATAATTGTGGAATTGCCCTTTTTTTTTTTTTTTTTTTTTTTCTTTCCCCCTCCCTTGTAATTTCACTACACTTAGAATATTTTGTTTTCCACTTTTCAGTACAATATGGAGCAGAATGAATGGTGTCATTCAAAAGTACAACTCATCCTGCAAAAAACTAAACCCTCATATCATATGGCTATATTGACTGAAAAATAAACAAAAAGTTATGGCGCTTGGAAGGAAAAAAAAAATGGAAAATCACCAGGCAGTGAAGGCGTTGAACAGCCTTATGAAACAAACTTTCACAGTAAATATACCAGCCACATCAGGACTAAAATATTGATTCAATAATATATTATGCAAATTGCTTTGTGAAATTTGGTGACAGATTTACTACTGAAGACTCGGGATTCCAGCGTGTTTATCTGGGGGTTTGTTCTCCTTTTTTAGGCTCGAGCATACAATAAACAGATAAGGCCGGCGATATTGGACCATGATTCTGGAGTGAAGTGGACCAGCACTTCTCACAGCGAAGAATACTTTGTAGGAGAAGAGGTACTTGCTCAAATCTGTTTTTTTGGATTGTCAATCTCTGTTCTCTATTACTATAGGGGTTTTATAGGATTAGGACCCCATACACATTGGATAACAGTCGGCTGACCAATCATTTGTCCGTCGGCTTTCTCTCGTCACGTGCTTGGTTCAGCTGACCGCTCCTGTGTTTTCTATGGAGTCTTCTGCCAACAGCTAATTTCCCAGAGGATTAAAGAATCAGCTGCTGAATTCAACAGGTCGGGTCCTTCTCTCCCCTGACATTATCTGTTGGGGGAGAGTCGGAGGCCGATATCGGCGGCTTCAGCTGATTTTAGTCTATTTTTATTGTGGCCTTTAGGCTATGTGCGCACGTTGCGTTCTGCCGTGTCAAATATTCTGCTGCGTTTTGTCACGCATGTGCATTTCAAAACGTGGCCAAAACGTTGCGTTTTTGGATGTATTTTGAATGCAGAATTCATGCTTTCTGGATGCTTGCTCTCCCACAAAAGAAGTGACATGTTGCTTTTTAGAACTCATTGATTTTTGTCAAAAATTTGGCATCCAAAACGCTGCGTTTTAAAACGCAACGTGCGCATGGAATTTGATAAATTCTCATAGACTTTGCTGGGGATGCAGAACGCATGCGTTTACGCTGCAGTTTAAAACGCTGATTAAACGCATGAAAAAACGCAACATGTGCACATAGCCTTAAAATTACATAGCTACTTTCTTTCAAGAACAGCTCCACACCTTGTGCACAGGTTGCATGCGGTATTGCGAGTGCAGCCTCAGCCAATGCACTGGTGAAATGAAGCAGCCATTTTTTTCTCTCCAATCCTCGGCTACCACTTTACACTTTGCACATCTTGGATCCCTTTCAGCTTTATCTTTCACAAGTTAAAGGGATTGTCCAGTGCGAGCCGTGTATCAGCTATTCACAGGTGATAACGTATTGATCAGTTGGGTGCGGCACCGATCGGCAGGCCTGGGCTTGTAGGATGGAGCAGCAGTGCACATACCTCGATGCTCCCTTAATTCCCTATTTCTTCAGCGCTCTATTGGGAGACCCAGACGATTGGGGTATAGCTACTGCCCTCCGGAGGCCACACAAAGCACTACACTAAAAAGTGCAAGGCCCCTCCCCTTCTGGCTATACCCCCCCGTGGTATCACGGGTTCTCCAGTTTTCAAGCTTTGTGCGAAGGAGGTCAGACATCCATGCATAGCTCCACAGATTTTAGTCAGCAGTAGCTGCTGACTATTTCGGATGGAAGAAAAGAGGGCCCATATAGGGCCCCCAGCATGCTCCCTTCTCACCCGTGGATGGTGTTGTAAGGTTGAGGTACCTATTGCTGGTACGGAGGCTGGAGCCCACATGCTGCTTTCCTTCCACATCCCCCTGAGGGGCTCTGAGGAAGTGGGATCCTGCCGGCCTCAAAGCTCTGACGCCGGGCTCCATCCACAGACCCATTTGAACCTGCTGGATACGGAGCTGGAGTACCGTTCAGGGACATGGCCCTGCACCATTACAGGTACTCTGTGTCCCCGTACACACAGGCACAGCACACTCCAGACTTGCTGGGTGTGCTAGTGCGCCGGGGACAGTAAAGGGTTACAGTCACTGCAGCTTTGCTGAGTGACTTTGTGTTTTGGGAACTACCGCGCCGGACGCTCCGGGAGCGGCGGCGCGGCTGGGACTTGTAGTTCGCCGGGGACTGGGCGCCGACCGCGCTTTTACGGCGGCGGCGCTTATAAATCCAGTCCCCGGCTTCTGCGGCCTAGTGCCGCTTCGTTCCCGCCCCCTCCCTGTCACTCAGGGAAGGGGACAGACGCTGAGCAATCAGCAGCACCGAGGGCTGGAGCTTTATTTACATGCTCCAGCCCTCTCACTGCACACTGTCGGACGCCGGATTCCCGCTCTGCCTTGGGGGCACGCCCACGGCCCGCCCCTCCTCACACGAGCTGGGGAAGAAGCCGGCAGCCATTACTGCAGTCCGAGCTCGGACTTTCGGCACCAAGGCAGGACGGTGGCGATCATACACCCGCTTATAGGCGGGCGGTAAGAGGCACACATAGTGCTGACCACGATATAACTGCAGTGTGTACATGTGTTGTTTTTTACTGCATAGGTCGCTATATGCCCGCTTGGGGAGCGACACATCAGCAGCAGGAAAGCAGGTGTGCTAAGGCACAGGCTTTCTAGGCTGCTTGTATTGCACGACTGAGGTGTTCATTTGTGTTTATGCTTATATGCTATACATTGCACTGTACAGTCGCTAGTCTTAGCTATATTCTCCTGGAATGGCTAGACTACAGCAGCAGAAAACCAAGGGTGCTGGGGCACAGGTTTTTCTTTTTCGCTCCTAATTGGGAGACCCAGACAATTGGGTGTATAGCTATTGCCTCTGGAGGCCACACAAAGTATTACACTTAAAAGTGTAAGGCCCCTCCCCTTCTGGCTATACACCCCCAGTGGGATCACTGGCTCACCAGTTTTGTGCTTTGTGCGAAGGAGGCAACACATCCACGCATAGCTCCACTTTTTAGTCAGCAGCAGCTGCTGACTATGTCGGATGGAAGAAAAGAGGACACATATAGTGTCCCCAGCATGCTCCCTTCTCACCCCACTGTATGTCGGAGGTGTTTGTAAGGTTGAGGTACCCATTGCGGGTACGGCGGCAGGAGCCCACATGCTGATTCCTTCCCCATCCCTTTTTACAGGGCTCTGGGTGAAGTGGGATTTACCGGTCTCCAGGCACTGAGACCGTGCTCCATCTACAGCCCCTGGAGAAGATGCTGGATGGAGCGGAGTACATCAGGGACATGGCCCTGCTTCCTCAAGGTACTCTGTGTCCCCGTGCATTTGGCGCTCACACCGCAGCATGCTGGGTGTTGTAGTGCGCCGGGGGACATCAGCGCTGCGGCGCCTGTGCCATGGCCTCATTCAGCTTCGCTGAAGCAGGCTCACTTATGGGAATTGGTCGCGCCGGCCGCTGGGACTGCGGCGCGGCTGGCACTTGTAGTGCGCCGGGGACTTCAGCGCGGCCTGCGCTTTTACGGCGGCCGCGCTGATAACTAGAGTCCCCGGCTTTTGCGGCCTGCTTCCGTTCGTTCCCGCCCCCAGACCTGCCAGTCAGGAGAGGGGCGGGACGCTGGCCACTTCTAGGCATCGGTCGCGCCGGCCGCTGGGACTGCGGCGCGGCTGGCACTTGTGGTGCGCCGGGGACTTCAGCGCGGCCTGCGCTTTTACGGCGGCCGCGCTGATAACTAGAGTCCCCGGCTTTTGCGGCCTGCTTCCGTTCGTTCCCGCCCCCAGACCTGCCAGTCAGGAGAGGGGCGGGACGCTGGCCACTTCTAGGCATCGGTCGCGCCGGCCGCTGGGACTGCGGCGCGGCTGGCACTTGTGGTGCGCCGGGGACTTCAGCGCGGCCCGCGCTTTTACGGCGGCCGCGCTGTTAACTCGAGTCCCCGGCTTCTGGGCCTAGTCTCCCTTCGTTACCGCCCACAGCCCTGACAGTCAGGGTAGGGGCGTGACGCTGCATAGCACAGCAGCGCTGAGAGCTGGAGTATGTTTTGCATACTCCACCCCTCTCACTGTGTGCACTGTGAATCCGGATTCCCGCACTTTCTCAGGCACGCCCACGGCTTCCTTCTCTACAAGGACGCCGGCAGCCATTAGTGTCAGTTTCTGTACGAACAGAGACAAGTGTGGAAGACCCTGGCATTCTGATAGTCACACAATCGCTGCAACAGGCGTTAAGCAGCACCTGTGGTGCTAACCCCACTAGTGCAGAAGTGCACTTATAGATATGCTTGTACTATATACATTGCACTGTTTGGTCGCACGTTGTATATACCCTCCTGGATTATGCGGAGGAGTTATCAGCATATTCTCTGTGTAAAACAAAGGTGCAGAACCACATGTTTTTCTATACAGCTGGTACAGCATGTACGGCTATACGGCCGGCAGGTTACATAGACTCCCATTGTATGCACTAATGGCCAGGGGATGAGGACGGTGTCTGCAGTATTTACTGACAGTTTTTCTGAGACTATGGCTATGATACTAGAAGCCTAGCAGTCCGGACATGTCTCTCACAATATGGGCACTGTTGAATCATTGATCCATGGCCCCCCTCAGTGTGAACAACTAACAGCTCCGGGAATGTCACACGCATCCCAGAGTCACGGCTCTGCACGGACGTCAGTCCCAGACAGCCTAAGCGGGCTCACTATGAGCGGCCTCGGTTTCATCAGGGTCCTAGCAGAAGGACTCGCTGTGTAATGAGGCGGAAGTAGCGGCTCAGGATTCTGATCCTGAGACCGCTCTCAATCTGGATACACCTGATCGTGACGCCATAGTAAATAATCTTATAGCGTCCATCTATAGAATGTGGGTTATTTCTCACAGCTCCTCCAGTGGAGGAGTCAGCTTCACGTATTTTTCTGGACCACTCTGCCTTCAGAGAGGCAGTCCAGGAACACCACGCTTATCCAGATATGCGCTTCTCCAAACGGCTTAGGATACACGTTATCCCTGTCCCCTGACTTGGTCAGGGACTGGACCCAGTGTCTCAAGCGGCATCCTCCAATCTCCAGGCTTGTAGCTAGATCCATAGTTGCAGTGGGAGATGGAACTGCTGTTGGCTCCGGCATTCTTTCCCTTGGGGCACTCCAAGCTATTTCAGCTTGTCTTACACAGATTGACACGGTTACACGTACATCTGTGCCGCAGGTGGCATCCTTAACCTCTCAAATGTCTGCATTTGCTTCTTACGCGATTCAGATTGTCCTGGACTCTGCGAACCGTGCGGCGGTAGCCTCCGCTACTCCGTGTTTTTAAGCAGAGCCTGGTCTGCTCGTTAAGTGAATGGAAGGCAGATTCTGCTTCCAAAAAAGGTTGCCTACCAGTTGCCTTTTTCTGCTGACCGACTGTTTGGTGAATGTAACCATTAAACAGTCCAGGGGTAAGGATTCATCCTTTCCTCAGCCCGGACACAACAAACCCCAACAGAGCAAGAGGCAGTCGGGGTTTTCGGCCTTTTCGAGGCTCGGGCAGGTCCCATTTTTCCTCGTCCACTGTGGACTCAAAAGGATCAGAGGAGCTCAGGTTCTTAGCGGGCTCAGTCACGCCCAAAAAATCGACAGTCTGAAAACCCGCTTCCAAGGCGGCTTCCTCATGACTTGCGGCCTCGGTCGGTAGCAGGCTCTCCCGCCTTGGCGATATTTAGCTGCCATAGGTCAATGACCATTGAGTGTGAGACATTCTCTCTCACGGGTACAGGATAGAGCTCACTTCTCGTCCTCCAACTCGATTCTTCAGAATTTCTCCACCTCCCGGCCGAGCCGCTGCTCTTCTGCAAACGGGGTGCACTCTATAGGCAGAAAGAGTGATGACCCCCGTTCCTCTTCAGGAACAAGGTCACGGTTTTTACCCCAAATTCTTTGCGGTACCGATAACAACGGGCCGTTCCATCCCGTTCTGGATCTAAAAATGCTCAGCAAGCTCGTGGACACCAGGCGGTTCCGGATGGAATCACTCCGCCTCAAGGTCCCAAGGATATTTCCTAGCATCATTAGGCATCAAGGATGCTTATCCACACGTGCCGATTGATCCAGAGCACTAGCGTGTCTACGCTTCGTTATAGGAGACGAACACCTTCTGTTCGTAGCTCTACCTTCCGGCTAGCGACATTCCCACTGGTCTTCGCCAAGGTCAGGGCAGCAGTAGTCACAGTCCTGCACTCTCAGAGTCACTCTGTGATCCCGTATTTAGACGATCTACTTGTCAAGGCACTCTCTTGGGAAACATGCCAACACTGCCCGAACGTTGCGCTGGAGACTCTCTAAAGTTTTGGGTGGATCATCAACTTTTCAAAGTCAGATCCGACCCCGACCCTATCGATAACATATCTAGGCATAGAGTTTCCTACTCTCTCAGCGATAGTGAAGCTTCCGCTAGACAAACAGCATTCACTACGGGCTGCAAGCTCTTCTTTAAGAACCAGTCGCACACATTGAGACGCCTCATGCACTTCCTACGTAAGATGGTAGCAATGGAGGCAGTTCCTTTCGCGCAGTTTTACTGCGTCCACTACAATGGGACATTCTCCGCCAATGGGACGAGGAGTCGACGTCCCTCAACAGAGTCGTCGTTCTTTCTCAGGCGGCCAAGGAATCTCTACGGTGGTGGCTTCTTCCCACCTCTTGGTTAAAAAAGAAGGTCCTTCCTATCCCCATCCTGGGCGATAGTTACGACAGACGCGAGTCTATCAGGGTGGGGAGCAGTTTCTCTCCACTACAGCGCTCAGGGTACGTGGACTCAGCAAGAGTCCACCCTTCAGATCAATGTTCTTGAACACAGAGCAGTGTATCTTGCCCTACAAACCTTCCAACAGCGGCTGGAAAGCAAGCATATCCGACTTCAGTCGGACAGCTCCACAGCGGTGGCATACATCAACCACCAAGGAAGAACGCGCAACCGGCAAGCCTTCTAGGAAGTCCGGCAGGTTCTGATGTGGGTGGAAGACACGGCATCCACCATATCCACAATTCACATCCCAAGTGTGGAAACTAGGAAGCTGACTTCCTAAGTCGCTGAGGTGTGGCCGAAAGAGGATGGTCTCCTCACCCGGACGGGTTTCAGGAGATCTGGCGCCGCTGACAGAGGCCGGACGTCGATCTAATGGCGTCACGGCACAACAACAATGTGCCAGCTTCATGGCACGGTTTCACAATCATCGAGCTCTGGCGGCAAACGCCTTAGTTCAGCATTGGTCGCAGTTCCAGCTACCTTAGGTGCCACCTCTGGCATTGTTGCCCAGAGTACTGCGCTAGATCAAGACCGACTGCGGCCGCGCCATCCTCGTCGCTACAGATTGGCCGAGGATGTTGTGGTACTCGGTTCTGTGGTGCCTCACGGTAGGCTAACCGGGGGCACTACCAGACCAATCAGACTGGCTGTCTCAAGGGCCATTCTTCCATTTGAACAGGACGTGGAAGATATTCTTATCTCGGTGCTCGGCGCAGGGTGTTTCTCCCTGGCCGGTTGCATCGTCTATGTTTCCTTCCTTCCTGCAATCTAGGTAGGAAAATGGGTTGTCGCTCAGTTCCCTTTAGGGACAAGTCTCAGCGCTATCTGTATTTTTCAGAAACGACGACTTCCTCAGGTACGCTCGTTCCTACGGGGAGTTTGTCTTCTCAGCACTCCGTACAAGCGGCCGTTAGAGCCCTGAGATCTGAACAAGGTTCTAATTGCTCTCCAGATGCCGCCTTTCGAGCCTTTGAAAGATGTCTCCCTTCCCGCTTTTCACGGGAAGTGGCCTTCTAGTAACGGTCTCGTCTCTTAGGACAGTGTCCGAGCTAGCAACGCTCTCATACAAACTCCCTTCCTGGTCCTTCACCAGGACAGGGTAGTTCTGCGTCCGGTTCCGGAATTTCTCCCTAAGGTGGTATCCCACTTTCATATCAATCAGGATATCACCTCACCTTCTTTGTGTCCTCGTCCAGTCCACCAATTTCAGAAAGATTTGCATCTGTTGGTTCTGGTGAGAGCACTCAGGTTCTACTTCCCGCATGGCGCTCCTGCGCCACCCGGATGCACTCTTTGTCCTTGTCGCTGGTCGGCGTAAACAGTCGCAAGCTTCCAAATCCACCCTTGCTCGGGGGATCGAGGAACCAATTCTTGAAACCTACAGTTCTACTGGGCTTCTGGTTCTCTCAAGGCCGAAGGCCCATTCTATCAGAGCCGTGGGTGCATCCTGGACATTACGGCACCAGGCTACGGCTCAGCAGGTGTGTCAGGCACCTACCTGATTGGGTCTGCATACTTTTACCAAGCATTTTCAGGTGCATACCTACGCTTCGGCAGACGCCAGCCTAGGTAGATAAGTCCTTCAGGCGGCAATTGCCCACCTGTAGGAAAGGGCTGTTTGACGGCCCTATCACGAGGTATTCTTTTACCCTCCCAGGGACTGCTTTTGGACGTCCCAATTGTCTGGGTCTCCCAATTAGGAGCGAAAAAGAAGGGAATTTTGTTTACTTACCGTAAATTCCTTTTCTTCTAGCTCCAATTGGGAGACCCAGCACCCGCCCTGTTTTCTCTGGGTTTTTCTGTTTTTTCGGGTACACATGTTGTTCATGTGGTATGGTTCAGTTCTCCGATGTTTCCTCGGATTAAATTGGTCTTTAAACCAGTTATTGGCTTTCCTCCTTCTTGCTTTGGCACTAAAACTGGTGAGCCAGTGATCCCACTGGGGGTGTATAGCCAGAAGGGGAGGGGCCTTACACTTTTAAGTGTAATACTTTGTGTGGCCTCCAGAGGCAATAGCTATACACCCAATTGTCTGGGTCTCCCAATTGGAGCTAGAAGAAAAGGAATTTACGGTAAGTAAACAAAATTCCCTTCTTTTTCTATGCTGCTTGTATTGCATGGGCTGCACTGTGCATTTGTACTTGTGCTTGTATGCTATACATTGCACTGTATGGTCACTCTTTAGGGCTATATTCCCCTAGATGACTAGTATGCAGCAGCAGAAGAGCAGGGGTGCCAGGGCACAGGCTTCTATGCTGCTTGTATTGCTTGTGCTGCAGTGGTCTTTTGTACTTTATGCCTGTATGCTATACATTGCAATGTACGGTCACCAATCTTGGCTATATACTTCTAGATAGCTAGTCGGCAGCGGCAAAAAAGCAACACAGATTTCAGTGCTGTTTTTACTACATGGGATGCTGTTCATGACACCGTCCCATTGTGTGCATGCTCCCCTGTAGCACGTCGTCTGCCGGGGTCTCTAGCACTTCGTCTGCCGGGGCTCTACTAGTTGTGGCCAAAGAAACCTCCTGTCAACCCTGTCCATGGACAGGGACGGAGTAGTCATAATATAGAGACTTGCACCCATGGGCAATCTACTTGACCAAAAGGGCAGCTCTTCAGGGCTTTGATACTGACATCGCTCTCAATCCGGATACTCCGGATGGTAACGCCATACGGAATGATCCTATACCGTCCATCAATGGAAGGTTGGATCTTTCCCCCTCAGCTCCCCCAGTGGAGATGGGAGACGAACAGGAGAAGTTCCTTTTCAGTATCTCGCGCAGATATTGAGTATTTTTCTGGCCACGCTGACTTCAGAGAAGCAGTCCAGGAACACCACGCTTACCAGATAAGCGTCTTCTCCAAACGTTTTTAGGATACACGTTATCCCTTTTCCCCTGACGTGGTCAGCGCTGGACCCAGGGTCCAAAGGTGGATTCTCCAATCTCCAGGCTTGCATATAGAGCCATAGTTGCACTGGAGATGGGGCTTCACTTAAAGATGCCATTCACAGACAGATGGACTCTGGTTGAAATCTGTCTAGGAGGCTATCGGCGTGTCGGTTGCTCCGGCATCCACAGCCGTTTTGGCAACCTAACCTTTTCAGCTGTTCTTGCGCAGCTGACCTTGAGCAGGGACATCTGTACCGCAGAGGCGTCCGTAACCCCGCAATGTCTGCACTGCGACTTACCCTGTTAATACTGTCCTAAAAGTACAGTCGAGGTTTCGGTCCTTCCCAAGCTCCGGCAGGTCCCAATTGTCCTCGTGCAAAAGGGCTACAAAACCTCAGACGGGCTCAGATTCCGGCCGGGCTCAATCTCGCCCAAGGAAGGCAGTCGGAGGAACCGCTACCAAGGCGGTCTCCTCAGGACTCTCAGCTCTCTCTCTCTCTCCGCATCCGCGGTTGATGGCAGACTCCCCCGCCTTTGGCGACATTTAGCTGCCACAGGTCACAGACCGGTGGGTGACGGACATTGTGCTCACGTGCACAGGACAGTGTTCTGTTCTCGTCCTCCGACTCCATTCTTCAGAACGGCCCCACCTCTCCACCGAGCAGATGCCCTGCTGCAGGCGGTGGACGCTCTAAGAGCAGAAGGAGTGGTGATCCCTGTTCCCCCTCAGGAACGAGGGCGAGGGTTTGTACTCCAATCTCTTTGTGGCTCCAAAAATGGACGGTTCCTTCCGTCCTGTTCTGGTCCTGAAACTGCTCAACGAGCATGCGAACGCCAGGCGGTTCCGGATGGAATCCCTCCGATCCGTCATTACCTCAATGTCTCGAGGAGACTTCCTTGCCTCAACAGACATCAAAGATGCCTATCTCCACGTGCCAATTGCTACGGAGCACCAACGTTTTCTACGTTTTGTGATAGGAGACGAACATCTTCAGTTCGTAGCTCTGCCATTCAGTCTGGCGACAGCCCCACGGGTGTTCACCAAGGTCTGGGCAGCAGTGGTAGCAGTCTTGCACTCTCAGGGACACCCGGTGATCCCGTACTTGGACGATCTACTCGTCAAAGCACCCTCTCTCGAGGCATGCCAACGCAGCCTGAATGTTACGCTGCTCCAGACTTTCGGGTGGATCATCAATTTGGCAAGGTCGAATCTGTCTCCGACTCAATCACTAACGGATCTCGGCATGGAGTTTCATACTCTATCAGCCATAGTGAAGCTTCCGCTGAACCAGCAGCGTTCACTGCAGACAGAGGTGCAGTCTCTCCTTCAAGGCCAGTCGCACCCCTTAAGGCGCCTCATGCACTTCCTAAGGAAGATGGTGGCAGCCATCGAGGCAGTTCTCTTTGCGCAGTTTCATCTGCGCCAACGGCAATGGGACATTCTCCGCCAATGGGACGGGCAGTCAACCTCCCTGGACGGGAAGTCTCCCTTTCCCTGACGGCCGAGGACTCTCTGCAATAGTGGCTTATTCCCACCTCATTGTCATAGCCCCCATCCTGGGCAGTGGTCACGACAGATACGAGTCTGTCAGGGTGGGGAGCAGTTTGTCTCCGCCACATGGCTCAGGGGACGTGGACTCAGCAGGAGTCCACCCTTCAGATCAATGTTCTGGAAATCGGGGCAGGGTATCTTACCCTATTAGCTTTCCAGAAGTGGCTAGAAAGAGAGCAGATCCGAATCCAGTCGGACATCTCCACAGCGGTGGCATACATCAACCACCAAGGAGGGACACGCAGTCAGCAGCCTTCCAGGAAGTCCGGCGAATCCTCATGTGGGTGGAGGACACAGCATCCACCATATCCGCAGTTCACATCCCGGGCGTAGAAAACTGGGAAGCAGACTTCCTCAGTCGCCAGGGCATGGACGCGGGGGAATGGTCCCTTCACCCGGACGTGTTTCAGGAAATCTGTTGCCGCTGGGGGGTGCCGGACGTCGACCTAATGGCGTCTCGGCACACCAACAAGGTCCCGGCATTTATGGCACGATCGCGCGATCACAGAGCTCTGGCGGCAGACGCCTTAGTGCAAGATTGGTCGCAGTTCCGGCTCACATATGTGTTTCCACCTCTGGCACTCTTGCCCAGAGTACTGCGCAAAAATCAGATCCGATTGCAGCCGCGTCATACTCGTCGCACCAGACTGGCCGAGGAGATCGTGGTACCCGGATCTGTGGCAGCTCACGGTCGGCCGACCGGGGTCACTACCAGACCGACCAGACTTACTGTCTCAAGGGCCGTTTTCTCCATCGGAATTCTGCGGCCCTGAACCTGACTGTGTGGCCTTTGTGTCCTGGATCCTAGCGTCTTCAGGATTATCCCAAGGGGTCGTTGCCACCATGAGACAGGCTAGGAAGCCCACGTCTGCTAAGATCTACCACAGAACGTGGAAGATTTTCTTAATCTGGTGCTCTACTCAGGGAGTGTCTCCCTGGCCATTTCCATTGCCTACTTTTCTTTCCTTCCTACAATAGGAGTTAGAAAAGGGCTTGTCGCTAGACTCCCTCAAAGGGCAAGTCTCAGCACTATCCGTGTGTTTTTCAGAAGCGTCTAGCACGTCTTTCTAAGGTGCGCACGTTCCCGCAGGGGGTTTGTCATATCGTACCCCCGTACAAGCGGCCGGTAGATCCATGGGATCTGAACAGGGTTCTAGTTCCTCTCCAGAAGCCGCCTTTCGAGCCTCTGAAGGAAGTTTCCTTTTCTCGCCTGTCACAGAAGGTGGCGTTTCTCGTTGCGATCACATCGCTTCGGCGAGTGTCTGAGCTGGCAGCTCTGTCATCCAAGGCTCCCTTCCTGGTGTTTCACCAGGACAAGGTAGTGCTGCGCATCATTCCGGAGTTTCTCCCTAAGGTCGTATCCTCGTTTCATCTTAATCAGGATATCTCCTTACCGTCCTTTTGCACTCATCCGGTTCACCGGTATGAGAATGTTTACGTTTGCTAGATCTGGTGAGAGCACTCAGAATCTACATTTCCCGCACGGCGCCCATACGCCGTTCCGATGCCCTTGTCGCGGGTACGCGCAAGAGGTTGCAGGCTTCTAAAGCCACCCTGGCTCGATGGATCAAAGAACCAATTCTGGAAGCCTACCGTTCTGCAGGGCTTCCGGTTCTTTCAGGGCTGAAAGCCCATTCAACCAGAGCCGTGGGTGCGTCCTGGGCGCTACGACACCAGGCTTCGGCTCAACAGGTGTGCCAGGCAGCTACCTGGTCGAGTCTGCACACTTTCACCAAACATTATCAGGTGCATACCTATGCTTCGGCGGATGCCAGCTTAGGTAGAAGAGTCCTGCAGGCGGCAGTGACATCCCCGTAGGGGAGGGCTGTTTTGCAGCTCTAACATGAGGTATCTCTTTACCCACCCAGGGACAGCTTTTGGACGTCCCAATCGTCTGGGTCTCCCAATAGAGCGCTGAAGAAGAAGGGAATTTTGTTACTTACCGTAAATTCCTTTTCTTCTAGCTCTTATTGGGAGACCCAGCACCCGCCCTGTTGTCCTTCGGGATTTCTTGGTTGTTTGCGGGTACACATGTTGTTCATGTGGAACGGTTTTTCAGTTCTCCGACGTTATTCGGAGTTAATTTGTTTAAACCAGTTATTGGCTTCCTCCTTCTTGCTTTGGCACTAAAACTGGAGAACCCGTGATACCACGGGGGGGTATAGCCAGAAGGGGAGGGGCCTTGCACTTTTTAGTGTAGTGCTTTGTGTGGCCTCCGGAGGGCAGTAGCTATACCCCAATCGTCTGGGTCTCCCAATAAGAGCTAGAAGAAAAGGAATTTACGGTAAGTAACAAAATTCCCTTCTTTTCCTCTGGCCCGATAGAGAATGAATGGAGCGACGGTTCCGTGTCCCATTTCCAGCTCTATTTTGGAACGAGGATAAAAGTGCTCGGTCAGGGATAAAGTTTCAGCGTTTTGCAGGTCCCATCAGTGGGACACGCACCGATCAGCACATTATCGCCTATCCCACAGGAAAGTGACAATTTTTGTTTTCACTGGACAACCCCTTAAATAGAGCAAATCTTCCAATAACACACGTGGTGCGCACTTTGTGGTTTTCATCGCGGTCTTGCGGACTCCTCGCCGGGGACTGATCTGTTTAGTGTGAATCTTTGTTCCACAGGCGTTATTTGTGAACCCCACGGAAGGCTATGATATTCACTATCCCATCCGCTGCGGCCAGCTCAACATCCATGGTGGACCCGGGGGCTCGCTCACCTCTGTGCTCTCAGACCTGGAGGTTATCTGGTCTCACGTCATACATAAATTCCTGGAAATACAACTGAAGGACTTGAAGGTGCGTCCATCATCTTTAGTAACATTGCCCTCTGGGATGTTGCTAGAAATTTAAAGAGGTTTTTGAAATTTCCCAAATGTTGGACAGTGTGAAGAATGGTACAAAGTAACACGAGAACTTTCACTTACCCAGTGTAAGCACCGCTAGGGCGGGCGCTGCAGCAGTGACGTCCCACGTAAGCGCTGCACCCTCAGTGTAAACCCCATAGATGGCAGCAGTGACGTTACCCCCTGCTCATGTAAGCGCTGCACCCTCAGTGTAAACCCCAGAGATGGTGGCAGTGACATCCCACCTACCCATGTAAGCGCTGCATCCTCAGTGTAAACACAGTAGATGGCAGCAGTAACGTCCCCCCCCCTACTCACGTAAGCGCTGCCCCTTCAGTACAAGCATCATAGATGGCAGCATTGACGCCCCCCCACCCCCCCACTCGCGTAAGCGCTGCACCCTCAGTGCAAGCGTCATAGATGGTTAGGATGCCATCACTGCAGACAAATGGTGACCAACATGACCCCCGGGGCATCAGTGCTGGAACGTCAGAGAGGAATTTAATGTATAAATTTACAGCAGAATCTATACTGACAAAACAATAGGATAAAGAGTTGCACACTAGTCTCAATGTATAGGGGAATAATGAAAAGCAGAACTGCTCTGGGAACAGTAGACTGAAAAATACAATGGACTGTCTGAAAACAGTGAAAAACATGAAAATGGTAAGTGCATAACTGCTATGAATAATAGGAATGAGATGTTTAGCCATTGTATTGATCAATGCAAAGGAGCCCCAAAACCAAACGCCAAGGTAATCTCTATTTTTGGGGACCCTAACCTATGTGTAACGTAACCTCACCTGCAGTTAAAAAACTTGCCCTGTATGGGAAGCAAAGGACCAAGCTATATATGTGAAATAAGACACATGGCTGTGGGTGGGGCAGGGTTCTCAGAAAATGCATACGAATTAGAGAATGTATGTCTGCAACACCATGGTGTGAACAGGGTGCAAGACTCGAAAATATACAGCTAAACAATAGGATAAAGAGTTGCTATACTGACAACTGTTCCCTCAACTCCAGTCCTCCAGAGCCAACAACAGATCATGTTTTCGGGATTTCCTTAGCATTGCCCCGGTGATAATTCCACGCTGAGCTCACGACCTGCTGCTTCTTTCTTGAGGACTGGAGTTGGGGAGCACCAGTTTAAACCATTCTCTCCCTCTTACCAAGTATTTGACATTTTGGAAAAACCCCATTAAATTGAAGTCTGTTCTGTTTCAGAAACTGGTAAGAATTGTGCTGTGTGATCAACGGCATCACAATGCGAGATTATCAGTGTTATGCATGTTATAGGTTCTATGGTATACAGAGACAATCTGTATACCCTTAATTGAAAGTTGGACATCATGGTGGGAGTCCTATTGTTTGGGTCTGAGCTCCCCTCTCTCCTCCTCCTCCTCCTCCTCCTCCTCGGTTAGAAGTCTTCCCTATAGCTATTATTATTATTATTATTATTATTTATTATTATAGCGCCATTTATTCCATGGCGCTTTACAAGTGAAAGAGGGTATACGTACAACAATCATTAACAGTACAAGACAGACTGGTATAGGAGGAGAGAGGACCCTGCTATGAGCAGCTATTGTACTTCTATGATCTGCGGCTTCAGATTGTTTATGGCTGACAGGAAGAAACCTATCACAAGCAGGAGGCAGGGGCAACAAACACAAGCTTCATCACCTGTAGTGACTGCTACTGCAAGAACAGACGCCCTGTACCATCTACCACCGGTGCCATTAGATAGAAGCCGAGCGTTGAGACTCCACTCTGAAATGCCGTTGTCATTAGGGGGACTCTATCAGAGGACATGGCAGATTTCCTAGAAATACAACGCAAATACACAGGAGGAGCTTCTGTATTATTGTTTTGGTTTTCTTTTTTTTTATGACCCATCTTGCAATATATAAGGCAAAAAAAAAAATATATATATATATATATATATATATATATATATATATATATATATATATATATATATATATATATATATATATATATATATATATATATATATATATAATATATAATGTTTGGTTTGTTTTCTGATCCCGGTCACCATGTGGGCTTCAAGCCAAAAATGTGGATTTTGTTAATATATTTCAGCAAATTTTCATCGTGTTTTACATTAACGTTTTTCCCATCTCTTCCAGTATTACAGATGTATATTACTCATCCCTGACATATATAACCGGCAGCACGTGAAAGAAATGGTCAACATGATCCTCACCAAGATGGGATTTTCAGGTGCGTTCGTGTCTTTTAAAGGGGTTGTCAAAAAAAAAAAAAAATACTAATGCATTTTTTTCCAGGGTTCTAAAAACAAGAATTTCAGGCATTTTTATAACTTTTTTGTTTTTTTCCCCCACGCCTAAGGCAAAAATGCAGCCAATGGTGTAATTGGGGGGTAAGGGGTTAACACAGTGAAGTCTCATATTTACATTTTAGGTCAAAAGTAAAATTGAGCAATATATAATTAATATATATATTAAAATATATATTATAATTATTATTATTTATTATTATTTTATTTTCGTTTTAAATTTTATTTTCAAAGTAAATCAAAAAACATTCATCCAATCCATGATTATTTTTTAAAATAAATTGCATTAATGTATTTTCTCTCTCAGGGGTGATCGTCCATCAGGAGTCCGTCTGTGCTGTATACGGCAGTGGTCTGACCAGTGCATGTGTGGTGGACGTTGGGGACCAGAAGACCAGCATTTGCTGTGTGGAGGACGGAATATCTCACCGGAACACCAGGTATGGTTCCATGCGAGCTCCGGTCCCACCTCTATCAGTCGGGGGGAACTCCTTCAGGCAAATGGCAGCGGGACTCTTCTTCTTTCTTCATCGTTCCTTATGGGAGACCCAAACCATGGGGTGTATAGCTTCTGCCTCCGGAGGACACACAAAGTACTACACTCAAACGTGTAGCTCCTCCCTCCTAGCATATACACCCCCTGGTAGCCAGTCCTAGCCAGTTTCAATGCTTTGTGTTCAGGAGGTCACACACACACATGCATTCTTTGATTTTTGATTTTTTGGATTTCAAAGTTTTGGAAGAAAAGCGGGTCCCATCTGGACTCCCGGCATGTCCCTTCTCACCCCACTGTGTCGGCGGTGCTGTTAAGGTTGACTTTACAAGGCTGGAGCCTTCACATGCCGCGCTCCTTCACCATCCCTTGGGGCTCTGGTTTGAAGTGGGAGCCATCACGGTTCTCACTGCTTTGCAGGAGACCGGTCTCCATCCGCAGCCCTGTTCAGGATCCTGTCGGACGGAGCGTTTAACCCCCCCCAGGGACCTGGCACCTGCGTCTCAAAAGCTAAGTATGAGACGTTTTTACCACAGAAAGTGGTCTTTCCAGGGTTCCCTGTACTTTATTTATTGGGGGGAGTGTATTATATGTCTGGGGTAACATTTCCGGCCGGTTCTCCAGTTTTCACTGGAGAACCGCGCCGATGGTGCCTGCACGCTGGCCGCATGTTTAAATCTAGGCCCCGGCTTCGCCTGAGGCCTAGTTTCGGTTTCACTCCCTCTGCATGTCAGTCATGCAGAGGGACGGTGTGGCTCCGCCCAGCGGCTGTTCAGCACAGGGAGCGGACACTCCTCACTGAGGAAGGATTCCCTCCCCTGTATACCTCATTTGCCCGCTCTCAGAGTAGGCCCCGCCCCCTCGCCTGCGCTCCGGTCGCCATTTTCTCAGCGTTCTCAGTGTCTGCATAAGCACAGAGATACCACATTGTGACAAGTTGGGGCCAGGGCTGGGGGACTGGAGGCATGGAAATGTATGTTAAACGGTCTGGCAGCCACAACCTCCAGTTGTGCAGCTGCTTATATTCTTTTGTTTATATACTCTGCTGGGGGTCATTCTGAAGATGCATTCCCTCACAGAGCCCCCACTTCTGCAGCATGTCTCACATCAGAGCAAGGCTGTTCTTAATATGCTGCATGTAGACTCGTACTGCCTGTACTGAGCACATAAACACAGTGGTCCCTCAGCCTGGAGGCTCGTCAGTGGTCCCTCCAGCTGCTCCGGGGGTGCTGAGCATGCATTAGCCCCCTTCTCAGGGCGCTTCTGCTGCTACGGCTCGCTCAGCAAGCTCTTAGAGGTCTCTTCATCTGGTTTCAGACCCCGTCCTCCTAAAATGGAGACGCAGGGTCCCCTGTCCTTCCCCGTCCCGCAGCTCTGATTCACGAGCTGACTCACTGGACGAGGAAGATGTCTTTACTGGGGGCTCGGACGCTACTTAATGTACCATTGATCTGTCCGAAGGTGATGCAGATGCTAATGATTTGATTGCGTCCATTATATTTGTACTGGACCTCAATCCGCCTGTATCAGGGGAGTATCCCTCTCTGGCAGAAAGGCATCAGTATACCTTAAGAGAACAAGGAGTGTGTTCCTTAACCACTCCAGTTTTCAGCCCACTGTGACCAAGCCCAGAGCCTGTCCTGACAGACGCTCCCAAAGCGTGGTTCTGATGACTGTTTCCTCCTTCCACCAGAGGTGGTCAAGGAGTGGGCTCATTCACCAAGGGTGGTCCCTCCGGTGTCTAGTATTTCAGCCCGGATAGTTGTATCAGTGGCTGACGGCACCTCTCTAAGGATCCCCCTGTACATTAATTCTGTACTGGACCTCAATCCGCCAGTATCAGAGGAGCAAACTTCTCTGGCAACAGGACACCAGTTTACCTTGCCTAAGAGAATAAGGAGTGTGTTCCTTAACCACTCCAGTTTTCAGGCCACTGTGACCAAGCCCAGGGTCTGCTCTGGCAAACGCTTCCCAAAGCGTGGTTCTGATGACAGTTTTCCCCTTCCACCAGCGGTGGTCAAGGAGTGGGCTCATTCACCAAAGGTGATCCCTCCGGTGTTTAGACTCTCAGCCCGGACGTTGTTTCAGTGGCTGATGGCTCTTCACTTACGGTTTTGCTGTCCGCCAGTTTGTCCTTCTGGCCAAATCTGTATGGAGGCGGCAGGGGCCTCGTTCTCCCCATTTGCAGCAGTGTGGCTTTCAAGCCATCTCTGCTTCTCTAGAGGAGATGCATTCCCTCATAGGGACTCTTTGCCCGAAATGGTTGCCTTAGCTTCCAGACTTCAGTCTTTTCATCCTATACCATGTCTGCCATGCTGGAGGCTCTCACCGCACTGCGGTGGCCTCGGCTAATTTTCTCGCTATCCGCAGGCTCCTGTGGCTTCGGAAGTGGAAGGCGGATGCTTCTAAAGAAGTTCCTTGCTGGGCTCCCTTTTGCTGGGACCAGACTGTTCGGGAACAACTGGATGAAATTATTAAGGAAGCTCCTGGTGGGAAGAGTTTCTTCCATGCCTCAAACCTAAACCAGGAAACCTGTCCAGGGCAGGAATCAGTCGAGGTTTCGTTCTTTTTGTTCCTCCATCTGATCGTTCTCTTAGCCCTCGGCCTCGCCCACTGGCTCAGCCAAGGATCGTAAACCCAAATGGCGCGCGAGAAGACCGCAGGACATGCTGCCACTAAGTCAGCCTCCTCCTGGCTATCTGGCCACGCCAGCAACGTCCTTGGTCGGTGGCAGGCTCTCCCACTTGGCGACGTATGGTTTTAACACGTCTCCGATCAGTGGGTGCGAGATACCATCTCCCACGGCTACAGGATAGAATTCTATCCAGCCCGCCAAACAGATTTTTTTCTGTCAACTCCCCTCTGCTCCAAGGCCGCCGCCTTCTCACAGGCTGTGGCATTCTTGCAGGCCACTGGAGTAATTGTACCGGTTCCCGACTGGGAACGGTTCTGAGATTTCTGTTTAAATCTATTCCTAGTACCCGAGGAGGGCGGTGCCTTCCGACCTGGATCTCAAGCTTCTCAAGCATGTTCAGGTGCGGCAGTTTCGCATAGAGTCTCTGCGATCAATCATTGACCCAAGGAGATTCCCTAGCATCCATCGACATCAGAGATGCCTATCTGCATGTGCCAATCGCAGTTTCACACCAGCGTTGGCTACGTTTTGCAATCAGTGGTCCAATTCGTGGCTCTTCCCTTTGGGTTAGCCACGGCCCCTCGAGTATTCTCAAGGTCGGGGCAGCTGTCATTGCGGTCCTGCACCTCTAGGGGTTGGCAGTGATTTTTTTGTCCAGGACAGCCTTCTACTCTGGGTTTTCATCCAGTGCAGACTGTTAGCGGAGTGCCTCGCTCACTCTCGCCACTCTCACCAATTCGGGTGGTTTGTCATTCGGTCCAAGTCCACTCTGACTTCGACCCAGAAGTTCACAGACCCAGAGACGCAATTCGAGACTCTGTCGGCACTTGTGAATATGCCCTTAGTCAAGCAGCACTCCCTCCGCTGGCGGTCGACGTCGTTCCTTCAGGCACCTAATACAGGTGCTAGATCAGATGGTGGTGTCAATGGAAGCATTCCCTTGCCCAGTTCCATCTGCGTCCTCTACGCCTGGATATTTTCCGCTGTTGGAACAGGCGGACTTCCTCCTTCCACGGGGCGGTGGCTTTGCCACAGACCAGGGGCTCATTTCAATGGTGGTATCGTCCCCTCTGTCTCAGGGACGCTCCTTTTTGGCTCCGTCCCGGGTGTTCCTCACCAAGATGCTAGTCTATCCGGCTGGGGAGCAGTATATCTCCACCATGGAGCGCAGGGCACTTGGACTCTGTCCGAATCAGCCCTCTGGATCAATGTGCTGGAAATCAGAGCTGTGTTTCTAGCTCTCTAAGCCTTTCACCATCTGTTGGCAGCCAGGCACATTCGAGTCCAGTCAGACAACGCTACAGCGTTTGCCTACATCAACCTCCAGGGCGGGGCACTCAGCCGCCTGGCAATGTTGGAGGTTCATCGCATTCTTCAGTGGACGGGGGACTCCTAGTCCACCATATCCACAGCCCACATCCTAGACGTGGGAAGTTGGGAGGCAGATTGTTTCTGCCGTCAAACCGTGGCTCCACGATCCTCAGGTTTTTGCGGCAGACGCACTGGTTCGAGTTTGGTCCCAGCTTCGTCTGTTCTACGTGTTTCACCCTCTAGTTCTTGCCCAGAGTCCTGCGCAAGATCAGAAGGGAGGGCCGTCGGGTCATTCTCATTACTCCAGACTGACCCAGGCAAGCTTGGTACCCTGACCTGCTCCGTCTGTCCGTAGAGGTGCCACAGCATCTCCCGGACTGTCCAGATCTTCTCTCACGAAATCCGTCCTTCCGCCAGAGCCTACGGCTCTCAGTTTGACGGCGTGGCGTTTGAGTCATGGATCTTGCTAACTTCTGGTATCCCTCCTGAAGTCATCTCCACTATGACTCGAGCTCGGAAGTATCCTTTGGCCTTTTGGCCTTGCCGTCCCTCCTGTCCCTTCTGCAGTCTGGTCTGCAGCTAGGACTATCCCTCAATTCCCTTAAGGGACAGCTCTCGGCTCTGTCAGTGTTGTGCCAGCGGCATATCGCCCGGCTGGCCCAGGTGCGCTCCTTCATGCAGGGCGCATCTCACATCATTCCGCCCTACCGGCGGCCCTTGGAGCCCTGGGACCTTAATTCGGTCCTCATAGCTTCCGGAAACCCCCCTTTGAGCCTCTTAGGGAGGTTTCCTTGTTTAGTCTTTCACAGAAAGTGGTCTTTCTAGTGGCCATGACTTCCCTCAAGGGAGTCTCTGTTTTGGCTGCACTCTCTTCGGAGTCCTCCCTTCATCAAGTCAAGGTGGTTCTCCGTCCGACTCCGGACTTTCTCCCTAAGGTGGTTGCTGCCTCCTTAACCGGGGCATTTTCCCTGCCTTCCTTTTTGTCCGGCTCCTGTTCATCGCTTTGAAAGGGCGTTGAATACTCTGGATCTGGTGCGGGCGCTCCGGATCTATGTGTCTCGCACCGCTGCTCTTAGGCGGCGCATCTCTCTTTTGTGCTGACCGCTGGTCAGCGTAAATGCCTTTCAGCATTTAAGCCGACCCTGGCTCGTTGGTTTAGGTCGGCCATTTCCGATACCTACCAGTGTACTCAAGTGCCTCTCCCGCCGGGGATCAAGGCACACTTGACCAGAGCTGTCGGTGCTTCTTAGGCTTTCAGGCACAGGCTACGGCTCAGCAGGTCTGTCAGACTGCCACTTGGACTAGTCTGTATACTTTTTCGTAGCACTACCAAGTGCATGCTCTTGCTTCGGCAGATGTGAGCTTGGGCAGACGCATCCTTCGGACGGCTGTCGCCCATTTGTGAAGTTAGGTTTCGCCTACTTCTCAGTTTTTCTGTTTATTCCCGCCCATGGACTGCTTTAGAACGTCCCATGGTTTGGGTCTCCCATAAGGAACGATGAAGAAAAAGAGAATTTTGTTACTTACCGTAAATTCTTTTTCTTATAGTTCTGACATGGGAGACCCAGCACCCTCCCTGTTGGCAGTTTCTTGTTCCGCGTGTTATCACCGGCTGTTGTTGTAGACAGAGGTTCCGGTTGTTCCGGGTTTTGCTCTGTCTCTACTTGTGGGTTGATGTCCTCCTTCAGCTTTTGCACTAAACTGGCTAGGACTGGCTACCAGGGGGTGTATATGCTAGGAGGGAGGAGCTACACGTTTGAGTGTAGTACTTTGTGTGTCCTCCGGAGGCAGAAGCTAAACACCCATGGTCTGGGTCTCCCAATACGGAACTATAAGAAAAAGAATTTACGGTAAGTAACAAAATTCTCTTTTTTCCACAATTTTCCATTCCTACTATTAAAGGGGGTCACTGTTTTGGACGCTCTTTACATGTTAGGACAGCCTTTTGATAGTAAGTTAGTTGCAGAGCGCCTCCCTCCACCATTTAGGGGGAACCTTAGCTAAAAGTGTTCACTTTCACTGCAGCGCCATCACAAGGGGGATTTTGGCATTGTAAGGCTACTTTCACACTTGTGTTGTTTTGCATCCGTCACAATCAGTTGTGTGACTGATGCAACGGATGCGTTGCAGATAGTGGCACAACTGATGTGACTGATGCTGAAAAACAATGATCTGTTTGTTTTTTTTTTATTGTTTTGTTTTTACCGGTGGCCGGCTATTGTGAACGATCAGCTGATCACCCGGCGGCCAGGCGATCAGCTGATTGCTCACAAAAGGCGGCCATTGGGCAATCAGCTGATCGCTCTCAAAAGCCGCCGTTGGCCGATCAGCTGATCATCTGGCCGCCGAGAGAGGGAGAAACATTGATTTCAATGATTAAACATAAGAGCTGAGCATGCGCAGTGGAAAAAAAAAGGATTCCGTCGCTCAAAAAAACGCTACATTCTGCGTTCCTGACGGTCATTTGTTCTACGACTGATCTGTCACGTGGTGGATGCAAAGCAGAGACATTAGTCGCAATGCGTCGTCAATACAAGTCTATGGGAAACAGCGCAAGCAGTTAACGGATTACGCTGCTTTCCAAAGCAGCGAATTGCGACTAAGGGTGGCTTTACATGCTGCGATATCCGGCCCGATATCGCTAGCATGCGACCCACCCCCATCGTTTGTGTGAAACGGGCATATCGCTGCCCGTCGCGCACAAAATCTGGCACCCCGTCACACATACTTACCTGTATAGTGACGTCGCTGTGACCGGTGTACCGCCTCCTTTCTAAGGGGGCGGTCCGTTCGGCGTCACAGCGACGTCACTAAGCGGCCGCCCAATGAAAGCGGAGGGGCGGAGATGAGCGGCCGTAACATCCCGCCCACCTCCTTCCTTCCACATTGTGGCCGGAGGCAGGTAAGGAGATGTTCCTCGTTCCTGCGGCGTCACATGTAGCGATGTGTGCTGCCGCAGAAACGAGGAACAACTTCGCCCCTGCGACAGCAGCGATAACTGGCAGCGGACCCCCCATGTCAACGAGGAGCGATTTTGGACGTTTTTGCAACGATCCAAAATTGCTCCTAGGAGTCACACGATACGACATCGCTACAGCGGGCGGATGTGCGTCACAAAATCCGTGACCCCCAACGAGATCGCTGTAGCGAAATCATAGCGTGTAAAGCCCGCTTAACGCAAGTGTGAAAGTAGCCTAAGGTGTTGATTCACATTAATAGGTTATCCTGAGGCTGCAGTCACACAAGCAATTTCTTTATCGTTCCTTATGGGAGACCCAAACCATGGGTGTATAGCTACTGCCTCCGGAGGACACACAAAGTACTACACTCAAACGTGTAGCTCCTCCCTCCGGGCTATATACACCCCCTGGATGACAATCTACCCAGTTCAATGCTTTGTGTTTCAGGAGGATCACACACTTGCATTCTCTGATATTTTTTTATTTTAATTTTAAAGATTTGGAAGAAAAGCGGGTCCAGTCTGCACTCCCGGCATGTCCCTTCACACCCCACTCTGTCGGGTGCTGTTAAGGTTGACTTTATAAGGCTGGAGCCTTCACATGCCGCGCTCCTTCGCATCCTCTGTCGAGGCTCTGTTTGAAGTGGGAGCCTCCACGGTCCTCTCTGCTTGCAGAAGGCCGGTCTCCATCCGCAGCCCTGTCTGGTCCCTGCTGGAAGGAGCGTTAACCCCCACTCAGGGACATGGCCCTGCGTCTCAAAAGCTAAGTATTGAGACGTTTTTTCAGGGGTCCCGGGTACTTTTATTGGGGGGACAGTATGTGCTTTAGCGTTACTGTAAATTCCGGCCGGTTCTGGGGGTTTCCCCTGAGAACCGCGCCGAAGGTGCCTGCTCGGCGGCCGCATTTTAAAATCTAGGCCCCGGCTTCAGTTTGGGCCTAGTTTCGGTTTCGGCTTCTCTGCATGTTTTGCATACAGCGCCGCCCACCGCCCGACCAGCAGAGGGGAGGGCACTCCTCTCTGGGGAGATGTTCCCTCCCCTGTTTCTCTCCCTGTATCTCTCTGCCCTCCGTTTTTCCCGCTCTTGGGCTTATACACGCCCCCCCTCCTTCTCCCATCGCCATTTTCTCAGCGTTCTTACACTGGAAGGCGCTGGATGCTGCAGCTGCATACTGTTAGGAAGGCTGACGCTTCACAGGGTCTTTGAGCGGTGGAATCCGGAGGGCACACAGAGAGCGGGCTGGTAAGCCACAACCTTCGGTTGTGGACTTTTATTACACTCTCAGGACATTCTACAGGAGTGTATTCTTGCTGCAGAGCTTCCACCTCAGCAGCATGTCTGTCACCCGAAGCAAGGCTGCTAACATGTACGCTATATGCACTGCATGTAAGCTCATTCTGCAGAGCCAAGCACATACCCACATTGTGATGCCTGTGCTAACATGTTTGTGTCTCAGCCTGGAGCTTCCTCAGGGGTCCCTCCGGCTGCTCCGGCCCTGGTGGCTGAACCCCCGGCTTGGGTAGCTTCCTTTTCACAAGCTATTTCCCAGTCTTTTCCCGACTCCATGGGGCAGCTGTCCCGGACACTGCTGTCCATGCATCAGCCCCCTTCTCAGGGTGCCTCTGCGGCTCCGAGCTCTGCAGAGCACTCAGAGCATGTCCTAGGACCCCGTCCCCCTAAACGGAGACGCAGGGAACCTTCTCCTTCCTCGTCCCACAGCTCTGATTCACAAGCCGAGGTGCAGGGCGAGGAGGATTCGTTTACTGTGGGCTCAGACGCTACCTCTATGTACCCCATTGACTTGTCTGAGGGTGATGCGGATGTTAGTGACTTGATTGCGTCCATTAACTCCGTACTGAACCTCAATCCACCAGAGTCAGAGGAACAAGCCTCTCTGGTAGAGGTACACCAGTTTACCTCTCCTAAGAAACCTAGGAGTATGTTTTTTTAACCACTCCAGCTTTCAGACCACTGTCAACAAGCCCAGGGCCTGTCCTGACAAACGTTTTCCGAAGCGTAGTTCAGATGACCGTTTTCCTTTTCCACCAGAGGTTGTTAAGGACTGGGCCCAGTCCCCAAAGGTAGACCCTCCGGTGTCCAGAATCTCAGCCCGCACAGTCGTAGCTGTGGCTGATGGCACTTCTCTTAAGGATCCCACTGACCGCCAGGTTGACCTTCTGGCCAAGTCTGTATATGAGGCGGCAGGAGCCTCGTTCTCCCTGTCTTTTGCGGCAGTGTGGGCTCTTAAGGCAGTCTCTGCCTCTCTGGCGGAGATTCATTCCCTCTCCAGGGACTCTATTCCTGAGACGGATGCCTTAACTTCTCAAGCTTCGGCTTTTGCATCCTACGCCATGTCTGCCATCCTGGAGGCTTCTCACCGCACGGCGGTGGCCTCCGCTAACTCCCTCGCGATCCGCAGGATCTTGTGGCTTCGAGAGTGGAAAGCAGACGCTTCCTCTAAGAAGTACCTTGCGAGTCTCCCCTTTGCTGGGTCCCAGCTGTTCGGGGAACAGCTGGATGACATAATTAAGGAAGCTACTGGCGGGAAGAGTACTTCCTTGCCACAAACTAAAGCCAAGAAACCTGTCCAGGGCAGGAACCAATCAAGGTTTCGTTCCTTTCGTTCCTCTAACTGGTCATCCTCTAAGCCCTCGGCCTCGTCCACTACCGCAGCCAAGGATCGTAAATCCAACTGGCGCGCAAAGCCGCGTCCTCAAAAGACCGGAGGAGCCGCTGCCACTAAGGCAGCCTCCTCGTGACTATCTGGCCGCGCCAGCAACGTCCTTGGTCGGTGGCAGGCTCTCCCACTTTAGCGACGTGTGGTTGCAACACGTCTCCGATCAGTGGGTGCGGGATATAATCTCCCACGGCTACAGGATAGAATTTTCTTCCAGCCCGCCAAACAGATTTTTTCTGTCCACCCCCCCTGCTCCAAAGCCGCCGCCTTCTCTCAGGCCGTGGCATCCCTGCAGGCCAACGGGGTAATTATTCCGGTTCCCGCCCGGGAACGGTTCAGAGGTTTCTACTCAAACCTCTTTCTAGTTCCCAAGAAGGACGGTTCCTTCCGGCCCATCCTGGATCTCAAGCTTCTCAACAAGCATGTTCAGGTGCGGCATTTTCGCATGGAATCTCTGAGATCGGTCATTGCCTCAATGACCCAAGGAGATTTTCTGGCATCCATCGACATCAGAGATGCCTATCTGCATGTGCCTATTGCGGTTTCACACCAGCGTTGGCTACGCTTTGCGATCGGAGAGGAACATTTCCAATTCGTGGCTCTCCCCTTCGGCTTAGCCACGGCCCCTCGAGTATTCACCAAGGTCATGGCAGCAGTGGTTGCGGTCCTGCACCTCCAGGGGTTGGCAGTGATTCCTTACCTGGACGACCTTCTAGTCGAGGCCTCATCCAGTGCAGACTGCCAGCGGAGTGTCTCTCTCACTCTCGCCACGCTAGTTCAGTTCGGGTGGCTTGTCAACCTGCCCAAGTCCACTCTGACCCCGACCCAGGTGCTTTTGTACCTAGGGATGCAATTCGAGACTCTGCCGGCACTTGTCAAGTTGCCCTTAGTCAAACAGCAGTCCCTTCGTCTGGCGGTGCGCTCTCTGCTGAGGCACCGCCGTCATTCCATCAGACACCTCATGCAGGTGCTGGGTCAGATGGTGGCGTCCATGGAAGCGGTCCCCTTTGCTCAGTTCCATCTGCGTCCCCTGCAGCTGGACATTCTCCGCTGTTGGGACAAGCGGATCTCTTCCTTGCACAGGCAGGTGGCTCTGTCGTCACAGACCAGGAGCTCCCTTCAGTGGTGGCTTCGGCCCCTCTCTCTGTCTCAGGGACGCTCCTTCCTGACTCCGTCCTGGGTGATCCTCACCACGGATGCCAGCCTCTCCGGTTGGGGAGCAGTATTTCTCCATCACCGAGCACAGGGCACTTGGACTCCGTCCGAATCAGCCCTCTCGATCAATGTGCTGGAGATCAGAGCTGTGTTTCTAGCTCTCCTAGCCTTTCACCACCTGTTGGCGGGCAGGCACATTCGAGTTCAGTCGGACAACGCGACAGCGGTTGCCTACATCAATCACCAGGGCGGGACTCACAGCCGTCTGGCGATGTTGGAGGTTCGACGAATCCTCCAGTGGACGGAGGACTCCAAGTCCACCATATCTGCAGTCCACATCCCAGGCGTGGAAAACTGGGAGGCCGATTACCTCAGCCGTCAAACCGTAGACAGTGGCGAGTGGGCCCTGCATCCGGCAGTGTTCCGGTCAATCTGCCGCAAGTGGGGCACTCCGGAAGTGGATCTAATGGCATCCCGGCACAACAACAAGGTTCCGGTTTACGTGGCTCGCTCCCACGATCCTCAAGCCTTCGCAGCAGACGCACTGGTTCAAGATTGGTCTCAGTTCCGTCTGGCCTATGTGTTTCCCCCTCTAGCGCTCTTGCCCAGGGTTCTGCGCAAGATCAGAATGGAGGGCCGTCGAGTCATACTCATTGCTCCGGACTGGCCCAGGCGAGCTTGGTACCCAGACCTGCTCCGTCTGTCCGTAGAGGTGCCGTGGCATCTCCCGGACCGCCCAGACCTTCTCTCTCAAGGTCCGTTCTTCCGCCAGAATTCTGCGGCTCTCAGATTGACGGCGTGGCTCTTGAGTCCTGGATCCTGACGGCTTCAGGCATTCCCTCTGAGGTCATCTCCACCATGACTCAGGCTCGGAAGTCTTCCTCGGCCAAGATTTACCACAGGACTTGGAGGATTTTCCTGTCCTGGTGTCGCTCTTCCGACCATGCTCCTTGGCCGTTCTCCTTGCCGACCATCCTGTCTTTTCTACAGTCCGGTCTACAGCTGGGACTGTCCCTCAATTCCCTCAAGGGACAGGTGTCGGCTCTGTCGGTATTGTTCCAGCGGCGTATCGCCCGACTGGCTCAGGTGCGCACCTTCATGCAGGGCGCATCTCACATCATTCCTCCTTACCGGCGGCCCTTGGATCCCTGGGACCTTAATCTGGTCCTCACGGCCTTACAGAAACCCCCCTTTGAGCCTCTCAGGGAGGTTCCCTTGTTTAGACTTTCACAGAAAGTTGTTTTTCTAGTAGCCTTAACTTCTCTCAGGAGAGTTTCTGATTTGGCTGCGCTATCTTCGGAATCCCCCTTTTTGGTGTTTCACCAAGACAAGGTGGTTCTTCGTCCGTCTCCGGACTTTCTCCCTAAGGTGGTTTCTCCTTTCCACCTTAACCAGGACATTTCATTGCCTTCTCTTTGTCCGGCCCCTGTGCATCGCTTTGAAAAGGCGTTGCATACCTTGGGTTTGGTGCGGGCGCTCCGAATCTATGTGTCACGCACCGCCGTTTTTAGGCGGTGCACCTCACTTTTTGTGCTAACCACTGGTCAGCGTAAGGGTCTCGCTGCTTCTAAACCGACCCTAGCTCGTTGGATCAGGTCGGCTATCACCGATGCCTACCAGTGTTCTCAGGTGCCTCCCCCGCCAGGGATTAAGGCGCACTCGACCAGAGCTGTCGGTGCCTCCTGGGCTTTCAGGCACCAGGCTACGGCTCAGCAGGTTTGTCAGGCTGCCACGTGGTCCAGTCTGCACACTTTTTCGAAGCACTACCAAGTGCATGCTCATGCTTCGGCAGATGCGAGCTTGGGCAGACGCATCCTTCAGGCGGCTGTCGCCCATTTGTGAAGTTAGGTTTTGCCTACTTCTCAGTTTGGTTTATACCCACCCATGGACTGCTTTGGAACGTCCCATGGTTTGGGTCTCCCATAAGGAACGATAAAGAAAAAGAGAATTTTGTTTACTTACCGTAAATTCTTTTTCTTATAGTTCCGACATGGGAGACCCAGCACCCTCCCTGTTGCCTGTTGGCAGTTTTATTTGTCGCTCCTAATTGGGAGACCCAGACAATTGGGTGTATAGCTATGCCTCCGGAGGCCACACAAAGTATTACACTAAAAGTGTAAAGCCCCTCCCCTTCAGCCTATACACCCCCCGTACTGCTACGGGCTCATCAGTTTTTATGCTTTGTGCGAAGGAGGTCAGACATCCACGCATAGCTCCACAGCTTAGTCAGCAGCAGCTGCTGACTATGTCGGATGGAAGAAAAGAGGGCCCATAACAGGGCCCCCGGCATGCTCCCTTCTCACCCCACTCTTGTCGGCGGTGTTGTTAAGGTTGAGGTATCCATTGCGGGTACGGAGGCTGGAGCCCACATGCTGCTTTCCTTCCCCATCCCTCAATTAGGGCTCTGGGTGAAGTGGCATCCCATCGGTCTCCAGGCACAGGAGACCGTGCTCCATCCACAGCTCCTGAGGACCCTGCTGGATAGGAGCCGAGTATCGTTCAGGGACATGGCCCTGCTACTTGGAGGTACTCTGTGTCCCCGTGGGGACCGCGCACAGCAACACTCCAGCATTGCTGGGTGTGCTAGTGCACCGGGGACAGCAGCGCTGGCTGCATTTGTGCCACTATACACTTCAGCGTCGCTGAGTGTATTTGTGTCTTTCTTCCCGCCCCCAGCCCTGCCAATCAGGGGAAGGGCGGGACGCTGTACAGGTCGGCAGCACTGAGGGCTGGCGCATGCTTTGCATACTCCACCCCCCTCACTCTGCACAGTGGGGCACCAGTTCCCGCACTTTTCTGGGTCACGCCCACGGCTCCCTCCTCTCCCCAGGACGCTGGCAGCCATTCCTGTCAGCTTTGCTAACGCTGGAGAGGAGAGACAAGCTCAAAGAGACCCAGGCAGGAATTCTGGTGCCAACACAAACGCTTTGCGCAGGCGGTAAGCAGCACCTGTGGTGCTGGCCCCACTAGTGCAGAAGTGTATTTATAGTTTATATGATTATAGTCTATACTTTACACTGTATGGTGCACTGTTGAGTTTTGTCTATATACCCTCCTGTATTGCTCAGAGGAGACAACAGCATGTCGTCCACAAATAGCAAGGGTGCCAAAGCACAGACTTACTATGCTGCCTGTGCAGCATGTACGGCTATACTGCCGGCAGGTTCCACTGACCCTCATTGTGTGCAATGCTCGGCCCCTGTGGCACTTTCTCAGCCGGAGCCTCTGCTAAGGGTGGCCCAGGGAGAACCACCTGTTGACACTGTCCAGGTGACAGGGACGGAGTTTGCAGTTTTTACTGAAAGACTTTCTGAGACTATGGCTAAGATATTAGAAGCCTTGCAGTCCAGGCCGGCATCTCAAGCCAGGGGCACTGTGGAATCATTGTCCCCTGGTTCCCCTCAGTGGGAACAGCAATGTCTTCCCGGGGTGTCCCATGGATCCCAGGGTGAGGTCTCTGACACGGACCGCAGCCCCAGACCGACTAAGCGAGCTCGCTGGGAAATCCCCTCGACCTCATCACATTGTTCAGGGTCTCAGAAGATGAAGCGGAGGTAGCTGATCAGGATTCTGATCCTGAGGCCGCTCTCAACCTTGATACTCCTGATGGTGACGCCATAGTGAATGATCTTATCGCGTCCATACATCAAATGTTGGATTTTTCTCCCTCGGCTCCTCCAGTGGAGGAGTCAGCCTCTCAGCAGGAGAAATTCCGTTTCAGGTTTCCCAAGCGTACAAGGAGTATGTTTCTGGACCACTCTGACTTCAGAGAGGCAGTCCAGAAACACCTAGCTTGTCCAGATAAGCGTTTTTCCAAGCGCCTTAAGGATACACGTTACCCTTTCCCCCCTGACGTGGTCAAGGGCTGGACTCAGTGTCCCAAGGTGGATCCTCCAATCTCCAGACTGGCGGCTAGATCCATAGTTGCAGTGGAAGATGGAGCTTCACTCAAGGATGCCACTGACAGACAGATGGAGCTCTGGTTGAAATCCATCTATGAAGCTATCGGCGCGTCTTTTGCTCCAGCATTCGCAGCCGTATGGGCACTCCAAGCTATCTCAGCTGGTCAGGCGCAAATTGACGCACTCACACGTACGTCTGCGCCGCAGGTGGCGTCCATAACCTCTCAAACGTCGGCATTTGCGTCCTACGCTATTAATGCTGTCCTGGACTCTGCGACCCGTACGGCGGTTGCAGCCGTCAATTCGGTGGCAATACGCAGGGCCTTGTGGCTGCGGGAATGGAAGGCAGATTCGGCTTCCAAAAAGTGCTTAACTGGATTGCCATTTTCTGGCGACCGTTTGTTTGGTGAGAGATTGGATGAAATCATCAAACAATCCAAGGGAAAGGAAACATCCTTACCCCAGGCAAAACCAAAAACACCCCAACAGAGGAGGGGACAGTCGAGGTTTCGGTCCTTTCGGGGTACGGGCAGGTCCCAATTCTCCTCGTCCAAAAGGCCTCAGAAGGATCAGAGGAACTCCGACGCATGGCGGTCTAAATCACGCCCTAAAAAGACCGCCGGAGGTGCCGCTACCAAGGCGGCTTCCTCATGACTTACGGCCTCCTCACACCGCATCCTCGGTCGGTGGCAGGCTCTCCCGCTTTTGCGACACCTGGCTGCCACAAGTAAAAGACCGTTGGGTGAGAGACATTTTGTCTCACGGTTACAGGATAGAGTTCAGCTCTCGTCCTCCGACTCGATTCTTCAGAACATCTCCGCCTCCCGAGCAAGCCGAGGCTCTTCTGCAGGCGGTGGGCATTCTGAAGGCAGAAGGAGTGGTGGTCCCGGTTCCTCTTCAGCAACAGGGTCACGGTTTCTACTCCAACCTGTTTGTGGTTCCAAAGAAGGACGGGTCCTTCCGTCCTGTTTTGGACCTAAAACTGCTCAACAAACACGTAAGGACCTGGCGGTTCCGGATGGAATCCCTCCGCTCCGTCATCGCCTCAATGTCCCAAGGAGATTTCCTAGCATCGATCGATATCAAGGATGCTTATCTCCACGTACCAATTGCTCCAGAGCATCAGCGCTTCTTGCGCTTCGCCATAGGAGACGAACACCTTCAGTTCGCGGCACTGCCGTTCGGCCTGGCGACAGCCCCAAGGGTTTTCACCAAGGTCATGGCTACAGTAGTTGCGGTCCTCCACTCTCAGGGTCACTCAGTGATACCTTACTTAGACGATCTGCTGGTCAAGGCACCCTCTCAAGAGGCATGCCAACACAGCCTCAACGTTACTCTGGAGATTCTCCAGAGTTTCGGGTGGATCATCAATTTTCCAAAGTCAAATCTGACACCGGTCCAATCGCTGACATATCTTGGCATGGAGTTTCATACTCTTCCAGCGATAGTGAAGCTTCCGCTGGACAAACAGCGTTCACTACAGACAGGGGTACAATCTCTCCTTCAAGGTCGGTCACACCCCTTGAGGCGCCTCATGCACTTCCTGGGGAAGATGGTGGCAGCAATGGAAGCAGTTCCTTTCGCGCAGTTTCACCTGCGTCCTCTTCAATGGGACATCCTACGCAAGTGGGACAGGAGGCCGACGTCCCTAGACAGGAACGTCTCCCTCTCTCAGGCAACCAAAGCTTCCCTTCGGTGGTGGCTTCTTCCCACCTCATTATCGAAAAGAAAATCCTTCCTACCCCCATCCTGGGCGGTGGTCACGACGGACGCGAGCCTGTCAGGGTGGGGAGCAGTTTTTCTCCACCACAGGGCTCAGGGTACGTGGACTCAGCAAGAGTCCTCACTTCAGATCAATGTTCTGGAGATCAGGGCAGTGTATCTTGCCCTAAAAGCGTTCCAGCAGTGGCTGGAAGGCAAGCAGATCCGAATTCAGTCAGACAACTCCACAGCGGTGGCTTACATCAACCACCAAGGTGGGACACGCAGTCGGCAAGCCTTCCAGGAAGTCCGGAGGATTCTGCTGTGGGTGGAAGCCACAGCATCCACCATATCCGCAGTTCACATCCCGGGCGTAGAAAACTGGGAAGCAGACTTTCTTCGGCGCTCCATTGGGAGACCCAGACGATTGGGTGTATAGCTACTGCCTCCGGAGGCCACACAAAGCATTACACTAAAAAGTGTAAGGCCCCTCCCCTTCTGGCTATACACCCCCAGTGGGATCACTGGCTCACCAGTTTTCAAGCTTTGTGCGAAGGAGGCACACATCCATGCAATAGCTCCACTGTTTAGTCAGCAGTAGCTGCTGACTATGTCGGATGGAAGAAAAGTGGGCCCATATAGGGCCCCCAGCATGCTCCCTTCTCACCCCACTTGCGGTTTGTAAGGTTGAGGTACCTATTGCTGGTACGGAGGCTGGAGCCCACATGCTGCTTTCCTTCCCCATCCCCCTGATGGGGCTCTGGGCGAAGTGGGATCTTACCGGTCTCCAGGCACTGAGACCGGGCTCCATCCACAGACCCAGAGAACCTGCTGGATTTGGAGCTGGGTATCCTCAGGGACAGGGCCCTGCGACATTAAGGTACTCTGTGTCCCCGTACACATCGCGCACACACGCACCAGCATTGCTGGGAGTGTTAGTGCGCCGGGGACAACAGCGCAGAGCGCTTGTGCTATTATTCACTGCAGCTTTGCTGAGTGAATTTATGTATTGGGAACGGCCGCGCCGGCCGCTGCTGGGTGTTTTACACTGTGGCGCGGCTGGGACTTGTGGTGCGCCGGGGACTTCCGCGCCGGCCGTGCACATAGGACGGCCGCGCTTATTACTCGAGTCCCCGGCTTTGCGGCCTAGTTTTCCTTTCGTTCCCGCCCCCAGCCCTGCCAGTCAGGGAAGGGGCGGGACGCTGTACAGTATGTCGGCGCAGGGAGCTGGAGTCTGCTTTGCATTCTCCAGCCCCCTTCACTAGACTCAGTGGGACGCCGGGTTCCCGCTCTTGTCTCGGGCACGCCCTCGGCCCGCCCCTCTTCTCTGGACGCCGGCAGCCATTCCGGCACACAGAGCGGGAAAACGGAGACAAGCGCTGAGCTAGCAGTTACAGGAGGCGCCACACACCTGCTTTTGTGCGGGCGGTAAGCGGCAGCTGCAGTGCTGACCCACTAATGCCGAAGTGTCCTGCTGTACTTTTTGTGAAGTCGCTATTCAGGATGCAGGCCTAGAAACAGCAGCTAAAAAGCAGCGGTGCTAAAGCACAGACTGTACATGGCACTGTAATGGCTATTCTTGGCTGTCTACCCGCCTAGATGGCTAGCCAGCGGCAGCAAACAGCAAGGGTGCTAAGACACAAGCTTTCAATGCTGCTGGAATTGCATGTGCTGCAGTGTTTATTTTCATATTCGTATGCTATACATTCACTGTATGTCGCTATTCTTGGCTAATGCTCCTGGATAACTTGACAACAGCAGCAGAAAAGCAAGGGTGCCAAGGCACAAGCTTTCAATGCTGCTTGGATTGCATGTGCTGCAGTGTTTATTTTCATGCTTGTATGCTATACATTCACTGTATGTAGCTATTCTTCGCTAATGCTCCGGAATAACTAGACAACAGCAGCAGAAAAGCAAAGGTGCCAAGGCACAAGCTTTCTAGGCTGCTTGTACTACATGTGCTGAAGGGTTTATTTGTACTTCATGCTTGTATGCATTCACTGTAAGGTCGCTATTCTTAGCTAATGCTTCTAGATGGCTAGACAACAACAGCAAAAAAGCAGGGGTGCCAAGGCACAGGCTTTCTATGCTGCTTGTACTGCATGTGATACGGTTCCAGGGCCCCCAGTATGTGCATTTGCTCAACCGGGGTCTCCGCTACAGGTAGCCAAAAGACCACCTGTGATCCCTGTCCATGGACAGGGATGGAGTTGCAGTTTCCGCTGCTTTGTCTGTCATTATGACTAATGTCTTACAGACTTTGCAGTCCAGATAGACCTTGGCCAAGGTTGATTCAATGCCCCTGGCCACCCTGATTGGGAATAAATCAGGGTTCCAGGGGGGTCCCATGCATCCCAGGGTGCAGGCTCTGACACGGACGACAGTCCCAGACGGCCTAAGTGAGCTCCAGGGGACTGGCCCTCGACTTCATCACTGGTCAGGGTCACCACAGGAGTACTCTCTGTGTCATAAGGCAGACGTAGCTGTTCAAGACTCTGATCTTGAGACCGCTCTCAATCCGGATGCACCGGATGGTGACGCTATAGTGAATAATCTTATAGCGTCCATCAATGGAAAGTTGGGTATTTCCCCCTCAACTCCTCCAGGGGAGGGGTCAGCTTCACAGCAGGATAAATCCCTCTTTCAGTATCTCAAGTGTATATTGAGTATTCTTCTGGCGCTGACTTCAGAGCAGCAGTTCAGAAACACCACGCTTACCAGATAAGCGTTTTCTCCAAACGTTTTAAGGATACACGTTATCCCTTTCACCTGACGTGGTAAAGCGCTAGACCCAGGGTCCATATGGATCCCCCAATCTCCAGACTTGCGGCTAGATCCATAGTTGCAGTGAAGATGGGACTTCACTTAAAGATACCATTCACAGACAGATGGACCTCTGGTTGAAGTCTGTCTGTGAAGCTATCAGCGTGTCGGTTGCTCCGGCATTCGCAGCCGTATGGGCACTCTAACCTATTTCAGCTGCGCTTGCGCAGCTGGTCTTGAGCACATGTGCATCTGTGCCGCAGGTGGTGTCCTTAACCTCGCAATGTCTGCATTGCAACTTACCCTAGTAATGCTGTCCTGGAGGGACAGTCGAGGTTGGTCCTTTCCAGGCTCGGGCAGGTCCCAGTTGTCCTCGTCCAAAAGGGCTCAAAAGGCTCAGAGGGGCTCAGATTCCGGCCGGGCTCAATCACGCCCAAGGAAGGCAGCAGGAGGAACCGCTACCAAGGCGGTCTCCTCATGACTGTCAGCTGTCTCTCTCCGCATCCGCGGTTGGTGGCAGAATCTCCCGCTTAGGGATATTTAACTGCCACAGGTCACAGACCGGTGGGTGAGAGACATTTTGTCTCACGTGTACAGGATAGAACTCTGTTCTCGTCCTCCGACGCGATTCTTCAGCACTTCTCCCCCCCTCCCCCCACCGAGCCGTTGCTCTTCTGCAGGCAGAAGAAGTGGTAATCCCGGTTCCTCTTCAGGAACAAGACACGGTTTTTTCCTCCAATCTGATTGGGGTGCCAAAAAAGGGGTGGCTCTTTCCGTTCCGTTCTGGACCTAACACTGCTCACCAAGCACGTGAAGGCCAGGCGGTTCCGGATGTAACCCTCCGCTCCGTCATTGCCTCAATGTCGCAAGGAGACTTCCTAGCATCAATAGACATCAGGATGCCTATCTCCACGTGCCGATTGCTCCAGAGCACCAGCGTGTGCTACGTTTTCGTTATTGAAGACGAGCATCTTCAGTGCGTAGCCCTGCCCTTCGGTCTAGCGACAGCCCCACGGGTTTTCGCCAGGTTCAGGGCAGCAGTGGGAGCAGTCCTGCACTCTCAGGGTCACTCTGTGATCCTTACTGGAACGATCCACTTGTCAAGGCACCCTCTCAAGAGGCATGCCAACGCAGCCTGAACGTGGCGCTGGAGACTCTCCAAAGTTTCGGGTGGATCATCAACTTTTCAAGGTTACATCGGGCACTGACCCAATCGCCGACATATCTGAGCATAGAGTTTCACACTCTCTCAGCGGTAGTGAAGCTTCCGCTGGACAAGCAGCGTTCACTACAGACGGGGGTGCAGTCTCTCCTTCAAGGCCAGTCACACCCCTTAAGACGTCTCATGCACAGGCAGTCACTTTCGCGCAGTTTCATCTGCGTCCACTTCAATGGGACATGCTTGCCAATGGGTTGGGGAGTCGACGTCCCTAGACAGGAACGTTTCCCTTCTCAGACGGTCATGGAGTCCATGCGTCAGATCAATGTTCTGGAAATCTGGGCAGTGTATCTTGCCCTGCAAGCCTTCCAGCAGTGGCTGGAAGGAAAACAGATCCGAATTCAGTCGGACAATTCCACAGCGGTGGCAGACATCGCCCACCAAGGCGGAACACGCATCGCCAAGCCTACCTGGCAATCCGGCGGATTCTGATGTGGGTGGGGGACAGAGCATCCACCATATCCGCAGTTCACATCCCGGGCGTAGGAAATTGGGAAGCAGACTTCTTCAGTCGCCTGGGTATGGACGCAGGGGAATGGCCTCTGCACCCAGAATGGTGTCAGGCAATCTGTAGCCGCTGGGGGATGCCGGACGTCGACCTAATGGCGTCTCGACATAACAACAAGGTCCCGATTTGCATGGCGCGGTCTCACGAGCAAAGAGCTCTGGCGGCAGGCGCCTTAGTTCAGGATTGGTCGCAGTTCCAGCTACCCTATGTGTTCTACCTCTGGCACTGTTGCCAGAGTGCTACGCAAGCTTAGCTCCGCTTGCCGCCGCGCCATCCTCGTCGTCCCAGACTGGCCGAGGAGGTCGTGGTTCCCGGATCTGGGGCATCTCACGGTCGGCCAACCGTGGGCACTCTCAGACCGGCCAGACTTACTGTCCCAAGGGCCGTTTTTTCCACTGAATTCTACGGCCCTGATCCTGACTGTGTGGCCATCGAGTCCGGGATTCTAGCGTCTTCAGGATTATCTCAAGTCGTCATTGCCACCATGAGACGGGCTAGGAAGCTGACGTCTGCCAGGATCTACCACAAGACGTGGAAGATATTCTTCTCTTAGCGCTCTGCTCAGGGAGTGTCTCCCTGGACATTTGCATTGCCTACTTTTCCTTCCTTCCTGCAATCTGGTTTGGGAAAAGGTTTGTCGCTCGGCTCCCTTAACGGACGAGTCCCAGCGCTGTCTGTATTCTTTCAGAATCGCATAGTACGACTTCCTCAGGTACGCACGTTCCTGCAGGGGGTTGGTCGCATTCTCCCTCCGTACAAGGGGCCGTTAGACCCATGGGATCTGCACAGGGTACTTATTGCTCTCCAGGAGCCGCCCTTGGGGCCTCTGAGGGATGTTTTTTCACTTTCTCGACTGTCACAGAAAGTGGCTTTTTTGGTAACGGTCACGTCTCTTCAGAGAGTGTCCGAGCTAGCAGCGCGGTCATCCAAAGCTCCTTTCCTGGTGTTTCACCAAGACAAGGTAGTGCTGCGCCTGATTACGGGGTTTCTCCCTAAGGTGGTATCCCCCTTTTCATCTCAGTCAGGATATCTCCTTACCGTCTTTTTGTCCTCATCCAGTTCATCGATATGACTTGGATTTGCATTTGTTGGATCTGATGAGAGCGCTCAGAATCTACTTTTCCCGCACGGCGCCCCTGCGCCGCTCGGATGCACTCTTTATACTTGTCGCTGGTCAGCGCAAAGGGTCGCAGGCTTCCAAAGCCACCCTGGCTCGATGGATCAAGGAACCAATTCTTGAAGCCTACCGTTCTACTGAGCTTCCGGTTCCATCAGGGCTGAAGGCCCATTCTACCAGAGCCGTGGGTGCGTCCTGGGCATTACGACACCAGGCTACGGCTCAACAGGTGTGCCAGGCAGCTACCTGGTCGAGTCTGCACACTTTCACCAAACATTATCAGGTGCATACCTATGCTTCGGCGGATGCCAGCCTAGGTAGAAGAGTCCTGCAGGCGGCAGTTGCCTCCCCGTAGGGGAGGGCTGTCTTTGCAGCTCTAACATGAGGTATTTCTTTACCCACCCAGGGACAGCTTTTGGACGTCCCAATCGTCTGGGTCTCCCAATGGAGCGCCGAAGAAGAAGGGAATTTTGTTACTTACCGTAAATTCCTTTTCTTCTAGCTCCTATTGGGAGACCCAGCACCTGCCCTGTTGTCCTTCGGGATTTTTGGGTTGGTTTTTTGGGTCCACATGTTGTTCATGTTGAATGGTTTTCAGTTCTCCGATGTTACTTCGGAGTGAATTTGTTTAAACCAGTTATTGGCTTTCCTCCTTCTTGCTTTTGCACTAAAACTGGTGAGCCAGTGATCCCACTGGGGGTGTATAGCCAGAAGGGGAGGGGCCTTACACTTTTTAGTGTAATGCTTTGTGTGGCCTCCGGAGGCAGTAGCTATACACCCAATCGTCTGGGTCTCCCAATAGGAGCTAGAAGAAAAGGAATTTACGGTAAGTAACAAAATTCCCTTCTTCTCAGTCGCCAGGGCATGGACGCAGGGGAATGGTCCCTTCACCCGGACGTGTTTCAGGAGATCTGTTGCCGCTGGGGGATGCCGGACGTCGACCTAATGGCGTCACGGCACAACAACAAGGTCCCAACATTCATGGCTCGATCTCAAGATCACAGAGCTCTGGCGGCAGACGCCTTAGTTCAGGATTGGTCGCAGTTTCAGCTTCCTTATGTGTTTCCTCCTCTGGCTCTGTTGCCCATAGTGTTACGCAAGATAAGGGCCGACTGCCGCCGCGCCATCCTCGTCGCTCCAGACTGGCCGAGGAGGTCGTGGTACCCGGATCTGTGGCATCTCACGGTCGGCCAACCGTGGGCACTGCCAGACCGACCAGATTTGCTATCTCAAGGGCCGTTTTTCCATCTGAATTCTGCGGCCCTCAACCTGACTGTGTGGCCATTGAGTCCTGGATCCTAGCGTCTTCAGGATTATCTCAAGAGGTCATTGCCACTATGAGACAGGCTAGGAAACCAACGTCCGCCAAGATTTCCTCCCTAAGGTGGTATCCCCTTTTCATCTCAATCAGGACATCTCCTTACCCTCGTTTTGTCCTCATCCAGTTCACCAATGTGAAAAGGATTTGCACTTGTTAGATCTGGTGAGAGCACTCAGACTCTACATTTCTCGTACGGCGCCCCTGCGCCGCTCCGATGCACTCTTTGTCCTTGTCGCTGGCCAGCGTAAAGGGACACAAGCTTCCAAATCAACCCTGGCTCGGTGGATCAAGGAACCAATTCTCGAAGCTTACCGTTCCTCGGGGCTTCCGGTTCCCTCAGGACTGAAGGCCCATTCTACCAGGGCCGTGGGAGCGTCCTGGGCCTTGCGACACCAGGCTACGGCTCAGCAGGTGTGTCAGGCAGCTACCTGGTCGAGCCTGCACACTTTCACGAAACACTATCAGGTGCATACCTATGCTTCGGCAGAGGCCAGCCTAGGTAGGCGAGTCCTTCAGGCGGCAGTTGCCCACCTGTAGGACGGAGCCGTTACGGCTCTATTATGAGGTATTATTTACCCACCCAGGGACTGCTTTTGGACGTCCCAATTGTCTGGGTCTCCCAATTAGGAGCGACAAAGAAGAAGGGAATTTTGTTTACTTACCGTAAATTCCTTTTCTTCTAGCTCCAATTGGGAGACCCAGCACCCGCCCCTGTTTTTGTATACACATGTTGTTCATGTTGAATGGTTTCAGTTCTCCGATATTCCTTCGGATTGAATTTACTTTAAACCAGTTTATAATTTTTTCCTCCTTCTGGCTTTTGCACCAAAACTGAGGAGCCCGTAGCAGTACGGGGGGTGTATAGGCTGAAGGGGAGGGGCTTTACACTTTTAGTGTAATACTTTGTGTGGCCTCCGGAGGCATAGCTATACACCCAATTGTCTGGGTCTCCCAATTGGAGCTAGAAGAAAAGGAATTTACGGTAAGTAAACAAAATTCCCTTCTTTTTGTTCCGTGTGTTTCACCGGCTGTTGTTAGTAGTCAGAGTTCCGGTTATTCCGAGTTTTACTCTATCTCTACTTATGGGTGGATGTCCTCCTTCAGCTTTTGCACTGAACTGGGTAGATTGTCATCCAGGGGGTGTATATAGCCCGGAGGGAGGAGCTACACGTTTGAGTGTAGTACTTTGTGTGTCCTCCGGAGGCAGAAGCTATACACCAATGGTTTGGGTCTCCCATGTCGGAACTATAAGAAAAAGAATTTACGGTAAGTAAACAAAATTCTCTTTTTTTTTTCACTTCCCATGACCTAAACGTTAGATTCTGGTTGGCGTGCACTCAGTCAGGGTGGAGGTGCTGGTAGAGGGAATGATAATCCCACGTAGTCAATTTCTCAAAAATCACTGCACTCAGATGTAATTTGCAATGGTGTTCAAAATGTATTAAAAACGTGGAACAAACAGTAGGTGGTGCCGGGAAAAAGCGACGAGTGCCCTTTGCACAGCATACCCGAGTGACACTGAACAAGACCTATCGGGGTCGAAACGTTGTTTCGTTGCTTATTCCCGTTACCACCTACTGTTTGTTCCATGTATTTGTTAATGCATTTTGAACACCATTGCAGACTACGGTCAGGTTTGGATTCGGAGACCCCTGGCCGGTCCGTGCCCGGACACATGGACGATGTGTTATGCTGCATTCACACATCCAATTTGAAGTAGCAGAAACGCCTTTTAAAGGGACAGTATCGCGTTTTTTTATTTTTGTATTAAAAATAGTGATTCTGAAATCAAGTATTTCTAATACAAAATGAAAATCGTAGCTTATTTAATTTTTATGTAATTCTAATTTTACTGTATGCACTGAGGGCCATGTTGGATGTGCTGTGTGTAACGACAGTTACTCACTCCTTTTATGGCAGCCCCTGTGCATAGAGAATAGTGGTCGCTATCTGACCCTAATGTTTAACGTTACAGTGGGCGTATGCTGTGACCTGGACGCGCCCCCTGGGCTGTCCAGATCATAGCAGAGGGAGGAGTTGAGCGCCATCATCGTGGAGCTCACAGCGTATGCTGTTTGCTCCACTTCACCCCTGTCAACCGCCGGGATGTCTGAGTACAGGCCGCCTCCCCTCCCCTGCCCCCGTTACCGATGACACCGCCTCCCTCCGCTCTCCCCAGCCCCCGCTACTGCTACAGCTAGTGCCGCCCCTCGCCGTTCCCGTCTCCGCTGACACGCACCCCATCCCTCCGCTCTCCCCAGCCCCCGTTACTGCTACCGCCGCCCCTCCCCCTGCCGTTACCGTCTCCGATGACACTTCCTCCCTCCGCTCTCCGCAGCCACTGCTCTGCTCGCCGCTGCTGTGTATGTGTGTGCCCGTGCCCCACTGCATGCGAGTACCGCCGCTGATGCTGTCTGCACGGCTGTGTATTATCCTCTCCTGTTTGATACTATCTGCTGAGCCGTGCATCTATCTAATCCTCTCTTGGGTGATACACAGCTCAGCAGACAGCATCACCCAGGACAGGATTAGATACACAGCTCATCAGACAGTATCTAATCCTGTCCTGGGTGATGCTGTCTGATGAGCTGTGTATCTAATCCTGTCCTGGGTGATGCTGTCTGCTGAGCTGTGTATCTAATCCTCTCCTGGGTGATGCGGTCTGCACGGCCGTGTATCTAATCCTGTCCTGGGTGATGCGGTCTGCACGGCCGTGTATCTAATCCTGTCCTGGGTGATGCGGTCTGCACGGACGTGTATCTAATCCTGGTCTGGGTGATGCGGTCTGCACGGCCGTGTATCTAATCCTGGCCTGGGTGATGCGGTCTGCACGGCCGTGTATCTAATCCTGGCCTGGGTGATGCGGTCTGCACGGCCGTGTATCTAATTCTGGCCTGGGTGATGCGGTCTGCACGGCCGTGTAACTAATCCTGGCCTGGGTGATGCGGTCTGCACGGCCGTGTAACTAATCCTGGCCTGGGTGATGCGGTCTGCACGGCCGTGTATCTAATCCTGGCCTGGGTGATACTCCTGCTGTCCTTGGTGACACTTTAGACATTTCTGGTCACCAGGAAAATGGCTGTGCATTGTGTCCCTACATGTCATTCTCTGTTATCCTTTGTAAACGCTCAGATTGGGAGGTGGAGGCGACATCACACACAGGAGAGCAGACTCTGCCCACTTTACTGCAAGCTGTAACGTGAGCTTTTTCCTACAGTGGGATTTCTGTAGGATTTCAGAAGCTGCTCCCCCTAGTGTTTAACAGTGGAAACAGTGGAAAATATTAAACTTTTTAATTTTTTTTTTTACATTTTGCTCAATTAAAAAAAGAAAATAATATTTAAACAAAACATTAAATTATTACTTTACATTTTCTTTGTCGCTCCATTGGGAGACCCAGACAATTGGGTGTATAGCTTCTGCCTCCAGAGGCCACACAAAGTATTACACTTTAAAAAGTGTAACCCCTCCCCTCTGCCTATACACCCTCCCGTGCATCACGGGCTCCTCAGTTTTATGCTTTGTGTTGAAGGAGGCACACATTCACTCAAGCTCCCATTTTAGTCAGCAGCAGCTGCTGATTGTATTGGATGGAAGAAAAGAGGGCCCCCAACAGGGCCCCCGGCATGCTCTCTTCTCACCCCACTAAGTCGGCGGTGCTGTTAAGGTTGAGGTACCCATTGCGGGTACAAAGGCTGGAGCCACATGCCGTTTTTCCTTCCCCATCCCTTAGAGGCTCTGGGAGAAGTGGGATCCTAACCGGTCACCATTCACTGGGACCGGGCTCCCTCCGCAGCCCCTGGGGGAATCTGCCGGACAGGAGACTGGGTATCATCAGGGACAGGCCCTGCATCTAAAAGGTACTCTGTGTCCCCTTGGGGACGGTGCATGGAGCGCCTGTGTTACAGACGCTGCAGCGGCTGCTGTTTTTTTGTGACGACCGGGACTACCGTGCCGACCGCGCCTGTTTGCCGGCCGCGTTATTAAATTTAGTCCCCGGCTTCTGCGGCCTAGTGCCATAACTCCCGCCCCCGGGCCTGCCAGTCAGGGGTAAGGGCGGGACGGTCGACTGGACGTCGGCAGTGAGGGCTGGAGCATACTTGGGTGTCCTCCTCCCCCCTCACTGATCACTGTGGGGCACCAGATTCCCGCACTTTATTAGTCACCGCCCACGGCTCCCTCCTCCCCTGAGAGCTCTGGCAGCCATTGTTATAATCACTTCTGCCGGTGGAGGATTTCAGAACGAGCTCTGCAGCTCTGGGAGGCCCAGGCAGGGAATCTGGTGGACACACAACCGCTTTGGGCGGTCGGTAAGCCACACCGGTTACCCGGTGCTGGCCCCCCTTGGGTGCCGAAGTGTGTATATATATATATATATATATATATATATATATATATATATATATATATATATATATATATATATATATATATATATATATATATATATATATATATATATATATATATATATATATATATATATATATATATATATATATATATATATATATATATATATATAATCTCTTTGTATACATTTCTCTGTTCGGCCGCATGGTTTTGCTTTTGGCTATATACCCTCACTGATCACTCTCAGAGGAGACAACAGCATGTCGTCCGCAAAGAGCAAGGGTGCCAAGGCACAGGCTTATTTTGCAACCTGTACCTCTTGTGCGGCTATGTTACCTGCAGGTTCCACCTACCCTCACTGTGTGCAATGCTCGGCCCCTGTGGCACTCACTCAGCCGGAGCCTCGGGCACTGGTGGGGCCCTCGGCTCAGGTAGAACCGCCGGCTTCTACTGTCCAGGTGGCAGGGACAGAATTTGCAGTTTTGGCTGAGAAACTCTCTGAGTCGCTTTCACAATCCATGGCTCAGTCTATGGACAAATGGTCTGCCAAGCTACTAGAAGCCTTGCAGTCCAGATCGGTAACACAGGCCCCGGGCACTGTGAGTTCATCGCCCCCAGGCCCCTCTCGGTCGGCGCAGCAGAGTGCTCCTGGGGTGACACCTAGGTCCCACGGGGAGGACTCCGACACGGACCGCAGTCCCAGACCGGCTAAGCGGGCTCGCTGGGAACCTTCCCCGACTTCATCACGCTGTTCGGGGTCTCAGCATGAGGACTCTCTGGAGGATGAAGCGGAGGTCGCAGCTCAGGGCTCTGATCCTGACGTTGCTCTCAATCTTGATACACCTGAAGGGGACGCCATAGTAAATGACCTTATAGCGTCCATCAACCAGGTGCTAGATCTTTCTCCCCCAACTCCACCTATAGAGGAGTCTGCTTCGCAGCAGGAGAAACACCAGTTTAGGTTTCCCAAACGTACACGGAGTGCGTTTTTCGATCACTCTAACTTCAGAGATGCTGTCCAGAAGCACAGAGCATTTCCGGACAAGCGCTTTACTAAGCGCCTTAATGACACACGTTACCCCTTCCCCTCTGACGTAGTTAAGGGTTGGGCTCAGTGTCCCAAGGTGGATCCTCCAGTCTCCAGACTGGCGGCTAGATCCGTAGTATCAGTGGCAAGATGGTTCATCGCTCAAGGATGCCACTGACAGGCAAATAGAGCTCCTGATGAAATCCATCTATGAAGCCACAGGCACGTCTTTTGCTCCGTCCTTTGCAGCCGTGTGGGCGCTCCAAGCTATCTCAGCTTGTCTGTCTGAGATTAATGCGGTCACACGTACCTCTGCTCCGCAAGTTGTGTCTTTGACTTCTCAGGCGTCGGCCTTTTCGTCCTACGCCATGAACGCCGTCCTGGACTCTGCGAGCCGTACAGCGGTAGCGTCCGCCAACTCGGTGGCAGTCCGCAGGGCCATGTGGCTACGCGAATGGAAGGCAGACTCTGCTTCCAAGAAGTTCTTAACCGGTTTGCCATTTTCTGGCGACCGTTTGTTTGGCGAGCAATTGGATGAAATTATTAAACAATCCAAGGGAAAGGACTCGTCCTTACCCCAGTCCAAACCAAACAAACCTCAGCAACGAAAAATTCAATCGAGGTTTCGGTCCTTTCGGCCCTCAGCCAGGTCCCAATCTTCCACGTCCAACAGGTCAGAGAAGGGCCAGAGGAACTCTTTTGCATGGCGGTCTAAGTCACGTCCTCCAAAGACCGCCGGAGGAACCGCCTCCAAGGCGGCCTCCTCATGACTTTCGGCCTCCCCAAACCGCATCCTCGGTCGGTGGCAGGCTCTCCCGCTTTTGCGACGCCTGGTGGTCACATGTCCAAGACCGATGGGTGAGAGACATTCTGTCTCACGGTTACAGGATAGAGCTCAGCTCTCGTCCTCCGACTCGTTTCTTCAGAACATCTCCGCCCCCCGAGCGAGCCGATGCACTTTTTCAGGCGGTGAACACTCTGAAGGCAGAAGGAGTTGTGATCCCCGTTCCCCTTCAAGAACGTGGTCGCGGTTTTTACTCCAACTTGTTCGTGGTGCCAAAGAAGGAACTGATCATTCCGCCTCGTTCTGGACCTCAAACTGCTCAACAGACACGTGAGAACCAGACGGTTCCGGATGGAATCTCTCCGCTCTGTCATCGCCTCGATGTCCCAAGGAGACTTCCTAGCATCAATCGACATCAGGGATGCTTATCTCCATGTGCCGATTGCACCAGAGCATCAACGCTTCCTGCGTTTCGCCATCGGGGACGAACACCTTCAGTTCGTGGCACTGCCTTTCGGCCTGGCGACAGCCCCACGGGTCTTCACCAAGGTCATGGCATCCGTGGTGGCGGTCCTACACTCTCAGGGCCACTCGGTGATCCCTTACTTAGACGATCTCCTAGTCAAGGCACCCTCCCGGGTGGCATGTCAACGCAGCCTGACCATTGCGCTGGAGACTCTCCAGAGGTTCGGGTGGATCATCAATTTCCCAAAGTCAAAATTGACACCGACCCAATCACTGACTTACCTCGGGATGGAGTTTCATACTCTCTCAGCGATAGTGAAGCTTCCGCTGGACAAACAGCGTTCGCTGCAGACAGGGGTGCACTCTCTCCTTCGGGCCCAGTCACACCCCTTGAGGCGCCTCATGCACTTCCTGGGGAAGATGGTGGCAGCAATGGAGGCAGTTCCCTTTGCGCAGTTTCATCTGCGTCCACTTCAATGGGACATTCTCCGCAAATGGGACAGGAGGTCGACGTCCCTAGACAGGAACGTCTCTCTTTCACTGGCAGCCAAAACCTCTCTTCAGTGGTGGCTTCTTCCCACTTCTTTGTCGAAGGGAAAATCCTTCCTGCCCCCATCCTGGGCTGTGGTCACGACGGACGCGAGTCTGTCAGGGTGGGGAGCGGTCTTCCTCCACCACAGGGCTCAGGGAACCTGGACTCCGACAGAGTCCTCCCTTCAGATCAATGTTCTGGAGATAAGGGCAGTGTATCTAGCCCTAAAGGCGTTCCATCGGTGGCTGGAGGGCAGGCAGATCCGCATACAGTCGGACAACGCCACGGCGGTCGCGTACATCAACCACCAGGGCGGCACACGCAGTCGTCAAGCCTTCCAAGAAGTTCGGCGGATTCTGCTGTGGGCGGAAGCCACAGCCTCCACCATCTCCGCAGTTCACATCCCGGCCGTAGAAAACTGGGAAGCAGACTTTCTCAGTCGCCAGGGCATGGACGCAGGGGAATGGTCTCTTCACCCGGACGTGTTTCAAGAGATCTGTTGCCGCTGGGGAACGCCGGACGTCGACCTCATGGCGTCTCGGCACAACCACAAAGTCCCGGCATTCATGGCACGGTCTCAAGATCACAGAGCTCTGGCGGCGGACGCATTAGTTCAGGATTGGTCGCAGTTTCGACTGCCTTATGTATTTCCTCCTCTGGCAATGCTGCCCAGAGTGTTACGCAAGATCAGGTCCGACTGCCGTCGCGCCATCCTCGTCGCTCCAGACTTGCCGAGGAGGTTGTGGTACCCGGATCTGTGGCACCTCACGGTGGGTCAACTGTGGGCACTCCCAGACCGTCCAGACTTGCTGTCTCAAGGGCCATTTTTCCATCTGAATTCTGCGGCCCTCAACCTGACTGTGTGGCCATTGAGTCCTGGCTCCTAGCGTCCTCAGGGTTATCTCAAGATGTCATTGCCACTATGAGACAAGCCAGGAAACCAACGTCCGCCAAGATCTATCACAGGGCTTGGAGGATCTTCTTATCCTGGTGCGCTGATCAGGGTTTTACCCCTGGCCGTTTGCCTTACCCACTTTTCTTTCTTTCCTTCAATCCGGAATGGACAAGGGTTTGTCTCTCGGCTCTCTCAAGGGACAAGTATTGGCGCTTTCCGTGTTTTTTCAAAAGCGTCTAGCCAGGCTTCCGCAGGTCCGCACGTTCCTGCAGGGAGTTTGCCACATAGTCCCACCTTACAAACGTCCGCTGGAACCCTGGGACCTTAACAGGGTGCTAACGGCTCTTCAGAAACCACCTTTCGAGCCGATGAGGGATGTCTCTCTATCACGCCTTTCGCAGAAGGTGGCCTTCCTAGTGGCAGTCACATCACTTCGGAGAGTGTCTGAGCTAGCAGCGCTGTCATGCAAAACCTCCTTCCTGGTGTTTCACCAGGATAAGGTGGTTCTGCGTCCGGTCCCGGAATTTCTCCCTAAGGTGGTATCCCCTTTTCATCTCAATCAGGATATCTCCTTACCTTCTTTTTGCCCTCATCCAGTTCACCAATGTGAAAAGGATTTGCACTTGTTAGATCTCGTGAGAGCACTCCGGCTCTACATTTCTCGCACGGCGCCCCTGCGCCGTTCTGATGCGCTCTTTGTCCTTGTCACTGGCCAGCGTAAGGGGTCGCAGGCTTCCAAGTCAACCTTGGCTCGGTGGATCAAGGAACCGATACTTGAAGCCTACCGATCTTCTGGGCTTCCGATTCCTTCAGGGCTGAAAGCCCATTCTACCAGAGCCGTGGGTGCATCCTGGGCATTGCGGCACCAGGCTACGGCTCAGCAGGTGTGTCAGGCAGCTACGTGGTCTAGTCTGCACACTTTCACGAAACACTATCAGGTGCATGCCTATGCTTCGGCGGATGCCAGTCTAGGTAGGCGAGTCCTTCAGGCGGCGGTTGCCCACCTGTAAGAGGGGGCCGTTGCGGCTCTTTTTTATTGAGGTATTCTTTTACCCACCCAGGGACTGCTTTTGGACGTCCCAATTGTCTGGGTCTCCCAATGGAGCGACAAAGAAGGGAATTTTGTTTACTTACCGTAAATTCCTTTTCTTCTAGCTCCTATTGGGAGACCCAGCACCCGCCCCTGTGCCCTTCGGGCTGTTGTTTTTTTGTGTACACATGTTGTTCATGTTGAATTGTTCTTTTGGTTCATGGTTTCAGTTCTCCGAACATCCTTCGGATTGAATTTACCTTAGACCAATTTATAAGTTTCCTCCTTCCTGCTTTTGCACCAAAACTGAGGGGCCCGTGATGCACGGGAGGGTGTATAGGCAGAGGGGAGGGGTTACACTTTTTACAGTGTAATACTTTGTGTGGCCTCCGGAGGCAGAAGCTATACACCCAATTGTCTGGGTCTCCCAATAGGAGCTAGAAGAAAAGGAATTTACGGTAAGTAAACAAAATTCCCTTCTTTTCAGGTATTTAATTTTTTTTTTTTCTGACGATACATTTTCCTTTAAATTTGCAAATAGAAGAGGAATAATTGTAATATTTCTCTAAAGCCTCTGCTGCTCTTCTTCTTTCCGTGCAGGCTGTGTCTCGCCTACGGTGGCTCGGACGTCACGCGCTGCTTCTTCTGGCTGATGCAGAGAGCGGGATTTCCTTACCGAGAGTGCCAGCTGTCTAATCGCCTGGACAGTCTCCTCCTACAGCAGCTTAAAGAGACATACACGCACCTGGACCAGGTAGGCAGCAAGTTACACCTTATGTACCTGCAGATTTGCTGCAGTTATTCTTGCATTGAAACAAAAATTATAATAAAAGTGTATTCTGTCCACACTGAAAAAGACAATGGTTTTCGTTCAGAAAACCCGCTATTGTCGTAGGGGGTATTACACCGGAAAACCGCCACAAGGAAAAGTGTAGATCATGCCTCATTTGAGCACTAATTTGCGACTACTTAACTTTAGCTGTAGAATATGGAAGTATACAACAGTCCAGGAGCTGTTGCCTTTGTGGCACGCAGACTGGCCAGACACTAAAGCCCCCCTATACATTAGATAGCCGCTGGCCGAGCCCCGGTTCTGCTGATCGTTCAGCCAGCGGCTATGTCGGCCATTGCCCCCATACACAGGAGCGCTCATCAGACATGACTGCCGGCGGCTTATCACTTGTAGAGCAAAAGGGTCATCAGTCGGAGAAGTATCGGCCAAACGCAACCCATTTCGGAGGGTTCGGCCAACGTTGTCCTAATGTCTATAAGGGCCTCTGTCTGTTCTGGCGTCTGACGCTCTGATCTTAACCAAGTCCCATTGTTTTGTTGACGGCTCAGAGCTGGTTTCCAGATCAGCCAATGTTCTTTGTGAAGCACATGACCCGGTCTTCAGGCTGGTAGATTTCACACCATGTTCACACTCGGGGCATTTGTCACTTAGTAAGCTGGTTATTGAGCCTAAAGACCCCCATATTACATAAACGAAGGTCGTCCGAGCCGGACAATAACCATCTAATGTGAACAGAGGCCTCCAGCGTTTCCAGGAGAGATCGTGTCGGGGAGAGAGGAATGCGGCCTCAGGACATTGGCAGACAATACTTATTTATTTTTTTTCCAGTGGAATATCTGCTGCCAGAAGAGTCCATCACCGACTGTCATAGGGAACACCTGAGCGCTCAGCCGGGCATCGCTGTGTATGGGGGGGGCATCGAGAGAGGGAACACATGAGCGCTCAGCCGGGCATCGCTGTGTATGGGGGAGGCATCGAGAGAGGGAACAAAGATAGCGAAATTGTAAAATAAAAATATATTCTCTTTAAATTGGGTATTGATAGTAAAAGGTTTTTTTAAAAAAAACATCGTTTTTTGGTGACTCATTCCTTTTAATAAGTTTTTCCGGTCAGCCATAAGAATATACATAGAGGTTATAGTAATGCAATCTATTATCTATTAGTGATGAGCAATGCTAGTGCCCGCCCATGACTAGTTACCAGTACTAAGCACTCGAGCATGGTAGTGCCCGCCCATGACTAGTTACCAGTACTGAGCACCCGAGCATGGTAGTGCCCGCCCATGACTAGTTACCAGTACTAAGCACTCGAGCATGGTAGTGCCCGCCCATGACTAGTTACCAGTACTGAGCGCCTGAGCATGGTAGTGCCCGCCCATGACTAGTTACCAGTACTGAGCACCCGAGCATGGTAGTGCCCGCTCATCACTAGTTACCAGTACTGAGCACCTGAGCATGGTAGTGCCCGCTCATCACTAGTTACCAGTACTGAGCACCCGAGTATGGTAGTGCCCGCTCATCACTAGTTACCAGTACTGAGCACCTGAGCATGGTAGTGCCCGCTCATCACTAGTTACCAGGACTGAGCACCCGAGCATGGTAGTGCCCGCTCATCACTAGTTACCAGGACTGAGCACCCAAGCATGGTAGTGCCCGCTCATCACTAGTTACCATGACTGAGCACCCGAGCATGGTAGTGCCCGCTCATCACTAGTTACCAGGACTGAGCACCCGAGCATGGTAGTGCCCGCTCATCACTAGTTACCAGGACTGAGCACCCGAGCATGGTAGTGCCCGCTCATCACTAGTTACCAGTACTGAGCACCTGAGCATGGTAGTGCCCGCTCATCACTAGTTACCAGTACCGAGCATGGTAGTGCCTGCTCATCACTAGTTACCAGTACTAAGCACCCGAGCATGGTAGTGCCCGCTCATCACTAGTTACCAGTACTAAGCACCCGAGCATGGTAGTGCCCGCTCATCACTAGTTACCAGTACTGAGCACCTGAGCATGGTAGTGCCCACTCATCACTAGTTACCAGTACTAAGCACCCGAGCATGGTAGTGCCCGCTCATCACTAGTTACCAGTACTGAGCACCTGAGCATGGTAGTGCCCGCTCATCACTAGTTACCAGGACTGAGCACCCGAGCATGGTTGTGCCCGCTCATCACTAGTTAACAGGACTGAGCACCCGAGCATGGTTGTGCCCGCTCATCACTAGTTACCAGGACTGAGCACCCGAGCATGGTAGTGCCCGCTCATCACTAGTTACCAGTACAGATCACCTGAGCATGGTAGTGCCCGCTCATCACTAGTTACCAGTACAGATCACCTGAGCATGGTAGTGCCCGCTCATCACTAGTTACCAGTACAGATCACCTGAGCATGGTAGTGCCCGCTCATCACTAGTTACCAGTACTGAGCACCCGAGCATGGTAGTGCTCGCTCATCACTAGTTACCAGTACAGAGCACCCGAGCATGGTAGTGCCCGCTCATCACTACAATCTGTGTATAATTGTCTTTGTCTGCGTTTCTTCAGGACGTTTGTGGGCTGCAGGATCATGAGTTTCAGGTGCGTCATCCAGATTCTCCGGCCTTATTGTACCAAATGCGACTGGGAGATGAGAAACTTCAGGTAAGAGCACATAATTAAATGTATCATTGTATTTGAATTCTCATTTGTTTTATACATTGTGGTGTTTATTTTCATTTATGTAAATATTATTTATTTCCTCCTTTTGATTAGTATATGATCTCCAGTGGATCCTTTTGTCTCCGCTCACATTTGATTTTCTTTTTTACAGTGGTTGTAATCATGTGATTGCCATTAATGTAATGTTTGGGGTTTGTTATTTTTTTGTTTTTTTTATGACTGGTAACGCCACATATTGATCACGCTTGGCATCCTGCAGGCCCCGATGGCTCTGTTTTATCCGGCCACCTTTGGAATTGTTGGCCAGAAAATGACCTATTTGCAGCACAGATCACAGGGAGACCCCGAAGATCCCCACGATGAGCATTATCTGCTGGCCACACAAAGCAAACAGGATCAGGTAGGACCAGTCTCCTGCATCGCTCACATGGTTGCAAAGTCTAATCCGAAAAGGCGACGGTTTGCTATTGTAAAGGATTAGATTTAAGACCCCCATAGACGATATCTGGTTAAACTTGCAGATACACGGTAAACAGTCTGTGTACGGGGGTTTCCTGACTCCTTTGACATGATGTCGGGGGAGGGGAGGATCCAATATGTCTAATTTCCAACTGGCGAGTGATAGCTGCCAGAAGAAGAATTGGCCACTTGACCGGTAGATGGCTATCTATGTCTATGGTGGAACAGACCAGATAGCGACATGAGTATTTCTGGGAATGAGTCAGATTTTCTCCAATGACATATTCAGCTCTGCTACATCTATGGGACATAATGAAAATGCGCCAGTTCAATTGTAACTTTACCTTTCTTTGTCGCTCCATTGGGAGACCCAGACAATTGGGTGTATAGCTTCTGCCTCCGGAGGCCACACAAAGTATTACACTTAAAAGTGTAAAGCCCCTCCCCTTCTGCCTATACACCCCCCGTGCATCACGGGCTCCTCAGTTTTTATGCTTTGTGCGAAGGAGGCAGACATCCACGCATAGCTCCACATCTTAGTCAGCAGCAGCTGCTGACTAGGTCGGATGGAAGAAAAGAGGGCCCATAACAGGGCCCCCAGCATGCTCCCTTCTCACCCCACTCTGGTCAGCGGTGCTGTTAAGGTTGAGGTACCCATTGCGGGTACACAGGCAGGAGCCACATGCTGTTTTCCTTCCCCATCCCTTAATGGGCTCTGGGTGAAGTGGGATCCTAATCGGTCTCCAGGCACAGGGGACCGTGCTCCCTCCGCAGCCCCTGGGGAATCTGCTGGACAGGAGCCGGGTATCGTCAGGGACAAGGCCCTGCTACTGTGAGGTACTCTGTGTCCCCCTGGGGGACCGCGCATGGAGCGCTTGTGCCATACACACTGCAGCACTGCTGGGTGTGTTAGTGCGCCGGGGACTACCGCGCCGGCCGCGCTTATTTGCCGGCCGCGCTTATAACTTTAGTCCCCGGCTTTTGCGGCCTAGTATCGCATATTCCCGCCCCCAGGCCTGCCAGTCAGGGGAAGGGCGGGACGCTGCACAGGACGTCAGCGCTGAGGGCTGGAGCATACTCTGTATCCTCCTCCCCCCTCACTCAGCTCAGTGGGGCATCAGATTCCCGCACTTTCTAGGGCACGCCCACGGCCCCCTCCTCCCCACAGAACGCCGGCAGCCATTCCTGTCAGCACTTCTGACGCTGGAGAGGAGAGACAACACGGCTCTGGGAGGCCCAGGCAGGGAATCTGGTGATCACACAACCGCTTTTAGCGGTCGGTAAGCAGCACCTGGGTGCTGGCCCCACTGAGTGCCGAAGTGTACATATATATATATATGCTTATATGCTATACATTTACACTGTATGGTCGCACTGTTGATTTTTGGCTATATACCCTCCTGGATTGTACTCAGAGGAGACAACAGCATGTCGTCCGCAAAAAGCAAGGGTGCCAAAGCACAGGCTTACTTTGCAACCTGTACCTCATGTGCGGCTATACTACCGGCAGGTTCCACCGATCCTCATTGTGTGCAATGCTCGGCCCCTGTGGCACTTACTCAGCCGGAGCCTCTGCTACTGGTGGCCCAGGTGGAACCACCTGCTACCACTGTCCAGGTGACAGGGACGGAGTTTGCAGTATTTGCTGACAAACTGTCTGAGAGTATGGATAAATGGTCTGCTAAGATACTAGAAGCCTTACAGTCCAGACCGGTGACTCAGGCCACGGGCACTGTTCAATCATTGACCCCAGGCCCCCCTCAATTGGAGCAGCAAAGTGCTCCTGGGGTGACCCATAGGTCCCAGGGTGAGGTCTCTGACACGGACCGCAGTCCCAGGCCGCCTAAGCGGGCTTGCTGGGAAATTCCCTCGACCTCATCACACTGTTCGGAGTCTCAGCAGGAGGACTCTCTGGATGATGAAGCGGAGGTAGCAGATCAGGATTCTGATCCTGAGGCCGCTCTCAACCTAGATACACCGGAAGGTGACGCCATAGTGAATGACCTTATAGCGACCATCAATCAGGTGTTGGATATTTCTCCCCCAGCTCCTCCAATTGAGGAGTCTGCTTCTCAGCAGGAGAAATTCCGTTTCAGGTTTCCCAAGCGTACATTGAGTACGTTTCTGGATCACTCTGACTTCAGAGAGGCAGTCCAGAAACACCGAGCTTGTCCAGATAAGCGTTTTTCCAAGCGCCTTAAGGATACACGTTATCCCTTCCCCCCTGACGTTGTCAAGGGCTGGACTCAGTGTCCCAAGGTGGATCCTCCTGTCTCCAGACTGGCGGCTAGATCCATAGTTGCAGTGGAAGATGGGGCTTCACTCAAGGATGCCACTGACAGACAGATGGAGCTATGGTTGAAATCCATCTATGAAGCTATCGGCGCGTCTTTTGCTCCAGCATTCGCAGCCGTATGGGCACTCCAAGCTATCTCAGCTTGTCATGCGCAGATTAATGCAGTCACACGTACGTCTGCTCCGCAAGTGGTGTCCTTAACCTCTCAGGCGTCGGCGTTTGCGTCCTACGCCATTAATGCTGTCCTGGACTCTACGAGCCGTACGGCGGTAGCATCCGCCAATTCGGTGGCAGTCCGCAGGGCCATGTGGCTACGTGAATGGAAGGCAGACTCTGCTTCCAAAAAGTTCTTAACCGGTTTGCCATTTTCTGGCGACCGTCTGTTTGGTGAGCGATTGGATGAAATCATTAAACAATCCAAGGAAAAGGACTCATCCTTACCCCAGTCCAAACCAAACAGACCTCAACCACGGAAGGTACAATCGAGGTTTCGGTCCTTTCGGTCCGCGGGCAGGTCTCAATTCTCCTCGTCCAAAAGGCCTCAGAAGGATCAGAGGAACTCCGATTCATGGCGGTCTAAGTCACGTCCTAAAAAGACCGCCGGGGGAACCGCTCCCAAAGCGGCCTCCTCATGACTTTCGGCCTCCCCAAACCGCATCCTCGGTCGGTGGCAGGCTTTCCCGCTTTTGCGACGCCTGGCTGCTACAGGTACAAGACCGTTGGCTGAGAGACATTCTGTCTCACGGTTACAGGATAGAGTTCAACTCTCGTCCTCCGACTCGGTTCTTCAGAACATCGCCGCCCCCCGAGCGAGCCGATGCTCTTCTTCAGGCGGTGTGCACTCTGAAGGCAGAAGGAGTGGTGATCCCTGTTCCTTTTCAGCAACAGGGTCACGGTTTTTACTCCAACTTGTTCGTGGTGCCGAAAAAGGACGGATCCTTCCGTCCTGTTCTGGACCTAAAACTGCTCAACAAACATGTAAAAACCAGGCGGTTCCGGATGGAATCGCTCCGCTCCGTCATCGCCTCAATGTCCCAAGGAGATTTTCTAGCATCAATCGACATCAAAGATGCTTATCTCCACGTACCGATTGCTCCAGAGCATCAGCGCTTCCTGCGTTTCGCCATAGGGGACGAACACCTTCAGTTCGCGGCACTGCCGTTCGGCCTGGCGACAGCCCCACGGGTCTTCACCAAGGTCATGGCAACAGTAGTAGCAGTTCTGCACTCTCAGGGACACTCGGTGATCCCTTACTTAGACGATCTGCTTGTCAAGGCACCCTCTCAAGTGGCATGCCAACACAGCCTGAGCATTGCTCTAGAGACTCTCCAGAGTTTCGGATGGATCATCAATTTTCCAAAGTCAAATCTGACACCGGCCCAATCACTGACATATCTTGGCATGGAGTTTCATACTCCTCTCAGCGATAGTGAAGCTTCCGCTGGACAAACAGCGTTCACTACAGACAGGGGTGCAATCTCTCCTTCATGGTCAGTCACACCCCTTGAGGCGCCTCATGCACTTCCTAGGGAAGATGGTAGCAGCAATGGAGGCAGTTCCTTTTGCGCAGTTTCATCTGCGTCCACTTCAATGGGACATTCTCCGCAAATGGGACAGGAAGTCGACGTCCCTCGACAGGAACGTCTCCCTTTCTCGGGCAGCCAAGGCTTCCCTTCAGTGGTGGCTTCTTCCCACTTCTCTGTCGAAGGGGAAATCATTCCTGCCCCCATCCTGGGCTGTGGTCACGACGGACGCGAGCCTGTCAGGGTGGGGAGCGGTCTTTCTCCACCACAGGGCTCAGGGTACTTGGACTCAGCCAGAGTCCTCCCTTCAGATCAATGTTCTGGAGATAAGGGCAGTGTATCTTGCCCTAAAGGCGTTCCAGCCGTGGCTGGAAGGCAAGCAGATCCGAATTCAGTCGGACAACTCCACAGCGGTGGCTTACATTAACCACCAAGGCGGAACACGCAGTCGGCAAGCCTTCCAGGAAGTCCGGCGGATTCTGCTATGGGTGGAAGCCACAGCCTCCACCATATCCGCAGTTCACATCCCGGGCGTAGAAAACTGAGAAGCAGACTTTCTCAGTCGCCAGGGCATGGACGCAGGGGAATGGTCCCTTCACCCGGACGTGTTTCAGGAGATCTGTTGCCGCTGGGGGATGCCGGACGTCGACCTAATGGCGTCCCGGCACAACAACAAGGTCCCGACATTCATGGCACGGTCTCAAGATCACAGAGCTCTGGCGGCAGACGCCTTAGTTCAGGATTGGTCGCAGTTTCAACTCCCTTATGTGTTCCCTCCTCTGGCACTGTTGCCCAGAGTGTTACGCAAGATCAGGTCCGACTGCCGCCGCGCCATCCTCGTTGCTCCAGACTGGCCGAGGAGGTCGTGGTACCCGGATCTGTGGCATCTCACGGTGGGCCAACCGTGGGCACTACCAGACCGACCAGACTTGCTGTCTCAAGGACCGTTTTTCCATCTGAATTCTGCGGCCCTCAACCTGACTGTGTGGCCATTGAGTCCTGGATCCTAGCGTCTTCAGGGTTATCTCAAGAGGTCATTGCCACTATGAGACAGGCTAGGAAACCAACGTCCGCCAAGATCTACCACAGGACGTGGAGGATATTCTTATCTTGGTGCTCTGATCAGGGTTTTTCTCCCTGGCCATTTGCCTTGCCCACTTTCCTTTCCTTCCTTCAATCCGGATTGGAAAAAGGTTTGTCGCTCGGCTCCCTTAAGGGACAAGTCTCAGCGCTCTCTGTGTTCTTTCAGAAGCGCCTAGCCAGACTTCCACAGGTCCGCACGTTCCTGCAGGGGGTTTGTCACATAGTCCCTCCTTACAAGCGGCCGTTAGAACCCTGGGATCTGAACAGGGTGCTGATGGCTCTTCAGAAACCACCTTTCGAGCCAATGAGGGATATTCCTCTCTCACGTCTTTCGCAGAAAGTGGCCTTCCTAGTAGCAGTCACATCACTTCGGAGAGTGTCTGAGCTAGCAGCGCTGTCATGCAAAGCCCCTTTCCTGGTGTTTCACCAGGACAAGGTGGTTCTGCGTCCGGTACCGGAATTTCTCCCTAAGGTGGTATCCCCCTTTCATCTCAATCAGGATATCTCCTTACCCTCTTTTTGTCCTCATCCAGTTCACCAATGTGAAAAGGATTTGCACTTGTTAGATCTGGTGAGAGCACTCAGACTCTACATTTCTCGTACGGCGCCCCTGCGCCGCTCGGATGCACTCTTTGTCCTTGTCGCTGGCCAGCGTAAAGGGTCACAGGCTTCCAAATCAACCCTGGCTCGGTGGATCAAGGAACCTATTCTCGAAGCCTACCGATCTTCTGGGCTTCCGGTTCCCTCAGGGCTAAGGGCCCATTCTACCAGAGCCATGGGTGCGTCCTGGGCCTTGCGGCACCAGGCTACGGCTCAGCAGGTGTGTCAGGCAGCTACCTGGTCGAGCCTGCACACTTTCACGAAACACTATCAGGTGCATACCTGTGCTTCGGCAGATGCCAGCCTAGGTAGGCGAGTCCTTCAGGCGGCGGTTGCCCACCTGTAGGAAGGGGCCGTTTTACGGCTCTATTTCGAGGTTTTACTTTACCCACCCAGGGACTGCTTTTGGACGTCCCAATTGTCTGGGTCTCCCAATGGAGCGACAAAGAAGAAGGGAATTTTGTTTACTTACCGTAAATTCCTTTTCTTCTAGCTCCTATTGGGAGACCCAGCACCCGCCCCTGTTCCCTTCGGGCTGTTGTTCTTTGTGTACACATGTTGTTCATGTTGAATGGTTTCAGTTCTCCGAAATTTCTTCGGATTGAATTTACTTTAAACCAATTTATAACTTTTCCTCCTTCTTGCTTTTGCACCAAAACTGAGGAGCCCGTGATGCACGGGGGGTGTATAGGCAGAAGGGAGGGGTTACACTTTTAAGTGTAATACTTTGTGTGGCCTCCGGAGGTCTCCCAATTGGAGCTAGAAGAAAAGGAATTTACGGTAAGTAAACAAAATTCCCTTCTTTCTTGAAAGTCCTCTAGGGCGGCTGCAGACCGGAAGGCCATGTCCAAACCCAGCATGTTCGATGATGCGCGGAGCCAGGACACGGAACGAGGGCACATGATGGAAGTGGAGCTCGGCCCGTCCCAGAGCGATGGCATGGGGCACAGCAACGACGGGGAGGAGACGTCTGCCGCTTTATACTCCAGGAAAACAATGGTGTCCCAGTTTGAAGGGAAAGCTCTGGGCCTGGACAAGGCGATTCTGCACAGCATTGATTGCTGCAGTAAGTCTTTGCCTGGGTTGCTGCTGTCTGTGCTTTTCTCATTCCCTCTGGTGTAATGTACAGTTATTTCTAGTAAATGTATAAAACACCAAACCTTACACGTATCCCCTGACAGTCAGCGATGGAGGGCTAGTTCTGCATTATCCGGAGGTGTAAACATGTCGGTGATCACCATATGAATGAACATAATGTACGTTTATATGGTGATGGTATCATTTATACCAGCAACAAATATTCATTATCGGTAGCACATCGCTGTGTGTATCCTGCTGATAACGGTGCTACATCTGGAGACGGGACCGATATACCGGCGATTATTCCGACCCATCATTGATCACTATGCGGTGTAAGTGACTTGTTGTACAGCCGATTGGTGCTCGTTAAGCTGCATTAATGGCTCAAGATCGGCACAAATAAATACACCGATACTCTGCATAGACGAATATATAAACCATATCTGCAGGGCCTGGTCAACATGTGTTGTCTTTGCTATATATTAGGCCTTGGTCCCATAGCCCCACCTGTATACATGTGAAAGAACAGTGTATAGTATGGATATATTGTCAGTGGGATCATTGGCAGGTATGTAGCGGTATAATTATACAGTGGCTCCAATCTCGCCAAGCAACTATAAGCTGGTTCTCGCTCTCCTGCTTCCAGTCCTATGACGTCTGGTGTTTGCCCCTCTGGATGAGTAAATAGGACACAGACTGTATACACATAAGTGAGAAGATCCCCTATTAGATTGTCATTCATTTTCAGTGGAAGGGCAGCGTGGGGTAAGGGGGGGTTAAAGTATTGGTAAAAGATGGAGGTCATTTAAAAAAAATGTAGTGCGTGTATAGCTATGAATACTATATAAGGCCCTGTGCGCACACTGCGGTTTTTGCTGCTGAAAAGGTGCAGTTTTTGTTCATAACCTTTTTGCAGTCCTTCTCCAGCAAAATGTATGGGAAAACCAAAATGCTGTGCACACACTGCCTTTTTCTTTGTCGCTCTATTGGGAGACCCAGACAATTGGGTGTATAGCTACTGCCTCCGGAGGCCACACAAAGTATTACACTTAAAAGTGTAAGGCCCCTCCCCTACTGCCTATACACCCCCCGTGGGATCACGGGCTCCTCAGTTTTCATGCTTTGTGCGAAGGAGGCACACATGCACGCATAGCTCCACTGTTTAGTCAGCAGCAGCTGCTGACTTTGTCGGATGGAAGAAAAGAGGGCCCATACTAGGGCCCCCAGCATGCTCCCTTCTCACCCCACTTTTGTTGGCGGTGTTAAGGTTGAGGTACCCATTGCGGGTACGGAGGCTGGAGCCGACATGCTGCTTTCCTTCCCCATCCCCTTAGGGCTCTGGGTGAAGTGGGATCCCATCGGTCTCCAGGCACAGGAGACCGTGCTCCGTCCACAGCCCCTGGGAATCTGCTGGACATGGAGCTGAGTATCGTCAGGGACAGGGCCCTGCTACATTAAGGTACTCTGGGTCCCCGTACAGATCGCGCACACACACCAGCATTGCTGGGTGTGTTAGTGCGCCGGGGACAGCAGCGCGGCGCGCTGGTGCTTTACTCACTACAGCTTTGCTGAGTGAGTTTCTGTATTAGGAACTGCCGCGCCGGCCGCGGCTGGCGGTTTTTTACACTGCGGCGCGGCTGGGACGTGTGGTGCGCCGGGGAACTTCCGCGCTGGCCGTGCTTATACGACGGCCACGCTTATAAATCGAGTCCCCGGCTTTTGCGGCCTAGTTCCGTTTCGTTCCCGCCCCCAGGCCTGCCAGTCAGGGGAAGGGCGGGACGCTGGTCAGAATGTCAGCGCTGAGGGCTGGAGTCTGCTTAGCATACTCCAACCCCCCTCACTAGGCACAGTGGGACGCTAGTTTCCCGCACTTTGTCTGGGGCACGCCCACGGCCCGCCCCTCTTCACAGGACGCCGGCAGCCATTCCTGTTTGCAGTCTGAGTGGAGAAGGGACACGAGCTCTGGGAGACCCAGGCACGGGATTCTGGCGGTCACACACCCGCTTTTCAGCGGGCGGTAAGCAGCCCTCGAGGGCTCACCCCACTAGTGCCGCAGTGTTCATTTGTACTTTATGCTTGTATGCTATACATTGCATTGTACGGTCGCTATTCTTGGCTATATACCCTCCTAGATTGCTAGACAACAGCATGTCGTCCGCAAAAAGCAAAGGGGCCAAGACACAGGCTTTCTATGCTGCTTGTACCGCATGTGAGGCTACTCTACCGGCAGGTTCCACTGACCCCCATTGTGTGCAATGTTCGGCCCCTGTAGCACTTGCTCAGTCGGGGCCTCTGCTAGAGGTGGCCCAAGGAGAACCACCTGTGAACACTGTCCAGGTGACAGGGACGGAGTTTGCAGTTTTTGCTGATAAACTGTCGGTGACTATGTCTAAAATCCTTGAGACTTTGCAGTCCAGACCGGTAACTCAGACCATGGGCACTGTTGATTCAAGGCTCCCTGGTTCCCCTCTTTTGGAACACATCCGTGCTCCGGGGGGGTCCCATGCATCCCAGGGTGATGGCTCTGACACGGACGACAGTCCCAGACAGCCTAAGCGAGCTCGCTATGAGCGACCCTCGACTTCATCACACTGGTCAGGGTACCAGCAGGAAGGCTCTCTGTTTGATGAGACAGAGGTTGCTGATCAGGATTCTGATCCTGAGACCGCTCTCAATCTGGATACTCCTGATGGGGACGCAATGGTGAATGATCTCATAGCGTCCATCAATAAAATGTTGGATATTTCTCCCACAGCTCCTCCAGTGGAGGAGTCAGCTTCACAGCAGGAGAAATTCCATTTCAGGTATCCTAAGCGTAAATTGAGTACTTTTCTGGACCACTCTGACTTTAGAGAGTCAGTCCAGAAACACCACGCTTATCCAGATAAGCGTTTCTCCAAACGTCTTAAGGATACACGTTATCCCTTTCCCCCTGACGTGGTCAAAGGCTGGACCCAGTGTCCAAAGGTGGATCCCCCAATCTCCAGGCTTGCGGCTAGATCCATAGTTGCAGTGGAAGATGGGGCTTCACTTAAAGATGCCACTGACAGACAGATGGAGCTCTGGTTGAAATCCATCTATGAAGCTATCGGCGCGTCGTTTGCTCCAGCATTCGCAGCCGTATGGGCACTCCAAGCTATTTCAGCTGGTTTGGCGCAGATTGACACTGTCACACGTACATCTGTTCCGCAAGTAGCGTCCTTAACCTCTCAAATGTCTGCATTTGCGTCTTACGCTATTAATGCTGTCCTGGACTCTACAAGCCGTACGGCAGTGGCGTCCGCCAACTCCGTGGTTTTACGCAGAGCATTGTGGTTAAGGGAATGGAAGGCAGATTCTGCTTCCAAGAAGTGCTTAACCAGTTTGCCTTTTTCTGGTGACAGACTGTTTGGTGAGAGATTGGATGAAATCATTAAACAGTCCAAGGGTAAGGATTCATCCTTACCTCAGCCCAGACCAAATAAACCCCAACAGAGGAAGGGACAGTCGAGGTTTCGGTCCTTTCGAGGCTCGGGCAGGTCCCAATTCTCCTCGTCCAAAAGGACTCAAAAGGATCAGAGGAGCTCAGATTCTTGGCGGGCCCAGTCACGCCCAAAGAAAGCAGCCGGAGGAACCGCTACCAAAGCGGCTTCCTCATGACTTTCGGCCTCCTCTCTCCGCATCCTCGGTCGGTGGCAGGCTCTCCCGCTTTGGCGACATTTGGCTGCCACATGTCAAGGACCGTTGGGTGAGAGACATTCTGTCTCACGGGTACAGGATAGAGTTCAGTTCTCGTCCTCCAACTCGATTCTTCAGAACTTCTCCGCCTCCCGGCCGAGCCAATGCTCTTCTGCAGGCGGTGTGCTCTTTAAAGGCAGAAGGAGTGGTAATCCCTGTTCCTCTTCAGGAGCAAGGTCACGGTTTTTACTCCAACTTGTTTGTGGTGCCAAAAAAGGACGGGTCTTTCCGTCCTGTTCTGGACCTAAAACTGCTCAACAAGCATGTGAAAACCAGGCGGTTACGGATGGAATCCCTCCGCTCCGTCATCGCCTCAATGTCTCAAGGAGATTTCCTAGCATCAATAGACATCAAAGATGCTTATCTCCACGTGCCGATTGCTCCAGAACACCAGCGTTTTCTACGCTTCGTTATAGGAGACGAACACCTTCAGTTCGTAGCCCTGCCTTTCGGTCTGGCGACAGCCCCAAGGGTCTTCACCAAGGTCATGGCAGCAGTAGTAGCAGTCCTGCACTCTCAGGGTCACTCTGTGATCCCTTACTTGGACGATCTACTTGTCAAGGCACCCTCTCAAGAGGCATGCCAACACAGCCTGAACGTTGCGCTGGAGACTCTCCAGAGTTTCGGGTGGATCATCAACTTTTCAAAGTCAAATCTGACCCCAACCCAATCGATAACATACCTTGGCATGGAGTTTCATACTCCTCTCAGCGGTAGTGATGCTTCCGCTGGACAAACAGCGTCCACTACAGACAGGGGTGCAATTTCTCCTTCAGGGCCAGTCGCATCCCTTGAGACGCCTCATGCACTTCCTGGGGAAGATGGTAGCAGCAATGGAGGCAGTCCCTTTCGCGCAGTTTCATCTGCGTCCATTACAATGGGACATTCTCCGCCAATGGGACGGGAAGTCGAAGTCCCTGGACAGGAACGTCTCCCTTTCTCAGGCGGCCAAGGATTCTCTTCAGTGGTGGCTTCTTCCCACCTCATTGTCAATAGGAAAGTCTTTCCTACCCCCATCCTGGGCGGTGGTCACAACAGACGCGAGTCTATCAGGGTGGGGAGCAGTTTTTCTCCACCACAGGGCTCAAGGTACGTGGACTCAGCAAGAGTCCACCCTTCAGATCAATGTTCTGGAAATCAGAGCAGTGTATCTTGCCCTACAAGCCTTCCAGCAGTGGCTAGAAGGCAAGCAGATCCGAATTCAGTCGGACAACTCCACAGCGGTGGCATACATCAACCACCAAGGAGGGACACGCAGTCGGCAAGCCTTCCAGGAAGTCCGGCGGATTCTGACGTGGGTGGAAGACACGGCATCCACCATATCCGCAGTCCACATCCCGGGCGTAGAAAACTGGGAAGCGGACTTCCTCAGTCGCCAGGGTATGGACGCAGGGGAATGGTCTCTTCACCCGGACGTGTTTCAGGAAATTTGTCGCCGCTGGGGGAGGCCGGACGTCGACCTAATGGCGTCCCGGCACAACAACAAGGTCCCGGCCTTCATGGCACGGTCTCACGATCTCAGAGCTCTGGCGGCGGACGCCTTAGTTCAAGATTGGTCGCAGTTCCGGCTGCCTTATGTGTTCCCACCTCTGGCGCTGTTGCCCAGAGTGCTACGCAAGATCAGGTCCGACTGCCGCCGCGCCATCCTCGTCGCTCCAGACTGGCCAAGGAGGTCGTGGTACCCAGATCTGTGGCATCTCACGGTAGGACAACCGTGGGCAATACCAGATCGGCCAGACTTGCTGTCTCAAGGGCCGTTTTTCCATCAGAATTCTGCGGCCCTGAGCCTGACTGTGTGGCTATTGAGTCCTGGATCCTAGCGTCTTCAGGACTATCTCAAGAGGTCATTGCCACTATGAGACAGGCTAGGAAACTATCCTCTGCCAAGATCTACCACAGGACGTGGAAGATATTCTTAACTTGGTGCTCTGCTCAGGGAGTTTCTCCCTGGCCATTTGCATTGCCTACTTTTCTTTCCTTCCTGCAATCCGGGTTGGAAAAAGGTCTGTCGCTCGGCTCCCTTAAGGGACAAGTCTCTGCGCTATCTGTATTTTTTCAGAAGCGCCTAGCACGACTTCCTCAGGTACGCACGTTCCTGCAAGGGGTTTGTCATATCGTCCCTCCTTACAAGCGGCCGTTAGAGCCCTGGGATCTGAACAGGGTTCTAATTGCTCTCCAGAAGCCGCCTTTCGAGCCTTTGAGGGATGTTTCCCTGTCTCGCCTTTCACAGAAAGTGGCCTTTCTAGTAGCGGTCACGTCTCTTCGGAGAGTGTCTGAGCTAGCAGCGCTGTCATGCAAATCTCCCTTCCTGGTGTTTCACCAGGACAAGGTGGTTCTGCGCCCGATTCCGGAGTTTCTCCCTAAGGTGGTATCCCCCTTTCATCTCAATCAGGATATCTCCTTACCTTCTTTGTGTCCTCGTCCAGTTCATCAATGTGAAAAGGATTTGCATTTGTTGGATCTGGTGAGAGCACTCAGAATCTACATTTCCCGCACGGCACCTCTGCGCCGCTCGGATGCACTCTTTGTCCTTGTCGCCGGCCAGCGTAAAGGGTTGCAGGCTTCCAAATCCACCCTGGCTCGGTGGATCAAGGAACCAATTCTTGAAAGCTACCGTTCTGCGGGGCTTCCGGTTCCATCAGGGCTGAAGGCCCATTCTACCAGAGCCGTGGGTGCGTCCTGGGCATTACGGCACCAGGCTACGGCTCAGCAAGTGTGCCAGGCGGCTACCTGGTCGAGTCTGCACACTTTTACCAAGCATTATCAGGTGCATACCTACGCTTCGGCGGACGCCAGCCTAGGTAGACAAGTCCTTCAGGCGGCGATTGCTCACCTGTAGGAAAGGGCCGTTTTTATGGCCCTATCACGAGGTATTATTTTACCCACCCAGGGACTGCTTTTGGACATCCCAATTGTCTGGGTCTCCCAATAGAGCGACAAAGAAGAAGGGAATTTTGTTTACTTACCGTAAATTCCTTTTCTTCTAGCTCTAATTGGGAGACCCAGTACCCGCCCCGGTGTTTTTGTATACACATGTTGTTCATGTTGAATGGTTTCAGTTCTCAGATATTCCTTCGGATTGAATGTGCTTAAACCAGTTTATTGGCTTTCCTCCTTCTTGCTTTTGCACTAAAACTGAGGAGCCCGTGATCCCACGGGGGGTGTATAGGCAGAAGGGGAGGGGCCTTACACTTTTAAGTGTAATACTTTGTGTGGCCTCCGGAGGTAGTAGCTATACACCCAATTGTCTGGGTCTCCCAATTAGAGCTAGAAGAAAAGGAATTTACGGTAAGTAAACAAAATTCCCTTCTTTTTTATGTGTGTTTTGCTGCAGAATCTCTGCAGCAAAAAAGAAGTAGCATGTCACTTCTGTTCCACAGGTACCTGCGTTTGTGCCATAAATAATGGTAAAAAACCGCAGAGACCAAACCACAGCAAAACCACGGGTGCATGTTTACCACGGTTTTTGTTGCGGGTGCGGAATTCTACCAGAGAATGCGGATTATTCTTCAGAAAAGCAAATATCCCAGTTCGTACAGGGCCTAAATTAGTTTCCATTCCAGCAGTATAATAATGCAGAATTTCACCGTCTTTTGTATCATCTCAAATGTTTTCAACTTTCCCCGCAGCCTCCGATGACATGAAGAAGAAGATGTACAGCTCCATCCTGGTGGTCGGAGGAGGGTTAATGTTTCACAAGGCGCAGCAGTTCCTGCAGCATCGAATCCTCAATAAGATGCCTCCGTCCTTCAGAAGAGTGGTAGAAAATGTGGAAGTTATCACAAGACCCAAGGTGTGTGCTGTTTATTTCCGTGTGTAGCTCGTCTTCTTAGTCTACTAGAACGTGGTGATGAAAAGCATTAACCCCATTACGACCGCGTTATGTTTTAAAACGGCACTAAAAAAGGGTACTTATTCCTTTCTGCCGTTTTAAAACGGCGGTCGGAAAAAAGGGTCTAGCACCCCCCAGAGTCAGAAAATTTCCGGGGTCTCAGCTGCCGGGGGTAGCTGAGACCCTGGAGATCATGATTCGGGCCGGTTTTTCCGGTCCCCGCTCACCTGATGACCGGTATACACCGTATACCGATCATCAAGTTATAGTAAATGACCGCGCCGGTAAAAAATCATTTCTTCAGCGCTCTATTGGGAGACCCAGACGATTGGGGTATAGCTACTGCCCTCTGGAGGCCACACAAAGCACTACATTAAAAGTGCAAGGCCCCTCCCCCTCTGGCTATACCCCCCCGTGGTATCACGGGTTCTCCAGTTTTAGCTTTGTGTGCGAAGGAGGTCAGACATTCCATGCATAGCTCCACAGATTTTAGTCAGCAGTAGCTGCTGGCTATTTCGGATGGAAGAAAAGAGGACACATATAGTGTCCCCAGCATGCTCCCTTCTCACCCCTGGATGGTGTTGTAAGGTTGAGGTACCTATTGCTGGTACAGGGCTGGAGCCTGACATGCTGTTTTCCTTCCACATCCCCTTGTAGGGCTCTGTGGAAGTGGGATCCTGCCGGCCTCTCAGCTCTGATGCCGGGCTCCATCCACAGACCCATTAGAACCTGATGGAGACGGAGCAGGAGTACGATCAGGGACAGGCCCTGCATCATACAGGTACTCTGTGTCCCCGGCAGGCACAGACACACTCCGGGCTGGCTGGGTGTTGTAGTGCGCCGGGGACCGCAACGTGGAGTTGGTGTCCCTACAGATTACTGGGGGATTGTTTGTGTTTGGGAACGCAGCGCCGACCCCCTCTGGACCGGGCGGCGCTGCTGTGACTTGTGGTGCGCCGGGGATCCGCCGTCCGCGCTTTTACGGCGGCGGCGGTTATAAATTTAGTCCCCGGCTTTTTGGGCCTAGGACGCCGGCAGCTCCGTTTCGTTCCCGCCCCCACCCTGTCATTCAGGGTAGGGGAGAGACGCTGTTCGCTAGCAGCGACGAGGGCTGGAGCCTGATTTACATGCTCCAGCCCTCTCACTTGGCACAGAGGGAAGCAGGCTTCCCGCTCTTGGCCAGGAACGCCCAGGGCCCGCCCCCCTTCCTCTCTCGAGACGCCGGCAGCCATTACATGCATGCCTGGCTGGAGGAAGGACGCAAGGCTCTGGGAGACCTGGACTAGGGGCTATCTGGCGACCACACACCCGCTTTTTAAGCGGGCGGTAAGCGATTTTCTGTGCTGGTCCCTCTAGTGCCTCACTGTGTATCAGTGTACTGTGTAGGATATAGAGATATTGTATTTCTTGCACTGTGAGGTCGCTTCTGGCTGCATCTCCCAGATCACTCTGTGGAAGCAGCAACATGTCATCCTCAAAACGCAAGGCGGCCAAGGCACACGCCCCAAGAAAGCAAATGGAGGTACCGCTTCCAAAGCGGCTACCTCATGACTTCCAGCCCCCCCCCTCCGCATCGCCGGTCGGGGGCAGGCTCTCCCGCTTTTCCGGCATTTGGATGTCACAGGTCAAAGACCGGTGGGTGACGGACATTTTGTCTCGCGGGTACAGAATCGAGTTCAATTCTCGTCGTCCAGCTCGGTTCTTCAGAACCTCCCCACATCCAGACCGAGCAGATGCTCTGCTGCAGGCGGTGGATTCCCTAAAAGTGGAAGGAGTGGTTATCCCAGTCCCTCCTCAGGAACAAGGGCAAGGGTTTTACTCCAATCTCTTTGTGGTTCCAAAAAAGGACGGCTCGTTCCGTCCTGTTCTGGACCTAAAACGGCTCAACAAACATGTGCACGCCAGGAGGTTCCGGATGGAAACCCTCCGCTCTGTCATTGCCTCAATGTCCAGAGGAGACTTCCTTGCCTCAATAGACATCAAAGATGCTTATCTCCACGTGCCAATTGCTACAGAACATCAACGTTTTCTACGTTTTGTGATAGGAGACGACCATTTTCAGTTCGTAGCTCTTCCATTTGGTCTGGCGACAGCCCCACGGGTCTTCACCAAGGTCATGGCGGCGGTGGTAGCAGTCTTGCACTCTCAGGGACACTCGGTGATCCCTTACCTAGACGACTTATTGGTCAAAGCTCCCTCTCAGGAGGCATGTCAGCACAGCCTGAATGCTACGCTGGAGACTCTACAGTCTTTCGGATGGATCATCAACTTTCCAAAGTCGATCCTATCACCGACTCAGTCACTAACGTATCTTGGCATGGAGTTTCATACTCTAGCAGCGATAGTGAAGCTTCCGCTGGACAAGCAGCGGTCACTACAGACAGGGGTGCAATCTCTTCTGCAGGGCCAGTTGCATCCCTTGCGGCGCCTCATGCATTTCCTAGGGAAGATGGTGGCAGCCATGGAAGCAGTTCCCTTTGCGCAGTTTCATCTGCGCCCACTTCAATGGGACATTCTCCGCCAATGGGACGGGAAGTCAACGTCCCTGGACAGGAAAGTCTCGCTTTCCCAGACGGCCAAGGACTCTCTACAATGGTGGCTCCTTCCCACCTCATTATCTCAGGGAAGATCCTTCCTGCCCCCATCCTGGGCAGTAGTTACGACAGATGCGAGTCTGTCGGGGTGGGGAGCAGTGTTTCTCCACCACAGGGCTCAGGGGACGTGGACTCCGCAGGAGTCCACCCTTCAGATCAATGTTCTGGAAATCAGAGCAGTGTATCTTGCCCTACTGGCCTTCCAGCAGTGGCTGGAAGGAAAGCAGATCCGAATCCAATCGGACAACTCCACAGCGGTGGCATACATCAACCACCAAGGAGGGACGCGCAGTCGGCAAGCCTTCCAAGAAGTCCGGCGCATTCTAATGTGGGTGGAGGACAGAGCATCCACCATATCCGCGGTTCACATCCCAGGCGTAGAAAACTGGGAAGCAGACTTCCTCAGTCGCCAGGGCATGGACGCAGGGGAATGGTCCCTTCACCCGGACGTGTTTCAGGAAATCTGTCGCCGCTGGGGAGTGCCGGACGTCGACCTAATGGCATCCCGGCACAACAACAAGGTCCCGGCATTCATGGCGAGGTCGCGCGATCAAAGAGCTCTGGCGGCAGACGCCTTGGTTCAAGATTGGTCGCAGTTTCAGCTCCCTTACGTGTTTCCGCCTCTGGCGCTCTTGCCCAGAGTGCTACGCAAGATCAGATCCGAGTGCAGCCGCATCATACTCGTCGCTCCAAACTGGCCGAGGAGGTCGTGGTATCCGGATCTGTGGCATCTCACGATCGGTCGACCGTGGTCACTGCCAGACCGACCAGACTTACTGTCCCAAGGGCCGTTTTTCCATCAGAATTCTGCGGCCCTGAACCTGACTGTGTGGCCATTGAGTCCTGGATCCTAGCATCTGCAGGATTATCTCAAGGAGTGATTGCCACAATGAGACAAGCTAGAAAGTCAACTTCTGCTAAGATCTACCACAGAACGTGGAAGATTTTCTTATCCTGGTGCTCGGCCCAGGGAGTGTCTCCCTGGCCATTTGCATTACCCAAGTTTCTTTCTTTCCTGCAATCGGGGTTAGAAAAGGGCTTGTCGCTCAGCTCCCTTAAAGGGCAAGTTTCGGCACTATCCGTGTTTTTTCAGAAGCGTCTAGCACGTCTTCCTAAGGTGCGCACGTTCCTGCAGGGGGTCTGTCATATTGTGCCCCCGTACAAGCGACCGTTAGATCCATGGGATCTGAACAGGGTACTAGTTGCTCTCCAGAAGCCGCCCTTCGAGCCTCTGAAGGAAGTTTCCTTTTCTCGGCTGTCGCAGAAAGTGGCGTTTCTTGTTGCCATCACATCGCTTCGGCGAGTGTCTGAGCTGGCAGCTCTGTCATCCAAGGCTCCCTTCCTGGTGTTCCACCAGGACAAGGTTGTGCTGCGCCCCATTCCGGAGTTTCTTCCTAAGGTCGTATCCTCTTTTCATCTTAATCAGGATATTTCCTTGCCTTCTTTTTGCCCTCATCCGGTTCACCGGTATGAAAAGGACTTACGTTTGCTAGATCTGGTGAGAGCACTCAGAATCTACATTTCCCGCACGGCGCCCATACGTCGTTCCGATGCACTTTTTGTCCTTGTCGCTGGTCCGCGCAAGGGGTTGCAGGCTTCTAAAGCCACCCTGGCTCGATGGATCAAAGAACCAATTCTTGAAGCCTACCGTTCTGCGGGGCTTCCGGTTCCTTCAGGGCTAAAAGCCCACTCAACCAGAGCCGTGGGTGCGTCCTGGGCATTACGTCACCAGGCTTCGGCTCAACAGGTGTGCCAGGCAGCTACCTGGTCCAGTCTGCACACTTTCACCAAGCATTATCAGGTGCATACCTATGCTTCGGCGGATGCCAGCTTAGGTAGAAGAGTCCTGCAGGCGGCAGTGACACCCCCATAGGGGAGGGCTGTTTTGCAGCTCTAACATGAGGTATTTATTTACCCACCCAGGGACAGCTTTTGGACGTCCCAATCGTCTGGGTCTCCCAATAGAGCGCTGAAGAAGAAGGGAATTTTGTTACTTACCGTAAATTCCTTTTCTTCTAGCTCTTATTGGGAGACCCAGCACCCGCCCTGTTGTCCTTCGGGATGTTTTTTTGTTGTTTGCGGGTACACATGTTGTTCATGTTGAACGGTTTTTCAGTTCTCCGATGTTATTCGGAGTTAATTTGTTTAAACCAGTTATTGGCTTCCTCCTTCTTGCTTTGGCACTAAAACTGGAGAACCCGTGATACCACGGGGGGGTATAGCCAGAGGGGGAGGGGCCTTGCACTTTTAATGTAGTGCTTTGTGTGGCCTCCAGAGGGCAGTAGCTATACCCCAATCGTCTGGGTCTCCCAATAAGAGCTAGAAGAAAAGGAATTTACGGTAAGTAACAAAATTCCCTTCTTATCTCCCATCTGGCATGATCAAACATGCCAGATGGGAGATAAATCTTTTTCCCGGTTCCCTCCGGTCCCCTCGGTATCCCCAAAGTGCCCCCCCCCCGACCCCCAACCCCCTCCCGAAAATCCAAGATGGCCGCGCGCATCGGAGAGCACAGCAGCGCGCCGGCCGCATTTACAGTGTTCCTATGGTTTCTGTCGTATGTGCCATAACACATACGACAGAAACCTGCTCCCTAGGCCCTGCCGGGTCCCCCATATTCTAGAAGGTCCAGAGTCGACGTGGGACGTCCAAATGGATTATAGTGGATTTTTTTTTTCTTTTCAATAAATTGGTCAATCAGGGAATGTTTTGGGGAGTGTTTTTTCAAATAAATTTTTTTTTGTTGTCAATTTTTTTTCTTATTACTGTCAATTAGTTATGTCGGGTATCTGATAGACGCCGTGACATAACTAATTGCTGGGCTTGATGCCAGGTGACATTACACATCTGGTATCAACCCCATTCATTACCCCGTTAGCCAACGCACCAGGGCGCGGGATGAGCTGGGGCGAAGCGCCAGGATTGGCGCATCTAATGGATGCGCCACTTCTGGGGCGGCTGCAGCCTGCTATTTTTAGGCTGGGAAGAGTCCAATAACCATGGCTCTTCCCATCCTGAAAATACCAGACCCCAGCTGTCAGCTTCACCTTGGCTGGTGATCTAATTTGGGGGGACCCCACGTTTGTTTTTTTGTTTTTTTTAATTATTTATAAATAATTAAAAAAAAAAAAAACAGCTTGGGGAGCCCTCCAAATTGATCACCAGACAAGATGAAGCTGTCAGCTGTGGTTTGCAGGCTACAGCTGTCTGCTTTACCCTAGCTGGCTATCAAAAATAGGGGGGACCCCACGTCATTTATTTTAATTTTTTTTTTTTTTTTTTTGGGCTAAATACAAGGCTAGGCATCCTTTAGTGTCACATGAAAGGCACTAAAGGGCGCCAGCTTAGAATATGCAGGGGGGTGGGACGTTATATATGTTTGACATCTATCCATTCGTCCATTGTAGCATTTTACGCTGTGTGCCCACAATCAGGGTTTGCAACGTTTTGGGTGCAGAGTGTTTTCCCTGCGTCCATAACGCTGTGTTGTGCAGTAGAAGCACAGTGGCAGGATTTTTAGATATCCCGTGCCCACTGTGTTTCTTTTCTCCGCAGCATAAATCGACCTGTGGCGCAGCTTCCCGAGCCTCAGCATGTCAATTTATGCTGCGGAGATGAGTGTTCTTTGCAGGTAGAATAGAACTAAAGTCCACAGCAGCCTGAACCCAAATCGTGGGCATGGGCAGCTGCGTTCTCCCGTGGACAACACTCACATTTCTGCAGGAGGCTGACACTGGGTACTAGACGCCGTGTCGCTGGATCATGGCCACATAGCCTAAAGGCTACTTTACACGCTGCGATATCTGTCCCGATATCGCTAGCGTGGGTACCCGCCCCCATCTGTTGTGCGACAAGGGCAAATCGCTGCCCGTGCCGCACAACATCGCGCAGACGCATCACACATACTTACCTGCCCGGCGACTTCGCTGTGACCGGCGAACCGCCTCCTTTCTAAGGGGGCGGTCCGTGTGGCGTCACAGTGACGTCACTGAGCGGCCGCCCAATAGAAGCGGAGGGGCGGAGATGAGTGGCCGGAACATCCCGCCCACCTCCTTCCTTCCTCATAGCGGCCGGGAGGCAGGTAAGGAGAGCTTCCTCATTCCTGCGGCGTCACACATAGCGATGTGTGCTGCCGCAGGAGCGACGAACTACATCGTTACTGCTGCAGTAACGATAATCGAGAATGGACCCCCATATCACCGATGAGCGATTTTGCACGTTTTTGCAACGATGCAAAATCGCTCATCGGTGTCACACGCAGCAACATCGCTAATGCGCCCGGATGTGCGTCACCAATTCCGTGGCCCTAACGACTCCGCATTAGCGATGTCGCAGCGTGTAAAGCCCCCTTAACAGTGAGAAATTTGTTGCTACAGCAACATTTTTGTGAAGTACCTGTGGATTCAAAATGTTTACTATACTCCTGAATAAAATACTTGAGGGGTCCAGTTTCCAAAATGAGGTCACTTGTGGGGGGTTTCTGATGTATAGGTACCCAAGGGGCCCTGCTAATGTGACATGGTGCGCGCAATTTACTTCAACTTTTCCAAAATTCAAATGGTGCTCCTTCCATTCCAAGCCCTCCCATTTATCCAAACAAAGGTTTTTGGCCACATGTGGGGTATCCCTGCGCTCACAAGAAATTAGATAACAACCTGTGGGGTACACGTTTTGTTGTTGCCTCTTGAAAAAATGGGTCGCTAAATCAACATTTTTGTGAAAAAAATGAAAATTTCAATATGGCAACCTAAGCTTATCAAATTCTGTGAAGTATTCGTGGATTCAAAATGCTCAATATACACCTAGATTAAAGCCTTGAGGGGTCTTATTTCCAGAATGGGGTCACTTGTGGGGGACCTCCACTGCTTAGGCACCTCAGGGGCTCTCCTAATGCAACATGGCGTCCGCTATTGATTCCAGCCAATTTTGCAGTCAAATGGCACTCCTTCTCTTCTGAGCCCTGTAGTGTGCCCAAACAGTTGATTTCCACCACATGCAAGATATCAACAAACTCAGGAGAAATTGCACAATAAATTTCATGGTGATTTTTTCCTGTTACCCTTGTGAAAAAAAAGCTACCTGGTTGAAGTAACAATTTTGTGGTAAAATTTTATTTTTTTATTTTCATGGCTCAACGTTATAAACTTCTGTAAAGCACCTGGAGGTTCAGGGTACTCACCAAACATCAAGATAAATTCCTTGAGGGGCCTAGTTTCCAATGTGGGGTCACTTGTGGTGTTTTTTTGCTGTTTACGTACCTTAGGGGTCCTCCAAATGCGACATGGTGCCCGCAATCTTTTTCAGCCAAATTTCCTTTCCAAAATTCAAATATTGCTCCTTCCGTTCCAAGCCCTCCCATTTCTCCAAACAAAGGTTTCAGACCACAAGTGAGGTATCACCGCGCTCATAAAAAAGTGGGTAACAAACATTGGGGTCAAATTTTTGGAATTACCTCTTGAAAAAGTGAAAAAATTGATGCTAAAGCAACATTTTTGAGAAAAAAATGAAAATTTTCAATGTGACAACGTAACGTTATCAAAATCTGTGAAGTACTTGTGGATCCAAAATGCTCACTATACCCCTAGATAGAAGCCTTGAGGGGTCTAGTTTCCAAAATGGTGTCACTTGTGAGGGGTTTCTGCTGTTTAGGTACCTTAGCGGACCTGTAAATGCAACATGGTGCCCGCAATCTATTTCAGCCAAATTTCCTTTCCAAAATTCAAATATTGCTCCTTCTGTTCCGAGCCCTCCCATTTGTCCAAACAAAGGTTTCTGACCACATGTGGGGTATTGGCGCGTTCATAAGAAAGTGGGTAACAAGTTTTGGGGTTCATTTTGTTGTGTTATTTCTTCTAAAAGTGAATAAATTTGGGGTAGAGCAACATTTTGGGTAAAATTTTATTTTTTGCTTTTCTCATTCCACTTTGCTTTAGTTCCTGTGAAGCACCTGAAGGGTTAATAAACTTCTTGGATATGGTTTTGAGTACTTTGAGGGGTGCTGTTTTGAGAATGGTGTCACTTTTGGGTATTTTCTGTCACCCAGGCCTCTCAAAGTCACTTCAAATGTGATGTGGTCCCTAAAAAAATGGTTTTGTGAATTTTGTTGAAAAAATGGGAAATTGCAGATGAACTTTGACCCCTTCTAACTTCCTAACCCCAAAACATTTTGTTTCAGAAATTGCGCTAATGTAAAGTAGACATGTGGGAAATGTTATTTATTAACTGTTTTGTGTGACATAACTCTCTGGGTTAAGGGCATAAAAATTAAAAGTTTGAAAATTGCAAAATTTTCATCAAATTTCCGATTTTTTTCACAAATAACAGCAAAAAATATCGTTCTAAATTTATAACTATCATGAAGTACAATATGTCACGAAAAAACAATGTCAGAATCACCGGGATCCGTTGAAGCGTTCCAGAGTTATAACCTCATAAAGGGACACTGGTCAGAATTGCAAAAAATGGCCTGGACATTAAGGACAAAACTGGCTTCGTCCTTAAGGGGTTAACCACCGGATCGCTGAGGGCGCCACTGATCAGGAGACTGGGACGGATCGGTCAGACGCACACACTTACGGTCGCTCCATACAAGCGATAGCGGACTGACGGAGATCGCCAATTACAGCACTTTCCTATCTCCGTCAGTCCCATAGGCTTTGTGGCGTAAAAAAACGTATTTTCCGGATTATAAGAGGCACTTTTTTTCCCCCAAAAAATGGGTGTGTGTCTTACAATCTGGGTATGGCTTACCTGGGCGGCAGAGGTGGAGCGGGGTGATAGGAGGCATGATCAGGGATACTGAGGGTTCGGAGAAGCAGTGGAGCGGCTCAGGTGGGTCACAGGATGGGGTGTCTCGATAGCGGGTGCATTGATCTGACTGCGGGTGCTGTTGAATCACCCGTGGTTGATGCGATGGAGTTTAAGAAAATAGCCAAGGAGTCCTCCGCGCCCACTTTTTTTTTTTTTTAATTTTGTCTTGTCAACTGCTGGTGATTCAGCGAAGCCCGCCGTCAGATCAATGGCACCCGCCGCCAAGACACCCCATCCTGTGACCCTCCTGAGTCGCTCCACTGCAGTGACACCTCCGCAGCCGGCCAGCAGGTCAATGGCGCTTGCCATGACACCCCTGAGCCCGCAGTATTGCGGACCCTCCTGACCTACAACATTCCCTCCTCTGAGCCCGCAGCATCCCTCTGCCGCCTGTGACCTTCCTGAGCCTCTCTCCCCCCCACCCCCCACCCCCTTACCCCTATCCCCCGTGAGCATTAGGATTAAGGTGCGCTAGGATTATAAGACTGACCCTCATTTTAACATTAAAAATTATTTTTTCCTATTTTTCTCCCCTAAATTCGGGGTGCATCTTATAATTTGGTGCGTCTTATAAAACGAAAAATACGGTTACGTTAACCCGGAGGACCCCTTTATCACTTATCTGCTGATCGCTTAAGGTCCTACTGCCAGGATCCGCACTGATCAGCAGATTGGGGACAAATCCCAGCTATAAGGCGGGTTGGATACTCCGACTACTACTGCAATTATTGACTATAGGGCTGCCAGAAAAAACGGAGGCCAGTTCTTGGCAGCCCTATAGGAAATGAATGAAGTGTAAGGCGCACGGCCGCACTATGTCTTCATTCTTAAGGAAATTGAGGTGTCCCTTTTGCCAACAGGCGGGGGGTCGAGAGGTCGCACCTCCACCAATCAACAGGTCTGATAGGTGCTGATCTGTCTTTATCTGTATCTTCCGGGTCTATATGGAGTTGAGATGTACATTTTTATAAGGCAGCTTAACGGAAGATAGATAATTACTGCTCTTTTCGAGTAACTAATATATGGATTTATGGCGTCTACCATTATGTGTGGCATAATGATCGCTGCTTGTGCACTTCTAGGATATGGACCCACGACTGATCGCATGGAAAGGTGGCGCAGTCCTTGCTTGTCTAGACACAACCCAGGAGCTGTGGATCTACCAGCGGGAATGGCAGCGCTTCGGCGTGCGCATGTTACGGGAAAGAGCCGCATTTGTTTGGTGAACTCAATGGACTTGTTTTTGTTTTTGTGTTTTTTTTTTTTTGTTTTCTTTTTGTAAATTCCGGCTAATCTATTCCATCCTGCCCGTGTCTGTGTATTGGGGTATGACGGATGTAAAATGTTACCACCACAAGATGTGCAATATTTTTGTTGTTAAGGAGAAAATAAAGCAATGTTTATATAACTCGATGTCTTTCTAGTCATTGACCTCTAGAGGGAGACAAAACACGATCAGAGAGATGTGATTCTGTGTATGAGCCAACGACATTTAAAGGAGTTCTCCTATCTGTGACTTATAGCAGGTCTGCAGGATACGTGCAGTTTCCATTCCTCTTGAGATCAAGATTGCGTTGGACGTTGTTGGTGTTTCTTTTTTGGGGTGGTTTTTTTCCCCTCCCTGCCTTTCCTCGTTTGCCTTTCCTCGTCTGCCTTTCCTCGTTTGCCTTTCCTCGTTTGCCTGTCCTCGTTTGCCTTTCCTCGTCTGCCTTTCCTCGTCTGCCTGTCCTCGTTTGCCTGTCCTCGTTTGCCTGTCCTCGTTTGCCTGTCCTCGTCTGCCTGTCCTCGTCTGCCTGTCCTCGTCTGCCTGTCCTCGTCTGCCTGTCCTCGTCTGCCTGTCCTCGTCTGCCTTTCCTCGTCTGCCTTTCCTCGTCTGCCTGTCCTCGTCTGCCTTTCCTCGTCTGCCTGTCCTCGTCTGCCTGTCCTCGTCTGCCTGTCCTCGTCTGCCTGTCCTCGTCTGCCTGTCCTCGTCTGCCTGTCCTCGTCTGCCTTTCCTCGTTTGCCTGTCCTCGTTTGCCTGTCCTCGTCTGCCTGTCCTCGTCTGCCTGTCCTCGTTTGCCTGTCCTCGTTTGCCTGTCCTCTTCTCCGTTTGCCTGTCCTCTTCTCCGTTTGCCTGTCCTCTTCTCCGTTTGCCTGTCCTCTTCTCCGTTTGCCTGTCCTCTTCTCCGTTTGCCTGTCCTCTTCTCCGTTTGCCTGTCCTCTTCTCCGTTTGCCTGTCCTCTTCTCCGTTTGCCTGTCCTCTTCTCCGTTTGCCTGTCCTCTTCTCCGTTTGCCTGTCCTCTTCTCCGTTTGCCTGTCCTCTTCTCCGTTTGCCTGTCCTCTTCTCCGTTTGCCTGTCCTCTTCTCCGTTTGCCTGTCCTCTTCTCCGTTTGCCTGTCCTCTTCTCCGTTTGCCTGTCCTCTTCTCCGTTTGCCTGTCCTCTTCTCCGTTTGCCTGTCCTCTTCTCCGTTTGCCTGTCCTCTTCTCCGTTTGCCTGTCCTCTTCTCCGTTTGCCTGTCCTCTTCTCCGTTTGCCTGTCCTCTTCTCTGTTTGCCTGTCCTCTTCTCCGTTTGCCTGTCCTCTTCTCCGTTTGCCTGTCCTCTTCTCCGTTTGCCTGTCCTCTTCTCCGTTTGCCTGTCCTCTTCTCCGTTTGCCTGTCCTCTTCTCCGTTTGCCTGTCCTCTTCTCCGTTTGCCTGTCCTCTTCTCCGTTTGCCTGTCCTCTTCTCCGTTTGCCTGTCCTCTTCTCCGTTTGCCTGTCCTCTTCTCCGTTTGCCTGTCCTCTTCTCCGTTTGCCTGTCCTCTTCACCGTTTGCCTGTCCTCTTCACCGTTTGCCTGTCCTCTTCACCGTTTGCCTGTCCTCTTCACCGTTTGCCTGTCCTCTTCACCGTTTGCCTGTCCTCTTCACCGTTTGCCTGTCCTCTTCACCGTTTGCCTGTCCTCTTCACCGTTTGCCTGTCCTCTTCACCGTTTGCCTGTCCTCTTCACCGTTTGCCTGTCCTCTTCACCGTTTGCCTGTCCTCTTCACCGTTTGCCTGTCCTCTTCACCGTTTGCCTGTCCTCTTCACCGTTTGCCTGTCCTCTTCTCCGTTTGCCTGTCCTCCTCCTCTTCCTCGTTTGCCTCTCCTCCTCTTCGTTTGCCTTTCCTCCTCCTCTTCCTCGTTTGCCTGTCCTCCTTCTTTCCTCCCTTGTAGGATCCAGAGCCCCCACAGTATCAGCCCTGTTGCAGCAGCACAATCTCACATTTTCTTGTATTTTCTGCTCCTCTTTAGCATGTATTTTATTTTGTGACTTTATTAAAATGTATGGCCAGTCATCAGTACGACACCTCATCAATATCAGATATATGGGGGTCTGCCGCCCGGCGTCCCTCCATCCTCCCCAATCCGGTACCTGCAGCGCTGGCTCAGCTAAATGTACACCGCGCACAAAGCCTGAACACAACGGCGCCACACACTGTGCAGTGGCTGATCTCTGGTACTGCAGCATCGCTCCTATTGAAGTGAATGTGAGCTGAACCACAGCACCCCGGAGCTTCCAGTAAGCGGCGTGCAGAGCCACCATGTTCTGGCTCCTTACACTGATTATATCCATCCTGAGAACAAAGGGACTGAAACAATTGCGATTTTGTGTATTTTATTTACCCCACCCCCCCCAACAACCAGTGAAAATGCACATTATTACCAGTGTGTATAGATCACGGTCTGTTTTTTACACACACTGTTAATGTATTGCTCGTGCATTCTGCTTCCCTCTTTTGACCATTTGAATATTTTATTATTTTATCATCTTGACACTAGGGCGGTGTTCATATGCAGCAGATTAGTTGTAACCTTTTCTGCACCTGGATATCTGATTCATTTAGTGGGAGCGGTCATCAGATTTTTGCCACCTATTCTGAGATCAGTATAATTTAAACAGAGATCCCGATTCCAGCAATGTGTCACTTACTGGGCTGCTTGCTGTAGTTTTGATAAAACCACAGCTTTATCAGCAGTAGATTATCACTATAGGACTAATAAACCTGCTGCCATATAGTCCTCCATATTCATGAGCCCTGTATAATCCAGGCCCCAGCGCTAATTGGCAGCTTTCTGCCTATGCACAGTGTACACAGAAAGCTGTTAAACAGTGTTGTGGGGGGTGTTATAAAGAGGCCAGCATTCAGAGAACAACAGCAAGCAGCCCAATAAGTGATATTTTGCTGGAATTGGTTTTCTGTCCCTACATCTTGCTGCTCTCAGATGGGGCAGCAAAAACCTGCTGACAGATTCCCTTTTAAAAAGCATCTGTGGCTCGGATGAACCCTCCTGGGCCGTCTATATGGCTGAATAAAATGATGCCTTGATATCTGTGATCCAATGTTTTATTCCATGGAAATCCACATTTTCTTAATGTGTAAATGAGCTGTTCAGATCTATGGGCTTGACATAGATCTCACCGAGAATCTGACTCCAGAGCTTAAGTAAAATGGGGCGTAACCAGTGTGAGACATGTAATGACTGAGCAGTCTTCCCTCCTGATCTACATGTCTCATACTGGTAACCCTTGTTGTGGCCAAAGATTTAACTGCACCTTCCCACCTGTTTTCTACTCTTCGCCCTTCTTTTGCGCTATAAAGCCAAAGCTGCCAATCAAAATAAAGGGATGATGGAAATGGATAGAAAAATAAGCGGGAAGGTGCACTGAACTGTTTGGCCGCACCATGATGCACCAAGCTCTTGTACTTTGTTTGAAGAGTCATTTCATGCTGACAGAGGCCCCTTTTAATAGATAGACAGCAGCATTGCAGGACTTGGGCAGCAGCGATTGGAGCTAGCTCTGGTCACTTGTGCTGCAGAAGACCAGAGAAGATGGAAATCTGCAAAGACGAGCTGTGGATGGGGAAAAGTCAACATGGTGTCTGGACCAAATAACGAAAGGGAAGATGATTACTCCAGTCATAGAAAACATCAACCATAAGGTACCTGGGTGTAAATGTTTATTTGTGATGTTGACTGCATCTAAGTACTGTGGTTCTTTTATGGTCCACAGTCTGATTATGGCTGGTAACAACACCAAGTATCTCTTTACCACTCTTTACCATTGTTACAGGTTTATTCCCATCTCCAAGATCCTATCCCAATATGTACTAGGTGTAATAATAATGAAATTAGAAAATACCTCCAATTAGAAATGTAATATAGTTCTCCTGATTTAGCTATTTTGCTTACCTCATGTGCAGGGCATTGCAGTACTTTAGTTATCCATGGTTAGGTCCACTCATATAGTGACAGTTGCTAGTGGTCATGACCATGGATACTTAATCTACTCTAATGCCTGCACATGAGGTAAGCAACAGTTATTCAGGAGAACTGTACTACATTTTTAATTGCAGATATGTGCTAATATACCTATTAGATATTGAGATAGGATCTTGAAGATTGGCATACCTCATTAAGGATAAACAGAGTTGTAGGTTTATGTGATACAAATATATATATATGGCAGAGGCTGATATGACATTGTAATTGATCACTGTACTAATCTTGGTGATGTATTCAAATATTGATGGTGGTTCTGGTGCTGTACTCGTGTACTGATGGTTTTGATGCTTTGCTCATGTATTGATGGTGGTTCTGGTGCTGTACTCATGTACTGATGGTTTTGATGCTCTGACGCTAGGCAAAAATTTATATACCTGAACATGAGGTTCTTGATATAACATTCTGATCAGACTGTATGAAGCCCATTGCCACGTCACGGCGAACCTCTGAGTGGGTCTCTAACTTATCTGAAGCCTTAAAGGTGCAGCGCCGCATGCCACCCACCACCACAACGTCAGTGCTGGTAATGTAGTCATGTACTTATGACAGTTCTTGTAATATAGTAATGTTCTGATGGCGCTCTTTCTGTGTTCATTTACTGATGATTCAGATGCATAATTGTGCATCAGTGATTTTGGTTCCTGACGGAGTTTCAGTACTCTGAAACGTGTTGAACAATAAATCACAATTTTATCTTCAAGTGATAATCATCTTATTCCACACGGGTTAATCATTTTCCTTCTCCCTTCCATACAACTGATTCATCTTCAGGGTCTGCAGCAGCCGTTGTGGTCTTTTGTTTGCTCTTACAGTAGTTGTGACTCACAGAACTACCCCAGGTGAGTTATTCACTGTAATCATTTATTCTGGTACCACCAGGTAAAACCCTATTTGCGCCTTTTTGTCTCTTCCAGCAATTTTCATTTACTGATTATTGTTTTCATGATGTGTTCATGTACTGATTGTGTTCTGGTGCTGTATTCATGTACAAAATTGATTTTGGTTCTGGTGCTATATTAATGTACTGATGGTAGTTCTGGTGATTATATTCATGTACTGTTGGTGTTTTCTTATGTGGTATTCATATACGCTTGGTGATTCCCATGCTGTATTCATGTACTGATGATGGATCTACTATTGTATTCGTATATTGATGGTGGTTTTGGTGCTGTGTTCATGTACTAATTTGTGGCTGTAGTGATATAATCCTGTCCTGTTAATAATTCTGATCCTGTACACATCTACCAATCCATAGCTTGACAGATGACGTGCTACATGACTATGTTAATAAAGTGTTGTGCAGTCACACAAGCTGAGGATTTCTACACCTGTATTTATGTTAGGAGTATTGAATCTTGGTATATGACGTCCCCTGCCGCTGCCATTTCGGCTCTCCTGTTCCACAGGCTGAGCTTCATAGAAGACCCTCGTGATCACCTAATGGACAAAAAGAAAATCTATGATATTTGGTGTCACCGTATTCACATTGATATGAAGAATAGAGTTCACAGGTCATATAGAGTACAAACAATAGCAAAACCCTAAAAACAATGTCTTCATTGCATTTATACACTGCAGGTTACAGGCATTGTGGGGAGGGGCGACACTTACAATTTTGCCTCTGGCAGGAGACAACCATGTATACAATGTACTCTGGATGGAGACTCCTGGGTGTGGGGACATGTCCTAATGTAATACACTTTATTACTAGACAATATTCCCATTGATTGCACTGATTCTCACATCAAAAAGTCTAATTGGGTGCAATTATCATCTGTGTAGGATGATGTAGAATAGCAATGTAACCATATCCTTCCGACCTGCAGATACCACTGGTGGATAACAAAGCGCCCCTAGCAATTTCTTTGCATATTGTATAAAGGGGGATGGTCTGATTGATTGTGCGACTCCAGGCCGAGATAGTGGGGGGGTGGGGGGGGCATTACAAGGGGAATACAGGACACTGTAGTAAGGGAGACACATGGGGGGGGGGGGTCACGAAATTATGAAGAAAAATATTATTGGTCAATATTTCTATCTAATGATAAGAATACTGAACAATAACAATCTCTCCGTGGCCTTAGATTGTAGGGAACGGTAAGCAAAGAAAGCAACCGGGTATAAAAAAAATGTAAAATATGCGCAAAATCAGCTGAATGGGATAAAACTCACAAAAATCTAAGGGATCGTAAAGTTGCAAATTGCCTGCAAAAACAATCCACTGTGTAACTTTCTTAATAAAAATCTTTTTTTTTTTTTTTTTTTTGTTTTTGTTCTTTGGAATGGAGGGATTTTTAATTTTATAGTTTACCACTTGTTAAGTTATTAACAGTGGCCGGTGTCCTTGGCATTCAGCACTTACCATCTCTTTGCTATAGAGCTTGTAAGCGCTGTTCCGAAGTTGTCTGGATCCGCTGCGATGACGCAGAGTCAAATCTATATCTGATTGCTGCATCGGGGAATCCACAGTTTGGGCAAGTGACGTCCCATGCCGCAGGTGAGAACTGTCAATCAGGAGCGCACCGCCCCCTGGGAGGCAAATTCCTGCAAATGGAAGATGATATAGACTTCCACTTTCAATAATATCATTACCAAGAAGGAATCTTTGATTGTTCCGGTCTCTTTCACCGGTCAGTGTATCTTCCTTCACTTCGGTTCCTCCGGTCACACCCCAGGTGTCTCCTTTTGGTGCGTTCTCTTGGAAAGTTCTACCCCCCAGTATGTTCCCATTGTAATGTCTTTCCTTCTGAGCCCTGCTTGTGTCTTATACACATGATGGCTACAGATGGATTTCCATCTCCAATATCTACCTTCACAATCTGGAGATTCGCAGTCCGGTCCCCCAGATGATCAGGATGACCATCCCCCTTCATACAATATGCAGAGAAAATGGTGCCACATCCTTAAGAACCGGTTGATTCACACATTGTATCCGCAGGGTAGAGACACATTCTTCTCACGCCTATCATTAGTAGATACTTGTTGAACTTAAAAGACCTTTTGATGTGAGAATCAGCGCATACCATGGACATTTTACATAGTAAGTGCAGGTCACTCTGACACCAGACCCCCCCCCCCCCCCCAAGACTCCATCCAGAATTCACCTGATGAAACCCCTTATATTCTATGATTTTCACCCCAGTGTAACGTTTTCAGTATTTCCGATTTCTTACGCAGTAGAGCGCACCTGGTATACAGTAAGGATTGCACATCATCAGATCTGCTCGGAGATGATTCATCAGATGGAAAACAATAAAGTGACTTATTAAACTTATTGTCTGGATGGTCCAAGTGTTAGTTTTTGACTTTGGAAGAGACAGGAGCAGCTCGGAGCAGATTAATCTCTGAACCCTTCTAACTAGCTCCAAGGTTAACAATTAACTAAAGTCTGTGCAATGTGTATAGATTGTATCTGTTCAGTCTGGACCCAGGAATATTGGTGGTGGCCATCTAAGGATTAGTGGGGTCACTGGAAGACCCCAGGATGACCGTGGAGAGGGGTGAGGGGTCTTTAATGTTGCATTATGCACCTGCAAAAGGCTCTAAGGCTACAGAGATGGCAAACAATGGACGTGAACCGACCCGAACCCGGCTCTGAACATCTGCTGAATGGGAAAAAAATTACTGGATTTCCAACAACAAGCTGCACTGCCATCGGGGGCGTTATGGGGGTCCTCAACATTCTCATAAGGAAATCTCAGCAAGTGATGGCTAAAAATTATGTTTTCAAAATGTATTAAAAATATAAACATTTACATCACAGTTCAAATATATATATATATATATATATATATATATATATATATATATATATATATATATATATATATATATATATATATATATATATATATATATATAATATTTGGCAATGCCATGCATACATCTGGTCTGCCAAAACATAACATTACCTAAATGTGGAATATAGAAAACATCAAAACACCAGAATTTCTGCGCCACCTCCAAAAATTCAAGATGTGGTTTGTACCCAAAAATGATGTCGATAAAAATGTCCGCTCTCCTACACGTCCATCAGCAGAAGTTCTGGCTCTCAACAAGTAAGAACAGAAGGAAATTTATTTTTTACAATGTTCTGAATAACCACGCAGATCTATAGAAAGAAAAAACTGAAACTGTTGACTAAAAAAAAAAAACCAACAGCATAGTTCAATTCTATGAATTCAGAAACTGAGTAAAATAAAAAAAAAACTCAGCAAAACTCCAAAAAGTTGTGGTTTCTGCTCCAAAATCGCAACTAAAAGACTCAATATGCACAAACCTAAAAAAAATCCGCTCCGAACCTCAGTGGCCAAGGAATGTTGTATTATTAAGGCTCTCTGTGTGCCCCTTCACCTGACGGGGACCCTCTGTGTGCCCCATCACCTGACGGGGACATTTTGTGTGCCCCTTCACCTGACGGGGACCCTCTGTGTGCCCCTTCCCCTGACGGGGACCCTCTGTGTGCCCCTTCCCCTGACGGGGACCCTCTGTGTGCCCCTTCCCCTGACGGGGACCCTCTGTGTGCCCCTTCCCCTGACGGGGACCCTCTGTGTGCCCCTTCCCCTGACGGGGACCCTCTGTGTGCCCCTTCCCCTGACGGGGACCCTCTGTGTGCCCCTTCCCCTGACGGGGACCCTCTGTGTGCCCCTTCCCCTTATGGTGACCCTCTGTATGCCCCTTCCCCTGATGGTGACCCTCTGTGTGCCCCTTCCCCTGACGGGGACCCTCTGTGAGAAGCTTTACCTGGCAGGGACCCTCTGTGTGCACCTCCTGCCCTTATGTAGATAGAGTTCACCATCAGGGAGAATCTTCAGCTTTAAGAGCCCCTCCCCCGCCATGCTGGAGACTGTATGAAGTTCTCTGGCTCAGAAGTGCAGGAAGTTTCCTAATATTCACTACATGGTCGAGCTGCGGAGACGAGTGCCGGAGACCCTGGGAGGTGAGTGACAGACACAAGGTAGGGGCTTCTTGTCCACAGAAGACCCTGGAGAATCCGGACCTGTGTCCACCAGTGCATTGTGTAATCTCCACTGCACTGCACCCATAGGAGCTCTAATGTTATACAGAAGATGTAGCAGAGCCGAGTTTGTATTTTTACTCTTCCAGGTTTGGTTTACCTGCAGTCCTGTGTAAGTAGTCCCAGGATCAATGATGTTTATCTGCAGTCCTGTGTAAGTGGACCCAGGATGAATGAGGTTTACCTGCAGTCCTATGTAAGTGGTCCCAGGATGAATGAGGTTTACCTGCAGTCCTATGTAAGTGGACCCAGGATGAATGAGGTTTACCTGCAGTCCTGTGTAAGTGGACCCAGGATGAATGAGGTTTACCTGCAGTCCTGTGTAAATGGTCCCAGGATGAATGATGTTTACCTGCAGTCCTGTGTAAATGGACCCAGGATAAATGAGGTTTACCTGCAGTCCTGTGTAAGTGGTCCCAGGATGAATGAGGTTTACCTGCAGTCCTGTGTAAGTGGACCCAGGATGAATGAGGTTTACCTGCAGTCCTGTGTAAATGGACCCAGGATAAATGAGGTTTACCTGCAGTCCTGTGTCAGTGGACCCAGGATGAATGAGGTTTATCTGCAGTCCTGTGTAAGTGGACCCAGGATGAATGAGGTTTACCTGCAGTCCTGTGTAAATGGTCCCAGGATGAATGATGTTTACCTGCAGTCCTGTGTAAATGGACCCAGGATAAATGAGGTTTACCTGCAGTCCTGTGTCAGTGGACCCAGGATGAATGAGGTTTACCTGCAGTCCTGTGTAAGTGGACCCAGGATGAATGAGGTTTACCTGCAGTCCTGTGTAAATGGTCCCAGGATGAATGATGTTTACCTGCAGTCCTGTGTAAATGGACCCAGGATAAATGAGGTTTACCTGCAGTCCTGTGTCAGTGGACCCAGGATGAATGAGGTTTACCTGCAGTCCTGTGTCAGTGGACCCAGGATGAATGAGGTTTACCTGCAGTCCTGTGTCAGTGGACCCAGGATGAATGAGGTTTACCTGCAGTCCTGTGTCAGTGGACCCTGGATGAATGAGGTTTACCTGCAGTCCTGTGTCAGTGGACCCAGGATGAATGAGGTTTACCTGCAGTCCTGTGTAAGTGGACCCAGGATGAATGAGGTTTACCTGCAGTCCTGTGTAAGTGGTCCCAGGATGAATGAGGTTTACCTGCAGTCCTGTGTAAGTGGACCCAGGATAAATGAGGTTTAGCTGCAGTCCTGTGTAAGTGGACCCTGGATGAATGAGGTTTACCTGCAGTCCTGTGTAAATGGACCCAGGATGAATGAGGTTTACCTGCAGTCCTGTGTCAGTGGACCCAGGATGAATGAGGTTTACCTGCAGTCCTGTGTCAGTGGACCCAGGATATTCTGCCTTGTCTGATAATTACATAACAATCCGCTTTCTGTTGGGGGCTAAGAGCTTACAGTCTGAGCGGAGCCGCGCTGGAGTCTTAGGCTGAATCACATGTCCGGTAATCTTCTGTTAGAGCGGATCCAGCAGTGATCTCTGTTCTGCAGACACAACTTTTTTCTCCATTTTGAAAAAATGTATTTCTGCAAGATCCGTTTTTTAACATGGGAGTCTATGGAGAATGGATCCATTAGCTGATTACTGTTTAATAAACTGCAGTCAGGTAACGGATTCGTTCTCCATAGACTTCCATGTAAAAAGAACTATCCGATTTTCTTTCATTTGTAAAGGATCAGTTTTTCTTGATCCATTTCAAATGGAAGATAAATAGCGATCAGATAACGGATCCGTTCTAACAGATGATTACTGGACGTGACCTTAGCCTTAGTCATCTTGGCTAGTAAGGACTGGCGGCTGGAGCGGGTCCTGGGCTGTGGATGTATTTCTGACTAAATATTTATAAATCAAACATTTAGGTAACAACTAGTGCTCCGTATACTGTGGTTTAGCCCTTGACTAGGAAAATGTCCTGCTGTGTAGCCCAGGACTGGGGCAACGTCCTGCTGTGTAGCCGAGGACTGGGGCAATGTCCTGCTGTGTAGCCGAGGACTGGGGCAACGTCCTGCTGTGTAGCAGAGGACTGGGGCAACGTCCTGCTATGTAGCCGAGGACTGGGGCAATGTCCTGCTGTGTAGCCCAGGACTAGGGCAATGTCCTGCTGTGTAGCCCAGGACTGGGGCAATGTCCTGCTGTGTAGCCCAGGACTGGGGAAATGTCCTGCTGTGTAGCCCAGGACTGGGGAAATGTCCTGCTGTGTAGCTGAGGACTGGGGCAATGTCCTGCTGTGTAGCTGAGGACTGGGGCAATGTCCTGCTGTGTAGCTGAGGACTGGGGCAATGTCCTGCTGTGTAGCCGAGGACTGGGGCAACGTCCTGCTGTGTAGCTGAGGACTGGGGCAATGTCCTGCTGTGTAGCCCAGGACTAGGGCAATGTCCTGCTGTGTAGCCCAGGACTAGGGCAATGTCCTTTGTAGCCGAGGACTGGGGCAATGTCCTGCTGTGTAGCTGAGGACTGGGGCAATGTCCTGCTGTGTAGCCGAGGACTGGGGCAATGTCCTGCTGTGTAGCCGAGGACTGGGGCAATGTCCTGCTGTGTAGCCGAGGACTGGGGCAATGTCCTGCTGTGTAGCCGAGGACTAGGGCAATGTCCTTTGTAGCCGAGGACTGGGGCAATGTCCTGCTGTGTAGCTGAGGACTGGGGCAATGTCCTGCTGTGTAGCTGAGGACTGGGGCAATGTCCTGCTGTGTAGCCGAGGACTAGGGCAATGTCCTTTGTAGCTGAGGACTGGGGCAATGTCCTGCTGTGTAGCTGAGGACTGGGGCAATGTCCTGCTGTGTAGCTGAGGACTGGGGCAATGTCCTGCTGTGTAGCCGAGGACTGGAGCAATGTCCTGCTGTGTAGCCGAGGACTGGGGCAAAGACCTGCTGTGTAGCCGAGGACTGGGGCAATGTCCTGCTGTGTAGCCGAGGACTGGGGCAATGTCCTGCTGTGTAGCCGAGGACTGGGGCAATGTCCTGCTGTGTAGCCGAGGACTGGGGCAATGTCCTGCTGTGTAGCCGAGGACTGGGGCAATGTCCTGCTGTGTAGCCGAGGACTGGGGCAATGTCCTGCTGTGTAGCCGAGGACTGGGGCAATGTCCTGCTGTGTAGCCGAGGACTGGGGCAATGTCCTGCTGTGTAGCCGAGGACTGGGGCAATGTCCTGCTGTGTAGCCGAGGACTGGGGCAATGTCCTGCTGTGTAGCCGAGGACTGGGGCAATGTCCTGCTGTGTAGCCGAGGACTGGGGCAATGTCCTGCTGTGTAGCCGAGGACTGGGGCAATGTCCTGCTGTGTAGCCGAGGACTGGGGCAATGTCCTGCTGTGTAGCCGAGGACTGGGGCAATGTCCTGCTGTGTAGCCGAGGACTGGGGCAATGTCCTGCTGTGTAGCCGAGGACTGGGGCAATGTCCTGCTGTGTAGCCGAGGACTGGGGCAATGCCCTGCTGTGTAGCCCAGGACTAGGGCAATGTCCTGCTGTGTAGCCCAGGACTAGGGCAATGTCCTGCTGTGTAGCCCAGGACTGGGGAAACGTCCTGCTGTGTAGCCGAGGACTAGGGCAATGTCCTTTGTAGCCGAGGACTGGGGCAATGTCCTGCTGTGTAGCCGAGGACTGGGCAATGTCCTGCTGTGTAGCTGAGGACTGGGGCAATGTCCTGCTGTGTAGCCGAGGACTGGGGCAATGTCCTGCTGTGTAGCTGAGGGACTGGGGCAATGTCCTGCTGTGTAGCCGAGGACTAGGGCAATGTCCTTTGTAGCCGAGGACTGGCGCAATGTCCTGCTGTGTAGCCGAGGACTGGGGCAATGTCCTGCTGTGTAGCCGAGGACTGGGGCAATGTCCTGCTGTGTAGCTGAGGACTGGGGCAATGTCCTTTGTAGCCGAGGACTGGGGCAATGTCCTTTGTAGCCGAGGACTGGGGCAATGTCCTGCTGTGTAGCTGAGGACTGGGGCAATGTCCTGCTGTGTAGCTGAGGACTGGGGCAATGTCCTGCTGTGTAGCTGAGGACTGGGGCAATGTCCTGCTGTGTAGCTGAGGACTGGGGCAATGTCCTGCTGTGTAGCCGAGGACTGGGGCAATGTCCTGCTGTGTAGCCGAGGACTGGGGCAATGTCCTGCTGTGTAGCCGAGGACTGGGGCAATGTCCTGCTGTGTAGCCGAGGACTGGGGCAATGTCCTGCTGTGTAGCCGAGGACTGGGGCAATGTCCTGCTGTGTAGCCGAGGACTGGGGCAATGTCCTGCTGTGTAGCCGAGGACTGGGGCAATGTCCTGCTGTGTAGCCGAGGACTGGGGCAATGTCCTGCTGTGTAGCCGAGGACTGGGGCAACGTCCTGCTGTGTAGCCGAGGACTGGGGCAACGTCCTGCTGTGTAGCCGAGGACTGGGGCAATGTCCTGCTGTGTAGCCGAGGACTGGGGCAACGTCCTGCTGTGTAGCCGAGGACTGGGGCAATGCCCTGCTCCTTCTGTGTAGCCGAGGACTGGGGCAACGTCCTGCTGTGTAGCCGAGGACTGGGGCAATGTCCTGCTGTGTAGCCGAGGTCTGGGGCAATGTCCTGCTGTGTAGCCGAGGACTGGGGCAATGCCCTGCTCCTTCTGTGTAGCCGAGGACTGGGGCAACGTCCTGCTGTGTAGCCGAGGACTGGGGCAATGTCCTGCTGTGTAGCCGAGGACTGGGGCAACGTCCTGCTGTGTAGCCGAGGACTGGGGCAATGCCCTGCTCCTGCTGTGTAGCCGGGCATTAGGATACTGTTCTGGAGCCACTAAGGTTCACAGTAGGCAAATATTTTTATGAAATGGAAATTTTATAATCTGCTGGAGACAAAGAGCCGAGTGATGGAGGATTAGGAGGAAGATGATGATACTCTGAGGACAAATGCAGCCTCTTATATGTCTGACACTACAGGGAGGGCCACAGAAGACAGCCCCTCATTTCTCTTGTGTACTTTGTACAGGATGACGCTTATTGAGCCTCATTTATCCAAACCTTTATAGTCAAACTACATTTGTTGCCCATTGTAACCAATCAGAGCTCAGCTTTAATTTGACCAGAGCAACCAATCTGAACTCTGCTTTCATTTTACCAGAGCAACCAATCAGCGATCAGCTTTCATTTTATCCCAGTATCCAATCAGAGCTCAGCTTTCATTTTACCAGAGCAACCAATCAAAGCTCAGCTTTTATTTTACCCGCGAAACCAATCAGTGCTCAGCTTTCATTTTACCAGAGCCATGTAAGCAATAAATGAGGCCCATCGTATCCTTCCCCGTCAGTCGGGTCGTCCTCTTTATGGAGGGCAGTAGAGCTGAGGTATCCATGGTTACGTCGTCATCTGATGTCTGTTATGAGTTGACGTTATTCCATGATGTGGTCTGTTTAAGTGGTGAAAAATCAAAAATCAGCAGACCCCCGGCTGTCATCCGTGTCCCACAATCGCGTCACTGGGTTCACCAATGAGGAGATAGAGCAGGACGCTCCCCGCCGGCGTGTGTTGCATGCCGGCAGGGAGTGCACGTATCAGGTTGACAGTCACGGGCGGTTGGCCGCTTCACTGCAGCTGTTAGAGGCAGGTGATGGCTCAATGATTCAGCCTTCCTCTGCAGGGATAGCTGCAGGCTCAGCGTGTGAGCCCGCATCAAAGACAGGGAAATGACCTATGATGTACATAGCATGTCATGGGTCCTAAAGGGGTTAAATCCAAGTCCCCTGCCCCCGGTGTTCTACTTACCCGCTGCCATATTCATCCTTTTTCGGCGTCTCTCCAGTCCTGTGACACTATCTTGTGCCCGTGATTTCTAACTGGCCGGAAGTCAGAAGTTACATCACAAACTCTCAATACAAATCTATGAGAGCCAGGATGAGGCCATAATGAGGCTCTCATAGACTTATATTGAGGTGTTCCCTCCGGCTCCTCCATGAAACACTAGAACTGCTTACAGGTCACAAATCACCGGAGACCGAGCGGAGCGACGCTGTAAAGAGATGAATGCTCTGGAGGATAAGCCCGGGGGAAGGGGACGCAGATTTACAGCAACACTCCAACCGTGAAATAAAAAATGCTGCAATGAAACTTGAAAATAGAGGGGCTTGAAAATATTCTTGCAGTGATAGGTCCAATATTGTGTGAACACGGCCTTGTACATGGGCGGCTTCCAGAAGCTGATCTCCGGGGTAAGGATTCTTACTTTCCTGGCGCTCCCTGTACAACGCTGCAGGCATCTCCTGAACCTCTCCCAGATTCTTCCCGGCAGATCTGCTCCTCGGTCACAAATTCAAAACTTTTCTTTTATTGTAAAGTTGATTTATTTTTTCAACTTGAAGGTGCCGATAGCCTTAAGGCCACGTTTCACTAAGCGACATCGCTGCTGAGTCACGGTTTTTGTGACGTAGCAGCGATGTTGCTAGCGATGTTGCTGTGTGTGACATCCAGCAACGACCTGGCCCCTGCTGTGAGGTCACCGGTCGTTGCTGAATGTCCTGGGCCATTTTTTGGTCGTTCCTCTCCCGCTGTGAAGCACACAACGCTGTGTGTGACAGCGAGAGAGCAACGATCTGAATGTGCAGGGAGCCGGCTTCTGCGGACGCTGGTAACCAAGGTACACATCGGGTAACCAAGCAAAGTGATTTGCTTGGTTACCCGATATTTACCTTGGTTACCAGCGTCCGCAGTTTCAAGAAGCCAGCTCCCTGCACACGTAGCCAAGGTACACATCGGGTAACTATAAGCAAAGTGCTTTGCTTAGTAACCCGATGTGTACCATGGTTACAAAGCACAGCGCCGTTACACAGGTCGCTGGTGGCTGATCTCTGATCGCTGTGGAGATCTGCCTGACTGACAGCTCACCAGCGACCATGTAGCGACGCTCCAGCTATCCCTGCCAGGTCAGATCGCTGATGGGATCGCTGGAGCGTCGCTAAGTGTGACGGTACCTTTACAGGGCGGCTTGTTGTTTCAATATTATTGTTTTATCAGCAAATTAATTATCAGTGAAGGACTAGTCGTCTTGTGCCATTTAGGCCTCCTGCTCTGTTACCCCCCTCCTCACTGTCTAGCAGCTTTCTGCCTATGCACAGTGTACACATGAAATTGCCAATCAGTGGTGTGGGTGGGGTTATACACAGAAAGCTGCCAATCAGTTGTGTGGATGGGGTTATACACAGAAAGCTGCCAATCAGTGGTGTGGATGGGGTTATACACAGAAAGCTGCCAATCAGTGGTGTGAACGGTGTTATACAAAACTCAGCATTCAGAGAACTGCTAGATCTGCAAAGATTTATAAAAGTGATTTTATAAAAAAAAAACAAAAAACAAACATCTCAGTAATTGATGCATCGCTAGAATCAGGGTCTCTGTCCCTAAATCATGCTGCTTTCAGATTATTAGTTAACAGCCTTCACCTCGAACGCAACGGTGACTTTATGGATGAACGTTCTGTAGGAAGATCGATTTTGTGCAGCCTAGATCGGTCCAACAGGGTTTTCTCCGACTAGATAGGTCCAACAGGGTTTTCTCCGACTAGATAGGTCCAACAGGGTTTTCTATGACTAGATAGGTCCAACTGGGTTTTCTCCGCCTGATAGGTCCAACAGGGTTTTCTCCGACTAGATAGGTCCAACAGGGTTTTCTCCGACTAGATAGGTCCAACAGGGTTTTCTATGACTAGATAGGTCCAACTGGGTTTTCTCCGCCTGATAGGTCCACCAGGGTCTTCTCCACCTAGATAGGTCCACCAGGCCATGGTCTTTTCTGCCTTCATGGGTCCACCAGGGTCTTTTCTGCCTTCATAGGTCCACCATGGTCTTTTCTGCCTTCATAGGTCCACTTGGGTCTTCTCCGGCTAGTTAGGTCCACCAGGGTCTTCTCTGCCTAGCTAGGTCCAGCAGGCTCTTCTCTCCCTAGATAGGTCTGTCGCGGGCGGAGGAGGGGACGCTGTGCTCTCCCACTGCTCGGGTCCGGCTGCTGCTGCTGCTCGGTGGTGGCTCGAGCGGTGGGCTGGATCCCGGGGACTCGAGCGGCGTTCCTCGCCCGTGAGTGAAAAGGGAAATTGATTGTGGGGGATTTGGTTATTGTCCGTGACGCCACCCACGGTTGTGGTGATATTGGTGACACCACCGCTGCTCTGAACGGGGGATCCCGGGAGCGATGACAGGGAGCAGCCTGGATGTTAGTTCTCCCCTCCGTGGGTAGGGGGTTGGTTGTCCCGGGGCCCGGTGATGGGGTAGGGATGGATGGCAGGCGGGCTACGGGGCCTGGCGAGGTGCAGGGTCGCGGGGGCAGCGCTGTGCCGCACGGCACGGTGTACTCACTCAGCCAATGATGAGGACACAGTTCTCGGTAAAACACACGGCTGGATGGACAGGTCCCACAGACGGCTGCGCTGTTGTTTCTCCCGGCAGGTTGATGGTGACTGCCTTTCCCTGCACCTAGGTAGTGTAACGGTTCCAATGGGTTCCCACCGGTAACCCGCTCCCCAGCTTGGATATGGGCTAGAGGAGCCCCTTTTGCCCGCAGGCTCTGGCCCTGGGAACGGTAGCCTTGGCGGTGACTGTGTTTCCCTCTCTTGGTTGGACGGTTACCTTCTGACGGGACTTGGCTGCTGGGAAACCCAGGAGGTTCCCTTCGCTAACGGATTTGGCAAATTCATGGCGACTCCTAGCCTTGCCGGGGTCCGCAAGCCCCTGCCAGATGGTGCTGACTTCTCTTTGTGTACCGGTCCGGTACCGCCGGGCCACCGCCCGTCCACGGTCCTTACGGTAGACTCCGATAGGCCACTCCTGCAGACGGTCACCACCGTCTGCCAACCTTGCTGATCCGTCCGGGCCACACACCCGGACCAACTTCAGTCTGCTCAGCTGCCACTTCACTCCTCTCACTTTCGCTTCCTAAAACTGAACTCTCTGCTTTTCCCGCCTCCAGGACTGTGAACTCCTCGGTGGGCGGGACCAACCGCCTGGCCCACCCCTCTGGTGTGATCATCAGCCCCTGGAGGAAGGCAACAAGGGTTTTTGTCTGACTTTGGTGTGCCTAACCGGGGTGTGGGGTGTGTTGGTGTTGTTCTCTGTGGCCCCTGGTTTGTCCAGGGTGCCACAGGTCCACCAGGGTCTTCTCTGCCTAGGTAGGTCCACCAGGGTCTTCTCCGCAGAAATTGATCCACCAGGGTCTTCTCTGCCTAGATAGGTCCACCAGGGTCTTCTCTGCCTAGGTAGGTCCACCAGGGTCTTCTCCGCAGAAATAGGTCCACCAGGGACTTCTCTGCCTAGATAGGTCCACCAGGGTCTTTGCCACCTAGATAGGTCCACTACAATTGATATGGGAGGGGAGGGGGGTCCCTGCAAGCACTAAATTATCACCTATCATGTGGACAGGTGACAACGTATAAGCCTTGTGATAGGTGACTATTGGATAAAATTGGATTAAGCCTTAATATTAATTGTTGCTTTCCTTTACTATCATTTTCCAGCTAAAACCAAAGAAGACGATGGCCCGGATATGTAAAGTGTTTACGGTAACCTCCCGGCATGTGCCCATCGGAGGACAAGGTTTGCGCCGTTTACCTGATTTACATAAGGGAAGACATTTGCTTGGGCGGAGGTCACATCTGTCCAGTGTCTGTCCGTTCTCCACTCAGTCCGGCAATGTGGACTCCTTCAGTTACATCGTTGTCGGCGCGGGTTCAGCCGGTTGCGTGTTGGCAAACCGGCTGTCTGAACGCAATGATGAAACGGTGCTGGTCCTGGAAGCCGGGCCGAAGGATCTCATGTTAGGCTGTAAGAGGCTGTCATGGAAGATCCATATGCCGGCGGCGCTCGTCTACAACCTGTGTGATGAGAAGTACAACTGGTATTATCACACCGTGCCACAGACACACATGGACGACCGGGTTATGTACTGGCCGAGAGGTAGAGTTTGGGGGGGATCTTCTTCTTTGAATGCCATGGTGTATATTCGAGGACATGCAGAGGACTACAATCGATGGCACGCCCAAGGAGCCACCGGCTGGGACTATAGCCATTGTTTGCCGTATTTTAAGAAAGCCCAGACTCATGAACTAGGACCTGATCCGTACAGAGGAGGTAGTGGCCCATTACACGTCTCCAGAGGAAAGACAAATCACCTTCTTCATCAAGCATTCATCAAAGCTGCCCAGGAGGCAGGATACCCGTTCACCGAGGACATGAATGGCTTCCAGCAAGAAGGCGTGGGATGGATGGACATGACGATATTCAAAGGTAAGAGGCCACGTAATAGACGTGTAAACGTTACATAGACATCGGGAACCCACCTTCTCTTCTTGTTGAGGTCAGAGATGGAGCTCAGCTAGCGCCTATCTACGGCCAGCCCTGGAGCGCAAGAACGTGACCGTCCGCGAGAAGACCCTGGTCACAAAAATACTGTTCCAAGGACTGAGAGCGACTGGAGTGGAGTATGTCCAGAATGGGCAGAAGAAAGAGGTAAATGTACTTAGATCTTGATGTGTCAAAAGGTAAAAAAATTGTCCCCAACGCTACTGAATTGTGCAAAGTTGTTATATCACAAGCGCCGTTTTGATATATTTGGCACAATTTGGGTTTCCATGTCCGATCAGCAGCAGCCGTACATCACCAAGCACAATGCCGAGCCGTACATCACCAAGCACAATGCCGAGCCGTACACCACCAAGCACAATGCCGAGCCGTACATCACCAAGCACAATGCCGAGCCACACATCACCAAGCACAATGCCGAGCCACACATCACCAAGCACAATGCCGAGCCATACACCACCAAGCACAATGCCGAGCCGTACATCACCAAGCACAATGCCGAGCCGTACACCACCAAGCACAATGCCGAGCCGTACACCACCAAGCACAATGCCGAGCCGTACATCACCAAGCGCAATGCCGAGCCGTACATCACCAAGCACAATGCCGAGCCGTACATCACCAAGCACAATGCCGAGCCGTACATCACCAAGCACAATGCCGAGCCGTACATCACCAAGCGCAATGCCGAGCCGTACATCACCAAGCGCAATGCCGAGCCGTACATCACCAAGCACAATGCCAAGCCATATATCACCAAGCACAATGCCGAGCCGTACATCACCAAGCACAATGCCGAGCCATACATCACCAAGCACAATGCTGAGCTGTACATCACCAAGCACAATGCCGAGCCGTACATCACCAAGCACAATACCGAGCATGTGATGGAGCAGTGTAAAATCACTACCACTGGACTCTGGAGGAGACATGTCTTGTATGCAGCAGCTGTACATCACCGAGCACAATGCCGAGCGTCCAATAGAGTGGTGTAAAGCCGCCACCACTGGGCTCTGGAGGAAACATGGCTGAGATGTGAAAATGCTACCTGCCTATCAGTATTGTTACAGCTGTTGAGTTTGGAGGACGGCAGATATTACCGTTTGGGTCGGTATAGGCCCCTTTGTTCCACTGTAATTTTTTTTATCAGCAAATCCAAAGTTATTTGTGATGATACGATGTCTGGAAGCAGAAGTCATCAAATATAGAGCAATGGAGACTTGAGATTCCCATATAATTTCCTTGTCCTCTGTATATGACCGGCTCTGTATATGACCGGCTGTGTATATGACCGGCTGTGTATATGACCGGCTGTGTATATGACCGGCTGTGTATATGACCGGCTGTGTTGTGACCGGCTGTGTATATGACCGGCTGTGTATATGACCGGCTGTGTATATGACCGGCTGTGTATATGACCGGCTGTGTATATGACCGGCTGTGTATATGACCGGCTGTGTATATGACCGGCTGTGTATATGACCGGCTGTGTATATGACCGGCTGTGTATATGACCGGCTGTGTATATGACCGGTTGTGTATATGACCGGCTGTGTTGTGACCGGCTGTGTATATGACCGGCTGTGTTGTGACCGGCTGTGTATATGACCGGCTGTGTATATGACCGGCTGTGTATATGACCGGCTGTGTATATGACTGGCTGTGTATATGACTGGCTGTGTATATGACTGGCTGTGTATATGACTGGCTGTGTATATGACTGGCTGTGTATATGACCGGCTGTGTATATGACCGGCTGTGTTGTGACCGGCTGTGTATATGATTGGCTGTGTATATGACTGGCTGTGTATATGACTGGCTGTGTATATGACCGGCTGTGTATATGACCGGCTGTGTATATGACCGGCTGTGTATATGACCGGCTGTGTATATGACCGGCTGTGTATATGACCGGCTGTGTATATGACCGGCTGTGTATATGACCGGCTGTGTATATGACCGGCTGTGTATATGACCGGCTGTGTATATGACCGGCTGTGTATATGACCGGCTGTGTATATGACCGGCTGTGTATATGATTGGCTGTGTATATGACTGGCTGTGTATATGACTGGCTGTGTATATGACTGGCTGTGTATATGACCGGCTGTGTATATGACCGGCTGTGTATATGACCGGCTGTGTATATGACCGGCTGTGTATATGACCGGCTGTGTATATGACCGGCTGTGTATATGACCGGCTGTGTATATGACCGGCTGTGTATATGACCGGCTGTGTATATGACCGGCTGTGTATATGACCGGCTGTGTATATGACCGGCTGTGTATATGACCGGCTGTGTATATGACCGGCTGTGTATATGACCGGCTGTGTATATGACCGGCTGTGTATATGACCGGCTGTGTATATGACCGGCTGTGTTGTGACCGGCTGTGTATATGATTGGCTGTGTATATGACTGGCTGTGTATATGACCGGCTGTGTATATGACCGGCTGTGTATATGACCGGCTGTGTATATGACCGGCTGTGTTGTGACCGGCTGTGTATATGATTGGCTGTGTATATGACCGGCTGTGTATATGACCGGCTGTGTATATGACCGGCTGTGTATATGACTGGCTGTGTATATGACTGGCTGTGTATATGACCGGCTGTGTATATGACCGGCTGTGTATATGACTGGCTGTGTATATGACTGGCTGTGTATATGACTGGCTGTGTATATGACTGGCTGTGTATATGACCGGCTGTGTATATGACCGGCTGTGTATATGACCGGCTGTGTATATGACCGGCTGTGTATATGACCGGCTGTGTATATGACCGGCTGTGTATATGACCGGCTGTGTATATGACCGGCTGTGTATATGACCGGCTGTGTATATGACCGGCTGTGTATATGACCGGCTGTGTATATGACCGGCTGTGTATATGACCGGCTGTGTATATGACTGGCTGTGTATATGACTGGCTGTGTATATGACCGGCTGTGTATATGACCGGCTGTGTATATGACCGGCTGTGTATATGACCGGCTGTGTATATGACCGGCTGTGTATATGACCGGCTGTGTTGTGACCGGCTGTGTATATGATTGGCTGTGTATATGACCGGCTGTGTATATGACCGGCTGTGTATATGACCGGCTGTGTATATGACCGGCTGTGTATATGACCGGCTGTGTTGTGACCGCGTGTGACCATTGATATCGCTGCTCCTTCTGGTTTAGTCATCGGTATCCTCCGTCTTATAAATCATCATAAAGTAAGAAGATGCTGATGAAGCAGTTACTGATCTGTCTTCATTTTTTAACCTGTGACTTTTTATGATTTTTTTAGGCATTTGCCAGCAAAGAAGTGATCCTGAGTGGCGGAGCGATCAACTCCCCCCAGCTGCTCATGCTGTCTGGCATTGGCAATGCTGCAGAGCTCAGACGATTGGGGATCCCTGTGATCGCTCACCTGCCAGGTATGTGTCGCAGGGGTAGAAGATTGTATACTTTAGATGGTTTTGGATTTTATGATGTCTGCTGCATTCATACCCAGAAATCTCACCTTCTTACGCTATTTGTGATTTTTTTGTGAAAACGCGCTGCGTCCAAAACGCTGCAAACACTGGTCGTGTGCACATACCCTTAGAGGCAGATGATGTTTGAATAATTCAGCCATCGTGTGTCAGGAAAGATGGGAGTCTGCATAAAAGTCAGGGAGCCGACATATAACTTAACTGTACGTCATTTGTTGGTAAGGGGTTAAACCTTGCTTAACTGGTTTACTGGAGCAGCAGTTACAGGGAGAAAATAAAGTTTTATTCTCCCTGCAGCTGCTTGTTTTCATTCATTGGGGCAGTGCCGTATGACAATTGCAGTCACCTCTCACTGTGAGCTCGACTGTAATCACTCTATGGCACTTTGATTGACAGCTTGCCCTGCGGCATGTGTGTACAAGGTGTGTGCAGAGAAGGCTGTCAATCACCATGCTGTGAAGAGAGTCCCGACGTGCTCACTGTAAAGTCAGTGGTGACTGTATCCGCTCCCTGAAACTCACAATGACTTGAAGCAAGCAGCTGCAGGGAGAATAAAAATGAATTTCCTCCCTGTAGCTACTGCTTTAGTATGCCAGCTAAACAGGACTTAAATGTTTTTTTTTTCCCAGCAGATTACCCCTATTTCTGCAGATAAATAGTATTTTTGGATGTGATTTTGTTCCCTTTAAAGAGAACCTGTCACACGAAATTCAGCCCCATTTCTGGGCAGCAGGTATAGGGGGTATAGGGCAGGAGGAGCGGAGCACTCGACTATACAGCTTTATGGGAAAGGATTTCATTCATTTATATAAATTCATGTTGTTTCTGCAATTAGAGGTGGACGGTCCTAGTCAGTGAGCGTGCATACCACGGACGGTCCTAGTCAGTGAGCGTGCATACGGCGGACGGTCCTAGTCAGTGAGTGTGCATAACGCGGACGGTCCTAGTCAGTGAGCGTGCATACCGCGGACGGTCCTAGTCAATGAGCATGCATACCGTGGACGGTCCTAGTCAGTGACCATGCATACCACGGACGGTCCTAGTCAGTGAGCGTGCATACCGCGGACGGTCCTAGTCAATGAGCATGCATACCGTGGACGGTCCTAGTCAGTGAGCATGCATACCACGGACGGTCCTAGTCAGTGAGCATGCATACCGCGGACGGTCCTAGTCAATGAGCATGCATACCACGGACGGTCCTAGTCAGTGAGCATGCATACCGCGGACGGTCCTAGTCAGTGAACGTGCATACCATGGACGATCCTAGTCAGTGAGCATGCATACCGCAGACGGTCCTAGTCAGTGAGTGTGCATACCGCGGACGGTCCTAGTTAGTGAGTGTGCATTCCACGGACGGTCCTAGTCAGTGAGCATGCATACTGCCTACGGTCCTAGTCAGTGAGTGTGCATTCCACGGATGGTCCTAGTCAGTGAGCGTGCATACTGCGGACGGTCCTAGTCAGTGAGCGTGCATACTGTGGACGGTCCTAGTCAGTGAGTGTGCATACTGCGGACGGTCCTAGTCAGTGAGTGTGCATACCGCGGACGGTCCTAGTTAGTGAGTGTGCATTCCACGGACGGTCCTAGTCAGTGAGCATGCATACTGCGGACGGTCCTAGTCAGTGAGTGTGCATACTGCGGACGGTCCTAGTCAGTGAGCGGGCGTACCATGGACGGTCCTAGTCAGTGAGCATGCATACCGCGGATGGTCCTAGTCAGTGAGCATGCATACCGCGGACGGTCCTATTCAGTGAGCATGCATACCGCGGACGGTCCTATTCAGTGAGCGTGCATACTGCAATAACTGTCAATCACTGATTAGGCCCGCCCACTGGACTCTCACAATGAGCAAGAATTAAAATAAATGTACATTACAAGTAATAGCCTTTTCCCAGAATCCTGTGCGTCCTTCTGTTCAGCGCCTCCTGTCCTGCATCATGCACTACACGTCACACTGCATTGTCATGGTGACCGGGTCCCGTTAATCTCGAGGTCGCTCACACCGCCGTATTATCAGTCCGAGTACGATCAGACAATACATGGATCGCCCTTGGAGTAATGTTATTTTATGGGGTCGTGCATAATTCCAATCTTTATCCTCGGACCAAGAAAATTGCAGCTTGTGTCCTCCATACATCGCACCGCACTCCGCCATGAAATTCAGTTTGTCCGTGGAAAAAAATTGGAACATACTTGGTTCATATATATTGATAAAATACACTCGATTCACTGTCCACAAAGAAAGCAGCTCATCATCCATGTAACGAACGATGCAGTGTAGAAAGGTAAATGTGCGAGAGTCGTGTAACTATGTGCATGTGGCAGCAGCGTGGGCCCCCAGATTCCATGTTACTATGCGCATGTGGCAGCAGCGTGGGCCCCCAGATTCCGTGTTACTATGTGCATGTGTCAGCAGCGTGGGCCCCCGGATTCCGTGTTACTATGTGCATGTGACAGCAGCGTGGGCCCCCAGATTCCGTGTTACTATGTGCATGTGTCAGCAGCGTGGCCCCCGGATTCCGTGTTACTATGTGCATGTGGCAGCAGCGTGGGCCCCCAGATTCCGTGTTACTATGTGCATGTGGCAGCAGCGTGGGCCCCCAGATTCCGTGTTACTATGTGCATGTGGCAGCAGCGTGGGCCCCCAGATTCCGTGTTACTATGTGCATGTAGCAGCAGCGTGGGCCCCCAGATTCCGTGTTACTATGTGCATGTGGCAGCAGCGTGGGCCCCCAGATTCCGTGTTACTATGTGCATGTGGCAGCAGCGTGGGCCCCCAGATTCCGTGTTACTATGTGCATGTGGCAGCAGCGTGGGCCCCTGGAGTCCGTGTTACTATGTGCATGTGGCAGCAGCGTGGGCCCCTGGAGTCCGTGTTACTATGTGCATGTGGCAGCAGCGTGGGCCCCTGGATTCCGTGTTACTATGTGCTTGTGGCAGCAGCGTGGGCCCCCAGATTCCGTGTTACTATGTGCATGTGGCAGCAGCGTGGGCCCCTGGATTCCGTGTTACTATGTGCATGTGGCAGCAGCGTGGGCCCCCATAGCCTGTGTTACTATATGCATGTGGCAGCAGCGTGGGCCCTCGGATTCCGTGTTACTATATGTATGTGGCAGCAGCGTGGGCCCCCAAAGCCTGTGTTACTAGATGCATGTGGCAGCAGTGTGGGCCCTCGGATTCTGTGTTACTATGTGCATGTGGCAGCAGCGTGGGCCCCTGGATTCCGTGTTACTATGTGCATGTGGCAGCAGTGTGGGCCCCTGGATTCCGTGTTACTATGTACATGTGGCAGCAGCGTGGGCCCTCAGATTCTGTGTTACTATGATGCAGGTGGCAGCAGCGTGGCCCCCGGATTCTGTGTTACTATGATGCAGGTGGCAGCAGCGTGGCCCCCGGATTCTGTGGTACTATGTGCATGTGGCAGCAGCGTGGGCCCCTGGATTCCATGTTACTATGTACATTTGGCAGCAGCGTGGGCCCTCAGATTCTGTGTTACTATGTGCATGTGGCAGCAGTGTGGCCCCCGGATTCTGTGTTACTATGATGCAGGTGGCAGCAGCGTGGCCCCCGGATTCTGTGTTACTATGATGCAGGTGGCAGCAGTGTGGCCCCCGGATTCTGTGGTACTATGTGCATGTGGCAGCAGCGTGGGCCCCTGGAGTCCGTGTTACTATGTGCATGTGGCAGCAGCGTGGGCCCCTGGAGTCCGTGTTACTATTTGTATGTGGCAGCAGCGTGGGCCCCTGGAGTCTGTGTTACTATGTGCATGTGGCAGCTCCGTGGCCCCCGGATTCCGTGTTACTATGTGCATGTGGCAGCAGCGTGGGCCCCTGGAGACCGTGTTACTATGTGCATGTGGCAGCAGCGTGGGCCCCCAGATTCCGTGTTACTATGTGCATGTGGCAGCAGCGTGGCCCCCGGATTCTGTGTTACTATGTGCATGTGTCAGCAGCATGGGCCCCCAGATTCCGTGTTACTATGTGCATGTGGCAGTAGCGTGAGCCCCCGGATTCCGTGTTACTATGTGCATGTGGCAGCAGCGTGGGCCCCTGAATTCCGTGTTACTATGTGCATGTGGCAGCAGCGTGGGTCCCCAGATTCCGTGTTACTATGTGCATGTGGCAGCAACGTGGGCCCCTGGAGTCCGTGTTACTATGTGTATGTGGCAGCAGCGTGGGCCCCTGGAGTCCGTGTTACTATGTGTATGTGGCAGCAGCGTGGGCCCCTGGAGTCCGTGTTACTATGTGCATGTGGCAGCAGCGTGGGCCCCTGGAGTCCGTGTTACTATGTGCATGTGGCAGCAGCGTGGGCCCCTGGAGTCCGTGTTACTATGTGTATGTGGCAGCAGCGTGGGCCCCTGGAGTCCGTGTTACTATGTGCATGTGGCAGCAGCGTGAGCCCCCGGATTCCGTGTTACTATGTGCATGTGGCAGCAGCGTGGGCCCCTGGATTCCGTGTTACTATGTACATGTGGCAGCAGCGTGGGCCCCTGGATTCTGTGTTACTATGTACATGTGGCAGCAGCGTGGGCCCCTGGATTCTGTGTTACTATGTACATGTGGCAGCAGCGTGGGCCCCCGGATTCTGTGTTACTATGTACATGTGGCAGCAGCGTGGGCCCCTGGAGTCCGTGTTACTATGTGCATGTGGCAGCAGCGTGGCCCCCGGATTCCGTGTTACTATGTGCATGTGGCAGCAGCGTGGCCCCCGGATTCTGTGTTACTATGTGCATGTGGCAGCAGCGTGGGCCCCCGGATTCTGTGTTACTATGTGCATGTGGCAGCAGCGTGGGCCCCCAGATTCCGTGTTACTATGTGCATGTGGCAGCAGTGTGGCCCCCGGATTCCGTGTTACTATGTGCATGTGGCAGCAGCATGGCCCCCGCATTTCGTGTTACAATGTGCATGTGGCAGCAGCGTGGGCCCCCAGATTCCGTGTTACTATGTGCATGTGGCAGCAGCGTGGCCCCCGGATTTTGTGTTACTATGTGCATGTGGCAGCAGTGTGGCCCCCGGATTCCGTGTTACTATGTGCATGTGGCAGCAGTGTGGCCCCCGGATTCCGTGTTACTATGTGCATGTGGCAGCAGCGTGGCCCCCGCATTCCGTGTTACTATGTGCATGTGGCAGCAGCGTGGGCCCCCAGATTCCGTGTTACTATGTGCATGTGGCAGCAGCGTGGGCCCCGGATTCTGTGTTACTATGTGCATGTGGCAGCAGCGTGGCCCCCGGATTCTGTGTTACTATGTGCATGTGGCAGCAGCGTGGCCCCCGCATTCCGTGTTACTATGTGCATGTGGCAGCAGCGTGGCCCCCGGATTCTGTTACTCTAGGGCCCCTGGCACCCCAGTCCAGCACTGGTGCAGGTATACTTACACTGTTTCTCCTGATTATTGTAGGCGTGGGACAGAATCTTCAGGATCACCTGGAGGTTTATATCCAGCAGATGTGCACGAAGCCGATAACGTTATTCGCAGCGCAAAAGCCCCTGATGATGCTGAAGATCGGGGTGGAATGGATGCTGAAGTTTACAGGTTCGTATACGGCTCCTCCATGTGTCACCCCCGGGCGGCGCGACGTTTGCTAATAAATATGGAATGGAAATTGCTGAAAATTGACTTTATGGCCCTAATTGACCCTCGTGTTTCTACCTTCCTTCTGGGTGAAAATCGTTCACTTAGTGACGTTATTTTTTTCACTTTATTTATTGTTTCATTTGCATTTTTTTCAGTTAATTTTTCTTGTTTTTGTGGCTTTTATTCCTTTTGTTCGGCATTATCGTCCGGTTTACTTTATCCTGATGTTTTAGCCTAATTCTTTGTGACTTTATGAAATGTTACAACATTTTTTCACACGATTGTTCTGCCGCGCCCGAATGTGGAGGAAGGAATCAGAAATCTGTCTGTTATTATTACACGGTTGAAGACTCATGTGACGATTAAAACATAAAAGATGAAGAAAAGAAAAAAGCAAATAGTATATGTTTGTTCGATCTTGTACACATTTTGTCAACTGTGTGCACCATTTTGAAGAATTTGGTTTAAAAGACGGCAACAAAGATCACCGGACTAAACGGATCAGACAGTTAACACCAGTGATGACGCTTTGTGCTTGGAGCAGCTGCTCACCGCTTGGCTGTGACGGCTCGGGCTTTGACGACTCAGCTGCTTCGGCTCGGTTGTGACGGTTCGGCTGTGTGACGGCTCGGGCTTTGACGGCTCGGGCTTTGACGGCTCGGCTCTGTCGGCTCGGCTCTGTCGGCTCGGCTCTGTCGGCTCGGCTCTGTCGGCTCGGCTCTGTCGGCTCGGCTCTGTCGGCTCGGCTCTGTCGGCTCGGCTGTGACGGCTCGGCTGTGACGGCTCGGCTGTGACGGCTCGGCTGTGACGGTTCGGCTGTGTGACGGCTCGGCTATGACGGCTCGGCTGTGTCGGCTCGGGCTTTGACGGCTCGGGCTTTGACGGCTCGGCTGCTTCGGCTCGGCTGTGACGGCTCGGCTGTGTCGGCTCGGGCTTTGACGGTTCGGCTGTGTGACGGCTCTGCTGCTTCGGCTCGGCTATGACGGCTCGGCTGTGTCGGCTCGGGCTTTGACGGCTCGGGCTTTGACGGCTCGGCTGCTTCGGCTCGGCTGTGACGGCTCGGCTGTGTCGGCTCGGGCTTTGACGGTTCGGCTGTGTGACGGCTCTGCTGCTTCGGCTCGGCTGTGTCGGCTCGGCTGTGTCGGCTCGGCTGTGTCAACTCGGCTGTGACGGCTCGGCTGTGTCGGCTCGGCTGTGACGGTTCGGCTGTGTGACGGCTCGGCTGTGGTGGCTCAGCTCTGACGGCTCGGCTGTGACGGTTCGGCTGTGTGACGGCTCGGCTGCTTCAGCTCGGCTCTGACGGCTCGGCTATGAATGTTCTTTGATTTTTGATCACTTCTGTGATTTTGTGCCGGATGTAACGAGCGATCAGTCAGTGAACTTCTGTTCTTTTACTTTTATATTAAGTGATACCATAAAGTTATAAAAACCTAATACTGACGAGATCTTTATCTTTTTCTGCCCTTTGGTCACCAGGTTATGGGGCGACGGCACACCTGGAGTCCGGAGGGTTCATTAGAAGTGCCCCCGGCGTGGAGCACCCCGATATCCAGTTTCATTTTCTTCCTTCTCAGGTCATAGATCATGGACGCGTGAGTCCAAAGATTGAGGCCTATCAGGTGAGCAGGACACAGCATGGTGCCGACATGACGGGCAGGCATATGTGGGGGCAACAGTGATATCCGCAGAGGGAAGCGATGCCCATGTGCCCCCCGATCCCGCAGATTAGCTCTGGGGTACAAGTGCTGTGTGCGAGGCACCTAGAACAATGAGGGCAACTTTTCCGTTACCAGACTAATGACTTCTCTCGAATATCCCATCACTGTCTGATTAGTGGGGTCCTAGGATGGAGGTGGTACTGACAAAGCAGTATCTTCAGATTTCCTTTCTGCACAGCAAACACCCAATCAATTTCTTCACTTGCCGATACCAGACCCCAATGTCTGGCAGGATCAAGGATCATTGGGGTCCTAACAGTTGAACCTTATGGTTCATTTAGCCGTTAAGTGAGAAGAGAACATCAGCTTCTTGAAAACTAGCTTTATAGAAATGATTGTCAGTGATATGAGGCATCAGAGCTCGTTGACACCTATGGGCACACAGTTCTCCAAATCCTCCTCAAAAACCTCTGCTCTAAAAACTGCAAAAACAAAACATACTCTTAAAGGGAACCTGTCACCAGATTTTTACCTATTAAAATAAAAGTCTCCCCTTCTGCAGCTCCTGGGCTGCATCTTATGAAGCTGCACCTTGGCCCTGACTCCCCTTCCAGACCCCCAAAATAGCTTTATAAAACTTGGCCCTTAGGTATGCTAATGACCTGTGTTGGCCAGATGGGCGGCCACATTTTCTGCTCCTTTATCCCCCTCCTGCCGCTGATCGCCGTCCTCCTTCCTTGATTGACAGGATGACTCCCTCCATCATCCTCCTCGTCGCATTTTCAAATCTCGCGCCTGTGCAGTTAGGTCTGCCATATCGCGGCCAGAGCAGAAAACCTGGTTGCCCTAGCTCGCGCCAATGTGCTAAATGCGCAGGCGCGAGATTATGGGCGGGTACGAGCATGGCGCTGGTGACGTCGGCGCTGTGCATGACCTCACCAGCGCCATGCTCGTACTCGCCCATAATCTTGCGCCTGCGCATTTAGCTCACCGGTGTGAACTAGGGCAGCTGTTTTCTGCTCTGCCCGCGATATGGCAGAATGAACTGCGCCTGCTCGAGCGGACCTAACTGCACAGGCGCAAGATTTGAAAATGCGATGATGAGGTTGGCGGAGGCGTCATCCCGTCACTCAATGAAGGAGGATGGCGATCAGCGGTAGAAGGGGGATAAAGGAGCAGAAAATGAGCCCACCCATATTGCCAACACAGGTCATTAGCATACCTAATGGCCAAGTTTTATAAAGAAATTTTTGGGGTCTGGAAGGGGAGTCAGGGCCAAGGTGCAGCTTCATAGAAACCAGCCCCGGAGCCGCAGAAGGGGAGACTTTTAGTGTAATAGGGGAAAATGTGGTGACAGGTTCCCTTTAAGTGTTAAATCCATAGACTGGCATTAAGCAAATCTATAATATAACACGTCTGCGATTTTCAGGACGCCTTTGTTTAGTTTATTGCATTGTCTTTGGCAGTGAAGGGGTGAATCTTAGACTTTAGCATCCAGTAATGGAAACGGCTCCGTACGACATTCCGGGCTTCATGCCGAGAAGTTATTCTGCAAAAAAAAACTGTCCTGAAGTCAGAAGGATGGGATTACATCCGGCTGATTGATTGGGGATATGGGGGGAGGGTAGTGGGAGGCATCGTGCCTGGCAGGCCTGTGATTGGCCAGTATTCGGATAACCTAACCCAACAGGTACACCCCTGATCTCTGACCGGAGGGTTCATTCCACTTAGCTGTAGCTGTGTCTGGACGCGCGGGGACGTCTCACTACAGAGAAATCCACTATTGTAAGTTAGTAAATGGATAGGACTATGCGGGATAAAAGTATTGGGCCACGTTCACATTACAGCTACAGGAGCGGTCTACAGCCCCACATTACTATGCATTGCTCCCCACTTTACAATAACAGCTCCCACACTGATGGGAAGGTTTTGTACAATATTTTGGAGGCGTCTGGGGGAATTTTTGCCTCTTCATCCAAAAAAACATTTGTGAGGTCGGAGCCTGATATTGGGAGAGGCCGGGGTCACAGTGTTGTTGGATGAGGTTGAGGTCTGGGCTCTGTGCGGCCGTCATCTCCCCCCCTTACATAATAATCTGATGCTGTACTGATGCAACGTGTGGCATACGATATTTTTTTTTCTCACAATGGACTGATTTCGGAGTTAAATTGCAGTTTGCTGAATGCAGCGGAGATGAAAAACACATTTTGGCAATGCGTTATTGAAGAGCATGGGTCCGAGCGCAGCCCTTTTTTTTATCCAATTGCACTTTTGCAATACTTGTCTGTAACCACTTAATGAATGGTGGGATACATTGTTGTCACAAGTCACTGAGGGCTGTATGGAGCGAGCTCAAGAGGAATGTGACCGTTGGCATCTGCCTGTAACTGCAGAGAATGGAGCTAGTTCAGATCGCTGCTGTTAACCATTTTATTGCTGCAGTCAATCAGTGACAGAGGCATTAAAATTCCCTGCCTGCTGGTGTGCATCGGCTCCCATCGTAGTCCCCGAGGCTGCCACCTTTGTTTTCCTGTGAAGCTCAGCTAGAGGCTGGGCTTCATAGGAGAACCTCAGTCACACTGCTGCAATACCATGGTCTTGTAGTATATAGTATAAGTGATACAACCTTTTATTTTTTTTTTTTTACTAAAGTAAAAAATAAAAGTTTAAATTAACTATATAATTATCCAATTCAAAAATATAGAAATTAAAAAAATGAAAAAAAGTCCAATCAAAGATATAACATTAATCAGACTATACATTAAAGACCGAAAATAAAACTATATAATGTATAATGTATAAATGTTTAAATTATTCCCTTTTTCCAATTAAAAAAAAATTGATATTAAAAAATGAAAACCAATCCAAACGAAAACAGATCAATCTACCAAAGACATAACATTATTCAGACTATACATTAAAGACTGAAAATAAAAATAATTGAAATCCAAAACTGCCGCCTTTCTATTGTCGCACTTCCCTAAAATAAAGACTTAACTGTGATAAGTAAAGAGTTAACTCCTGGCCGGGATCGTGGGTATTTTCGGAATAGTTGGGCATGGTGTTAGTGTTTCGGGGACGTGGAATGATAATTAATGACAGATGAGTCGAGTTGCTCATGTTATAAAGTCTTATTTCCGTCATCCTGGAGACGACTCTGACAACTTGATTATTCTTAGGTAATTTAAAGACAAGAAGGGAATCTTTAATGTAACTGTCAGGAAATGAAGATGGCGGCTGTCACCCCGGCTGTCAGATCACCAGCCGCGTCCCAATACACGCAACCGCTAAAGCTGCACAGTCCCGTACCGGGCGATGGAGACCATGGTGATGCATGGAAGCCGTGCGGGTAGAAGTCTATGGGATAGCTGTGTTATTCCGGGGGTCGGGGTGTAGGGCGGCGACTTTACCTTAACCCCTAGTGACCTGGTCTATGTGTTTAACATTTTATTTTTGACAGGTTCATGTTGGAACCATGAGAGAGACAAGTGTTGGGTGGTTAAAACTCCAGAGCGCGGACCCCGGTGTCCACCCACTGATCAACCCAAACTACCTCTCAACAGGTAAATATCATTCAGGATTAAGGTATTTATTGGGGTCCCTGCCTTGGACAATCCCTGCATAACAGAAGACCCCATAACAATAAGCAGGTAACATCAGCTGGAGTCAGTTTTTTGATTTGCACCTTTTTTTTTGTCTACGTTTTGGTATTTTTTTTATTTTCTATTTGCACTTTATTCTTGCTTTATTTTGTGACTTCTTTAAAGTCTGTTTTATGTGTTCACCTTTTGCTTTGTTTGTCCTTGTGGGCAGGATTTGGGGTTTCCAGATGTTTTCAGCTGATTCATCAATTTTTAATTTTGTGTGCAAATGTTTTCCAGTTCGCCCCTTCCGAGACATTTCATGCATGCCTGATTTATGGGGGGACATGCAACTTTTTGCACATCTGCAAGGAGTTTGCGTGGGTTTCCTTCAGGTTCTCTGGTTTTCTCCCACACTCCAAAGACTGATAAGGAATGTAGGTTGTGAGCCCCGATGGGGACAGAGATGATGTTTGTAACATGCTTCATGATGGTGCTGTATAAGCAAAGCACAAAAAATAATAACTTCCGCAGCTCTTTACAGACATCATCGATGTCCCCACTGGAGCTCACAATTTATGTTCCCTATCATTATGGATTGGAGTGTGGGAGGAAATCTGAGAAACCAGAAGAAACCCACATAACACTGGGAGAACATACAAACTACTTGCGGACGTTATTAATGGGATTTGAACCCAGGACCTCAGTGCCGCAAATCAACTGTGCTAACCACTGAGTCACCTATATAGCTGTGGTGCTAACCGCTGAGCCATCTCTATCACAACAGTGCTAACCACTTCCATGGGACCCAAATGCATCTCAAGGATCTGGCCAACTGGCCCAGGAAGCCATTATCTATCCCCCATTTCCTTGAGATGGCTGGATTGTCATTGTACATAAGCACTTGTACCTTGCCCCTCCCCCCATCTCTCTCATGGTAGATTGTAAGCTCTTGCGAGCAGGGTTGCCTTTTTTCCCTTTAATTATTGTATCTTCTATAACTGTTGTTTGTATGTGATCCTCCTGAATTGTAAAGCGCTGCAGAATATGTTGGCGCTGTAGAAATAAAGATTATTATTATATTATTAACCACTGAGCCACCTCTATAGCAACATTGCTAACCGCTGAGCCACCTCCATAGCAACATTGCTAACCACTGAGCCACCTCTATAGCTACGGTGCTAAATCTCTGTCACAACAGTCCTAACCACTGAGTCACCTATATAGCAACAGCGCTAACCACTGAGCTTTAAAATGGATATGCAAAATCAGGAGAGGGTTCAAATGTGGGTGACTAAATTACTCAATTGGATGGATGTCTTTTCAGGCAGCCAATAGGAAGATTTTATGTCTCTGGATAAATTGATTTAACAGTAATTCTAATTATTGCATTTAATTTGTTTTGACAGAAAAGGACGTAGATGATTTCCGAAAGTGCGTGAAGCTGTCCCGAGAGATCTTTGCCCAGAAAGCCTTTGATGATTTCCGGGGACCCGAGATCCTACCGGGTCCAACTGTTCAGACGGACAAAGAAATTGACGCCTTCATCAGGCAGAAATCCGACACCGCGTACCACCCGTCCTGCACCTGTAAAATGGGGCAGCCGACCGACACCACGGCTGTGGTTGATCCGGACACCAAGGTCATTGGGGTGGAAAACTTAAGAGTTGTGGATGCGTCCATCATGCCAAGCATCGTGAGTGGTAACCTGAACGCCCCGACCATTATGCTGGCAGAGAAGGCAGCCGATATCATTAAGGGAGCGGCTTCACTGGAAGAGAAGAATATTCCCGTCTACAAGCCGAAAAGCCTCGAAACCCAACGATAATCCATTCCCTTTATCATCTCTACCAAGAGGCGGCAGGGACAGAAAAGGGAATGATTTACCAACAGGCGCTGGTTCTGTCCACCCTGGAGAATGGAGCAGCACAACCTGTCAGTGGCGCACATTACAGGGGCCATCAGGGCATCTACTATCGAGAGGTCCGCATTATTAGAGCGGTCGGGGTCCGGTCACCCCCCACTGATCTGCTGTTATTTGCTCCAGCAGCCGCCGGATGTAAACATCGAAAAGCGCTGAACAGCGCAGCGACGTTCATTGTGTAGCGGCTGCTGCTGAGCGCTGCAGAGCGGGATTCTGTGCAAGCTTCATCAGTAATGTCCGAAACCTTATTTGTGAATCAGAAATAAACTGAAGGGACAAATTGTGTCAGAATCCGGGGCCAATCTGATCCTGTATATAATAGAAGACTGTGAGTTGTATTTTATGGAAGTTAAAGGGAATCTGTCACCTGGTTTTTATCACCTAATCTGAGAGCAGCATATGTAGGGGCAGAGACCCTGATTCCAGCGATGCGTCACTCACTGGGCTGCTTAGAGTAGTTTTGATAAAAATCACTGTTTAACCCTAGAACGCGCAAGCAATTCAATCTACCATAGAAAACAAATGACCTAGCAGGCCTGCGAGGCCCCAGGTATGCGTTCTAGGGTTAATCAGCATAAGATTATCATTACAGGACTACTTGGTGTGCTGCAGGTAGTCCAGTATATTCATGAGCTCTGTATAACGGCTAGATCTGCAGCAGAGTAAACAGCTCAGTAAGTGACACATCTCTGGAATCAGGGTCTCTGCCTCTATATTATGCTGCTCTCAGATGGGGGAGCAAAAACCTGCTGACAAATTCCCTTTAAGTTTAGGCCCATTAAATTATATATGTGGTACCGGTGTAGCAGGACAGATTAAGCCCAGGCCAGCGTATACCCCTGGGATTAACTGTTTTAGGCCAAACTATACCCCTCCAGGCCATAATATACCCAACTAATGTGAATTCCAGGTATAGTCTGAACCACTTTATAACCAAAAACAATAAACTAGAAGTGTTCATATAACATAAACCAAAAAAGATACTCCTAAAAATAACATTTATTAGAGAAAATCTTTAAAAATACTCAAAAATACAGAGTATAATAACTCTTATATATACATAACAGTCATGTAGTGGTGACAAAGTGAGTGGAAGATCAGAAAACGTACCATACCTGCTGGTGAGGGAAAGGGGACTAATTGTCTTAAAATAAGTGAGCCTAAGATAGCAAGACTCTTCATATGTGATAAAGTAGCCTATAAATCTAGAGGACAACAGGGGGAACAATCTCTCCCTCTCTAGTAGCTACCTGCCAGCGGAGGTGCACCTTAAGTTGTTGGGTGCCCCCCGCTCCACGTCGGCTGTCCCTAAGCTTTCCCTTTAACCTGCAAGTCGCAAAGGGACCCACCACCAAAACAATAGAAGTGCAGAAATAGTCAATAAGTCATTATAAGGTATTAATAACCAATAAACCTGGTAACACTACAAATTTGGGAATCAAAATGTGGTTTTACCGATGATATCAATATAATACTAGCCAATTCTAGATGATATATAGATACAGATATACCATGATGTATAAAAAAAGTATAATTATAATCCCAGCAAGGAACTTATCTGCTGGGGTCACTACTGGCAATCCAACATCCTGTTTACTGCTGGTAATCCAACATCCCGACGCGTTTCCCCCCTGAAGGGTTATTTTCAGGGGTTCATCAGGTATGGTACGTTTTCTGATCTTCCACTCACTTTGTCACCACTACATGACTGTTATGTATATATAAGAGTTATTATACTCTGTATTTTTGAGTATTTTTAAAGATTTTCTCTAATAAATGTTATTTTTAGGAGTATAGTCTGAACCACTCCATAGTATACTCTGGGGATAAACTGTACCCCGGGGGGGGGACGGGGGGTAAAATAGTGCAGTGCTTACAATGAGCTGACAGTAGGTGGCGCTGTCGCACAGTTAATGTTGTGTATTGTCACTTCTCTATGTTTCTCTTCTCTCTGACACCAATAATGTTATCAGTGTTTTACCGTTAAACGTTTATATTGTAGCAAGGACTAATCTAAAGGAAGTGCCAGCAATTCATCTATTATTTTTTTTTTTTAGGATCTGGTCACACCTGCCTTGTGTACCGTATTTTTTGGACTATAAGACGCACTGCCCCCCCCCCCCCCCCAAATGTTGGGGGAAGGTGGGGGGTGCGTCTTATAGTCTGAACGTGGCTGCGGGGAATGAGGGTGCTGCGGGTCATCGGGGGCACGAGCAGGCTGTAGCAGCCTGCCGTGACCACATGGGCCCGCTCATTACATATGCACGCCCATCCTCCCGCCGATCATCTCTCAGCGCTGAAGCCAGCGCTGACAGGTGGGCGGGGTGATGGGCAGGGGGATGAGCGGTGGGTGCGTGCATAATTAACAGCCAGCCATGATCACCCCTGGCAACTACAGCCTGGAGTGATCATGTGCGGCTGTATTCACTGCCCCCCGTGCATCATTATCAGTGCGGGGTGCAGTGAATCAGTGTACTCACCCGTCACCGTGTGTGGAGCCGTCCCCCTGCAGCTTTGCGATGTCTTCCTGTCTGTGTCGGTCAGATCTGTGTAGAGAGCGGTGAGCACAGCGATGACGTCATCGCTGTGCGCGCCGCTACAGATCAGCTGACCGGCACAGACAGGAAGACATCGCAAAGCTGCAGGGGGACGGCTCCACACACGGTGACAGCTCTATTCAGCGGCGGCGCTGCTGAGACAGAGAGGAGGATGATCGGTGCTGCAGGGAGTGAGGAAAGGGGAGTATAAATGTTTATTTTTTTTTTCTCTGCCATAGGATACAGGCCTTATATCAGAATGGGGGTATTTTATGAGCAGGATCATATACAAGGCAGGAGGATCATTACCAGGATGGGGTACCTTAGTAGAGAATTTGGGGGACATTACCCCCCATAACAGTGTCAGCAGCAGATCCTCGCCCCATAACTGTATCAGGACCACATTTTTTTGGTTAAAATTTTATTTCTAAAACGAGGGTGTGTCTTATAGTCCGAAAAATACGGTATTTTGCTTTCTTGATCCATTTTAGGAACAATAAAACATTCAAGCGGAAAATGGATCAATTCCAAAACTAATGCAAACAGCAGCAGAAGGCGCTATATTGACCACAATGGGAGTCTCATTTTTCGTCTTCTGTACGGCGTTTGTGTCTATTTCTTAAACAGGACAAAAAAAAAAGCATCATATCGTATCAGAACTGAAACCGCAGCAATTAGTCTCAGAAGCGATGTTAATAAATTTGGTGCATCCTTCGCCCTCCATGTGCCAGAAAGTCACGTAGATTTTGTGCTTTAATTTGCAAAAATTTCAAACATAAATTCTAGTAAAATGATCCCTTCCCCTGAGCTCTTCCCACTGTAGATTGTGCTGTTCTATACAGTTTTATAAAATGCAAATAAGAAACCAAAATATGTAACTTTTCCCCTTCCCACTTCTGGCACAGAACAGCCCCCGATATCTACAGCCACTTTGTGACCCGGGAGTGAGAACAGAACACACAACACCCGTAGAAAAGAGGTTTATTGATTTAGGCATGATTTCATCAATCATGTGAACTCTGCGCTGACGCCTCATTGTATCTGCAGACAAAACCATCGACAAAAAAAGATTTTACCCAAGGAGTGTATGACCGATTCTTCCATTAGCTCCAATGCATCATCAGTTTTTTTTTTCTCCATGCACAAAGTAATAATTTACCACCGGATCTCGTCTCTGCCGCCCATACGGAGCAGCCAGTGATGAGATCCAACTCAAGTATGGAGTCCAGAAATAGCAATTCCGTAAAGCGTGACCGGAGCCGTAAAGTGTCATCAGAGCCGTAAAGCATGACCGGAACTTTAAGGTAAGACAGGAGCCATAAAGTGTGACAGGAGCCGTAAAGTGTGACCAGAGTTGTACAGCACAACCGTAGCCTTAAAGTGTCACTGGAGCTGTAAAGCGTGACCGGACCCTTAAGGTATGACCGGAGCTGTAAAGCGTGACCGGAGCCTTAAGGTATGACTGGAGCTGTAAAGCGTGACCGGAGCCTTAAGGTATGACCGGAGCTGTAAAGTGTCATCAGAGCGGTAAAGCATGACCGGAACTTTAAGGTATGATAGGAGCCGTAAAGCGTGACAGGAGCCGTAAAGTGTGACCGGAGCTGTAAAGCACAACCGTAGCCTTAAAGTGTCATTGGAGTTGTAAAGCATGACTGGACCCTTAAGGTATGACCGGAGCCGTAAAGCACAACCGGAGCCTTAAAGAGTCATTGGAGCCGTAAAGCATGACCGAAGCTGTAAAGCGTGATCAAAGGGAGTTGGAACATTCACCATAGAACAGAAGACGGACTTTTCTATTAGCAAAAATAAATATTCTTGCACGTCTTGTCAAAAGGACATGATCCCAATAGTCGGTGCATATTATGGAATTGCTATTTATGCATTCTGTACTTAGAGTTGGACCCATAAATCTTCGCGATATTTGGACTGCGAGGATCCTGTAAAGCTGGGTACATATATATATATTTGGGCTCGGCCCACAGCTCTTATAATGTGAATCTTTGTATAGGGAGGGGATATTCCTCCATAAATATGGCCGCCTGGTCCTGTTCTCGTCACCTCCGATCCCGTATACCGGCCTGTCTGATCTCCTATACAGCGCTGCTTGGGAATATGACTGAATACGTGCGAGAACACTACAAACACTAATGGAGACGTCCATCAGACAAATCAGTATTACAAAAAGGATTGATTTTTTTTCTTTTTTGTAAAATAAACTTAAAAAAAGTTTTATTTTTTTGGTAAAAGTTTCATTGCAGACTAAAGTTTCACAGCTGAACGTCACATGGGAAAAAAAAAACCCCACCCTGCGTAATCGCACGTCGCGCTCATAATTGCATATCTTATGCAGATCTTCTCTGTCTTATAATAAGATTCAATCTCACATAAATATTTTTTATTTTTTTTAAATATTTTTTTTTCATAAATTTTGATTTGAAAACCTTTTTTTTTTCTTTTTTTCCCATGACTATGAATATATTGTTCTAAATCTTTATGGAATTTTCAAAAAAATAAAAAATAAATTTTAAATTTCTAATCTTTTGGTGGAGAACTACATAAAATCGGACCCCGGTAGATATTGCTGCAGCTCAGATTCACCGTCATTGGTTACAAAATATAGAACATCTCTTTACAAATACAAAGCGTCGTATGTTACACGTCATTTACAGAAAATCGAGTGACTTGGTTCAGGGTCAGTGCGTTATTTGCAGCTTATTCCAGTGTCATTTGCCCTTTAAGGTGATAGTCAAAAAAAAGTTGACTATTGAAATGATATATTCTGTATGTAAAGGTGACTTTACATCATCCAGGGTTCATCCTGTGCGGACCCATAGACCCGCTCTATGGCGGAGGGTGAAGCCGGACCGCCGCTGGTAAAGTCTGGACGGTAGCGACCAGATATGTATATGGCAGAGGGTAATGACCAGGGCATTTTGATTGTCATCACCATAGATCGCTATTTGCATCACTGATTCAGGTGCAACATGCGTCATACTGTTCATATATAACACAATATGGTTTGACCATCATTGTCACCAGTTCTCGAGCCATTGCGTTAGTATACACGCCCTCCTCCAGGACAACATCCAATGAGCTAGAAAGCTGCCACCCCATCCACGGCTCCGCAGCGCCAGACTGGTCCGTCCTCCCGTGTAGTGCCATGCATCACTGATTGAGAGGCACTTTTTTTTTTTTGTTGTTATTTTATAGAATTCTACAGTTTTTGTTTGTTAAATACTATAATGTCGTTATACAAATCATTTCATCAGCTAAATCTTCTTCGTATTTGTTGGTCTCCGGCTCCTCGTCACTGTACCCGGGACCAAAGTCTTGAAGATCGTAGTCTCTCCTGCTGAGGATGGGGAACATATCGCCCCCTGCTGTACCGTTCCGGATGCTGCCGTTCAGGAGGTTGCTGGCCGCACTCTCCATCTCGTCAATAGTCATGTCACAGGCATCAGCAATTTCGTGTTTTGTGGCCGACACAAATTTTGGATCTCGAGCGTATCTGCCCAAACCTTCTGAGATTAGGACCTGGAAGAGAAGAAGCGATGACGTGAGAACAGGGAGCAAACGCGGAAGATTGGACGATCAACGGACTAGAATAGGACAGACGAGGAGGTTTGGGCCCATTCAGATGTCCATCGTGTTTATAAATACAACGTATCCATTATAGTCTATGGGGCTGTTCACACTGGTCTGTGGGGCTTTTGGTTTTGTTTCTTTTTATTTTTTTGTGGATCATATGACCGCAAAAGAAAAAAACATTTCAGATATGGATCAATGAAAATGACACAGAGCACACGGATGACACCGGAGTACAGTCTGCTATTAACAATGCAACGGCCAAGAGGAGCTTAGTCATTTTCAGTTTTCTTTTGCTGGAAGAGAAGATCATTGATGGTAAAACAAAAACAGACATTGTTGGAAATCTGATCCAGCGCACGGATAGAAATCAGCCGATTTTTTTGAAGTATTGGAAAAGTAAGGACATCGGAATGGGGCCTTAAAGGGAAGCGATCATCAGAAAATCACCTATTGTTTAAATCGGCCTCAGTTTTATTTTCACATCATGAATATAATATATATATATGTATATATATATATATATTTTTTTTTTTTCACATCATGAATATAATTATATATATATGTGTATATATAATGGGTGTGTCTTCATTGCTGCTAATGTGCAAAATGAATATCTGGAAAGCTTTATGGAATTAATGGCGCTATATAAGTGAATAAAGTACATATATTCAGGTAGGATTCCAATGACAGGTAACACCGATATATAACAATGGCCTTTGCACACACTCATTAGATGCCTCAATACAAATGATCGTTTGTTCATTGCTGCTAATATACATGTGCTGTTTCCTAAAACACTTTAAAAAATAAAATAAAAAAAAGCGCTTAGTGGTCAGTGTCAGAATTCAAGGTTTTCTCTTTAATATAGATTGATGTTAAAAAAAAAAAAAAAAAAGAATGTTATAAAATACATTTACCATTAAAATCTGGTTTGAACAATAGGTCATTTTCTGATGATACTGTCCCTTAAACGGGTGGCACAATGGCAGAGTAATTTTCATTATTAATCCTTATTTATTTAGTGCTGCAATCTAAGCTAATGCTTAATATATTTGCATTAAAATTCCCTACCGTTTCCAAACTACTAGACTTCTTTTCTATTCTTTTTTAACTTCCATTTTAAAATTCTCAGTGCATGCTGGGATAATCAAATGAAGCGTCATCAGGGTGAAGAGGTTATAGTTATTGCGACAAGCTCTTTTGCCTTTCTGAAACAAAGCGTCATCAGTGACCTCCGGTTCAGGGGCTGGGCTTGTCCCTGCTTGATGACAGCGTGCGCTCTGTTGTTGGCTCAGATCAGCAGTAACGAATAGACAACAGAGCGGTGTCAGAATATCCAGCAGGCAGAGACCAGTAATGTCCCTTTCAGGAGCATCATGTTGTGTAATTCTGACAATGCTCTGTTGTCAGCTCATTATGGCTGATGTAAGCCAACAACAGAGAGTGCACATCGTGCAGGGACGAACCCAGTCCCTGAAACTGATGACGCTTTGTTTCGGGGAGGCAGCAGCATGCATTGGGATTCTCAAACTAAGTGTCATCTGAGGGAAGGGCATTTGCCCTGCTGAAAGTGTTATCAGTGACCTCAGTTTCAAGGGGCTAGGCTTGTCCTGGCTTGATGACCGCAGTGTGCCAGTGACCGCAGCTTTTGCTCCCTGATGACACTTCATATAAGTATCCCAGTATGCACTGGGAATTTCAAACAAAACGTCATCAGAAGTAGAAAAAAAATAGAATAGCAATTAGATAATGTAGTTAGCGAACAGTAGGGAATTTTAAATGCAAGTATTAGAAATTATTTTAGATTATAGCTTAAAATAGATAGGAATATAGAAAGAAAATTACTTAGACCTTCAGACGGCAACTTTAAGGAATGAGAGCCATTCCCAAATTCGGAGAGGAACTAAGGATATCAATGACTGTGTGTAGATGAGCCCCTTTATGTAAGTGACCTCAGTGTGACCTACCACCTCTGCTTTACCATCTTCTTCCTTTCATTTTGCAACTCACGTTGGGTAAATTGTAACCGTCTTATCCCCAGAGAATCCATTATCACTTCTTCAGTACATGTTACAATGTATCTGACAAATTCTGTCTCATCAGCATAACACTATTCAGAAGTCCTGATTTTTTTGGGAGGGGGATACAAGAAAAAATAGACTGTTTTCATCAGTGTACTCGATCCAATATTCAACCACTTTTTGGTCCATGTGTCCATTCTCGCCATCAGTGTGACCTCCATGTTAATAATTTTACTATCTTTTTCTACCCGTTTAACAGTAGAAAGCATGATTTTTGTATGGAAGGCGTAGACTATAGTGTTTTTTTGTTTTTCATGGACCCATTAATGTAAATGGCGAGTTTGATCTGTAAATCTGATAAGAAAACATGGAGACATGTCAGGTTTTTTTAACGATAATATAAAACAATCAATAAGATGTGAAGACGAGCTCTATCCTTGAAAACACAGATGGAGCACGGACTTCTGAATGAATCCTATGGTGAATTCACACTGTGCAGTGTCAGTTTTCTAGAGGTTCCGGTAAATCTCTAAAGCCCCCATTCACCTGCAGCCCCTCTCTCCATCTACTGGTCTAGGATTCAGCAACTGCTGCCTGCACAATTCCAGCCCCAAGTATTCGGAGCACACGGAGCAGCTGCTGGGGTCAAACTGTGGAGCGCACGGAGCGGCTGCTGGGGTCGAACTGTGGAGCGCACGGAGCGGCTGCTGGGGTCGGACTGTGGCGCGCACGGAGCGGCTGCTGGGATCGGACTGTGGAGCACACGGAGCGGCTGCTGGGGTCAGACTGTGGAGCACACGGAGCGGCTGCTGGGGTCGGACTGTGGAGCACACGGAGCGGCTGCTGGGGTCGGACTGTGGAGCACACGGAGCGGCTGCTGGGATCGGACTGTGGCGCACACGGAGCAGCTGCTGGGATCGGACTGTGGAGCACACGGAGCAGCTGCTGGGATCGGACTGTGGAGCACACGGAGCAGCTGCTGGGATCGGACTGTGGAGCACACGGAGCAGCTGCTGGGATCGGACTGTGGCGCACACGGAGCAGCTGCTGGGATCGGACTGTGGAGCACACGGAGCAGCTGCTGGGATCGGACTGTGGAGCACACGGAGCAGCTGCTGGGATCAGACTGGAGCACACGGAGCAGCTGCTGAGGTCGGACTGTGGCGCACACGGAGCAGCTGCTGGGGTCGGACTGTGGAGCACACGGAGCAGCTGCTGGGGTCGGACTGTGGAGCACACGGAGCAGCTGCTGGGGTCGGACTGTGGAGCACACGGAGCAGCTGCTGGGGTCGGACTGTGGAGCACACGGAGCAGCTGCTGGGATCGGACTGTGGAGCACACGGAGCAGCTGCTGGGGTCGGACTGTGGCGCACACGGAGCAGCTGCTGGGGTCGGACTGTGGAGCACACGGAGCAGCTGCTGGGGTCGGACTGTGGAGCACACGGAGCAGCTGCTGGGGTCGGACTGTGGAGCACACGGAGCAGCTGCTGGGATCAGACTGGAGCACACGGAGCGGCTGCTGGGGTCGGACTGTGGAGCACACGGAGCGGCTGCTGGGGTCGGACTGTGGCGCACACGGAGCGGCTGCTGGGGTCGGACTGTGGCGCACACGGAGCGGCTGCTGGGGTCGGACTGTGGCGCACACGGAGCGGCTGCTGGGGTCGGACTGTGGAGCACACGGAGCGGCTGCTGGGGTCGGACTGTGGCGCACACGGAGCAGCTGCTGGGGTCGGGCTGTGGAGCACACGGAGCAGCTGCTGGGGTCGGGCTGTGGAGCACACGGAGCAGCTGCTGGGGTCGGGCTGTGGAGCACACGGAGCAGCTGCTGGGGTCGGACTGTGGAGCACACGGAGCAGCTGCTGGGGTCAGACTGTGGAGCACACGGAGCAGCTGCTGGGATCGGGCTGTGGAGCACACGGAGCAGCTGCTGGGGTCGGACTGTGGCGCACACGGAGCAGCTGCTGGGGTCGGACTGTGGCGCACACGGAGCAGCTGCTGGGGTCGGACTGTGGAGCACACGGAGCAGCTGCTGGGGTCGGACTGTGGAGCACACGGAGCAGCTGCTGGGGTCGGACTGTGGAGCACACGGAGCAGCTGCTGGGGTCGGACTGTGGAGCACACGGAGCAGCTGCTGGGATCAGACTGGAGCACACGGAGCAGCTGCTGAGGTCGGACTGTGGCGCACACGGAGCAGCTGCTGGGGTCAGACTGTGGAGCACACGGAGCAGCTGCTGGGGTCGGACTGTGGAGCACACGGAGCAGCTGCTGGGGTCGGACTGTGGAGCACACGGAGCAGCTGCTGGGGTCGGACTGTGGAGCACACGGAGCAGCTGCTGGGATCGGACTGTGGAGCACACGGAGCAGCTGCTGGGATCAGACTGGAGCACACGGAGCAGCTGCTGAGGTCGGACTGTGGCGCACACGGAGCAGCTGCTGGGGTCAGACTGTGGAGCACACGGAGCAGCTGCTGGTCTCGGACTGTGGAGCACACGGAGCAGCTGCTGAGGTCGGACTGTGGCGCACACGGAGCAGCTGCTGGGGTCGGACTGTGGAGCACACGGAGCAGCTGCTGGGGTCGGACTGTGGAGCACACGGAGCAGCTGCTGGGGTCGGACTGTGGAGCACACGGAGCAGCTGCTGGGATCGGACTGTGGAGCACACGGAGCAGCTGCTGGGATCAGACTGGAGCACATGGAGCAGCTGCTGAGGTCGGACTGTGGCGCACACGGAGCAGCTGCTGGGGTCGGACTGTGGAGCACACGGAGCAGCTGCTGGGGTCGGACTGTGGAGCACACGGAGCAGCTGCTGGGATCAGACTGGAGCACACGGAGCGGCTGCTGGGGTCGGACTGTGGAGCACACGGAGCGGCTGCTGGGGTCGGACTGTAGAGCACACGGAGCGGCTGCTGAGGTCGGACTGTGGCGCACACGGAGCGGCTGCTGGGGTCGGACTGTGGAGCACACGGAGCGGCTGCTGGGGTCGGACTGTGGAGCACACGGAGCGGCTGCTGGGGTCGGACTGTGGAGCACACGGAGCGGCTGCTGGGGTCGGACTGTGGCGCACACGGAGCGGCTGCTGGGGTCGGACTGTGGAGCACACGGAGCGGCTGCTGGGGTCGGACTGTGGAGCACACGGAGCGGCTGCTGGGGTCGGACTGTGGAGCACACGGAGCGGCTGCTGGGATCGGATTGTGGAGCACACGGAGCGGCTGCTGGGGTCAAATTGTGGAGCACACGGAGCGGCTGCTGGGGTCGGATTGTGGAGCACACGGAGCGGCTGCTGGGGTCGGACTGTGGAGCACACGGAGCGGCTGCTGGGGTCGGACTGTGGAGCACACGGAGCAGCTGCTGGGGTCGGACTGTGGAGCACACGGAGCAGCTGCTGGGATCGGACTGTGGAGCACACGGAGCAGCTGCTGGGATCGGACTGTATTGCACACGGAGCAGCTGCTGGGATCGGACTGTATTGCACACGGAGCAGCTGCTGGGATCGGACTGTGGAGCACACGGAGCAGCTGCTGGGGTCGGACTGTGGAGCACACGGAGCGGCTGCTGGGGTCGGACTGTGGAGCACACGGAGCGGCTGCTGGGGTCGGACTGTGGAGCACACGGAGCGGCTGCTGGGATCGGACTGTGGAGCACACGGAGCAGCTGCTGGGGTCGGACTGTGGAGCACACGGAGCAGCTGCTGGGATCGGACTGTGGAGCACACGGAGCAGCTGCTGGGATCGGACTGTATTGCACACGGAGCAGTGCTGTACAGAGTGGCTTCATGTACACACAGCAGACCCCCTGGAATTACACCTATTAGGGGCAGGCCGTCACCCTTCTCATCGCCCGCACTCATGAGTGACAGGTCTTGTTTGATTAAGATTTTAAAAGAAGGAAAGAGTTGCTCTGAACCTTTACTGGGGACTTACGGCTTCCACAAGGCTGTCTGCGCTCCTCTGTTTGTCGCTCTGTTTGTTCCTGAAGTCGTTGGGCACAGTCAGGTTGGATTGTGTAAATGTCCTATATGAAATATCTGTGTCGTCTGTGTACCATGAGCTCCTTTGCAAAGACGGGAGACTCCCATTCATTTGCTCCTTAGATTCAGCGCGGTCTACCCGGATGAGAGGGGTGTAGAATGGGGTACGGTCCCGGTGGTTGGGAGTTGCTGGGGGAGTAGCCCAAGACCGAGTAGAGCGACAAGGCGAATGCTTCTGAGCTTTACTGGAGTCCAGACCAGCCACCGCCATAATCTGGAAGAATGAATAATTCATTAATACAACAGACTGCACTTCTGTCAAAAGGAGCAACTAGTGATAACATGAAACTGACGAGAACCAAAACGGCTTCTGCCACCAAAATATAACCCGTGGGTACACGTGGAGTCCGCAGGATTGTAATGGTTACCGGATTTAGGGATAATACACTAGAGATACAAACCAATGCGGACACTCGGGCTTTGTCCACCTCCACCGAGGGGTCTCCGTGCCAGAGAACCAGAATTGGGGTGGATCGGGATCAGTAAATTTCTCTCAGAACGTTATATTACATGAACCTACCATCAAATAGGAGGTACCTAATATCGGATTTTATTATTACAGATGGGATATATGGGGGGCAGAGGTGGCAGTCACACCTGGGCGGGTGCACAAGACGTCCAATAACCCCTTTTATAAATGGCAGGTGGGGGTCAGGCTACTGAGGATGCGGTAAAGGATATTGACATAACAGAGTTCAGCCAAATTTAAAGAAAACCTGTTCTTTTGCATATATATATATATATTATTTTTTTACATTTTGTGTAAATACCACTTTTCTCCTGAATCCAGAGTTCTTTTTCTTCTGTTCCTGAGATATGGCTCTCTCATCTCTGTATATAAATCCAGCCTGTTGATCCAAGAAGGCATTGTCCGCATGAAGACACCCACGAAGCGCAGGGGAACACGCCCATGAAGAGCTGAAGTGCATGCCCCAAAAGAGTTGAGGACTGTGCCCACAAAGAGTTGAGGAAGAGTAGAGTACCGTGCCCACAAAGAGTTGAGGAAGAGTAGGGGAACGCACCCACAAAGAGTTGAGGAAGAGTAGAGGAACGCACCCACAAATAGTAGAGGAAGTGTAGAGGAACGCGCCTACAAAGAGTTGAGGAAGTGTAGAGGAACGCGCCCACAAATAGTAGAGGAAGTGTAGAGGAACGCGCCTACAAAGAGTTGAGGAAGAGTAGAGGAACGCGCCCACAAATAGTAGAGGAAGTGTAGAGGAACGCGCCTACAAAGTTGAGGAAGTGTAGAGGAACGCGCCTACAAAGAGTTGAGGAAGTGTAGAGGAACGCGCCCACAAAGAGTTGAGGAAGAGCAGAGGAACGCGCCCACAAAGAGTAGAGGAACGCACCCACAAAGAGTTGAGGAAGAGTAGAGGAACGCGCCCACAAAGAGTTGAGGAAGAGTAGAGGAACGCGCCCACAAAGAGTAGAGGAACGGGCCGAAAAAGAGTTGAGGAAGAGCAGAGGAATGCGCCCACAAAGAGGTGAGGAAGAGTAGAGGAACGCGCCCACAAAGAGTAGAGGAACGCGCCTAAAAAGAGTTGAGGAAGAGTAGAGGAACGTGAGGAAGAGTAGAGGAACATGAGGAAGATCAGAGGAACGCGCCCAAAAAGAGTTGAGGAAGAGCAGAGGAACGTGCCCACAAAGAGTTGAGGAAGAGTAGAGGAACATGCCCACAAAGAGTTGAGGAAGAGTAGAGGAACGCGCCCACAAAGAGTAGAGGAACGTGCTCACAAAGAGTTGAGGAAGAGTAGAGGAACGCGCCCACAAAGAGTTGAGAAAGAGTAGAGGAATGCGCCCACAAAGAGTAAATGAACGCGCCCACAAAGAGTTGAGGAGGAGTAGAGGAACGCACCCACAAAGAGTAGAGGAGCAGAGAAACGAGCCCACAAAGAGTAGAGGAGGAGCAGAGGAACGCGCCCACAAAGAGTAGAGGAACGCGCCGAAAAAGAGTTGAGGAAGAGCAGAGGAATGCGCCCACAAAGAGGTGAGGAAGAGTAGAGGAACGCGCCCACAAAGAGTAGAGGAACGCGCCTAAAAAGAGTTGAGGAAGAGTAGAGGAACGTGAGGAAGAGTAGAGGAACATGAGGAAGATCAGAGGAACGCGCCCAAAAAGAGTTGAGGAAGAGCAGAGGAACGCGCCCACAAAGAGTTGAGGAAGAGTAGAGGAACACGCCCAAAAAGAGTTTAGGAACGCGCCCACAAAAAGCAGAGGTACATGCCCATGAAAAGCAGAGGAAAACACCCACTTGGATAACAAGACTATTTTTAACAGAAGAAAGGGCCATATCTCATGAATGGAGGGCTGCAGGACAAAAAAAGAAAACACCAGATTCAGGAAAACAGCGGTGTTTACAGCAGATAAAAACAACATATTTATGGCAGGTGACAAATCCAATACAGCAGTAATGATTACATTCTCTCTTGGTACGTATAGACGGGATTTCATTACAGTCCAGCATGCGCTCACGTAATATCACCAGATCAGTCATTACTATTCCCAAACACGGAGCTGCCGCCTCATGAGACATTAGTACGTCTGATGATGAACTGCAGAGCGGAGGACACGGATCTCATTACACCCCCCCGATATAAGGTCATTACACCCCCCCCCCGATATAAGGTCATTACACCGCCCGATATAAGGTCATTACACCCCCCCGATATAAGGTCATTACACCGCCCGATATAAGGTCATTACACCCCCCCCATATAAGGTCATTACACCCCCCGATATAAGGTCATTACACCCCCCCCGATATAAGGTCATTACACCCACCGATATAAGGTCATTACACCCCCCGATATAAGGTCATTACACCGCCCGATATAAGGTCATTACACCCCCCGATATAAGGTCATTACACCGCCCGATATAAGGTCATTACACCCCCCCGATATAAGGTCATTACACCCCCCGATATAAGGTCATTACACCGCCCGATATAAGGTCATTACACCCCCCTGATATAAGGTCATTACACCCACCGATATAAGGTCATTACACCGCCCGATATAAGGTCATTACACCCCCCGATATAAGGTCATTACACCCCCCGATATAGGGTCATTACACCCCCCGATATAAGGTTATTACACCCCCCGATATAAGGTCATTACACCCCCCCGATATAAGGTCATTACACCGCCCGATATAAGGTCATTACACCCCCCGATATAAGGTGATTACACCCCCCGATATAAGGTCATTACACCCCCCGATATAAGGTCATTACACCGCCCGATATAAGGTCATTACACCCCCCGATATAAGGTCATTACACCCCCCGAAATAAGGTCACTACACCCCCCGATATAAGGTCATTACACCCCCCCCATATAAGATCATTACACCGCCCGATATAAGGTCATTACACCCCCCGATATAAGGTCATTACACCGCCCGATATAAGGTCATTACACCGCCCGATATAAGGTCATTACACCCCCCTATATAAGGTCATTACACCGCCCGATATAAGGTCATTACACCCCCCGATATAAGGTCATTACACCCCCCGATATAAGGTCATTACACCCCCCCCATATAAGGTCATTACACCCCCCGATATAAGGTCATTACACCCCCCGATATAAGGTCATTACACCGCCCGGATATAAGGTCATTACACCGCCCGGATATAAGGTCATTACACCGCCCCGATATAAGGTCATTACACCCCCCGATATAAGGTCATTACACCGCCCGATATAAGGTCATTACACCGCCCGATATATGGTCATTACACCGCCCGATATAAGGTCATTACACCGCCCGATATAAGGTCATTACACCCCCCCGATATAAGGTCATTACACTCCCCCGATATAAGGTCATTACACCCACCGATATAAGGTCATTACACCGCCCGATATATGGTCATTACACCGCCCGATATAAGGTCATTACACCCCCCCCGATATAAGGTCATTACACTCCCCCGATATAAGGTCATTACACCGCCCGATATATGGTCATTACACCGCCCGATATAAGGTCATTACACTCCCCCGATATAAGGTCATTACACCGCCCGATATAAAGTCATTACACCGCTCGATATAAGGTCATTACACCCCCCGATATAAGGTCATTACACCGCCCGATATAAGGTCATTACACCCCCCCCCCGATATAAGGTCATTACACCGCCCGATATAAGGTCATTACACCCCCCCCGATATAAGGTCATTACACCGCCCGATATAAGGTCATTACACCGCCCGATATAAGGTCATTACACCCCCCCCGATATAAGGTCATTACACCCCCCCCCCCCGATATAAGGTCATTACACCGCCCGATATAAGGTCATTACACCGCCCGATATAAGGTCATTACACCCCCCCCGATATAAGGTCATTACACCGCCCAATATAAGGTCATTACACCCCCCCGATATAAGGTCATTACACCGCCCGATATATGGTCATTACACCGCCCGATATAAGGTCATTACACCGCCCGATATAAGGTCATTACACCCCCCCCCGATATAAGGTCATTACACCGCCCGATATAAGGTCATTACACCGCCCGATATAAGGTCATTACACCGCCCGATATAAGGTCATTACACCGCCCGATATAAGGTCATTACACCCCCCGATATAAGGTCATTACACCCCCCCCCCGATATAAGGTCATTACACCGCCCGATATAAGGTCATTACACCGCCCGATATAAGGTCATTACACCCCCCCCCGATATAAGGTCATTACACCGCCCAATATAAGGTCATTACACCCCCCCGATATAAGGTCATTACACCGCCCGATATATGGTCATTACACCGCCCGATATAAGGTCATTACACCGCCCGATATAAGGTCATTACACCCCCCCGATATAAGGTCATTACACTCCCCCGATATAAGGTCATTACACCGCCCGATATAAGGTCATTACACCCCCCTATATAAGGTCATTACACCCCCCGATATAAGGTCATTACACCCCCCCCGATATAAGGTCATTACACCCCCCGATATAAGGTCATTACACCCCCCGATATAAGGTCATTACACCGCCCGATATAAGGTCATTACACCCCCCCCCCGATATAAGGTCATTACACCGCCCAATATAAGGTCATTACACCCCCCGATATAAGGTCATTACACCGCCCGATATATGGTCATTACACCGCCCGATATAAGGTCATTACACCCCCCCCGATATAAGGTCATTACACCGCCCGATATAAGGTCATTACACCCCCCGATATAAGGTCATTACACCGCCCGATATATGGTCATTACACCGCCCGATATAAGGTCATTACACCCCCCGATATAAGGTCATTACACTCCCCGATACAAGGTCATTACACCCCCCGATATAAGGTCATTACACCCCCCGATATAAGGTCATTACACCGCCCGATATAAGGTCATTACACCCCCCTATATAAGGTCATTACACCCCCCCCCCCGATATAAGGTCATTACACCGCCCAATATAAGGTCATTACACCGCCCGATATATGGTCATTACACCGCCCGATATAAGGTCATTACACCCCCCCGATATAAGGTCATTACACTCCCCCGATATAAGGTCATTACACCGCCCGATATAAGGTCATTACACCCCCCTATATAAGGTCATTACACCGCCCGATATAAGGTCATTACACCGCCCGATATAAGGTCATTACACCCCCCGATATAAGGTCATTACACCGCCCGATATAAGGTCATTACACCCCCCCGATATAAGGTCATTACACTCCCCCGATATAAGGTCATTACACCGCCCGATATAAGGTCATTACACCCCCCTATATAAGGTCATTACACCGCCCGATATAAGGTCATTACACCGCCCGATATAAGGTCATTACACCCCCCGATATAAGGTCATTACACCGCACGATATAAGGTCATTGCACCGCCCGATATAAGGTCATTACACCGCCCGATATAAGGTCATTACACCCCCCCGATATAAGGTCATTACACTCCCCCGATATAAGGTCATTACACTCCCCCGATATAAGGTCATTACACCCCCCTATATAAGGTCATTACACCCCCCGATATAAGGTCATTACAACCCCCCCCCCGATATAAGGTCATTACACCCCCCGATATAAGGTCATTACACCCCCTGATATAAGGTCATTACACCGCCCGATATAAGGTCATTACACCCCCCCCCCGATATAAGGTCATTACACCGCCCAATATAAGGTCATTACACCCCCCGATATAAGGTCATTACACCGCCCGATATATGGTCATTACACCGCCCGATATAAGGTCATTACACCCCCCGATATAAGGTCATTACACCGCCCAATATAAGGTCATTACACCCCCCGTTATAAGGTCATTACACCCCCCGATATATGGTCATTACACCACCCGATATAAGGTCATTACACCCCCCGATATAAGGTCATTACACCTCCCCGATATAAGGCCATTACACTCCCCCGATATAAGGTCATTACACCCCCCTATATAAAGTCATTACACCCCCCGATATAAGGTCATTACACCCCCCCCGATATAAGGTCATTACACCCCCCGATATAAGGTCATTACACCCCCCGATATAAGGTCATTACACCGCCCGATATAAGGTCATTACACCCCCCGATATAAGGTCATTACACCCCCCGATATAAGGTCATTACACCCCCCGATATAAGGTCATTACACCCCCCGATATAAGGTCATTACACCCCCCGATATAAGGTCATTACACCGCCCGATATAAGGTCATTACACCGCCCGATATAAGGTCATTACACCCCCCGATATAAGGTCATTACACCGCCCGATATAAGGTCATTACACCGCCCGATATAAGGTCATTACACCCCCCTATATAAGGTCATTACACCGCCCGATATAAGGTCATTACACCCCCCGATATAAGGTCATTACACCCCCCGATATAAGGTCATTACACCCCCCCCATATAAGGTCATTACACCCCCCGATATAAGGTCATTACACCCCCCCCCCCCGATATAAGGTCATTACACCGCCCGATATAAGGTCATTACACCGCCCGATATAAGGTCATTACACCGCCCGATATAAGGTCATTACACCGCCCGATATAAGGTCATTACACCGCCCGATATAAGGTCATTACACCCCCCGATATAAGGTCATTACACCCCCCCCGATATAAGGTCATTACACCGCCCAATATAAGGTCATTACACCCCCCCGATATAAGGTCATTACACCGCCCGATATATGGTCATTACACCGCCCGATATAAGGTCATTACACCGCCCGATATAAGGTCATTACACCCCCCCGATATAAGGTCATTACACTCCCCCGATATAAGGTCATTACACCGCCCGATATAAGGTCATTACACCCCCCTATATAAGGTCATTACACCCCCCGATATAAGGTCATTACACCCCCCCCCGATATAAGGTCATTACACCCCCCGATATAAGGTCATTACACCCCCCGATATAAGGTCATTACACCGCCCGATATAAGGTCATTACACCCCCCCCCCGATATAAGGTCATTACACCGCCCAATATAAGGTCATTACACCCCCCGATATAAGGTCATTACACCGCCCGATATATGGTCATTACACCGCCCGATATAAGGTCATTACACCCCCCCCCCCGATATAAGGTCATTACACCGCCCAATATAAGGTCATTACACCCCCCGATATAAGGTCATTACACCGCCCGATATATGGTCATTACACCGCCCGATATAAGGTCATTACACCCCCCGATATAAGGTCATTACACTCCCCGATACAAGGTCATTACACCCCCCGATATAAGGTCATTACACCCCCCGATATAAGGTCATTACACCCCCCGATATAAGGTCATTACACCCCCCTATATAAGGTCATTACACCCCCCCCCCCGATATAAGGTCATTACACCGCCCAATATAAGGTCATTACACCGCCCGATATATGGTCATTACACCGCCCGATATAAGGTCATTACACCCCCCCGATATAAGGTCATTACACTCCCCCGATATAAGGTCATTACACCGCCCGATATAAGGTCATTACACCCCCCTATATAAGGTCATTACACCGCCCGATATAAGGTCATTACACCGCCCGATATAAGGTCATTACACCCCCCGATATAAGGTCATTACACCGCCCGATATAAGGTCATTACACCGCCCGATATAAGGTCATTACACCGCCCGATATAAGGTCATTACACCGCCCGATATAAGGTCATTACACCCCCCCGATATAAGGTCATTACACTCCCCGATATAAGGTCATTACACCCCCCCCGATATAAGGTCATTACACCCCCCGATATAAGGTCATTACACCCCCTGATATAAGGTCATTACACCGCCCGATATAAGGTCATTACACCCCCCCCCGATATAAGGTCATTACACCCCCCTATATAAGGTCATTACACCCCCCGATATAAGGTCATTACACCCCCCCCCCCGATATAAGGTCATTACACCCCCCGATATAAGGTCATTACACCCCCCGATATAAGGTCATTACACCGCCCGATATAAGGTCATTACACCCCCCGATATAAGGTCATTACACCGCCCGATATATGGTCATTACACCGCCCGATATAAGGTCATTACACCCCCCCCCGATATAAGGTCATTACACCGCCCAATATAAGGTCATTACACCCCCCGATATAAGGTCATTACACCGCCCGATATATGGTCATTACACCGCCCGATATAAGGTCATTACACCCCCCCGATATAAGGTCATTACACTCCCCCGATATAAGGTCATTACACTCCCCCGATATAAGGTCATTACACCGCCCGATATAAGGTCATTACACCCCTCGATATAAGGTCATTACACCCCCCCCGATATAAGGTCATTACACCGCCCAATATAAGGTCATTACACCGCCCGATATATGGTCATTACACCGCCCGATATAAGGTCATTACACCCCCCCGATATAAGGTCATTACACTCCCCCGATATAAGGTCATTACACCGCCCGATATAAGGTCATTACACCCCCCTATATAAGGTCATTACACCCCCCGATATAAGGTCATTACACCGCCCGATATAAGGTCATTACACCGCCCGATATAAGGTCATTACACCCCCCGATATAAGGTCATTACACCGCCCGATATAAGGTCATTACACCGCCCGATATAAGGTCATTACACCGCCCGATATAAGGTCATTACACCGCCCGATATAAGGTCATTACACCCCCCCGATATAAGGTCATTACACTCCCCCGATATAAGGTCATTACACTCCCCCGATATAAGGTCATTACACCCCCCTATATAAGGTCATTACACCCCCCGATATAAGGTCATTACACCCCCCCCCCGATATAAGGTCATTACACCCCCCGATATAAGGTCATTACACCCCCCGATATAAGGTCATTACACCGCCCGATATAAGGTCATTACACCCCCCCCGATATAAGGTCATTACACCGCCCAATATAAGGTCATTACACCCCCCGATATAAGGTCATTACACCGCCCGATATATGGTCATTACACCGCCCGATATAAGGTCATTACACCCCCCGATATAAGGTCATTACACCGCCCAATATAAGGTCATTACACCCCCCGATATATGGTCATTACACCACCCGATATAAGGTCATTACACCCCCCGATATAAGGTCATTACACCTCCCCGATATAAGGCCATTACACTCCCCCGATATAAGGTCATTACACCCCCCTATATAAAGTCATTACACCCCCCGATATAAGGTCATTACACCCCCCCCGATATAAGGTCATTACACCGCCCAATATAAGGTCATTACACCGCCCGATATATGGTCATTACACCGCCCGATATAAGGTCATTACACCCCCCCGATATAAGGTCATTTCACCGCCCGATATAAGGTCATTACACCCCCCTATATAAGGTCATTACACCGCCCGATATAAGGTCATTACACCGCCCGATATAAGGTCATTACACCGCCCGATATAAGGTCATTACACCCCCCCCGATATAAGGTCATTACACCGCCCGATATAAGGTCATTACACCCCCCGATATAAGGTCATTACACCCCCCGATATAAGGTCACTACACCTCCCGATATAAGGTCATTACACCCCCCGATATAAGGTCATTACACCCCCCGATATAAGGTCACTACACCCCCCAATATAAGGTCATTACACCCCCCGATATAAGGTCATTACACCGCCCGATATAAGGTCATTACACCCCCCCGATATAAGGTCATTACACCCCCCCGATATAAGGTCATTACATCCCCCGATATAAGGTCATTACACCGCCCGATATAAGGTCATTACACCGCCCGATATAAGGTCATTACACCCCCCCCGATATAAGGTCATTACACCGCCCAATATAAGGTCATTACACCCCCCGATATAAGGTCACTACACCCCCCGATATAAGGTCATTACACCGCCCGGATATAAGGTCATTACACCGCCCGATATAAGGTCATTACACCCCCCCGATATAAGGTCATTACACCCCCCCGATATAAGGTCATTATATCCCCCGATATAAGGTCATTACACCGCCCGATATAAGGTCATTACATCCCCCGATATAAGGTCATTACACCCCCCGATATAAGGTCATTACACCGCCCGATATAAGGTCATTACACCCCCCGATATAAGGTCATTACACCCCCCGATATAAAGTCATTACACCCCCCGATATAAGGTCATTACACCCCCCGATATATGGTCATTACACCGCCCGATATAAGGTCATTACACCGCCCGATATAAGGTCATTACACCCCCCCCGATATAAGGTCATTACACCGCCCAATATAAGGTCATTACACCCCCCGATATAAGGTCATTACACCCCCCGATATAAGGTCACTACACCCCCTGATATAAGGTCATTACACCCCCCGATATAAGGTCACTACACCCCCCGATATAAGGTCATTACACCCCCCGATATAAGGTCATTACACCCCCCGATATAAGGTCATTACACCCCCCGATATAAGGTCACTACACCCCCCGATATAAGGTCATTACACCCCCCGATATAAGGTCATTACACCCCCCGATATAAGGTCATTACACCCCCCGATATAAGGTCATTACACCCCCCGATATAAGGTCATTACACCGCCCGATATAAGGTCATTACACCCCCCCCGATATAAGGTCATTACACCCCCCCATATAAGGTCATTACACCCCCCCGATATAAGGTCATTACACTGTTGAGGATAAAGAATTGAGTATCCAAAAATACTTAATTCAGCCATTTCATAGACTCAGTTATATAGTTCAGTAGATGTGAACTAACACACATATTTGTGAATGCTTTTGTTTCTTACTAACATGTATATATGTATATTGCATATTCAGTGTATTTTCCTTAGACACAGTATATACCACCACATGTAATTGTAAAGATGGCCGCTATTTCCTGTTCTCCACCCAAGACAGATGGACAAGGAAAATTCCTGGAGCCTGGACTGTCCAATCCAAGAAGAATATGCAGATCTCTCTACGTCATGAAGCCCTGACCTACGATACCTGATTGGACTAAAACTTTTGTTTACACCCCCTTACTGTTTGGTCTAGAGTCTCTTTCAAACAATAAAGAACACACTTGGTCAATAGCCAGTCATGGAGATAGACATAACTGACTTGCTGTGCAGTTATTTTTCATTCTCGGGTGCACACATGACATTTTTAATTAGAAACAGCAGCCGGATATCGAGAGATCCTTTGAGTCTCATCATCATCGTCATTCTGACCTTGACAACACCCCCCCGATATAAGGTCATTACACCCCCCGATATAAGGTCATTACACCCCCCGATATAAGGTCATTACACCCCCCGATATAAGGTCATTACACCCCCCGATATAAGGTCATTACACCGCCCGATATAAGGTCATTACACCGCCCGATATAAGGTCATTACACCCCCCGATATAAGGTCATTACACCCCCCGATATAAGGTCATTACACCCCCCGATATAAGGTCATTACACCCCCCGATATAAGGTCATTACACCCCCCGATATAAGGTCATTACACCCCCCGATATAAGGTCATTACACCCCCCCGATATAAGGTCATTACACCCCCCGATATAAGGTCATTACACCCCCCCGATATAAGGTCATTACATCCCCCGATATAAGGTCATTACACCGCCCGATATAAGGTCATTACATCCCCCGATATAAGGTCATTACACCCCCCGATATAAGGTCATTACACCCCCCGATATAAGGTCATTACACCCCCCGATATAAGGTCATTACACCCCCCGATATAAGGTGAATGTTTGTGTGACAGGGAAAACCAGTCATTTATCAGGATGGAAAGAGCAAAGATTGGAGAATTACACTTTATTAATAAGAGCGGCCAGGGCTGATCTGAAGATGGAGACGTCTCCGCAGCATTACTTACAGATTCTGGAAAATGTCACGTTAATTGAGGGAGTCGTGCGGCTACAAGAGGAAACGCAGCTGTAAAGTGAAGCTAATGCGAGCGCAGATGTCATATTAAACTGAAAGGCACTAATGTATCGGGAGGAGACGGAGCCAGGAACGTGACGGCTGCAACCGGACTGGGAATTAGGACCGGCCATCACCGAGGAGAGACCCCCACTGCTCATAATCTTATGCCCTATTTGTGATGGACAAAAGTCTCTGTAGGGGTCGTCTAGTCTCCAAACAAGAGCAGCCATCACTTAACAGGCGATAATTTGTAGATTGGAGTGTGGGTAAATAGGCAATCAGCTGTACACAATATACTGTATTTTTCGGATTATAAGACAAACTTTTCCTCCCAAAAATTTGGGAGGAAAGTGAGGGGTGCGTCTTAAAATCTGAATGTAGCTTACCGGTGGTGGTGGAGAGGGGTCGCAGGAGGCCGGGGAAATGCTGCGGCGGCTGTGCGAGGGCTGCGGCGGCCGTGCGGGGTCTGCGGCGGCTGGTGCAGCGGTGTGCGGGGTCTGTGGCGCCTGGTGCTGTGGCAGCTTTGTGGGGTCTGCGGCAGCTTTGTGGGGTCTGCGGCACCTGGTGCTGTGGCAGCTTTGTGGGGTCTGCGGCACCTGGTGCTGTGGCAGCTTTGTGGGGTCTGCGGCACCTGGTGCTGTGGCAGCTTTGTGGGGTCTGCGGCACCTGGTAGTGTGACAGTTTTGTGGGGTCTGCGGCGCCTGGTTCTGTGGCAGCTTTGTGGGGTCTGCGGCACCTGGTGCTGTGGCAGCTTTGTGGGGTCTGCGGCACCTGGTGCTGTGGCAGCTTTGTGGGGTCTGCGGCACCTGGTGCTGTGACAGTTTTGTGGGGTCTGCGGCGCCTGGTTCTGTGGCAGCTTTGTGGGGTCTGCGGCACCTGGTGCTGTGGCAGCTTTGTGGGGTCTGCGGCGCCTGGTGCTGTGGCAGCTTTGGGGGTCTGCGGCACCTGGTGCTGTGGCAGCTTTGTGGGGTCTGCGGCGCCTGGTGCTGTGGCAGCTTTGTGGGGTCTGCGGCGCCTGGTGCTGCGACGGCTGGTGCGGGGTCTATGGTGGCTGGTGCGGGGGCTGTGGCGGCTGGTGCTGCGACGGCTAGTGCTGGAGCAGCTGTGCGGGGTCTGCAGTGGCTGGTGCTGCTGGGTGGGCAGTGAGGACTTCAAATAATGGCTCCCGGAGTCAGCGCATGCACAGATGGAGCTCTTGGCTCACGATCTCATCTGCACACGCGCCGCCTCTGGCCCACTGATCTCCCAGCAGCGGACTTAAAAGAATTGTTCAGATATGCTAATAAGGTGTTCGGTGCATCTGGGCGTGGCCGAGTAGTTTAGTGCACCTCCCACCTACTGCCCCCTCTTGCTTGATTGACAGCTCCAGCGTTCGATGGCGGCAATAATCCTTAAAGGTAACAATCACAATCCTCATATCAGTTGACACTAAATCTGCGGCGATGTGAGCTCTGTACCTGCTGCTGCATTAGATGCAGGGGCAATGCCGTGCGGTGATGGAAGGCTGGGGACAGAGGTATTTCATCATGGCTGTTTTGTCTTCGGAGGCATTCAAAATTAAATGAAGACCTTCTGTTTGCTGCAAAATGGAGAGAAAACAAGACACTAAAGGTCCGGGTCCCCCCCCCCCAACGCACCCGCACCGTATGGAGAATGATTGATGCGGCCATCAATTTACCAATGGCCCAAATCTCCTGATCTCATGGTCAGAGCCTTCATGGGGAATCTACTCACATGGAGGAGTTGGCGGCAGTAATCTCCTCCTGGGCGATTTCCTAGATTCATAGCATATCTGCAGATCATCTTCTTCGAAGAAGCTGTGCGGATGGTGGTAGCCTTTAGGTCTCTCATAGTCGAGGTCGTTGGCGGAATACAAGGCCGGCTCCTCGTACAGTTGCCTAAATAAAGGGGTCTGATTAGTTTCTGGACTTGTACTGGCAGTACAGACTGGATCTGCTGGATCCCGCACCTGTCTCCTGAGAGCATGGTGTCCTCCTCGTAGCACTCATCTCCACTGTAGTACTCGGGTTCCCCCAGATAAGGATCCTCACTGTAGTCCAAGAAGTCGGGATCTTCACGGAAGATGACGGGCAGGTTTCTTTCTCCAGACTCCGATCTATGGTAATAAAGAGCAGCAGATCACAGGGAGCATCTACAATCCATACTGGGGAAGATTAAAACAAGAAATGACTAACTGCATCTGCTAAGATGATGTCTGTATATGTGCGGACCACCCTGGGGGTCTGCTGACCCTAACTAACATCCACACAGGCCCATACAAGACGACAGTTCACATCAGGAGACCTGTGGTCAGTCTGGAGATTGTGATCTGCACATGGACTCGCCCACCACAGCACCGGGGGATCCACTGGTGGGCCCTAATTCTGAAAATTAAAAGGAGGGCTCTACATGTTCTGTATAGATTGAAGGGCCTAATATTTCTCCGGTGGCCCAAAGACCCTTGCTGTGATAATGTGCGGTTTATGGAGAAAAAGCACTTTAAAGGGTTTTCTACTAAACAACTCCCCCGATCACAGAGCTTCAGTGGCCACGCTCCCCACCGTTCTCTCTCATGGGAGCGATTAGGGGTCATTATGATAAAACAGTAATTGGGACAAAACGATTCCTAATGTAACTACTCTGTCCCCATACATGGCATCATCACGTCATCCTGTAGAGATGAGAAGATGTGATGCCGAGAACAATGATTTTTAAGCATGCATAAAAATCATCGCACCCGACGGATGAGCATGCTGCTCGTTCCTCAGGGGAGCGTGCTGCTCGTTCCTCGGGTGAGCGTGCTGCTCGTTCCTCGGGTGAGCGTGCTGCTCGTTCCTCGGGTGAGCGTGCTGCTCGTTCCTCGGGTGAGCGTGCGGCTCGTTCCTCGGGTGAGCGTGCGGCTCGTTCCTCGGGTGAGCGTGCGGCTCGTTCCTCGGGTGAGCGTGCGGCTCGTTCCTCGGGTGAGCGTGCGGCTCGTTCCTCGGGTGAGCGTGCGGCTCGTTCCTCGGGTGAGCGTGCGGCTCGTTCCTCGGGTGAGCGTGCGGCTCGTTCCTCGGGTGAGCGTGCGGCTCGTTCCTCGGGTGAGCGTGCGGCTCGTTCCTCGGGTGAGCGTGCGGCTCGTTCCTCGGGTGAGCGTGCTGCTCGTTCCTCGGGTGAGCGTGCTGCTCGTTCCTCGGGTGAGCGTGCTGCTCGTTCCTCGGGTGAGCGTGCTGCTCGTTCCTCGGGTGAGCGTGCTGCTCGTTCCTCGGGTGAGCGTGCTGCTCGTTCCTCGGGTGAGCGTGCTGCTCGTTCCTCGGGTGAGCGTGCTGCTCGTTCCTCGGGTGAGCGTGCTGCTCGTTCCTCGGGTGATCGCTGTTCCCATTAACACTCGCTTGACAATTATTTATCTACTTTGTGGATCCTGTCCAATGAATTGCGTCCATACTGGGTCTGATACAATCAATACTAATTGGACGGTGCACACTATTGATAATAGAATGGTGATGCCCAGTTGCTCATCCAGGAGGAACAGAAGAGGAACAGAAGAGGAACCTCCCCAAAATCTGAAATTGCAATTTTACGCAGAGAATTCGGACAATCAGGTGTGTCATCAGTGAATGGTATACGGTATATACAGTACACAGCATGCAGACACTACAGCCGAGCATGTAATAACTATTCGCCTTCGCATATATTGTATGGCACAAGCAGCTATAACCCACGAACACAGAGGAACATACCTAATATAACTCTCATAATAGCGGGTCCTATCCGGGAAGCCATACAAATATGGGAAGATATTTATTAGACAGGGAATAAATATCAGTTATTACATATGTAGACTGCGCGGCACAAAAGAGATAGAGGCCGACCTGTAGAGGGTCTAAGAAGAGACAGATTAACACTTCATGCAAATAGTGCCATATACAAGGTAACGACAGTGCCCAGGTATGGGGGAAGAAAGGAGCGGCGCTGGCTGCCAACAGGTCAGGAGGGTGGGAACATCACCGACCAACCCCTACATCCACAGCCCGCACCCACCGACCAACCCCTACATCCACAGCCCGCACCCACCGACCAACCCCCTACATCCACAGCCTGCACCCACCAACCAGCCCCCGACATGCACAGCCCGCACCCACTGATCAACCCCTACATCCACAGCCCGCACCCACCGACCAACCCCTACATCCACAGCCCGCACCCACCGACCAACTCCTACATCCACAGCCTGCACCCACCAACCAGCCCCCGACATGCACAGCCCGCACCCACCGACCAACCCCTACATCCACAGCCCGCACCCACCGACCAACCCCCTACATCCACAGCCTGCACCCACCAACCAGCCCCCGACATGCACAGCCCGCACCCACCGACCAACCCCTACATCCACAGCCCGCACCCACCGACCAGCCCCCTACATCCACAGCCCGCACCCACCAACCAGCCCCCTACATCCACAGCCTGCAGCCACCCACCAGCCCCCTACATCAACAGCCCGCACCCACCGATCAACCCCCTACATCCACAGCCCGCACCCACCAACCAGCCCCCTACATCCACAGCCTGCAGCCACCCACCAGCCCCCTACATCCACAGCCCGCACCCACCAACCAGCCCCCTACATCCACAGCCCGCACCCACCGACCAACCCCCTATATACACAGCCCGCACCCAACTAGCCCCCTACATCCACAGCCCGCACCCACCGACCAACCCCCTACATCCACAGCCCGCACCCACCGACCAACCCCCTACATCCACAGCCCGCACCCACCGACCAACCCCCTACATCCACAGCCCGCACCCACCGACCAACCCCCTACATGCACAGCCCGCACCCACCGACCAACCCCCTACATCCACAGCCCGCACCCACCGACCAACCCCCTACATGCACAGCCCGCACCCACCGGCCAACCCCCTATATCCACAGCCCGCACCCACCGACCAACCCCCTATATCCACAGCCCGCACCCACCGACCAACCCCCTACATGCACAGCCCGCACCCACCGACCAAACCCCTACATCCACAGCCCGCACCCACCCACCAGCCCCCTACATCCACAGCCCGCACCCACCAACCAAGCCCCTATATACACAGCCCGCACCCGACTAGCCCCCTACATCCACAGCCCGCACCCACCGACCAACCCCCTACATCCACAGCCCGCACCCACCGACCAACCCCCTACATCCACAGCCCGCACCCACCGACCAACCCCCTACATCCACAGCCCGCACCCACCGACCAACCCCCTACATCCACAGCCCGCACCCACCGACCAACTCCCTACATCCACAGCCCGCACCCACCGACCAACCCCCTACATCCACAGCCTACATCCACCGAGCAGCCCCCTACATCCACAGCCTGCACCCACCGACCAACCCCCTACATCCACAGCCCGCACCCACCGACCAGCCCCTACATCCACAGCCCGCACCCACCGACCAACCCTCTACATCCACAGCCTACATCCACCGACCAGCCCCTACATCCACAGCCCGCACCCACCGACCAGCCCCCTACATCCACAGCCCGCACCCACCGACCAACCCCCTACATCCACGGCCCGCACCCACCGACCAACCCCCTACATCCACAGCCCGCACCCACCGACGAACCTCCTACTTCCTCGGCCTGAACCAACTGACTTGTCAAGCCAGACAGAATGGCATAAACCTGCCCGTGTGTGGGACCCAGAAAGGAGGAATCATTGATGTCTCGTGGAATATGCCACCACTCTGTACCATGCAGGAAAGTACTTGGGCTTGTGTCCTTCAGCTTGGCATTCAGAATTCGGCCTCAATTTCTCCCAGGATCAGTGGTTTAATATCCACAAAGTATAAAACACCGCTTGTCTGTGGGCAGCTACAATGGTAGGACCCCAAAATGCGGCTGCTGTTGGCGGTGGTCATAAAACCGAACCATGAATGAGTGCATGTGTCTGCATTCGCCCCATACGGGTGTCCGTGGCTTTTGTCCACATGCAACAGCAGCACCCCTTAACCCCTGTGTGAGGTCAGACATGAGCCATCACACATCAGCCATCACACATGAGCCATCACACATGAGTCATCACACATGAGTCATCACACGAGTCATCACACATGAGTCATCACACGAGTCATCACACATGAGTCATCACACGAGTCATCACACATGAGTCATCACACGAGTCATCACACATGAGTCATCAGACATGAGTCATCACACATGAGTCATCACACATGAGTCATCACACGAGTCATCACACATGAGTCATCACACATGAGTCATCACACATGAGTCATCACACGAGTCATCACACATGAGTCATCACACATGAGTCATCACACATGAGTCATCACACGGTGTAGCATGGAGCCTCCTGATCACATCCACACTGGGGCTGAGCCGCATATTTATATTTATCAGTTCGGCTCCGTCCACATCTCGTGGCTTCAATTTCTAGCAGAAAAACCTACAAAAGTTTGAGTAAAATATAACAGGATATCCCCGGTGTGAACACAGCCCAGAGAGTAACGTGTCCATTATGGAATGGCAAATGATTTGCTCCTATAAATGAAAACCTTCAGAAGAAGCATTTTAGGAATCTTCTTTGTTGGTTTTCGCACAGATCTAAGACCCTTTATAGTAGTGATTATGGTAAATATATATATTACCGATCTGCAGCCTCTGCCATGGGTATAAAAACAAGTAATGGGTCATCCAATGCTATGAGCCCGCCCGGATCCTGACGTTAACGCTGAAGATTAAGCCAAAAGTTCCAAACAGATAGCCCCTTTTGTAATAATTGAAAGGGGTATGTGCACGTATCATGGGTGATCCATTGGAACGGAGCTTTTATGGGAATGTAATTCCCAGCCGTGATCACTCACATAGATCACTATGGGACTTGTGCCCCTTTGTTCTCCAAAATGTCCAATATTATGGTGGGGCATATCCTTTAAAAGGAATCTGCCAGCAGGTTTTTGCTATCAGCATGATCTAGAGGCTGAGATTCTGATTCCAGGGATGTGTTAATTATTGGGATTTATTTTTGTGGTTTCAATACAAGCAGTGTTTTATCAGCAAGAGATTATCATTACAGGACTAGGTATCTAACGCAGTTTAGCCCTCCTGCTCCTCCACAAACACAACTGATTGGCAGCTTTCTGTCAATACACAGTGTACGCAGGAATCTGCTAATCAGTGGTGTAGGCAGGGTTATACACAGAAAGTTGCCAATCAGTGGTATGGGCAGAGTTATACACAGAAAGCAGTCAGAGGTGTGGGTGGGGTTATAAACAGAAAGCTGCCAATCAGTGGTATGGGCAGAGTTATACACAGAAAGCAGTCAATCAGAGGTGTAGGTGGGGTTATAACCAGCTCAGCATTCTGAACTCTACTAGATCTGCAGCTGAGAAAACAGTGATTGTGTCAAAATGACAGCAAGCAGCCCAGTAAGTGACACATCGCTAGAATCAGGGTTTCTGTATCTATATCATGTTACTCTCAGATGGACATCAAAATCCTGGCGACAGATTCCCTTTAAGTGTCCCTCCACTAGACTGTGCCTCGTGCAGGGCATAAGTGGGTGATGTGTGACACAAATGTTCTCTCTTTGGAGTTCTTTACATCCCGGTGTAATTCACGACCCCCTCATGCCCCGCACTGGTCACAACGCTCTGTACCAAAATTGCCCAGAGTGTTCCTTTAACCCATTATAACAACCTGAAGGTCTTCCCGTGGGCATTACCTCCTTATACTGGACTTTCTTGGCTTCTCGTCGTCGGCTCTAGAGTACGTGTAGTACCCGTTCTGGGCGGTGTGATCATGGACTAGCAGGCTGGCATGTTTCCCACTCATTGGTTTGAACACGTTGGCGTTATTGAGGTTGGCATTGGTGGAGTTGGACACGTGCTTCCCGGAGTATTCATGGTTATGATGGTTGTGGTGTATGGAGTTTCCGGTGTGGGAATAGACCGACTTGTCAGTGTCGCTGCCGGAGCGGATTGCCTGTCGCTGCACGTGCAGGGGCCGCCGCGTGGTGTTGGTTTGCTGGTAGGAATCACGTCTGTCATTGGCCACATGATTGACGTGGTTTCCAAAGAGGCCACCATTCCTCTGCAAAGGAGAAGAGGTCAAGAAATACTCGTTATATAAAGGCGGATATCACAGGGCCAGCCGCACGGCCATATTCTGCTACAATTTATACATCTCTCACCTGACTACATCCTATTCTCATCTGAAGGAGTCACGTTCTGGAGCTCGGGAAAGATGGAGCCTCTAAAAGGGATCTGTCGCCTCATGACCTAGCTAACCTAATAATATGGGCAGACGGGTCATGGACTGCTGAGAAATGTCCGACCTGTCTGCCTCATATCAGAAGACTGGTGGATAAATCCGCTGTTATCACTATATAAATGAGCTTCTCCAGGCTATGGGCGGAAGGCTGCCCGGAAGATGACTCCGCCTCCAGAGATTATTTTACATGAAAGGGGGCGTTACCAGTGTGATGTATGATCATTACCGGTGTTACCAGTGTGATGGTTACCAGTGAGATGTGTGATGGCCGCTCCTGATCTCCCTGCAGAGCTGTGTGTGATTATAACTGACACATCTGCAGGCTCCTCTCCGCTTCAGCCTCCGTCTCACAGGCAGACAGTACAATTCAGCAGAGCTCAGAGAGCTGCAAGAAGACAGATTCATTTCTCCTGTTCTGTTCTCATTTCTGGAGGCTGAGTTATTTTCCGGGCAGTGTCCCACCCCATAGCCTGGAAGACCTCAGTAATATAAAGCTGGCTTATCCACAAAAAGGCATCTGATATGAGTGATAAAGGTATGATTATTCTCAGCATTCTCTAACCTGTCTGCCCATATTAATGGTGTATAAAGGTCACATGTGGTGACAGATTACCAATAATGTACAGATTATTAGAGAAATCTGACTTATGGGAGCGGCCATTTCTCTGCGCAGGATTCCCATCTCTTGGCCAAGGAGCAGAGCAGCTACGTAGAGCGTCTGTCACTCTGGAGAACCCGTCCTGCATTACACCCCCTCATTAGAATATGTGTAGTGCTTTATTTCTTCTGTGGTGGCGCTGCAGTAAAAACACTTACTGGTAAGGCGGCCGCACCGCTAACCACTGAGGACCCCACCGGGAGGAGTCTGTGATCACCGTCTTCTTGGGGATCCTTCTAACAATAAGAGATCCCCCAATACGGAGTCTCAGACGTGGTGTAAAGATTTCCACATTATTGGCGGACATCGATCACCACTTTCTTCCCGCTATCCTGTTAGTAAATACGTCTGATGTTTTGTACAGATCATTCCACACTGGCCAGAAAAAAAACAACTCCTCACCGATCCTATGTATAAGTGATGACTTGTTCTTCACTTGTCAAAAAAATGAGCTAAATGTCTGATCTCCCCTGATTCTGACGCTCTTTCACGTTTTGCGCTGCGTCGCTCCATTGTGGAGATATTCACATTTATTGCTTTTGTAGTGCAGTATGTGAAATCTCTGCTTACAGACCAACTCGGTGTTTCTTCAGAGTCTTCTCTGCAGCCGTGTGCATTTCCTGCTCCTTCCAGACACTGATAATCAGCTGTGATTGGCTGCTTATGTGAGAGAGGTGTGAAAACACACGCCCCCGGGGAAGACTCTGATGAGTAAGAATTGGGAGGTCCCCGTATACATCAGCAGGTCGTCTTATCCTGCCAAAATCATCACCTTTCAACTAATGTGTATAGAGCCAATGATAGATTAATTAGTTATAGCTGCCTTTTCTTATTGCACAGTCTAATTTTATGGTATGTGATGTACACGGATGAGCAAAAGGGTAACAATGTTTTGCAAATCTGACTTCCAGGCTCCATATCTCACCATCCTCTACAGCTCTGAGCGTGAGGCGACCTTCATCTTATAGACAATCATCTTGGCCTCTCATACATAAATGTGACTTGCAGATATTTAGCAGATGATTAGTTATGCAGATTCTTGTCACTGCATTGTTACTGTTTTGCTCCTAAAAAAAATAAATTAATTTTTATTATTTTATAAATCCACTTTTGGCTTTCAGCTCTGCTCGATACCTTCTTGGACTCTCCATCATATTCAACCATGTCTCCACTGCAATCTGACCCCAGGTCTCTTCTCCACGTTCCCAGTGTTGGTGTATACTGGTCAGGTCTCTTCTCCATGTTCCCAGTGTTGGTGTATACTGGTCAGGTCTGTTCTCCATGTTCCCAGTGTTGGTGTATACTGGTCAGGTCTCTTCTCCATGTTCCCAGTGTTGGTGTATACTGGTCAGGTCTCTTTTCCATGTTCCCAGTGTTGGTGTATACTGGTCAGATCTCTTCTCCATGTTCCCAGTGTTGGTGTATACTGGGCAGGTCTCTTCTCCACGTTCCCAGTGTTGGTGTATACTGGTCAGGTCTCTTCTCCACGGTCCCAGTGTTGGAGTATACTGGTCAGGTCTCTTCTCCACGGTCCCAGTGTTGGTGTATACTGGTCAGGTCTCTTCTCCACGGTCCCAGTGTTGGTATATACTGGGCAGGTCTCTTTTCCATGTTCCCAGTGTTGGTGTATACTGGTCAGATCTCTTCTCCATGTTCCCAGTGTTGGTGTATACTGGGCAGGTCTCTTCTCCACGTTCCCAGTGTTGGTGTATACTGGTCAGGTCTCTTCTCCACGGTCCCAGTGTTGGTGTATACTGGTCAGGTCTCTTCTCCACGGTCCCAGTGTTGGTGTATACTGGTCAGATCTCTTCTCCATGTTCCCAGTGTTGGTGTATACTGGCCAGGTCTCTTCTCCACGTTCCCAGTGTTGGTGTATACTGGTCAGGTCTCTTCTCCACGGTCCCAGTGTTGGAGTATACTGGTCAGGTCTCTTCTCCATGTTCCCAGTGTTGGTGTATACTGGTCAGGTCTCTTCTCCGTGTTCCCAGTGTTGGTGTATACTGGTCAGGTCTCTTCTCCATGTTCCCAGTGTTGGTGTATACTGGTCAGGTCTCTTCTCCACGTTCCCAGTGCTGGTGTATACTGGTCAGGTCTCTTCTCCATGTTCCCAGTGTTGGTGTATACTGGTCAGGTCTCTTCTCCACGGTCCCAGTGTTGGAGTATACTGGTCAGGTCTCTTCTCCATGTTCCCAGTGTTGGTGTATACTGGTCAGGTCTCTTCTCCGTGTTCCCAGTGTTGGTGTATACTGGTCAGGTCTCTTCTCCATGTTCCCAGTGTTGGTGTATACTGGTCAGGTCTCTTCTCCACGTTCCCAGTGCTGGTGTATACTGGTCAGGTCTCTTCTCCATGTTCCCAGTGCTGGTGTATACTGGTCAGGTCTCTTCTCCACGTTCCCAGTGTTGGTGTATACTGGTCAGGGCTCTTCTCCACGTTCCCAGTGTTGGTGTATACTGGTCAGGGCTCTTCTCCACGTTCCCAGTGTTGGTGTATACTGGTCAGGTCTCTTCTCCACGTTCCCAGTGTTGGTGTATACTGGTCAGGTCTCTTCTCCACGTTCCCAGTGTTGGTGTATACTGGTCAGGTCTCTTCTCCATGTTCCCAGTGTTGGTGTATACTGGTCAGGTGTCTTCTCCACGTTCCCAGTGTTGGTGTATACTGGTCAGGTCTCTTCTGCATGTTCCCAGTGTTGGTGTATACTGGTCAGGTCTCTTCTCCATGTTCCCAGTGTTGGTGTATACTGGTCAGGTCTCTTCTCCATGTTCCCAGTGTTGGTGTATACTGGTCAGGTGTTTTCTCCATGTTCCCAGTGTTGGTATATACTGGTCAGGTCTCTTCTCCATGTTCCCAGTGTTGGTGTATACTGGTCAGCTCTCTTCTTCATGTTCCCAGTGTTGGTGTATACTGGTCAGGGCTCTTCTCCATGTTCCCAGTGTTGGTGTATACTGGTCAGGTCTCTTCATGTTCCCAGTGTTGGTGTATACTGGTCAGGTCTCTTCATGTTCCCAGTGTTGGTGTATACTGGTCAGGGCTCTTCTCCATGTTCCCAGTGTTGGTGTATACTGGTCAGGTCTCTTCATGTTCCCAGTGTTGGTGTATACTGGTCAGGTCTCTTCATGTTCCCAGTGTTGGTGTATACTGGTCAGGCCTCTTCTCCACGTTCCCAGTGTTGGTGTATACTGGTCAGGTCTCTTCTCCACGTTCCCAGTGTTGGTGTATACTGGTCAGGTCTCTTCTCCACGTTCCCAGTGTTGGTGTATACTGGTCAGGTCTCTTCTCCACGTTCCCAGTGTTGGTGTATACTGGTCAGGTCTCTTCTCCACGTTCCCAGTGTTGGTGTATACTGGTCAGGTCTCTTCTCCATGTTCCCAGTGTTGGTGTATACTGGTCAGGTCTCTTCTCCATGTTCCCAGTGTTGGTGTATACTGGTCAGGTCTCTTCTCCACGTTCCCAGTGTTGGTATATACTGGTCAGGTCTCTTCTCCACGTTCCCAGTGTTGGTGTATACTGGTCAGGTCTCTTCTCCATGTTCCCAGTGTTGGTGTATACTGGTTAGGTCTCTTCTCCATGTTCCCAGTGTTGGTGTATACTGGTCAGGTCTCTTCTCCACGTTCCCAGTGTTGGTATATACTGGTCAGGTCTCTTCTCCATGTTCCCAGTGTTGGTGTATACTGGTCAGGTCTCTTCTCCACGTTCCCAGTGTTGGTGTATACTGGTCAGGTCTCTTCTCCACGTTCCCAGTTTTGGTGTACACTGGTCAGCTCTCTTCTCCAGGTTCCCAGTGTTGGTGTATACTGGTCAGGTCTCTTCTCCATGTTCCCAGTGTTGGTGTATACTGGTCAGGTTTCTTCTCCACGTTCCCAGTGTTGGTGTATACTGGTCAGGTCTCTTCTCCACGTTCCCAGTGTTGGTGTGTACTGGTCAGGTCTCTTCTCCACGTTCCCAGTGTTGGTGTGTACTGGTCAGGTCTCATCTTCATGTTCCCAGTATTGGTGTACACTGGTCAGGTCTCTTCTCCATGTTCCCAGTGTTGGTGTACACTGGTCAGATCTCTTCTCCATGTTCCCAGTGTTGGTGTATACTGGTCAGGTCTCTTCTCCACGTTCCCAGTGTTGGTGTGTACTGGTCAGGTCTCTTCTCCACGTTCCCAGTGTTGGTGTATACTGGTCAGGTCTCTTCTCTACGTTCCCAGTGTTGGTGTATACTGGTCAGGTCTCTTCTCCATGTTCCCAGTGTTGGTGTATACTGGTCAGATCTCTTCTCCATGTTCCCAGTGTTGGTGTATACTGGTCAGGTCTCTTCTCCACGTTCCCAGTGTTGGTGTATACTGGGCAGGTCTCTTCTCCACGTTCCCAGTGTTGGTGTATACTGGCCAGGTCTCTTCTGCATGTTCCCAGTGTTGGTGTATACTGGTCAGGTCTCTTCTCCATGTTCCCAGTGTTGGTGTATACTGGTCAGGTCTCTTCTCCATGTTCCCAGTGTTGGTGTATACTGGTCAGGTCTCTTCTCCACGGTCCCAGTGTTGGAGTATACTGGTCAGGTCTCTTCTCCACGTTCCCAGTGCTGGTGTATACTGGTCAGGTCTCTTCTCCACGTTCCCAGTGCTGGTGTATACTGGTCAGGTCTCTTCTCCACGTTCCCAGTGTTGGTGTATACTGGTCAGGGCTCTTCTCCACGTTCCCAGTGTTGGTGTATACTGGTCAGGTCTCTTCTCCACGTTCCCAGTGTTGGTGTATACTGGTCAGGGCTCTTCTCCACGTTTCCAGTGTTGGTGTATACTGGTCAGGTCTCTTCTCCACGTTCCCAGTGTTGGTGTATACTGGTCAGGTCTCTTCTCCATGTTCCCAGTGTTGGAGTATACTGGTCAGGTCTCTTCTCCACGTTCCCAGTGTTGGTGTATACTGGTCAGGGCTCTTCTCCACGTTCCCAGTGTTGGTGTATACTGGTCAGGTCTCTTCTCCACGTTCCCAGTGTTGGTGTATACTGGTCAGGGCTCTTCTCCACGTTCCCAGTGTTGGTGTATACTGGTCAGGTCTCTTCTCCACGTTCCCAGTGTTGGTGTATACTGGTCAGGGCTCTTCTCCACGTTTCCAGTGTTGGTGTATACTGGTCAGGTCTCTTCTCCACGTTCCCAGTGTTGGTGTATACTGGTCAGGTCTTTTCTCCACGTTCCCAGTGTTGGTGTATACTGGTCAGGTCTCTTCTCCACGTTCCCAGTGTTGGTGTATACTGGTCAGGTCTCTTCTCCATGTTCCCAGTGTTGGTGTATACTGGTCAGGTCTCTTCTCCATGTTCCCAGTGTTGGTGTATACTGGTCAGGTCTCTTCTCCATGTTCCCAGTGTTGGTGTATACTGGTCAGGTCTCTTCTCCACGTTCCCAGTGTTGGTGTATACTGGTCAGGGCTCTTCTCCACGTTCCCAGTGTTGGTGTATACTGGTCAGGTCTCTTCTCCACGGTCCCAGTGTTGGTGTATACTGGTCAGGTCTCTTCTCCACGTTCCCAGTGTGGGTGTATACTGGTCAGGTCTCTTCTCCACGTTCCCAGTGTTGGTGTATACTGGTCAGGTCTCTTCTCCATGTTCCCAGTGTTGGTGTATACTGGTCAGGTCTCTTCTCCACGTTCCCAGTGTTGGTGTATACTGGTCAGGTCTCTTCTCCATGTTCCCAGTGTTGGTGTATACTGGTCAGGTCTCTTCATGTTCCCAGTGTTGGTGTATACTGGTCAGGTCTCTTCATGTTCCCAGTGTTGGTGTATACTGGTCAGGTCTCTTCTCCACGTTCCCAGTGTTGATATATACTGGTCAGGTCTCTTCTCCACGTTCCCAGTGTTGGTGTATACTGGTCAGGTCTCTTCATGTTCCCAGTGTTGGTGTATACTGGTCAGGTCTCTTCTCCACGTTCCCAGTGTGGGTGTATACTGGTCAGGTCTCTTCTCCACATTCCCAGTGTTGGTGTATACTGGTCAGGTCTCTTCTCCATGTTCCCAGTGTTGGTGTATACTGGTCAGGTCTCTTCTCCACGTTCCCAGTGTTGGTGTATACTGGTCAGGTCTCTTCTCCACGTTCCCAGTGTTGGTGTATACTGGTCAGGTCTCTTCTCCATGTTCCCAGTGTTGGTGTATACTGGTCAGGTCTCTTCTCCACGTTCCCAGTGTTGGTGTATACTGGTCAGATCTCTTCTCCACGTTCCCAGTGTTGGTGTATACTGGTCAGGTCTCTTCTCCATGTTCCCAGTGTTGGTGTATACTGGTCAGGTCTCTTCTCCATGTTCCCAGTGTTGGTGTATACTGGTCAGATCTCTTCTCCACGTTCCCAGTGTTGGTGTATACTGGTCAGGTCTCTTCTCCACGTTCCCAGTGTTGGTGTATACTGGTCAGGTCTCTTCATGTTCCCAGTGTTGGTGTATACTGGTCAGGTCTCTTCTCCACGTTCCCAGTGTTGATATATACTGGTCAGGTCTCTTCTCCACGTTCCCAGTGTTTGTGTATACTGGTCAGGTCTCTTCTCCATGTTCCCAGTGTTGTTGCAAGTGCTGGATTGGGTTGAGGTCTGGGGACTGTGGGGACAATTCAGCTCCTCGACTTCATGATCATTGAGCCATTTCTTCTCCAATCTCGGTGTATGCTTCGGTCGTTGTCCTGCTGGAACACTATGTCGCCCTTTTCATACACATAGTACTCGAGTGTATGAAGTAACTCATCTTGTAGGATCCTCACATATAGCTCAGCATTGAGACCACCATCCATCCTGGTCAAGTATCCAACACCTTTGGCTGTAAACACCCCCGTATTATCAGGCTTCCTCCACCGAACATGACCGTTCTTTCACTTTCTCAATCCGTTCGCCCCATTTTCCCTTGTTTCTTCCAGACCCATTTCTCCCATCAGAGCAGTATATTGACTTTTCTCTCATTGCTCCAAATCACCCGTTTTCAATTTTCCATTTTTCAGACTTACTTGTAAACTTGAGCCGAGGCTTCTTATGATGATATTGTAGTTGAGGTTTCTTCCCCTTTTTTCGGGCCACTATTCCAGACTTGTGTAACGCGCGTCGCTCGGTGTTTGCATGGCCGTCTGTGATGTCACTATTATGGAGCAGACGAGCCGCCTCCACTGCCGGGTGTCACCAGAACCGATAGACCTTGTGATGAGCGACTTGGTGACTCCGATATGTTGCCTGGACGTCTCCTCTTGGCTTTTGAATGAATGGACGGATTTCATGTCTTATTCTTCCACCTGTCATGGCCTCACATGATGCAGTTTGGTAATTTTCTTCTCTGAGACACCGCTATCAAGGAGCTGGATGATTCTGTGTCTCTTTTCTTGGGAAATCTTCTTCATGGCTCCTCCATTCAAACGAGTGACTTTAATTTGGGAATCAACCTAATAACACACTGAGCTATTAGGGAATGTGAGAACAGAGTGTAATTTGTAGTATACAGGAAGAAAAAGATTTATCCACCGCCAGGAGCAAAACAGTAACAATGCAGAGACATGACAAGAATCTGTATAACTAATCATATGCTAAATAGCTACAAGTCAGATTTATGTATGAGAAGCTGAGAGGATTGTCTATAAAATAAAGGTCGTCTCACGCTCAGGGATGTAGAGGATGGTGAGATATGGAGCCTGAAAGTCACAAGTGCAAAACATTGTTTTACCTGGTTGCTCGTCAGTGTATCTTCAGCCGGTCTCACTGCCTCCTGCTTGTAATAGGTTTATAATTACCAGCTTTTACGAGCAGAAGGCAGGGGAGATATTGTGAAGATGCATCTCATAGAAAAACACTGAATAATCTGTACACAGAGCTCACAGATAGTATAGAGAGGCAGATCAAGTCTTTGTAGAACTACGAGAACTCACCTATTTAGTGTATTACTGCCCTGATATAAGGCAGAGACATACTGTACATAGATACAAAGGAGAAGGTGGTTGGGAACAGACAATGTCTGAGAGTTGCCACTATTAGGCTATGTGCCCACGAGACTCTGTATCTGCGGATTTTTCTGTATCAAAATCCGCAGCTTTCCCCCGGAATCCGCACCTTTTCATAGGTGCGGATTTTGTGCGGATTTGACGCGGATTTTGCGATTTTTTTTTAATTCAATTGAATAGGCAAAATCCGCACGAAAATCTGCAACAATAATTGACATGCTGCAGATTTTTCCGCACGAAAATCCGCATGATTTCCGCTGCGGAAAAATCCGCAGCGTGGGCACAGCATTTCCCAAATGCCATAGAAATGGCTGGGGAGTAGCTGTGCTGCAGATTTCTGGAAAATCCGCGGCTTTTCCGCGAGAAATCCGCGGCAAAATCCGTGCATTTTCCGCAGCGTGGGCACATAGCCGTAGTGATAAGCGAGTAATTGACTATTCGTGCTCACTATGCTGTTAGCGAGTACTGTCCGCTATTCACATATTCGTTATGGGTAGCGGGTGCAATGTAAGTCAATGGGAAATACTCGCTAAGTAGCGAGTAACCCAAAAGCTGTACTTTTCGTGCGAGTAGCGAATAGTACGGCTTTCGAGTTACTCGCTACTTGGCGAGTATTTCCCATTGACTTACATTGCGCCCACTACTCGTAACTAATATGCGAGTATCGGACAGTACTCGCTAACAGCATAGCAAGTGCGAATAGTCAACTACTCACTCATCACTAGCCACTAGGGAATTGATGGCGATTATGTAATTCTGTATTTCACTGGATCTACTATTTAAACATAAGATCGTGTACGGGACCGGTGATCACACAGGAGATCATGACTTCCCATAATGGAAGGTTCGGGATGATGGCAGCCAAGTTGGGATGCGACAAATTCCAGTTAATCTGGTGCTCCAGGTGAGAACAATGGTCTCCGAGGTTCAGGACTCTTAGGCAAGAACTGGAACGATTGCTCTTCTCCTTCCGGTGTCGCCCTGTATAGTTGGGTTATACCTACCCTGTATATATCTTCCTCCTCCTCCTCGTGGTTGTTTTGCTCCGGCTCGTCATCTTGCAGATCACATGATATTGCTCGTCGAATTTCAGGGCCAATGTCATGAAGTGTTCTTAGTCCGGCCTGGATAAAAAACAACAAATAAGGTTCGACCCTCATAAAGGTGTTTGATGAAATCACATAAGACCAGCGTCAAAGGGGGAAACATGCAACGCTTGAGGACAAATTCTCTAGAGCCCTTACACGCCATCCATCTGCTATTCCTATTTTCTTTCCCATCAATTTAAAAAAAAAAACAAAAAAAAAAAACCTGAGAAATATGCAAAAGAATCTCAGCTATGAATCTCAGTGACCCAAGTATGGCTGCAAGACCCCCGGCTGCAGCTGGATCCTCTCCCCATGCCCTGTTTACAGTAGAGCAAAAGTTCCTGTTACTTAGCTAATGGGCCACCAGAGTGAGATGGAAATGATCAGCGAGTGATTAACTCTAATTCAACCTATACAATTTTAACAAGTCTGACTGTTTGTTTTTGCAGAAAATGCTGCAGACCACCAGTGAGGATAACTATATTTCATGTGTAAAGAGGACCCATCACTTGTTCAAACAAAAAAAAGTTAAATACCCTGTAAAAATCCCATATCTCCGATGATTTTGCCTCTTCTTACCATTTTGTGATGAGTCGCTCCATCGCAGAGATATTCACATTTGTTGCTTTTGCAGCGCAGTATGTGAAATCTCTACTTGTAGTGCAACTGGGCGTTTCTTCACAGTCTTCTCTGGGGAGGAGGAGAGATTTAAAAGCCCCTTGGCAATCAGCAGCTGACTTAGTAGTATAGCAGTCTTGGACACAGTCGAGTTGTGATTGGCAGTATCTGGGGGGTTAGGGTGAAACTGAAGAAATGCCCTGCTGGTCTGCAAGCAGAGATTTCACATATTGAGCTCCAAAAGCAACAAATGTGAATATCTCTGCAATAGAGCGACACACAGCAAAATGGAAAAAAGCGTCAGAATCGGGAGAGCTCAGGGAGTTTTCCAAGGTATTTAAATACATTTTTTGGGCAAGTGACAGGTCCTCTTTAATGTAAATATTAATTTCTAGGTTTACCGCTGTGGCTTCCATTCATACTGGAAGTCACACTGGTCAGTCGGATCCATTGTATGGCAACACCATTGACTTATAATGTGGCCTATTTGGTTCTGTTCTTGGTTTTTGTCATTATAATGGATTAATAAGACATCATGCAGGGCTAGGTTTTCCATGAAATCTGCCCAGGCTACACATGGAGGCTTTGAGGGAATGTGAATGTGAATAAAATGGATCCAGATAGCACTGCAGGTGCTCAATCCGAGGACCGCAAAAGGATTTCAATCCAAGCCTTATAGAAACAATATATGCCCCCTCATATCCGAATACGACAATGCAGAAGTGCAAAATACCAGTACATCAATGGTCCTGAGCCAGCAACAATGAACAACAGCAATAAATACTGCAAAAGACATGGGTTTGCAGCACAATTTACTCTTTGCATTAACAAGCTATATTGGCTGTGATTTCTGCCCCGTCCAGTGTATTCACCCTGTGGGAGCCCTAAGGTCATGTTTACATGAAAAAACCTTCCGTTATGGATTGGTCACAAATCCCCTACAATCTGCATCTATTAAGCCCGCTTTACACGCTGCAATGTATCTTACAATGTGTCGGCGGGGTCACGTCATAAGTGACGCACATCCGGCATTGTAAGTGTGGCGCCCTGGCCTAGCCAGGTCGTCACAGATAACACACAAACACCCCCCACCCACATTAGACAGGGACACCAGCCAAACAAAAATCCATGTTGCCTCCCTCCAGTGTCTGATGTCTACACCAGGTGGGGCGGAGCTAAGCGGTTGGCTCCACCCACCGAGGAGTTCACAGGCCTGGAGGCGGGAAAAGTGACAGTTCAGAGTTGAGTGTTGAGCAGTGAGGGGTGAGGTGCAAGCACTTGGGTGTCTGGGTTTGTGGCCCAGGCACTGACAGCAAGGTTGGCAGACGGTGGTGGCCATCTGCAGGAGTGGTGGAGCAATGCGGAACCGTAGGACCGGGGACGGGCGACGGCCCGCCGGTACCGACCGGGGTGCGAAGTGAAGCCAGCACACACAGGCAGGGCCATCGGACCCCGACCAGGCTTGGAGCCGCCGACAATAGTTAGATCCGAATGTGACTGGAACCCCAGGGGTTTCACAACAGCAAAAGTCCCGATTGAAGGCAACCGCCCACACCGTGAGGGTATACAGCTACCGCCTAAGGCTAGAGACCCAAGGACCAGCGTCTGCGGGCAAACGGGCTCCACCGGTACCCATACACCGAGGAGCGGACTACCGTTGGGAATCCATAGTAGTCAGAAAGAGAACATCAAGGTGCAGGGAAAGACAGCCGCCATCACCTGTCCGGGGAGAAGCACTGCAGCCGGCTACGGGACCCGTCCATCCAGCCGTTTGGTTTACCGAGGACTTTGTACCTTTCTTGCTGAGTGAGTACACCTGTGCCATCTGGCACCGCGCCGCGCTGTCCCTGCAACCCTGCACCTCACCGACCCTGCCTCCCCGTCACAACATCACCGGGCCCCGGGACCACCGACCCCTACCCACGGAGGGGGAAAACAACATCCCAGCTGCTCCCTACCATCGCTCCTGGGATCCCAGTCACCAGCAGCGGTGGTGCCCATCTTCACCACAACCCGTGGGTGGCGTCACGGACTAAATTCCCCAAACCAACCACCCTTTTCACTCACGGGCGAGGAGCGCCGCTCGAGTCCCCGGATCCGGCCCACCGCTCGAGCCACTGAGCAGCAGCAGCAGCGCCGGACCCGAGCGTTAGCGAGAGCGCAGCAGCGACGGCGTCCTCCCCGCCCGCGACATAAGTTACATTGTAGTGTGTAACAGCTACGAGCGATTGCGATTGAACGGTAAAACGTTCATCGCATGCACGTCATTCATTCCTCATGAATTGAACGTCGGGTTGTTCATCGTACCCGGAGTAGCGCACATCGCAGTGTGTGACACCCCGGGAACGATGAACAGGTCTTACCTACGTCCTGCGGGTCCCGGCCAGCAATGCGGAAGGAAGGAGGTGGGCGGGATGTTTACGTCCCACTCATCTCCGCCCCTCCGCTTCTATTGGCCGGCTGCCACGTGACGTCGATGTGACGCCGAACGTCTCTCCCACTCCAGGAAGTGGACGTTCGCCGCCCACATCGAGGTCGTATGGACGGGTAAGTGCGTGTGACGGGGGTTAATCGTTTGTGCGGCACGTTCAACAAATTGACCGTGCCACACATACGATGGGGGCGTTGCAAAATTGCAACGTGTAAAGCAGGCTTTACCTGTGGATTTTGGCACAGATTTGGCTGCAGATTTCAGCTCATCAGATGAAAAGCAAAGCATAAGGTGATCCACTGTGAAAATCTGCACAAGGACCAACAGGGAGTAGATTTGAAAATCCGCAACGTGTCGTCATATTGCTGCAATTTTTTTTTTTACAAAACAGGTGAATCGGGTTTTGAAGGCCTCATTCCCTTGTTTTGTACAGTAAATTGTTGCACTGTTAGTCCACAGCAAATCCTGAAAGTGTGAATATACCTTAAGACCTCGATTCAGGAAGGCTATGTGCGTACGCGGTGGTTTTTTCTGACCACAAAGATGCAGGCCCAGAAAAAAAAAAAAAAAAAAAAAAAAAAAAAAAAAAAAATCGCACCCACAGGAAAACCCCCCAAAAAAAGCATAAAAAATGCATGCACTTTTTGCGCTTTTTTTATATGTTTTTGTCTAATGCATTCAGTGTGTAAAAAATGCAGTGAAAAAACGCAAAAAGAATTGACAAGCTGCATCTTTGTGGTCACCACAGACGCAGCTAAAAACACCTGTACTGTTCCGGACAGCCAAAATAAAATCTCAGACTTTGGTGGGGAAGGAAATTCATGCAGTTTTGAGACCAAAACTGCACCCAAAAAATGCACAAAAACACGGCAAAAACCGCAGCGTGCGCACAAGGCCTACGTCTGCATTTCACAAGTTAGTCTTAATAAAGGAGGAATAAGATGTGCCGATATTATTATGAGGAGCACGATACGTAATGAATTCTGCACATCTCATCAGTGGCTGCGTCTCAGCAGAAATGTTACTCCAGTCCGGGACTAGAGTAACATTTCTGGAGTAAGAAACACTGCTATTATTGATTAATTGACAAGCGAGTATAGCCAGGTCCCATCCATCTCCAGCGCTGCCCAAAACGTGCATGAAAACGGGAAAAGTTACACCTTCCCGTAGTGGAAAAATGTTGCAACTTTTCCAAAGTGTCTCACTCCAGTTTTCTAACAAACACTTTGATGAGTTAGGCCCTGAGAGTTTTTTTTCATACTTTGTGGGTTTTTTTAGCTGTTGACAGTAATTTGTAGTTTCTATAAAGTATATCAGCTCTTTCATGTGTTTACTGCATTTTTCCCCATTGAGATGAAGATTGGTTACCAGCAAAGAACAAATAAAAAAAAGCACCATAAAAGGTATCAAACTGCACTTCTTTTCCACTGCACTTTTCAAACCAGCCAGATTTTAATCTGCGTTATTTTTTACGTTGTTTTTTTCTGCGTTTTTTTTTTCTGCATGAAAAATGCCGTGTGTGAACATACTCTAATGCTGGGTGAAGACATTGCAGACTTTTTCTGCAGCAGGTTTCACGCCAAAACCGCACCCAAATATGCATGAATTCACACGCTGCAGATTTATGACGTGTTTTTGCAACTGAATTCTACTGTAAATTTCTGCACTTTTTCAATGTGGAATTGAAAAAGAAAATCTGCAACATGTGAATGAACCCCTGGCTTGTTAACCCCGCTCCACATACGTGTGTTTTGAGCTCCTCGCACAGAGATCGCAGTAATCCCGACATCGCGGCGCACTCGCTGACTTCTCACATCTGCGCCGCCGTCTTGTGTTACTTCTGACTAAGCTCTCGTATAAAGCGGGGGCAAGAATACTAAATAGCACTCATCAAAACAGCGCTCCTGCTCGGAGGTGGAATATTGAAATATGTAATTATGGAAACACTTAACTATACACTTTGCCCGGCTCGGTGTATAATTACGCTTCATGCACACAGTAAGGGCATGAAATGACTGTACCCACCGAAAAGAAGGAAAGAATAGGCCGCGGATTTGAAGGAGGATAAGGCAGAGTCTTCAATAGCTTCCACACCGCGCAGCGGAGGCCGGCGGTGCTCAGACACTCTCGGAGCTCGTGAAACCTTTTTATTTTTACTCCAAAAACCATGTAGAAAAATAATTTATATTCCAGAAGTCACATTTGGGCTTAGGGTGTAAAAAGAAACTATAGAATTAGCCCAGGGATTTGGCATATACCAAAGGGAGTCAATAGCAAAACACAGTAAGGGACCCCAAATCCTGTGCTTTTATGGCCAGAATGCTCCCCTTTTCTCCAATAATGGTCATGAATTCCCCCTCAAGACACTTCTGGGACCTAGACACCCCCATATCTACTGAGCCTGCTCTGCCGCCACCTGGCACGTCTGCCCCCGTAGGGCATTGTGATTAGCAGCAGGTCGGATTTACACATCCACATTTACAAAATGTCTACAAAGCAAGAGAATTGTGAATGAGTGATGTAAAAAAAATCACTATTTCCCCATTATCTAGTGTAATCAGGCGGCCGATCACTCGGAGAACGGCAAAACGCTCTGTTATTGGGTTAAATTATTTTTTATGCAGCATAAAATTATCATCGAGCAAAAATCGCTTCTTGCTTCCATCTTCCTGTGCAAGCGAGGAATTACAGGACAGCAATCGGTGAACGTTTCCCGATCAGTGGTCATATCGTGAAGCCGGTCTCATCCGGTCATTGGTCTTATCGTGCCGCCGGTCTCATCCGGTCATTGGTCTTATCGTGAAGCCGGTCTCATCCGGTCATTGGTCTTATCGTGCAGCCGGTCTCATCCTGTCATTGGTCTTATCGTGAAGCCGGTCTCATCCTGTCATTGGTCTTATCGTGCTGCCGGTCTCATCCGGTCATTGGTCTTATCGTGCAGCCGGTCTCATCCTGTCATTGGTCTTATCGTGCAGCCGGTCTCATCCTGTCATTGGTCTTATCGTGAAGCCGGTCTCATCCTGTCATTGGTCTTATCGTGAAGCCGGTCTCATCCTGTCATTGGTCTTATCGTGCTGCCGGTCTCATCCGGTCATTGGTCTTATCGTGCAGCCGGTCTCATCCTGTCATTGGTCTTATCGTGAAGCCGGTCTCATCCTGTCATTGGTCTTATCGTGCTGCCGGTCTCATCCGGTCATTGGTCTTATCGTGCAGCCGGTCTCATCCTGTCATTGGTCTTATCGTGAAGCCGGTCTCATCCTGTCATTGGTCTTATCGTGAAGCCGGTCTCATCCGGTCATTGGTCTTATCGTGCAGCCGGTCTCATCCTGTCATTGGTCTTATCGTGAAGCCGGTCTCATCCTGTCATTGGTCTTATCGTGAAGCCGGTCTCATCCGGTCATTGGTCTTATCGTGAAGCCGGTCTCATCCGGTCATTGGTCTTATCGTGAAGCCGGTCTCATCCGGTCATTGGTGTTATCGTGAAGCCGGTCTCATCCGGTCATTGGTCTTATCGTGAAGCCGGTCTCATCCGGTCATTGGTCTTATCGTGCCGCCGGTCTCATCCGGTCATTGGTCTTATCGTGAAGCCGGTCTCATCCGGTCATTGGTCTTATCGTGAAGCCGGTCTCATCCGGTCATTGGTCTTATCGTGAAGCCGGTCTCATCCGGTCATTGGTCTTATCGTGAAGCCGGTCTCATCCTGTCATTGGTCTTATCGTGCTGCCGGTCTCATCCGGTCATTGGTCTTATCGTGAAGCCGGTCTCATCCGGTCATTGGTCCTATCGTGAAGCCGGTCTCATCCGGTCATTGGTCTTATCGTGAAGCCGGTCTCATCCGGTCATTGGTCTTATCGTGAAGCCGGTCTCATCCGGTCATTGGTTTTATCGTGAAGCCGGTCTCATCCAGTCATTGGTCTTATCGTGCCGCCAGTCTCATCCTGTCATTGGTTTTATCGTGCCGCCGGTCTCATCGTGCCGCAAGTCTCATCCTGTCATTGGTCTTATCGTGCCGCCGGTCTCATCCTGTCATTGGTCTCATCGTGCCGCAGGTCTCATCCTGTCATTGGTCTTATCGTGCCGCCGGTCTCATCCGGTCGCTGGTCTTATCCTGTCATTGGTCTTATCATGCTGCCAGTCTCATCCTGTCATTGGTCTTATCGTGCCGCCGGTCTCATCCTGTCATTGGTCTCATCATGCCGCCGGTCTCATTGTGCCATCGGTCTCATCCTGTCATTGGTCTTATTGTGCTGCTGGTGTCTTATCCTTTCATTGGTCTTCTTGTGCTGCCGGTCTCATCCTGTCGATCTTATTGTGCCGCCGGTCTCATCCTGTCGTTGGTCTTATTGTGCCGCCGGTCTCATTGTACCGCCGGTCTTATGTCATTGGTCTTATTGTGCCGCCGGTCTCATCCTGTCATTGGTCTCATCATGCCGCCGGTCTCATTGTGCCATCGGTCTCATCCTGTCATTGGCCTTATTGTGCTGCTGGTGTCTTATCCTTTCATTGGTCTTCTTGTGCTGCCGGTCTCATCCTGTCGATCTTATTGTGCCGCCGGTCTCATCCTGTCGTTGGTCTTATTGTGCCGCCAGTCTCATTGTACCGCCGGTCTTATGTCATTGGTCTTATTGTGCCGCCGGTTTCATCCTGTCGTTGGTCTTATTGTGCCGCCGGTCTCATCCTGTCGTTGGTCTTATTGTGCTGCCAGTCTCATCCTGTCGCTAGTCGGTACAACTAAACAGCCCATAGGATACAAAGTGTCAAAAGAAGAGCAGCCCTTTCACAGGTAAGAATGGTGCATTCTGCTTTAAGACTTTAGAAGCAGACAGAATAAATCAGCGAGCGGCAGACGTGTAATGATCAGTCTGTGGCTCCATCACACGGCACCGAGATGTAAAAATGGAAAGATGTAAATTGCGTTCAACGATTCACTTCTGTCCTGGATGTGATTTGGTCCCTTTCTTTTTTTTTTTGCAACCAAATCTCAACTTCAAAATAGTCACTTGCAGAAAATAAAAAAAACGCATTTTACTGTTGCAAGTGACTAGAAAGCAAAAAAACAACATTTTTTGGAGTATTAATTTTGGAAGCCATATTGCATGATTAACCCTTAACAGGTGAGTATATAGGGGTGTATATATATATATATATATATATATATATACACACCCCTATATACTCACCTGTTAAGGGTTAATCATGCAATATGGATTCCAAAATTAGTATACACCCACAATATATATATATATATATACATATACACATATACACACATGCACACATTTATATACTTATATGCATTTATACCCCATCAAATGCTAATTTGACTAACATATCAGACATTTTGAAATATGATTCATTTGACCAAAATAAAAGAAATGACAACCTTAGAAACTAACAGGATAACAGCAGCATTACCTCCGTGGACCCCCCAGACGCCCTTTTTATATTTATTTTTTGACTGCACTCATAATTTGCAGTATTCAAGGCATCTCATATAACATTATATAAATGAAGACGTCTCAGAATAAAATAATATAGTAAATACTATAAAGTGAAAACATCTAAACAATAAGTGATGGAAATGCAAAATTCTACATAAATGTCTACGATCGCCGATCTGCAAACACAGATTATCCTGTCCAATCTACCACCGTGAAACGGCGCATTGTAGAATTATACTGCAGTGCCCTCATAGAGAAGCTCCGGAGCTGAAATCCTGAGCAAAGTTGTCATTAATTAAACAATAAATGAAGACGAATCACTCTCAATCCCGCAATGTATCGTACAACTGGAGAAACAGAGCAAAAGCTGACATAAGAGACCCCCAAACCTGAGCATCAAGTAGAGAGGACAGAGAAGAGAAACCTACGCTGTAGCAGTGCACGTAGGACACGAAGTGCTCCAGCCGGCGAGCGTCTGCAGGCTCAGGATCCATAGATGCTGCTCCGCAGTCTGGAAATGCCACAGTGCAGTGGGTGACGAGCAGCAGAGCAGCAGAGCAGCAGAGCCGCAGAGCAGCAGAGCAGCAGAGCCGCGCTCAGCCCCACCGCCGTGTACAGGAAAGCCTCATTATGCTGCAGATGAGTGACAAATTACCCCGGGCAGAATTCACCACCCGCCCATTACTGATCTGCAAAGTGCACCTGCCGCTACAGGAAATGCAACTGCTGGAGGGGAGGCTGGAGCCGCGCCAGCACCGGCGAAACCTCCGCTCTCAGCTCCGGCACAATATACATCATACATATTATAGGATAAGGAGGTAAAGAAAATGCTCCTGTGCGGGGGAAGGGGCTGATGGGTTCCTGAAGCTAAGGAGAAGTTTACTGCCGAATATAAACATAAATCTGTATAGAGACAGTATATAGCTATATATATATATATATATATATATATATATATACAGTATGGACAAAAGTATCAGGACACTCGTCTTAATGATTGAATTCTGGTTTGTCATTCAGTCCCACTGCCCCCCAGTGTATAACCTCCACCACTCCCCCCCCCCCCTGTGTACAACCTCTGGCCGCTCCCTCCAGGTGTATAACCTCTGGCCCCTCCCTCCAGGTATATAACCTCCAGCCCCTCCCTCCAGGTATATAACCTCCGGCCCCTCCCTCCAGGTGTATAATCTCCGGCCCCTCCCTCCAGGTGTATAACCTCCGGCCCCTCCCTCCAGGTGTATAATCTCCGGCCCCTCCCTCCAGGTATATAATCTCCGGCCCCTCCCTCCAGGTATATAACGTCTGGCCCCTCCCTCCAGGTGTATAACAGAGAACAATAGAAGAAATCGGGTTTTTATGAGCCTCGCCAATGATCACTTCTCAGGTATTCAGATTAATGGATCTTTTTATTTTGTACAGGTCTACGCGTTTCTGGAGTCTCAGCACCCTTCCTCAGGACCATCAGGCATAAGAACACATCAAAAAGATATAGCCTCCAGCCTCTCACCCCCGGTGTACAACCTCAGGCCCCTCACCCCCCGGTGTACAACCTCCGGCCCCTCACCCCCCGGTGTACAACCTCCGGCCCCTCGCTCCAGATGTACAACCTCCGGCCCCTCCCTCCAGGTATATAATCTCCAGCCCCTCCCTCCAGGTCTATAACCTCCGGCCCCTCCCTCCAGGTGTATAACCTCTGACCCCTCCCTCCAGGTGGACAACCTCCGGCCCCTCCCTCCAGGTATATAATCTCCAGCCCCTCCCTCCAGGTCTATAACCTCCGGCCCCTCCCTCCAGGTGTATAATCTCCAGCCCCTCCCTCCAGGTGTATAATCCCCGGCCCCTCCCTCCAGGTGTATAATCCCCGGCCCCTCCCTCCAGGTGTATAATCCCCGGCCCCTCCCTCCAGGTGTATAACCTCTGGCTGCCAGTGTATAACCTCCGGCCACTCCCTCCAGGTGTATAACCTCTGGTTCTTTGGCCCTAGTGTATAACCTTCGGCCTCTCGCCACGCGATGTATAACCTGTGGTTCCCAAGTATCCCATCTGCATTTAACAATAAGACCAAACGGCTGGTGGTACAGAGCTGGTGCCGAGCCGTGCATCACCAGGCACAATGCCGAGCCGTACATCACCAAGCACAATGCCGAGCCATACATTACCAAGCACAATGCCGAGCCGTACATCACCAAGCACAATGCCGAGCCATACATCACCAAGCACAATGCTGAGCCATACATCACCAAGCACAATGCCGAGCCGTACATCACCAAGCACAATGCCGAGCCGTACATCACCAAGCACAATGCCGAGCCGTACATCACCAAGCACAATGCCGAGCCGTACATCACCAAGCACAATGCCGAGCCGTACATCACCAAGCACAATGCCGAGCCGTACATCACCAAGCACAATGCCGAGCAATACATCACCAAGCACAATGCCGAGCCGTACATCACCAAGCACAATGCCGAGCCGTACATCACCAAGCACAATTCCGAGCCGTACATCACCAAGCACAATGCTGAGCCATACATCACCAAGCACAATGCCGAGCCTTACATCACCAAACACAATGCTGAGCCATACATCACCAAGAACAATGCCGAGCCATACATCACCAAGCACAATGCTGAGCCGTACATCACCAAGCACAATGCTGAGCCGTACATCACCAAGCACAATGCCGAGCCGTACATCACCAAGCACAATGCCGAGCCATACATCACCAAGCACAATGCCGAGCCATACATCACCAAGCACAATGCCGAGCCATACATCACCAAGCACAATGCTGAGCCGTACATCACCAAGCACAATGCCGAGCCGTGCATCACCAAGCACAATGCTAAGCCATACATCACCAAGCACAATGCTGAGCCGTACATCACCAAGCACAATGCCGAGCCATACACCACCAAGCACAATGCCGAGCCATACATCACCAAGCACAATGCTGAGCCGTACATCACCAAGCACAATGCCGAGCCGTACATCACCAAGCACAATGCTGAGCCGTACATCACCAAGCACAATGCCGAGCCGTACATCACCAAGCACAATGCCGAGCCATACACCACCAAGCACAATGCCGAGCCATACATCACCAAGCACAATGCTGAGCCGTACATCACCAAGCACAATGCCGAGCCGTACATCACCAAGCACAATGCTGAGTGTCAGATGGACCAGAGCAAAGTCACCACCACTGGACTCTGGAGAAGTGTTCTGTGCAGGGACAGATCGCACTGCTCTATCTGCGTTTGATGGAGGAGTCTGGGTTTGGTGAATGCAGGATGTTACCCCCTATTATATTGTGCCGCTGTACAGTTTGGTGGAGGAGGATAATACTCCGGGCTGTTATCAGGGCCCGGCATCAGCCTCTTAGCAGTGAAGGAAAATCCTAATACTTCAGCACAATTGTAGTTTCCGACTTTGAAGGAACAGTTTGGGGAAGAGCCTTTTCTATGTCCAGTGAACAAGATCCATAAAGACAGAAAGTTTGGGGGCAGGGAATAGATAGAGTCCAGTGGGCCTCACTGCATAATTAGGATCTCGGCCCTCACTTACATGTTGGTCAGATGTAGGGGCTTTCAAGATCTTTTAAAGACATATGTTTTAGCTCCCCATGTAATAATGTCCTCCATCCTGGCCCCTTCCTGTCCCTCATCACAGGCCTCTTCCTGTAATAATGTCCTCCATCTTGGCCCCTTCCTGTAATCATGTCCCCCATGATAGGCCTTATCCTGGTATAATGTCCTCTGTCCTGGTCCCTGCCTGTAATCATGTCCCCATCCTGGCCCCTTCTTGTAATCATGTCCCACATCATGGGCCCCTTCCTATAATAATGTCCTTCTTCCTGGTCCCCTTGCTGTAATAAATGCCCCCCATCCTGACCCACATCCTGTAAGATATTTTCCCCCATCTTGGCCCTTTTGTCCCCATTCTGGCCTGCATCCTATTATAATATTCCCCATCCTGGACCCCTGCGCCCATCCTGGGCTGCATCTTGTAAGAAATGTCCTCCATCCTGGGCTCCTTCTCATTATAATTTCCGACATTCTGCTGCTAAAAAATATATTTTTCTAACCCTTCCCCCACAATGTGTGTTGTCCCCACAGCCGGTTGAGATGCCGGCCAGCTGACTTTGGCGTCCCAGGCACTGGCAGTGCATGACGTCACCGTCATACACTGCCTATAAAAGGCTGGCTGACGTCAGCTGCTGGCATCTTATTGGCCAGTGTCATGGTCCCCTTTTCCACCCAGGCCTAGATGCATCCTCTGCAACTCCGATCGTTTTGTCCTTCGTTGAGGGAGTTTGGTGTGGAAGGACATGACCGGCCGTACAGAACCCAGACCTTCAACACTTCCAACACCTTTGGAGTGAACCAGAAAAGAGACCGTGAGGCCGGCCTCTACCCAACATCAGTGTCTAACTTCACAAATGTTCTTCTAAAGGGGGAAAAATTTCTACAGATACATAGAAAATCTTGAAGAAAACCTTCTCAGAAGAGTGGGAGCCGTTCTATCTGCAGAGGGCCTACTCCGTATTAATACCTGTGGATTTGGAATGGGAGGTCTGAAAAGCTCGTGGAGGTTGGACGTGGAGAAGTCCCGGTACATCTGACCATATATTGCATCTTACGGTGGTGGGCATTATGTTGTCCAGCCAAAAATCAGTGGGTTCAGTCAACATTCTTGTGATGTGTACGGCCGACATTAGACTGTTCACAAGTGCGATGAAGCCATTACTATGGGAGCGTGAAACGTTAGACACTTTCAGAACCTGATGGACCCGCATTGTAAGTCAATGGTGGCCACACGATGGATCCAGCAGAGCAGGTGGTGACAGAGACCACAGCCAAGTATTAACCTAAGTAGCTCCAAAGTGCTGTCACTTCACCATTTACCTCTATAAAAGGTGGACTTTTTTGAGGAGAGGACTCAATAGAAGAAACGTTCAGCCTCAGTGTTTTCCCCAATATGTTCTAACATAGGCTGACGCTGAACTGACACCTCAACACCTACTAGATCAAAGACTAAAAAGATTTGTTGAACCTTTTGCTCTTCCTGGGCTTCAGAGTCCAGTGGGCGGTCCTGCATGCAGATGTCCAGAGGGAAGACTGTGCATCACCGAGCAGCACCACCCACTGGACTCCTAAACCCAGACTGCTGGGGCATGCACCGCCCACTGGACTCCTAAACCCAGACTGCTGGGGCATACACCGCCCACTGGACTCCTAACCCCAGACTGCTGGGGCATACACCGCCCACTGGACTCCTAACCCCAGACTGCTGGGGCATGCACTGCCCACTGGACTCCTAAACCCAGACTGCTGGGGCATGCACTGCCCACTGGACTCCTAAACCCAGACTGCTGGGGCATACACCACCCACTGGACTCCTAAACCCAGACTGCTGGGGCATGCACGGCCCACTGGACTACTAAACCCAGACTGCTGGGGCATACACCGCCCACTGGACTCCTAAACCCAGACTGCTGGGGCATACACCGCCCACTGGACTCCTAAACCCAGACTGCTGGGGCATGCACGGCCCACTGGACTACTAAACCCAGACTGCTGGAGCTTGCACCGCCCACTGCACTCCTAAACCCAGACTGCTGGGGCATGCACTGCCCACTGGACTCCTAAACCCAGACTGCTGGGGCATACACCGCCCACTGGACTCCTAACCCCAGACTGCTGGAGCATGCACTGCCCACTGGACTACTAAACCCAGACTGCTGGGGCATGCACTGCCCACTGGACTCCTAAACCCAGACTGCTGGGGCATACACTGCCCACTGGACTCCTAAACCCAGACTGCTGGGGCATGCACGGCCCACTGGACAACTAAACCCAGACTGCTGGAGCATGCACTGCCCACTGGACTCCTAAACCCAGACTTGGTGGGGCATGCACTGCCCACTGGACTACTAAACCCAGACTGCTGGGGCATGCACTGCCCACTGGACTCCTAAACCCAGACTTCTGGGCATGCACCGCCCACTGGACTCCTAAACCCAGACTGCTGGGGCATGCACTGCCCACTGGACAACTAAACCCAGACTGCTAGGGCATGCACTGCCCACTGGACAACTAAACCCAGACTGCTAGGGCATGCATCACCCACTAGACTCCTAAACCCAGACTGCTGGGGCATGCACCGCCCACTGGACTCCTAAACCCAGACTGCTGGGGCATGCACCGCCCACTGGACTGCTAAACCCAGACTGCTGGGGCATGCACCGCCCACTGGACTGCTAAACCCAGACTGCTGGGGCATGCACTGCCCACTGGACAACTAAACCCAGACTGCTGGGGCATGCACCGCCCACTGGACGCCTAAACCCAGACTGCTGGGGTATGAACCGCCCACTGGACTACTAAACCCAAACTGCTGGGGTATGCACCGCCCACTGGACGCCTAAACCCAGACTGCTGGGGCATGCACTGCCCACTGGACTACTAAACCCAAACTGCTGGGGTATGAACCGCCCACTGGACTACTAAACCCAGAATGCTGGGGTATTTTGCCCTATTGAAGAGCCAAATTCTGTACTGGAACTAAACACCCAAATAACCCAAACTAGAGGTCTTTTCATGTGGATTTTGTCAAATTGCAACTGTGCACCACCATAACAATGAAGGTCAGCCTCGGACTCTCATGTAAATTCGCTACAGATATTGGCAGATGAAAAATCCATTGTGTGACCACAGCCGAATAATCAGCTGTAGACCCAAGCACAACATAAATGAGAAGTAAAGGAAAAAACAAATGCAATCACCTGCAGTGCCACGGTGGAGTTCTTGGACGGGTATTTTCCCACCAATCCTTGTTCCTTGCGCTTCTTGAATTTCCTAAAGTAGTCCTGTATCAGGAAGGTGGCATAGAACTTCCCCACGGTTACCTCATCATCTATGAACAGACAAATCTTTCCCAAGTCAGCAACATTCACCATCGCCCTGAACACCGCGTCCGAGCAGAGATGTGATGGAGGCGACAGGTTCTAAGCTGCGCAGCTAGAGGCAGAAGACCAGCAAGCAAGCGAGATGAGCGTGGGTGGTGGAGATCCAGAGGAGACACGGTGCGTGGTCCTCCGAGACACGGCTATCACACAACATGCCGGAGGGGAGGGTTAGTGGAGCCTTTGTAGAGTATAGGGGTGGAAAAGGTGGGGGATAGGTGGACAGTGTGGTCTATCACCTGTGCTATTTACTAGAGAGGTCCATGCATCCATTGTGAAGACCACGATGGATCTTCTACTGAGTCCACTGATGTCCTCTCATCCCCCCAGCGACATATCTACACCTAAAATATGTAAAAATCTAGATTCCCAAGAATATCAAGAGTAGATCTTTCCATAGACACTGGCCTGAACCACTTCTATGGTGGTGTTAATACCTTTAATTTCATTTTATCCAAACGACCCCTTAACAACATCAAATAGGGGGTCCCCAGCTCACTAACACATTAGTAGAGAGCCTTAATAATGTGTTCCTCTAGTTATGGCCCCTTCATCTACTACATGGTTTGCCATTCATCGGAATGACTGGCATGCAGTTCCACATTTCCACCTGTAGTGGCCACTGTAGCGGAAATGTAGAGTTGCCCAAAGCTGATCGTTGCGATCAAGTGATCACCGAAACGGCTTCTCTCCAGAAGGTAATGTGCAGGTGATATAGTAATTAGATTAGATCTTTTTGTAATGAATGCAATCAGTAGAAATGAAAACAAAGGATAATCCAGAAGTAATGTCATATTAGGCTGGGTGAATGAATGGAGTATGGCCACATACTTACCGCTACATGCCCTACATGACAAGGGAAGCGTATGGTATCGGTCTGGTAGACATATGACTCTATAGCCCCCATACATGCAGAGATATACTGTATTCTGAAGCATGCATCTGTGTATAGATTAACAAATGGAGGGGAATACAGCTGGCAAGAGGCAACGCTAGTTCCATGCCACCACCCTAAAACAGAATTGCTTCAGAATATTCGGAGAGGATAGTTGAAAGGAAAAAAGAAAGGCTGCAGAAAAAGCTCAAGCACAGTGGTTACAGTAACACAGCGGTTCCGGTCGGCCATGCAAGCAGAAGGTCAACGACTAAGACCACTACAGTCAGACAAACACCGGTTTTAAATGTGCAGTATCGATGGGTTTAGGCTGCTCTCAGCTCCATCTTCTTGGCCGTGGCAGAGCGACATTCTCTCGGCTGGTCTCCACCGTGTTTGGTGGAACGTGGCGGCCCTACGTCTATGTGCCAATGCTAATACTGCTCCTTGGGTCATGCTGAAGAGCAGGGTGGCCGGCATGCTCCTCATTACAGAGGCGGAGAGTGTCACCTTCGTAGCGCTCAGCCGCCATCATCACTGGCACTGGGGGTCCTCAAGTTGCTCCCGCACCTGAACATTCCTTAAAGACGCTTCAAGACTACAAAAGTAGAATAAGCTAAAAATGACTAGTTCATAGGCAAGCGGCTATTGTATGGATGGTGAGAGAAATGGATTCTGCACCTTTAAAACACCAGACAGTTAAAAGGTAGAAAGTCCCAGGAATGTGGGCTGGTGACAGGGGAACCCTCCGTCAGCGATCACGGCCAGCGATGGGGTCAGCAGAGACCCCCACTGATAACCGGAGTCAATCACATCAGTGGCTGCAGCTGAGAACGGGGCTCTGCTCTGTGCATGCGCGGTGTATGCAGACGTGGCTCCGCTCTGTAATTGTGCGGTATATGCAGACGTGGCTCTGTGGTGGTGCGGAGTATGTGGACATGGCTCCATTCCATGCCCGTGTGGTGTATGCAGACGTGGCTCCACTCTGTGCCGGGGTGGTGTATGCAAACATGGCTCTGTGCTGGTGCGGAGTATGTGGACATGGCTCCAGTCTGTGCCAGAGTGATGTATGCGGACGTGGCTCAACTCTGTGCCGGGGTGGTGTATGTGGACATGGCTCCACTCTGTGCCGGGGTGGTGTATGTGGACATGGCTCCACTCTGTGCCGGGGTGGTGTATGCGGCCGTGGCTCCACTCTGTGCCGGGGTGGTGTATGCGGCCGTGGCTCCACTCTGTGCCGGGGTGGTGTATGCGGACATGGCTCCACTTTGTGCCAGAGTGGTGTATGCAAACGTGGCTCTGTGCTGGTGCGGAGTATGTGGACATGGCTCCACTCTGTGCCAGGGTGGTGTATGTGGACATGGCTCCACTCTGTGCCAGGGTGGTGTATGCGGACATGGCTCCACTCTGTGCCAGGGTGGTGTATGCGGACGTGGCTCAACTATGTGCCGGGGTGGTGTATGCGGACGTGGCTCCACTCTGTGCCGGAGTGGTGTATGCAGACGTGGCTCCACTCTGTGCCGGGGTGGTGTATGCGGACGTGGCTCCACTCTGTGCCGGGGTGGTGTATGCGGACGTGGCTCCACTCTGTGCCGGGGTGGTGTATGCGGACGTGGCTCCACTCTGTGCCGGGGTGGTGTATGCGGACGTGGCTCCACTCTGTGCCGGGGTGGTGTATGCGGACGTGGCACAACTCTGTGCCGGGGTGGTGTATGCGGACGTGGCTCAACTCTGTGCCGGGGTGGTGTATGCGGACGTGGCTCAACTCTGTGCCGGGGTGGTGTATGCGGACGTGGCTCCACTCTGTGCCGGGGTGGTGTATGCGGACGTGGCTCAACTCTGTGCCGGGGTGGTGTATGCGGACGTGGCTCCACTTTGTGCCAGGGTGGTGTATGCGGACATGGCTCCACTTTGTGCCAGGGTGGTGTATGCAAACATGGCTCTGTGCTGGTGCGGAGTATGTGGACATGGCTCCACTCTGTGCCAGAGTGGTGTATGTGGATGTGGCTCAACTCTGTGCCGGGGTGGTGTATGTGGACATGGCTCCACTCTGTGCCGGGGTGGTGTATGTGGACATGGCTCCACTCTGTGCCGGGGTGGTGTATGCGGATATGGCTCCACTCTGTGCCGGGGTGGTGTATGCGGCCGTGGCTCCACTCTGTGCTGGGGTGGTGTATGCGGACATGGCTCCACTCTGTGCCGGGGTGGTGTATGCGGACATGGCTCCACTATGTGCCGGGGTGGTGTATGCGGCCGTGGCTCCACTCTGTGCCGGGGTGGTGTATGCGGACATGGCTCCACTTTGTGCCAGAGTGGTGTATGCAAACGTGGCTCTGTGCTGGTGCGGAGTATGTGGACATGGCTCCACTCTGTGCCAGGGTGGTGTATGCGGACGTGGCTCAACTCTGTGCCAGGGTGGTGTATGCGGACGTGGCTCAACTCTGTGCCAGGGTGGTGTATGCGGACGTGGCTCAACTCTGTGCCAGGGTGGTGTATGCGGACGTGGCTCAACTCTGTGCCAGGGTGGTGTATGCGGACGTGGCTCAACTCTGTGCCAGGGTGGTGTATGCGGACGTGGCTCAACTCTGTGCCAGGGTGGTGTATGCGGACATGGCTCCACTCTGTGCCGGGGTGGTGTATGCGGACGTGGCTCCACTCTGTGCCGGGGTGGTGTATGTGGACATGGCTCCACTTTGTGCCAGGGTGGTGTATGCAAACGTGGCTCTGTGCTGGTGCGGAGTATGTGGACATGGCTCCACTCTGTGCCAGGGTGGTGTATGCGGACGTGGCTCAACTATGTGCCGGGGTGGTGTATGCGGACATGGCTCCACTCTGTGCTGGGGTGGTGTATGCGGACGTGGCTCAACTATGTGCCGGGGTGGTGTATGCGGACGTGTCTCCACTCTGTGCTGGGGTGGTGTATGTGGACATGGCTCCACTCCATGCCGGTACGGGCATATCACTCCGTATATCTCCTGATCTCCTATGGAGCCCGGGCACAGCCACGTTCTGTACATGGAGTGCCATGACAGATTGTATTTTGTATCTTCTATCTCTCGCTGATAAAATGAACCGACCCTTAAAATTATAGACTGCTCATGTCTGTGTCACTGGGAAACTTACAAAATCTGCAAGGGATCCAATACTTATTTCCTAGACTGTACGCAGGATTAAAGCTTTACTGCCCGGCGGACCAGAGAGTCCATGGGGGCGTAATTTAGTGTAATAACCCTTTATCATAGGCACGATCCAGGCTTATACCTCTGACGCAAGGCTCGAATACAGTATACAGATCCCTATTCATCAGAGGTACAATCCAGGCGTATACCTCTGACGTAAGGCTCGAATACAGTATACAGATCCCTATTCATCAGAGGCACGATCCAGGCGTATACCTCTGACACAAGGCTCGAATACAGTATACAGATCCCTATTCATCATAGGCACGATCCAGGCTTATACCTCTGACGCAAGGCTCGAATACAGTATACAGATCCCTATTCATCAGAGGTACAATCCAGGCGTATACCTCTGACACAAGGCTCGAATACAGTATACAGATCCCTATTCATCAGAGGTACAATCCAGGCGTATACCTCTGACGCAAGGCTCGAATACAGTATACAGATCCCTATTCATCAGAGGCACAATCCAGGCGTTTACCTCTGACGCAAGGCTCGAATACAGTATACAGATCCCTATTCACGTTCTCTCAGGGAGCTCGCACCATCTGATTGTGATTGACAGCTGCTGACCCGCTATGGAGGGTCTAGTCACAGCGTCCCCTGTCACTCAGCCCAGCTGTGGATCACTGTAAAGAAGACACACAAAGCACAAAACATGTTCAGTCAATATCACAGCAATATCCAGAAATAACATCAGTAGTGAGAGGAGACGAGGCAGGAGTGGGGATGTTACACCAAGTGCTGCGCGATTCTGTGGATCACATCATTAGTGCGGACGTCGTGTCTATCACTTCATGGGGAAACAGGCCTATAATCTGAGAGATCCGTCTGGTTTCCATCATCGTACAGGACGCCCCGGAGATCTGCATCCTCATCTATACCTGCGGGGGCTCCTCCAGCCGAAAAATCACCGACACATGGGAAGCACAGGGCTTATATCATGGAAGTGCACACTCCAGCTACAAAGAGGGGCTCAGTATGGGCTGGAGGAGAATATATACTGGGCTGTAATACTTACTGGAGTGCAATATACTGGAGAGCAATATAGACTGGGCTGTAATACTGGAGTGCAATATATACTGGAGAGCAATATATACTGGAGTGCAATATAGACTGGAGGGCAATATAGACTGGGCTGTAATACTGGAGTGCAATATATACTGGAGAGCAATATATACTGGAGTGCAATATAGACTGGAGGGCAATATATACTGGAGGGCAATATAGACTGGGCTGTAATACTGGAGTGCAATATATACTGGAGTGCAATATAGACTGGAGGGCAATATAGACTGGAGGGCAATATAGACTGGAGGGCAATATAGACTGGAGGGCAATATAGACTGGAGGGCAATATAGACTGGAGGGCAATATAGACTGGAGGGCAATATAGACTGGAGGGCAATATAGACTGGAGGGCAATATAGACTGGAGGGCAATATAGACTGGAGGGCAATATAGACTGGAGGGCAATATAGACTGGAGTGCAATATAGACTGGAGGGCAATATAGACTGGAGGGCAATATAGACTGGAGGGCAATATAGACTGGAGGGCAATATAGACTGGAGTGCAATATAGACTGGAGGGCAATATAGACTGGAGTGCAATATAGACTGGAGGGCAATATAGACTGGAGGGCAATATAGACTGGAGGATAATATAGACTGGAGGGCAATATAGACTGTAGGGCAATATAGACTGGAGTGCAATATAGACTGGAGGATAATATAGACTGGAGGATAATATAGACCGGAGGATAATATAGACTGGAGGATAATATAGACTGGGCTGTAATACTTACTGGAGTGCAATATAGACTGGAGGATAATATAGACTGGAGAGCAATATAGACTGGAGGGCAATATAGACTGGAGGGCAATATAGACTGGAGGGCAATATAGACTGGAGGATAATATAGACTGGAGGATAATATAGACTGAACTGCAATATAGACTGGAGTGCAATATAGACTGGAGGGCAATATAGACTGGAGGATAATATAGACTGGAGGATAATATAGACTGAACTGCAATATAGACTGGAGGGCAATATAGACTGGAGGGCAATATAGACTGGAGGATAATATAGACTGGAGTGCAATATAGACTGGAGTGCAATATAGACTGGAGTGCAATATAGACTGGAGTGCAATATAGACTGGAGTGCAATATAGACTGGAGTGCAATATAGACTGGAGTGCAATATAGACTGGAGTGCAATATAGACTGGAGTGCAATATAGACTGGAGTGCAATATAGACTGGAGTGCAATATAGACTGGAGGATAATATAGACTGGAGTGCAATATAGACTGGAGGATAATATAGACTGGAGTGCAATATAGACTGGAGGGCAATATAGACTGGAGGATAATATAGACTGGAGGGCAATATAGACTGGAGGATAATATAGACTGGAGTGCAATATAGACTGGAGAGCAATATAGACTGGAGTGCAATATAGACTGGAGTGCAATATAGACTGGAGTGCAATATAGACTGGAGTGCAATATAGACTGGAGTGCAATATAGACTGGAGTGCAATATAGACTGGAGTGCAATATAGACTGGAGACCAATATATAATGAAGTGTAATATATACTGGAGGGTAACATATACTGGTCAGCAATATATACTGGAATGTCATATATAATGGAGTGCAATATACAGGAGTGCTATATATACTGGAGACTAATATATAGTGTAGAGCAATATATACTGCAATGTAATATATACTGAAGAGTTATATATACTAGAGTGTAATACATTTAAATATATACGGTATTATATACTGCCCCACACTTTGTATGGCAGTGCACTATATACTCTAGTAATTCATATGTAGTGCAGTCCCGGTATCAGGTCACAGCACGTGTGCATGTGTATAGCGGTGGTGTATGATGTGTGTGGGTTAATAGGGTTACACTGACCGCCTGCAGGGGGCACTACTTGGTCCAGTAGCTTCATACTGGTTTTCTTCCATATTTTCTTGATGACGGCGCGGAGCTCCTCGTTGGCTTGTTCTAGATTACCTGGAGACAGGGGGAAGACACTTAGGGAAGATTTCATATAGATCACAATGAACAATACATAAGACGCTGATACACATTAGATTCCAGGCTCCCTGACCGCCCGACAAACGTGTATACAGCAGGTGAGAAGGAGACAAGCGGCGCCCGGAGCGGTGACCCCGGCTTATCTCCCTACAGAACAAAGGTCCGCAGATTAGGAATCGGGGGCAATCATTTACTGCACTTCAGAAGATTAAGACACTTCTTAAAGGGAGGTTCCATTTATATCAAGTGGATAAAATTGTCAAGTGATTGAAAAACGAAGCACTCTTTCAATCGAGCTCTCAAGAAAGAAGGGGTTTTTAATTGCTGGTTGCCTACGTTACCGGCCACCTCTGCAGCCTATTAGCAGTGGCCGCTCTCCAGCGCTTACAAGCTCTTTTTTTATAATCACCACTCGGCTAATTAATGTGCAATTTTGCAGTCAGGTAGATGCTTCAAACTGCACTGAACCTAACCAGCGTTGTCAGAAGAGTGGGCGACGCTCCTCCGGAACGAGGGGAGACGGAAAAAGTCACCAGAAAACGAATCATTCACGCCATTATATAAAGATGCTTCTACAAGCTACAGACTCGGGGTGTACTTATTATTCACCCACTGCTTCTGCATTCATTCATTGGTGAATAAATAAGGACACTGTCATCTGTCACGTTTTGTTCTTCATCTGTCACGTCTTGTATTTATTGAATCTTAGGAAATTCTAAGGAGCAGAGTTTTATTATTATATTATTATTATTGTTATGTTCCAATACATTCAAACCTAGAATTCATAGCGGGGGGGATATATAAAAGATCCCGTATATACATACCCTCGGTTTTGATTTTTAGCGCAGTTCTGACCAAAGCAAACAGCGTGGCATTGAACATCACCGTCCCATCACTGTTCAGCGGCATATTCATAGCGACCAGCCGCTGCGGAGGACACAAAATGATATATATGTATATAAATTTATGTATATGACCAGTTTGGTGAGCATGATTCGTCAGTGTGCAGCCCACCCTCCAGAAATGGGGGGCTAATTAGTGACTGCACTACAGTATGTACTATAAACGCTTTACATCTCAGCTGGACTATGCCATCACTGGGGGTCCGACCTCTACACCCCCCCCCAATCCTGAGAACAAATAGGGCTGCAGTCCTGCTTCAGTGTTGAGTTTCCTTCACCGCTTTCCCTTTGCACTGGGAATGCGTCCGGACACTACTGGTTAGGTGCACTTTCCTGCACCGCCAGGTGGCCGGGAGCGCTGCTGTGATGGAAAAAATAGAAGATGGCCCAATGCTGACTGCATTGCCTTCATTCTCAGGATCAGTAGAGATCAGACCCTTGTAATCATTAGAGAATTATTTGCATCTTCATAGATGGATATTTTTGGACTGAGCTAATAAAAACAAGCACTTTTGCAATTCACTGCTTATTAAAATGTGCGGCCATTCTTGAGATATTTATGCTATTCTTTTGTTTGCAGCTCGTTGCCTAGGAGACCGTCCACCACTGCTGTCTCACTTGTAAGCGCTGCGCTGAAGCATGGCTGTAATTAGGAGGTATCACCGCACTTCAGCGATCCTGGCGAGCTTCAAAACAGCACTAACAAGCTCAACAGAGAAAAGGGCTTGTAAGCACTCAGCATGCTCTGCTGTCTAGCAGTGTTGGTCGGTCTCCAAGGCAACAGAATAAAAGAAAAGTGTCAATATCTCAAAAACGACTATAATTTTTAATAAATAATAAATTGCTAAATCTGCTTGTATTTACAAGCACAATCCAACATTAGCCATCAGTGAAAAAAGCGGAAATAACCCTTTCAGTGCTGACAGATCCTATCAGGTGCTGACAGATGGGCCACTATGGCGACCGTGCGATAAAAGCCAATGTCCTGGAGAGATGATTATTTTATTACTATATCAATCAATGATATCTTACCTTACAGGCGACTCTGTGTGGGCACAATTTCCCGAAACCCAGAGGAGGCTGAATGCGACGGAGCAGGGTAACTACGTCCAGATGCTTAATTCTTCCCCTACATTATAAATGATAATTATTACATACAGTGTATCACAAATGTGAGTACACCCCTCACATTTCTGTAAATATTTTATTACATCTTGTCCTGGGACAGCGCTGCAAATCTGACCCAGTGATACAATGTGCAGTGTCAGTGCGCAGCTTGTATAACAGTATAAATAACTCATCACACTGCCAATAATGTCTAAACGGCTGGAAACAAAAGTGAGTACATCCCTAAGTGAAAATGAGCAAAATGTGGGGAGAAGAGGTGAGGAGCACAACGACAAGTGTGTCCTGCCTACAGTCAGGCATGGTGGTGGAGGATCATGGTTTGGGGCTGCTTAAGTGCTGGCGGCTGTGGGGGCTACAGGTCATTGGGGGAACCATGAATGCCAACATGTCCAGTATCCTCATTGATCCTCTTCTGTTCTCCATGACGACATCCCGGAGCTGGTGGATGTTACAGTCCTTGTGCTCCTCCACCTTCCATTTGATGAGACCCCACAGATGCTCCATAGGGTTTAGGTCTGGAGACGCTCGGCCGGTCCAGCACCTTCACCCTCAGTTTCTGTAACGAGACAGTGGTGGTCTTGAAGGTGTTTGGGGTCGTTATCATGTTGGAATATGAAGGGAGGGGATCCTGCTCTGCTTCAGCATGTCACAGGACATGTTGGCATTCATGGTTCCCCCAATGACCTGTAGCCTCCACAGCCAGCAGCTCTCATGCAGCCCCAAACCATGACCCTCCACCACCATGCCTGACTGTAGGCAGGACACACTTCACACAGTGGCTCCTGTGAAGCTCTAGTGACCTCCAGGTCCAAGAGAGGTAACGCAGTGCTGGAAAATAATGGTGGCCACACAATATTCACACTTTGGATACAATCTGGACATTTTCACTTGGGGGTATACTCACTTTTGTTGCTAGCTGTTTAGACATTAATGGCTGTGTGTTTAGTTGTTTACCCTGTTATACAAGCTATGCACTGATACTGTACTATAGGGTCAGATTTGCAGTGTTGTCCTAGGAGTATA